>NC_135883.1:125979566-126719654 GCF_964194155.1 Cetorhinus maximus | reverse complement strand
GAATCTAGGGAGTTTTGGAAAATTAAAACCAACTCATCAACTATCTCACTAGCCACTTTTTTTAAGACGCTAGGATAAAGTCCATCAGGACCCGGGCACTTGTCAGCCCACAGCTCCAACGATTTACTCAATACCACATCTCTGGTGATTGTAATTTTCCTGAGTTCCTCCTTCCCTTCCATTTCCTGATTTATAGCTGCTTCTGGGATGTTACTTGTATCTTCTATACTGAAGACTGATGCAAAATACCTGTTCAATTCATCTGCCATTTCCTTGTTTTCCATTAACAATTCTCCAAACTCACTTTCTATAGGACCGTCTCTCATTTGTTTTTAAAATATTTAGAGAACCTGTTTTTATATTTCTTGCTTGCTTTCTCTCGTACTCTAATTTTTCCCCCCTCATTAATCTTTTAGTCATCCTTTACTGTTACTAATATTCTGTCCAATCTTCTGGCATTCCATCTATCTTTGCAAAATTATATACTTTTCTTTTAAGTTTGATACTATCTTTAACCTTTCTAGTTAACCATGGATGGTGTGTCTGTCCCTTGGACTTTTTCTTACTCGTTGGAATGTATCTATTCTGTGTATTCTAAAATATCCCCTTAAATGTTTACCACAGCATCTCTATTGACCTATCCCTTAACTGTTCAGGAGGGGAGGAAGAGCAACAGTGATAAGGGATTTGTTAGTTAGAGGGACAGACAGGCGTTTCTGTGGCTGTAGACATGACTCCAGGGTGGTATGTTGTGTCCCTGGTGCCAGGGCTGAGGATGTCACAGAGCAGCTGCAATTCATTCTTCTGGGGGAGGGTGATCAGCCAGGGCTCGTGGTCCACATTGGTATCAATATAGGTAAGGTGATGAGGTCCTGAAAGCAGATTTCAGGGAGCTAGGAAGGAGATTGAAAAACAGGACCTCTAAAGCAGACCTAGTCCCATGTGCAAGTGAGTATAGAAATAGGAGAATTTAGCGATTAAACACATGGTTGGAAAACTGGTGTAGGAGGGAGGGCATTAGATTTCTGAGGCATTGGGACCAGTTCTGGGGAAGGTGGGATCTGTATAAACTGGACGGTCTACACCTGAACAGGACTGAATATCCTTGCAGGAAGCTTTGCTTGTGCTGTTGGTGGGGTAGGCGGCTGGGGCTAAACTAGATTGGTAGGGAAATGAGACCTGAGGGCAAGTTCAGAGCAGGGAACGGGAGTCAGAAAATTAGTGAGTAACTCTGAAAGACAGAAGAAGCATAGGTTGAAAAGTGTGCAGGAATTTGGCAGTGTTAAAAGGTACAAACATAAATGCAACGAGTATAGCAAATAAAGCTGATGTGCTGAGCGCACAGGCACACAACAGCATGATATCATTGCTCTAACGGAAACTTGGCTTAAAAAGCGGCAAAAATAGCAGCTCAACATCCCTGGATATAGAGTTTTCAGACAGGATGTAGAGGGGGTTAAAATGTGGGGGTGTAGCATTATTGGTTAACGAATCAATTGCAGCTATGAGGATGGATGATATACTAAATTAAGCATCAAATGAGGGCATATGGGTTGAGCTCACAAATAAAAAAGCGGCAGCCACACGGCTAGGAGTGTAGTATAGACCCCCAAGTAGTGGAAGAGAGTTAGAAGTGCAAATATGTAGGCAAATTTCTGAGTGCAAAAACAATGGAGAAGTAATAGTTGGAGACTTCAACTACCTTAATATCAATTGGGAAACACACAGTGTGAAGGGCACCAAAGGCACAAAATTCTTGAACTGCGTTCAAGAGAACTTTTTTAGACAGCACGTAACAAGCCCAATGAGAGGGAGCGCAATTCTAGATTTAGTCTTCGGAAATGAAGCTGGGCAAGTGGATGAAGTAGCAGTGGGAGACCATTTTGAAAATAGTGACTGTAATACAGTTAGATTTAGCATCATTGTGGAACAGGACAAAGAACAGGAGTAAAAGTTTTAAATTTGGGGAAGACAAATTTTACAAAGCTGAGAGGTGAACTGAAAGTGGACTGGACGCAGCTGCTAGGGGGAGGTGGTGGCATAGTGATATTGTCACTGGGCCAGTATTCCAGAGACTTGGGGTAATGCTCTGGGGACCTGGGTTCGAATTTGAATTTAATAAAATCTGGGATTAGAAGTCTGGTGATGACCATAAAACCATTGCCGATTATTGTAAAAACCCATATGGTTCACTATGTCCTTTAGGGAAGAAAACCTGTTGTCCTTACCTGGTCTGGCCCACATGTGACTCCAGACTCACAGCAAAGTGGTTAACTCTTAAAATGCCCTCTGAATAAGGGAAATTAGGGATGGGCAATAAATGCTGGCCTAGCAAGCGATGCCCACATCCCATGAACGAATACAAAAAAGGGAAAACAGTGTCAAATCAGTGGAAGGCATTCAAAAGTGAGATTCTATGAGCATAGTGTAGACATGTCCCCACAAAGAAAAAGGGTGGTACTGCCTTGTTATCCAGAAGGGTGAGATAAAACAGTTACAAAAAACTTAATAAAGCCTAAAGGAGTATAGAAAGTACAGGGCTGAAGTAAAAAAGAAAATTAGGAGAGCAAAGAGAGGATACAAAAAAAATTTGGCAGGTGATATCAAAGAAAACCCAAAGATGTTTTAGCAGTACATTAACAGCAAGAGAATGACTAAGAAAAGGGTAAGGCCTATCCGAGATGTACATTGATACATTATACGTTGAGGCTGAAGATGTGAGTTCTCAATGAGTACTTTGTTTCTGTCTTCACTAAGGAGAGCGATGATGCAGACATTCTAGTTAAAGAGGAGGAGTGTGAAATTTTAGATTCAATAAGCATAATGAGAGAGGAAGTACTGGAGGGACTGACATCTTTGAAGGTGGATAAGTCACCAGGGCCAGCTGCATTGTATCCCAGGCTGTTAAAGGAAGCCAAGGAGGAAATAGCGGATGCTCGGAGGATCATTTTCCAATCCTCACTAGATACAGGCAAGGTAGTAGAGGATTGGACCTCTGTGAACATTGCACCAATATTTAAAAAGGATGTGAGGAATAGGCCAGAAAATTTAGGCTGGTCATTCTGACTTCAGTGGTGGGCCAATTATTGAAATCAATTTTGAGAGACAGGATAAATTGTCACTTAGAAAGGTACAGATTGATCAGGGATAGTCAGCATGGTTTTGTTAGGGGAACATCATGTCTTACTGACTGAATTGAATTTTTTGAGGAAGTAACAAGGAGGATTGATGAGGATAGCGCAGTGGATGTTGTCTACGTGGATCTTAGTAAGGCATATGATAAGGTCTGACATGGTAGACTGGTCAGAAAAGTGAGATCCCATGGGATACAGAGGAAGGTGGCGAGTTGGATCCAAAATTGGCTCAGCGACAGGAAACCAAGGACGATGGATGTTTTTGCGAATGCAAAGGGTTTCCAGTGGTGTTTCACAGGTCTCAGTGTTGGGGCCCTTACTGTTTGTTGTATACATTAATGATTTGAACTTAAATGTGGCAGGCATGATCAGGAAATTTGCAGAAGGCACAAAAATTGGACAGGTAGTTGATAGTGAAGAAGCTAGCTGTTGTCTCCAGAATGATGTCAATAGTTTTGTTGAATGGCCAGAAAAGTGGCAAAGTGGAATTTAATCCAGAGAAGTGTGAGGTAAATGTATTTGGGGAGGGCAAACAAAGCAAGGGCACACTCAACAAACGGGAAAACATTGCAACGGGTTGGGGAAGTGACAGACTTTGAAGTGCGTGTCCACAGGCCCCTGGAGGTGGCAGGACAAGTGAATAAGGTGGTAAAGAAAGCATATAAAATGTTTTCCTTTATTGGATGAGGTATTGAAAACAAAAGCAGCGATGTAATGCTGGAACTGTATAAAACGCTGTTTAGGCCACAGCTGGAATTTTGTGTACAATTCTGGTCACCACATTGCAGGAAGAACATAACTGCTCTGGAAAGAGTACAGAGGAGATTTCTAAGAGTGTTGCCAGGGCTTGAAAATTGCAATTACGAGGAAAGATTTGATAGGCTCAGGTTGTTTTCCTAGGAACATCAGAGGCTGAGGGGTGATCTAATTGAGGTGTACAAAATTATGAGGGGCCTAGATAGGGTAGATAGGAAAGACCTTGTTTCCCCTAGCTGAGGGGTAAATTACCAGGGGGCATAGATTTAAGGTGAGTGGTAGAAGGATTAGAGGGGACATGAGGAAAAACTTTTTCACCCAGAGAATAGTTGGCATCTGGAATTCACTTACTCAATTGGTGGTTGAGGCTGAAATGCATAAGACAACATTTGGTTGTCCTATGAGGAAAGGTTGGACAGAAGGGGCTTGTTTCCACTGGAGTTTAGAAGAGTTAGGGGTGATTTGATTGAAGTATACAATATCCTGAATGGCCTTGACAATGTGAATGTCGAAAAGATGTTTCCTCTTGTGGGTGAGTCCAGAACTAGGGGGTACTGTTTTAAAATTTGGGGTTGCCCTTTTTGGACTGAGATGAGAGAAATTTTTTCTCTGAGAGTTGTGCAACTTTGGAACTCTGTCACAGAAGGCAGTGGAGGTGGGGTCAGTGAATGTTTTTAAGGCAGAAGTAGATAGATTCTTGTTAGGCAAGGGAATCAAAGGTTATTGGGGTAGATGGGAATGTGGAAATTGAAACACAAGAAAATCAGCCATGATCTTATTGAATGGCGGACCAGGCTCAAGGGGCCAAATGGTCTACTCCTGTTCCTATTTCTTCTGTTCTTAAAAGGTACCTGGATCTAAACCTGAAGTGCTGTAACCTGCAAGGCTATGGACCAGGTCCTGGAAAGTGGGATTAAAATGAGCGGCTAGTTTCTTTCTTTATCTTTTTTTGACTGGCGCAGACACGATAGGCTGAATGGCCTCTTTCTGTGCAGTAACGTTTCTGTGGTTCGATCCCTTGACGTCATCATTATCCAGAAATTTCTGTTAGAATAGAATGTCATAGAGTTGAACATGTGCAATTATTGAGCTTCCACAGCACTCCGTGGTAGAGAATTCCAAAGATTCACCACCCCCTGAGTGAAGAAACTCCTCCTGATCTGAGTTTTAAATGGCTTGCCCCTTAATCTGAGACTGCGTCTCCTGTTTCTTAGACTTACCAGCCAGGGGAAACATCCTAACCTCATCTACCCTGCTATGCCCTGTAAGAATTTTGTAAGTTTCAATGAGATGACCTCTCATACTTGGAAACTCTGGAGAATACTGGCTCAATTTTCTCAATGCATCCTCATAAGAGAATCCCACTATCCCAGGGATTAGTCTGTTGAACCTTTGTTGCACTTTCTCTTTGGCAAGTATATCCTTCCTTTGATAAAGAGACCCAAACTGTATACAATTCTTCAGATGCGGCCTCACCAAGGCTCTGCACAATTGCAGAAAGACTTCTTTACTCAATGCTCCTTGCGATGAAGGTGATTTGCCTTCCTAATTGCTTGCTGCACCTGCCTGCTAGCTTTTAGTGACTAATGAACAAGGACACCCAGGTCCCTTTGGACATCAACATTTCCCAACCTTTCTCCATTCAAGAAATACTGTGCTTTTCTGTTTGTTTTTAACCAAAGTGGATAACTTCACACTTATTCACATTATATTCCATCTACCATGTTCTTCCCCATTCACTGAGCCTGTCCATGTCCCCTTGAAGCCCTCTTGCATCCTTCGCACATTTTACATTCCTACCTAGTTTTGTGTCATCAGGAAATTTGGAAATATTACATTTGGTTCCCACATCCAAATCATTGATATATATTGTGAACAGTTGTGACCCCAGAACTGATCCTTGTGGTACCTGACTAGTAATAGACTGCCATCCTGAGAATGACCCGTTTATTCCTTCTCTGTTTTCTGTCTGTTAACCAATTCTCAACCCAAACCAGTATATTAGCCTCAATCCCATGTGCTCTAATTTTATTTACTAACCACCTGTGTGGGATGTAATCAAAAGCTTTCTGAAGCTGGAAAATTGGAAGCAGGAAAATGTTGTGAAGAGTGTTCCATCAGACTTGTGACTTGTGCTTTATATATGGTGGACAGTCTTTGGGAAGTTGGGAGGTGAGTTACTCGCTGCAGAATTCCCACTCTCTGACTTGCTCTTGTAGCCACAGTATTTATATGGCTGGTCCAGTTAGATTTCTGGTCAACAGTGATTGCCAAGAAGTTAGTGGTGGATTCAGCAATGGTGAGCTCCTGAATGTCAGGGAGAGATAGTTAGATTCTCTCTTATTGGAGAATGACTTTGCCAGGCAGTTGTGTGGCGTGAATGTTATTTGCTACTTATCAGCCCAAGCCTGAATGTTGTCCAGGTCTTGCTACATTTGGATACGTCTTCAGTATCAGAAGAGTCGCGAATGGTGCTGAACATTGTGTAATCATCAGCGAACTTCCCCACTTATGACCTTATGATGGAGGGAAAGTCATTGTTAAAGCAGCTGAAGATGTTTGGATCTAGAATGCTACACCGTGCAAACCTTCTTGACTGCTTTGAAAAGATTATATATAGAGTAAAGAGCAGAATTATTTATAAACTAGTTGTATTCAGATTTTCAGAATGCTATTGATTAGGTTACAAATGTAAATGCTTCCAATTAAGCAGAAGGCCATGGGGAATCCAGAGTATGATGTGGAATTCAATACAAAGTTATTTAAAGAGTGGAAAACTGCACACAAACAAGAGCAGTTTTGTCAGAAAGCTGAGGAAGAAAATGTTGAGTTGAATGAGCTAGGTGCTTGAATCTCTGTTCTTTCTTGTTTATTGTTTTGACTCTGAGCTAAAATACAAGATCTTCAAATTTGAAGATAATACGAAAGTAGAAAGAACAGTAAAAGCAAATGATTTACAAGTCGGGACACAATTGGAAGATTAAACCCTATGATAAACGTGAGTTATCACACTTTACATGACTGGTGTATTGTATATTTGTGGGGTGCTTTCTGCTAATTGATAAATGGTTATGGGTGGCTTTTAGATGACCTAAACAGCTTGTATTCATGATTGCTGTGTTTACCCAGAGGATTTGTTTGTCAAAGATCTAGTGTGTAGGCTGCATCCTCCCACCTAGCCCAATGGGCTTCCTTTAATTGCCTTTCTCACTCATGTTAATGCTTATGAAGGGCATTTGTTTTTTTTTAGTAGGCCAGGGATGGTGACCAGTTGAACAATTTCTCTGCCTGAATCTCAAAGAAAGCATATTTCTTCCCCAAACTGGGTGGTCATTACTGTGGGAAGCCCTTGAGTGAAGTTGATGGGTCCAGTTCAGTGATGAGATAAGTAACATATTTTAACTCAATAAATCACCACCTTCATTTGTAGGGAGCTGCTTGAAGGGCCTCTTCTCTTCTTTTGAAAGCTGTTGGAGCTAATGTGTATTCTATATACAATTTTACGCTAATTTACTGACTATGTATTTAACTGCAGTATTGAAATTGACCTTCACAGCTGTCTATGCAATTGACATGAAGTATTCACGGAACTTAATAACATATGAGAGATTGTGTGCATTTTAAAAAATATATGTTTTAAACATGTGGCTTGTAGTAAATTTAATAAATTTGCATAATTCTGATATGCTCGTATTAATGAAAAATATATTTAAAAACATGCTGCCTCCACATATGAAGCCCACTCTGAGCTTTGATTTGATGTTAGGAAACAATATGTAGCAGCACAATGTATGCATATATACAACTTCCCAAAATGTCTGCACTCCTTCAATTCTGGGGACCTGAGCATCCCTGATTTTAATTGCTCCACCATTCGTGGCTATGCCTTCAGCTGTCAATGCCATAATTCCTGGGATTCCCTCCCTAAATCTCTTCCCCGACCCCAAATTTCTGATGACCCAGAATCCCACCCCTTTTGTCTTGGTACTTTGGCCCAAAAGGTTGCTTGCATTTCCACCGCTCCTAACCACGTCCTTGCCATTTTGGTTGGGACGTCGAACAAAAGCATGTAAATGAGGTTGGGCTGTTGTCATTGACTGGGCCTCCCATTGCCTTCACGGACCGCCAACTCGCTAGGCCATTTTCCTGCCCAGGAGTCAAAATTACCACCAATATCTTTCCTTTTAAACAATCACTCCAATGTTTTTTTTATTCCTGAAATTTATTTCCTATTAATTTATCTTTATGGGATTTTCTTGTTAATTTAGTATACAGCTGTTAAAATGAAAAATGTTTACTATTTAAATCCCTGAGAATGTATCAAGGAGCGATTCATTATTTTATGGCAGAAAGTATTTGAGCAGCTGAATTTCAATGGGACTTCATATAAAGGTCAGTTTGTTATTTTGCAACTAAATTTGTGCTGTTTATGTTTTAAAGTACTGTCTCAGGTAAACACGTTTGTAGGAAAATAAAATTTGGCCAGTATAGAAGAGTGTGCAGTCGATGAGTAACACCTTCAGCTGAAAAAGAGAGGGGGATGAATGTCCAGCATTATCGTTAATAAGCCTACCTTGTCAGTTTCATTTGCTATTGTCTGGGCACATCACAATTAATTGTTGATTTAGTAGAGTTGTTTCTTTTAATGTCTTTTTTCTTGGGGCAATAAATGTCGATGGAACAAAACCAAACCATTGTGGATGCTGGTAACCTGAAATGAAGACAGAAAGTGCTGGAAACACTCAATAGGCCAGGCAAAATCTTTGGAGAGGGAAATAGAATTGATGTTTTAGGTTGATGACCTTACATCAGAGTTGATGGAATTTTAATTTAAATATTATCCTTATTCTGTATTAATCTTCTTGTAATCTTACTAAGGCATTCTCTGGAGTAGTATATGACCTGGTGCACATTAAAGGGAACAGTGAGCCTGTTATATGGCAGCATTTACCAAGCTTCTCTGAGTAATATGTGTGGTGGTCATGTATTTCTGTGCTCAGTACATGATTAGAACATGTAGAATCGTTGAATGGCTGCAACACAGGAGGCGGCCATTCAGGCCTTCAAGCTCATGATGGCTTTCTACAAGAGCAATTCAGCTAGTGTCACTTTCCTGCTGCGATTATCCAGCAACTTATAGTCTGTTGCTGCAACTTGCCTTTTATAGGGAGTGCACCATAAAAAAGGGCAGGTTGTCTGGAGCGTGTGATTTGTTCACAACACTACTAGACCCCCTACAGTGTGCAGAGGACACCAGCAGCAAAATGGAGTCCAGGGCATAGCTGCCCTCACTCCCCACCTTTGCTTGTAGGCACATTATAGGGGAAATGAGGTGTGTAGACGAATTTTGTGTCTTACCCACCTTGTTTCCAACGGGTGTGGGCACATTGCAAATTGTGACCCTCCCATGCAAAGGTTGGGGCAGATGAATTTTATGTCACTATCTTTAGTCATCCAGGAAGCTCTAACTTTGGATGCCCTCCCTGCCTTTCCCCCTCATTGAAATATGTATAATCTGAACTTGAACTAACTCTTTGGCCCCCCAATTGTTCATTTGCTGTTTTACCTGCTATTCTTTGTTTCCAATCCACCAGGACCAGATTGCTTTCAACTCGCTGAAATTAGTTCTCCTCCTGTTGAGTATTTTTTTGATTGTTTGTTGACCTTTTCCATGACTACTCTAAACCTAAAGATATTGTTGATCACTGTTTCAACAGTACAACCCCACTAAAACATGCTCCATTTGCCCTACTTCAATCCCCCAAACTAGATCTCACACAGGTTCCTTCCTTATTGGGTTGGAAACATGCTGATCAAGGAAGTTGTACATGTTTCGGGAGTTCCTGCCCCTTCTTGCTGTTTATGCTATTTCCCCCCCAGTTTACATTGGGATAATATATTTAAAATATTGTAGTCCCTCATTAGCACTACTCTATTGTTTGTATATTTTTCTGAAATTGGTCTGCCCAGATTTGCTTCTCCACCTCTGCCCCACTGGTGCGATGGTAGAAGATGGTGCGAGGTCTAGCTGAAGCTGTTGAAATGAATGTCTGTCTTGGTGGGTGGATCCCTGGCTCATTCTGGGAATTGCCTTAAGATTCTATTGGTGACATTTGAAGGGCTATAATTGGCTCAACAGCCCTTTCTGTTAAAAGGCAGCTGTAACAGTGATAGTGGCAGTTCTAAAATGAAAGATTCAGCCATGGCATCTGTTAAAAACAATGCTCCCTGGAATATTCTCCCTGTGCCTGTGACCAAAACTTACATTGCTGCCAACTACTGTAGTAATGTGACCTGAATCATTTTTTTGGAAAAATATACTTTATTCATAAAATATCTGAAAAAACATTACAAAACATTTCTAAATGGCCATCACAAAAAGTGCAATCATGTTCAACTTTTCCATATAGATAATGAAGTACTTCAATGCATTTAATGAATATTACAGACATTTCAACATGGTCATTGCCGATAGTCAGACAGTGCAATGGTATTCATGTTATCGACATAGATCATGTTGCACTCTGAGATGCTTCAATACAATTATGATACATTTAGTTTTCACTGTATACATTCCTTGTGAGTCATACAGCCCAAGGGGTCTGTCCAATTCCCAATCCCTTGGTGCACTATGGCAGAAAGATCTTAGACAGTGACCTTTCCCCATTGCGCCTTTGCGGCGGCTGCCCCAAGCTTTAGTGCATCCCTCAGCACGTAGTCCTGGACCTTGGAATGTGCCAGCCTGCATGACCTGAATCATGTCCTTGATCATTGGGAAAAAGCTATTAGCCATCTTCCCCACTGTCTTAAAATGGTGCTGTTTGGTCATGAGGAATCCCAGGTCGTGTATCTGGTGGCAAATGATCCAGATCTCTGCTGATTCTGTTGATAAAACCATTTAGCTGTTAAGTCGAGTCTTCTGGATGTGATCAAGCAGTTCAGGATTGATATCTGGCTCAATTTATGAATGTACTTTTTTAATATGTTAATACAATTCCTTAACCAATTATAAAATTGGCAAACCACAGTGGTCTTTTGCATGTCTGGTTAATACCTGATACCACAGGAAGCAATTGAAATGAGATTGTCAAGGATTTCCTGATAATTGGGCTTTTGTTTTGGAGAATTTCCATGAGTTGAGACTCACCAGTGCATATACCTGGTAATGATTTACAAATGTGGAGAAGTATTTAATATTCCTAAAATAATTATACCAGTTAATAGCAGGGAGTCCACCGGTTGGGCAGACTGGGATGTAGTGGATGGACTGGTGAAGGCTTCATCCAGTTCATCCCAATCTGTGCCAGCGCAGTCCACTATAGAGCACAGTCAGTTATGAGTCAGATTTTCAAGATTTGCTAGCCTGCGAGTCCCAACATAACAGGGCTCGATACTTGGACCTTGTTATTTTGAGCTGGAACTATACAGTACTGGCCAGCACGAAAGCACTATTTGCTTTAGTCAAACAAGGTTGAGGTCTTGATTTGTGTTGAATTTCTTTCAGGTGTGAATTTTTCACTGAAATTTAGCTAACTACTAGATCAGAGGTTTGACTGATTTATTGCAGATATGTGCTTGCCTAGACAACACATGCAATATACAATGTATGTACATTGGAATCCTGGTAAATGCACATATTGTTTGCCAAAATATTTTATTCTTGGTTAAGGAATTCTATAACACATATTAAAAGAGCACATTCATAAATTGTCTACCACATCTTGTTTTAATCATTCAGAAATTCGACCTAAATGAAAACAAAACATACATTGACCAAAACCTATATCTTGAGTAAAAGATGAGATAGCTAAAATATGTATTTTAGCAAACTTAACATTGGGTTGAATAAATCTTGTATAAGGAGCATAAATAACAGTGTAAGTTAAATATTTTATGCTTGGACCAGCCTTTTGTAAGATAATGCATAAATTAGGATTACAGCATTTGTAAAGTAGCAGTAGCTTGGGAATTTTTAAATTGCATATGAGCATTAGCCTTTTAAACAAAATTTCGTAACACTGCATGCCCTGTGTCACAAATCTGCTATTTCACCAGATTTTATATTCAATATAACTGAAATGTTGCAGTGGTTAGCAAAGTTCTAAAGTAAGTTATCAGTATGGCAAAAAGGCTGATGACCTGTTTGGAAATTTAAGGCTATAACCCTATCTCTGGTGTCAGATGAGAACAAGCCACTTTAGCTTCACACTTGTGGCTTATAACGTCATGTAAATTGTTCACTTGGATTACTGCCTTCCAATTGGCTTACCCCCTTATACACATTGTAATACATAGTTTTTACTGAATTGCTTGGTTCCTTTCATTTGGTAGGTTGATATTTGACCTGTATAACCAGCCTAACCTGCTCAGACTATGTGAATGGGTGTTTCAGCCATTATTTAGCAAAATATGCTTGAAAACACTCGGCAGGTCCAATAGAGAGAAACAAGAGTTAGCGTTTCACAGACCTGAAGTGTTATTTCTCAGCAAACCAAACCAAACATTAAATTGATGTTCCTGTGAACATCAGAAAGTACTGCCACTCCTGGGAAGAACTTTCTTTTCGAGGGGAAACTGTTCAGGGGAAACAGTTTTAGGCATAGAGATGACGTAGAAAATTCATTCAAATTGAAGGATATCGGGAGAACCAGAGATGTTCTTTACAGGTTTAGCATGAGTGCTGAAGTCAGAATATTTTTGCGTTTTTCAAATGCAGGCAAAAAAAAAACAATAACATCCGATGTTCATGGCAAATTACACCATCTGTGACCATGAACATGGGGCATTATCCCTTTTCATGTTTCTGGATTTCCCTGCAGCTTTTTGACGTATTCGGCTGTACCATCCTACTAAACAGCTCTCCTCCATTTTCCAGCTCAATTAGACAGTCCCTGCTTGATTTCACTCTTGTCTGTTCAGTCATAGAATGATAAAGCACAGAACTAGGCTATTCGGCCCATTATGTCTGTGCCAGCTCTTTGAAAGAGTGATGCAATTAGTTGCACTAACCCCATAGTTCAACAGATTTTTCCCTCTCAAGTAGCACAGTGATAATGTTAATGTATTAGTAACCTGGAGGCCCAGGCTAATGTTCCAGAGACATGAGTTCAAATCCTACTAAGGCAGCTGGGGGAATTTAAATTCAATTAATTAATAAATCTGTAATAAGAAGCTAGTAACAATAATGTTGATTGTGAAGATACAGGATTGTCACAAATTCACATCTGGTTCACTTTGAGTTCAGAAGAAGGGGTCATATTGGACTTGAAACATTAACTCTGTTTCTCTCTCCACGGATGCTGCTCAGACCCACTGAGTTTTTCCAGCATTTTCTGTTTTCATTTTTGGTTCACTAAAGTCCTTTTAGGGAAGGAAATCTGCTGTCCTGACCCAGCCTGGCCTACATGTGACTCCAGACCTACAGCAACCTGGTTGACTCTCAACTGCCCCCTGAAATGGCCTAGCTGCCATTCAGTTGTATCAAACCACTACAGAAAAGTTGACTAAAAATAAAACTGAACGGATAGCCTGATATCGACTGTGGCACCTGAAATGACAAAGGTACAGTGGCCGACCCTGCAAAATTGTCCTCCCTAGCAACTGGGAAGTTATTCTAAAATTGGGAGAGCTGTCCTACAGCCTAATCAAGCAACAGCCTGATGTGCTCAGGCTCACCAAACCATACCTTACAACTCATGTTCCAGGCTCCTCCATCACCACCCCTGGATGTATCCTAACCCAACTGGCAGGGCAGACCCACCAGAGATGGTGGCACAGTGGTATATAGTTGGAAGGGAGTTGTCCTGGGTGTTATCAACATTGACTGCAGACCTTATGAAGCTTTATGGCATTAGGTCAAACATGGGCAAGAAAACATCATACAGATTAGCATGTACTGCCCTCCCTCAACTGATGAATCAATACTCCTTCATGATGGACACCACTTGGGAGAAGCTCCGAAGGTAGCAAGGGCACAGAATGCACTCTGGGTGGGGGACTTCAATCCATCACTGGGGTGGCTTGGAAGCACCAATACTGACCGAGCTGGCTGAATCCTGAAGGACATATCTGCCAGATTGGATCAAGTGGTGAGAGAACCAGCAAGAGGGAAACATCTACTTGACCGCATCCTCACCAATCTACGTGTCACAGGTGCATTGGTAAGAGTGACCACCTCACAGCCCTTGGAGAGACAAAGTCCCATCTTCACATTGAGAAAACCCTCTACCATATTGTGTGGCACTACCACTGTTGTTAAATGCGATAGATTCAGAACAGATCTAGCAGCTCAAAATTGGCCATCAGCAGCAGATTATTATTCCACCACAATCCGTAACTTTATGACCCAGCATATTCCTCACAAATGCCAGCCTTCACCAATTTGATTCACTCCACATGAAATGGCTGATGGTACTGAATACAGCAAAGTGACCTTTGGACGCTGACAATGTCCTGGTTGTAGTACTGAAGACTTGTGCTGCAGAACATGACATACCCTTAGCTAAGCTGTTACGGTACAGCTATAACACTGGCATCGACCCAAATGTGGAAAATTGTCCAGGTATGTCCTGTCCACAAAAAGGAGGACAAATCTGACCAGTCCAATTGCCACCCCATCAGTCCTCTCTGAATCATCAGCAAAGTGATGAAAAGTGTCGTCAGCAGTGCTATCAAATGACACTTAATCAGCAATAACCTGCTCACCGATATTAAGCTTGGGATCCGCCGGGGCATTCAGTTCCAGACCTCATTACAGCCTTGGTCAAAATATGGACAACGAACTGAATTCTAGAGGTGAGGCGAGAGTGACTGCCCTTGACATCAAGACAACATTTGACGGAGTGTGGCATCAAGGAGCTTTAGCAAAACTGAATTAAATGGGAAGCAAAGGGAAACCTATCCACTGGTCGGAGTCATACCTAACACAAAGGAAGATAGTTCAGGTTTTTTGGAGGTCAGTCATCTCAGTTCCAGGACATTGCTGCAGGAGTTCCTCGGGGTAGTGTCCTCACCCCAACCATCTTCAGCTGCTTCATCAATGACCTTCCTTCCATCATAAGGTCAGAAGTGGGGACATTCACTAGTGATTGCATAGTGTTCATTACTATTCACAACTCATCAGATACTGAAGCAGTTCATGCCCATGTGCTGCAAGAACTGGACAATATTCAGGCTTGGGCTGATAAGTAGCAAGTAACATTCATGCTACACAAGCAACAGGCAGTGACCATCTCCAACAAGAGAGAATCAAACCATTTCCCCTTGATGTTCAATAGCATTTCCATCGCTGAATCCTCCACTATCAACATCCTGGGGGTTACTATTGACCAGAAGCTGAACTGATCAGCCATACTGTGGCTACCAGAGCAAGTCAGAGGCTGGGAATTCTATGGGGAGTAATTCACCTCCTGACTCCCCAAAGCATGCCCACCTGCTACAAGACAAGTTAGTAGTGTGATGGAACACTCTCCATTTACCTGGTTCAGCGCAGCTCCAACAGCACTCAAGAAGCTTGATACTATCCAGGAAAAAGCAGCCTGCTCGATTGGCACCCCATCCATCCTGATATTATTTACCTTTACTTGGACATGAGGGCTTAATTTCAAAGTTTGCTGATGTGAACAACCTTAGAAATGTAAGCAAAAGTGAGGAGGAAAGTAGCAGACTTCAAGAGGAAGTGGATAGACTGGTGAAATGGATAGACACATGGCAAATGAAATTTAATGCAGAGAAATGTGAAGTGATGCATTTTGGATGGAAAATGAGGAGGTGCGATATAAACTGAATGATACAATTGTAAAGGATGTCCAAGAGCAGAGAGACCTGGGGGTTGACAAACACAAATATTTGAAGGCGACATGGCAAGTTGAGAAGACTGCCAAAAAGGCATGTAGGATCCTTTGCTTTATAAATGGAGACATGGAGTGCAAAAACAACAAAGCTATGGTAAACCTTTAAAAAAGCTATTAGGCCACAGTGAAAGTATTGTGGTCCAATACTGGATGGCACACTTCAGAAGGATGCCAAGACCTTAGCGGCTGCAGATTTATAACAAGGGTGAAATACTTCAACAATATAGAGGGCAAGAGAAGCTTGGATTGTAAAGTTCATGGGTGATTTAATAAAGGTGTTCAAATTATGAGGTATTCTGATAGAGTAAATTAGAAGAAATGGTTCCCACTGGCCAGAGGAGACAGATTTAAGATAATTGGCAAAAAGAATTAGAGAGCAGTTGAGGGTAATTTTTTTAATGTATAATTTTATATTATGTTCTGGAATGCACTGCCTGAAAGTGTGGAAGCAGATTCAATATTCACTTTCAAAATGGAATTTGGCATGTACTTCAAAGGGAGAAATTTGTAGCACTTTGGGGAAAGAGTAGCGAATAGGATGATGGGCCAAATGGCTTCTATCTGTGCTGTAAGATTAATAGCATTTTGGGTTTAACAAAATAATAGAGCACAACAGTAAAGCTAAATATGTATAAACAATGGTTAGGATATTATTTGAGTAATATGTGCAGCTTTGAACAACTCAAAATGATATGACATAAGGCAGTGGATAATGTACAGCATTGATTTGCCAGATTTGGATCAGCCATATAAATACTATGGTTACAAGAGCAGGTCAGATAATGAGAATTCTGAGGTGAGTAGCTCACCTCCTGTTTCCCGAAAGCCTGTCCATCATCTGTAAGGCACAAGTCAAGAGTGTGATGGAATATTCTCTATTTGCTTGGATTAGTGTTACTCCAAGAAGCTTGATCGCATCCAGGACAAAGCAGTTTTCTTGATTGGCACCCTATCTACCAACTTAAACATTCACTCCCTCCACAACCAACGCAGAGTGGCAGTGGTATGTGTACTATATACATGATGCATGGTAGGAACTTGCTAAGGCTTCTTCCCCAGCTCCTTCCAAATCTGAGAGCTTTACCACCTAGAAATGGTATAAGTGCAGCAGACGCATTGGAACACCACCACCTGCAAGTACCCCCCAAAGCCACGCACCATCCCGATTTGGAACTATATCGCCATTCCTTCACTGTTGCTGGATCAGAATCTTGGAACTCACTTTCCAACCGCACTTTGGGAATACCCGCATAAGATGCACACAGCAGTTCAAGCCACCTTCTCAAGGGCAAGTAGGGATGGGAAACAAATGCTACCCTTGCCAGTGACATGCACAACCCATGAATGAATAAAGTAAATGATACCAGGAATGACAAATTATAGCTACGAGGAGATACATACGGTAGTTGTATTTGCAGAAACGCCAGCTTTCTGGCAGGTCTCGCATCACGGAAGGAGTTTTGGGAGAAGGGAGTGATTTGGGCCAGGAGACCTGAGCTCCCCTTGTGGGTCCACAGAAGCCCCCTCGCTCCTCAGGCCCCAAAAATGCAAGCAAGCAAAGCTTATACAAAAGCAAAATACAAGGGATGCTAGAACTCTGAAATAAAATGTTTTT
This sequence comes from Cetorhinus maximus, assembly GCF_964194155.1. Taxonomy (NCBI): domain Eukaryota; kingdom Metazoa; phylum Chordata; class Chondrichthyes; order Lamniformes; family Cetorhinidae; genus Cetorhinus; species Cetorhinus maximus. Next base: position 126,702,297 of record NC_135883.1, on the reverse strand, counting down.
TGTTTGTATTTTAAGTTTAAAAAAAAACTTACCTTGAATGGTTTCTTCTGATTTCAATTCTCTTTTCACATGATTTTATCTGGCAGGAAAGCAGCAGCAACTTTCTCATTCGGTTCAGAGTTAAATTGTGGTTTGGGCTCAATGATATAGTTGGCTTCAGGTGGATGCTTTTACCTACCCGCCCTATCATTATGCAATGTATTCATTGTGTGTGCAGATAAGATTGGGTGACATATGACAACCTATTCTCGAAGCTCTGCATAATCTTTGCACGTGTTAACTGTATCAGTTCTAATGGTTACATTTTGTTTGCAGTGAGGGTTTTCACTGGTTTTGGGTTAAGCAGGGTCTCAATTTTAAAATTCCCATCCTTGTTTTTCAAATTCGCCCATGTTCTGGCCCCTCTCTATCTCTGTTATCTCCTCCAGCACTCCACCCTCTGAAATATATGTGCTTCATTAATTTGGGCCTGTTGAGCATCCCTGTGTTCCTCTGCAGCAAATGCAACAGAGACTTCCATGCCAGAGTGAGGCTCCTGAGCCACACCAGTCGATGCTTAATACCAAGTTGACCACCATGGTGCAAACCATCGTTTTACGAGATGGTTTATTTACTCTACCATTTGTGGCCATGCCTTCAGCTGCCTAGGCCCAAAGCTTCGGAATTCGTTCTTTAAACTTCTCCGCCTCTCTACCTCACTTCGCTCCTTTAGACTATCCATAAACCACCTCTTTGACCAAGATTTGGTCATCTACCTTAATATCTCCTTATGTGACTTCGATGTCACATTTTGTTTTAAAGTACTCCAGTGAAATGCCTTGGGACATTTTCTTACGTTAAAGGCACTATATAAATACACGTTGTTGTTGGAGAAAACTTGCAGATGAAGTAGGAAAGTGGCAACTTAACTTTTGATAAATGTGAGGAGATGGACTTTTGGTAGGAAACGTACACCTTTGAAAATAAGAAGCTGAATGGGGTAGAAGAACAAAGAAATTTAAGGTTACAGTTGCACGAATGATTAAAAGCAAAATTCCAGGTCAGCAAAGACATTAAAAAGGCTAATAAAGCGCTGAAGTTTATTTCTATGAGTATAGAATTCTGAAGCAGTGAAACTATGTTAAACTTGTATCGGACTCTGGTCAGGCTACCCTTAGAGAACTGTGCTTAGTTCTAGTTTCCATATTGTAAAAAGGACATAGATGCACTGGAGAAACTGCAAAAAACGATTTTCAAGGATAGTCACTGGCCCTCTATCCAGCTCTACCTATCCCACCCCCCTTAACCAGCTTATATTTCACCTCATTCCTATATTTCCTTAGTTCTGATAAAGAGTCATACGGACTCAAAACGTTAACTGTATTCCTCTCCGCAGATGCTGTCAGACCTGCTGAGTTTTTCCGGCTATTTTTGTTTTTGTTTCAAGGATAGTGCCAGAACTGAAAGATCACATCTGTTAGGAAGGAATGAACAGGCTGGGGTTTTTTTTCTTTAGAAAGAAACTCATCAGTGGTGACCTGAAAAAGTTTTTAAAATTATGAATGGGATTAAAAAAGAAAGATTTTAATTTGTATAGTGTCTTTCATAAACTCAGGATGTCCTAAAACACTTTACAGCCCCATTCAGCTGACTGCCAATTTGAAGTGGCATTCAGGATTCATTTATTGTTTACATCCTGCTCATTTCCATCATCAATAGTAAAAGCTTATAACCTGAGAAATACTAGATTAATAAAAATTGTATTATTAAATGAGCTCAAACTGAGGCCCAGTTTTATATGCAGAATTAGCCCTTCTGAAGTAATGCAAGATCAGAATTCTGCTGGCATTTGATATCTAACAGTTACAGAGGAATGAGTGGAAGGGGAAAAGCCCTTAAACATTTGCCTTTATGTAGAATCCTTGCTGATTCACTTTTATTTTGCATAATATATGTAATGAATAATTCCTTAATATTTCTCTGTTCTCTGTGTTCTTAGTTGTAACAATTGAACAAATCAACAAAAAAACACTCATGGTTTATTTTTAAACTCCTAGCCTGCAATGAAAATACCCCTTTTTAAAAACAGACTTCTGGAGCCCTGATGGTTCAGTGGATCAATGTTCTGTTTATTGCAGAGTTTGTCACATAGATCAAAAATCTTGGGTTCATTCATTGGTCAATGCTAAGTTAGCCAAACTAAGCTGGACGATGATGAGGCAACATAATTGCTTGAGTATTCCCATGCATTTTGAGGGTGGGGGAGAGAGAGAGATCTGGAAGGGATCCTTCTGCACCTCTGTAATATAAAAGCTTCTTTAGCCACTGTTGTAAATGCAATATGTGGACATTTAATTTGCATCAAATATGATGGCTTCTGTGTTTGTTTAGCCGATCAACTGTCATTGTCTAGAGTCTCAAATGAGCAATTGTTGCATGGGGGAGACACCAAAGAGATGGAAGCATTAATGGAAATGTAGGAGAAATAAGTAGATAGAAATTTCAGGCAAAAGAAACGAAGCATTTTGTACCTATTATCCCAGTGCATGATTTCAAGGTTATATAATTTTACTTTCGCTTCCTTTCATTACTATTTGTGATGTTTGATTATTTGATCCCATTAACCAGAATTCACTGGTATGTTAAATGTGGTGGCTACCAGCTGAAATAATTAACTTAAGAAGAGATGGTAAAGATCAAATGTGTTTTTAAATAAGCAGTTAATTGTTTCCGTTTAACTTCCTGTTTAAGTTAGATAGTGTTGACTTCATTTTTCTATTTAAAAACCACTGTAGACACAGAGGGCCACATCTGTTTTTAGGATTTTTATAATCCAAGAGGAAAGATGATGGCCAGCACAAGTACTTAATAGTCATTTTGTAGTACAGAATTGCTGAAAAAAGAGATATGTTAAAAAAGCATTTCATCTTGCATTCATCAGAACAGCTCGCAAACATTTTCCAACAGTAATGGAGTAACAACAATGTATACTGCATGTGAAGAGGCGGCTGATTGGTTAGCAATTGGACTCTGATTGGTGGAGGCGTTAGCATAGAGAATGCAGCATGAAACAGTTAACTGCCCAGCTTCTCATGCAATATAAATTGTTGTTCCCCTGTTACGGGTGGAAATTTCTTGCGAGGTATCCAGGTGAGTATAAAATAAAAAGCTTTGATAGGGATGGGCAATAAATGCTGGCCCAGCCAGCGAAGCCCATATCCCATAAATTAATTTTTAAAAAGTCTCTTTTTTCCATCAATACTCAAATACTTAATAACTGTTACTGAAAAGATCAGTGTTCAGAATATACCCTTTTTATGATCAATAATTTAAAAAAAAATCTTTTACATTAACAATGTATATCATTAAACAAACTGTTCTGTACACTTTCTCCCATTGGAGGAGACAGGATTCAGTGAAAATCAGACCTGTAGATTGAGTGCAGCAGGTGTAGGCCAATGCAGATGAATGTAAGGTTATGCATGTTCGAACAAGAAATAAGTACCTGGCAAAGGGATGCTGTTTGCCTAAGTCCATGTTAATATTATGGGAGCAAGCTGGGCCTACGGGGACACAAGTGAGTGTCCCTCCAATCCCCTAGTGAAATTGATAAATTGAGAAAAAAAATTAAAAATCCAGAAATCAAACCACAATAATGTCAGGGGCAATTATAATAGGTATTCCCTGTGGCAGCTACTTTCAATGAAGGTATTCAATGAACTGATATATGGCAAAAGTAGAAAAAGATGTTGAATGTAGCAGTTCACTGAAACCATCAACTGACGCTCAAAGTAGATCGTATATTCACACAGAATACTCTATGCAGTTTCTGACACCCTGTTGAAGAGCAATGAGAAGATCAGTAGACTAATATTCTGAAGAGAGATTCACCCATTGGAGATGACACTCTTCCAGAACTCCTCACATTAACCACAATCGTCCCATACCAGATCATGTATAACCCCCATGCACATAAGACCAAAAAACATAGGAGCAGAAATTAGGCCATTTGGCCCATCGAGTCTGCTCCGCCATTCAATCATGGCTGATAAGTTTCTTAACCCCATTCCCCCGTCTTCTCCCCGTAACCTTTGATCCCCTTACCAATCAAGAACCTATCTATCTCGGTCTTAAATACACTCAATGACCTGGCCTCCACAGCCTTCTGTGGCAATGAATTCCATAGATTCACCACTCTCTGGCTAAAGAAGTTTCTCCTCATCTCTGTTCTAAAAGGTCTTCCATTTACTCTGAGGCTGTGCCCTCGGGTCCTTGTCTCTCCTACTAATGGAAACATCTTCCCCACGTCCACTCTATCCAGGCCTTTCAGTATTCTTTAAGTTTCAATAAGATCTCCCCTCATCCTTCTAAACTCCATCGAGTATAGACCCAGAGTCCTCAAATGTTCCTCATATGTTAAGCCTTTCATTCCTGGGATCATTCTCGTGAACCTCCTCTGGACCCCCTCCAGGGCCAGCACATCCTTCCTGAGATACGGGGCCCAAAATTGCTCACAATATTCTAAATGTGGTCTGACCAGAGCCTTATAAAGCCTCAGCAGCACATCCCTGCTTTTATATTCTAGTCCTCTCGAAATAAATGCCAACATTGCATTTGCCTTCCTAACTACCGACTCAACCTGCAAGTTAACCTTAGGAGAATCCTGGACTAGGACTCCCAAGTCCCTTTGTACTCCAGACTTCTGAATTCTCTCCCCATTTAGAAAATAGTCCAAGCCTCTATTCTTCCTACCAAAGTGCATGACCTCACACTTCCCCACGTTGTCTTCCATCTGCCACTTCTTTGCCCATTCTCCTAACCTGTCCAAATCCTTCTGCAGCCTCCCCGCCTCTTCAATACTACCTGTCCCTCCACCTATCTTTGTATCATCTGCAAACTTAGCCAGGATGCCCTCAGTTCCTTCATCTAGATCATTAATGTATAAAGTGAAAAGTTGTGGTCCCAACACTGACCCCTGCGGAACTCCACTAGTCACCGGCTGCCATCCTGAGAAGGACCCCCTTATTCCCACTCTCTGCCTCCTGCCAGACAGCCAATCTTCTATCCATGCTAGTACCTTGCCTCTAACACCATGGGCTCTTATCTTACTGAGCAGCCTCCTGTGCGGCACCTTGTCAAAGGCCTTCTGGAAGTCCAAGTAGATAACATCCATTGGCTCTCCTTTGTCTAACCTACCCATTACCTCCTCAAAGAATTCTAACAGATTTGTCAGACATGACCTCCCCTTGATGAAACCATGCTGACTTTGCCCGATTTTACCATGCACTTCCAAGTATTCTGAAATCTCATCCTTAAGAATGGACTCTAAAATCTTACCAACGACCGAGGTCAGGCTAATTGACCTGTAATTTCCCGTACCTCTAGTATTGGCTAATATCCTATTTATAATTGATACTTCTGAGAATTTTTGTGCATGTACACACTAATATTGAAAAGGGAAAATGTTGATCTTTAATTGCAATAATTAAAATGTATTAACGGTTCTGGTTCTGCGTGGAGGCAAATGGGTTTTTGCAGAGATTAGTGTTTGCACTGTTGCTTTTTACTGTCTATATTCATAATATGGATGAAAGTGTTGTGTGAATTGTCAGCAACTTCACAGATAACACAAAGATTTGTGCTGGTATTAGAATCTTTAATGAGAATAAATATCAGATAATCATAATTAGGTTTAGATGTGCTGAGGGAATGGACCCATGTCTCTCAGAGAAAGTGGAAATCTATGTCTATTAATGTGCTCAGCATGGACTTGACCTGGGTTAGGTCTTCCTGATTAGTGCTTTACATTAGAACTGTTGAACCTAGATTAGCTGCGTGGGTTAACAAAGTCTGCTTTTCATGAATTCTTTGGGATGCGGTTGCAGAAACAGACCAGTACAAACCATATAAAAACATGTTCCACTTTAACAAAGGAGTTAATGTGCACCAGTAAAATATGTTAAGTAATATTGATGCAGCAATTGTGCTACTGGAATAAATGATGAAATAAGCTGTTCACTCCAAATACTAAGACTGGAAATATTTACTTTATCCTAGATTTAAAGGCTTGTACTTATGGGATTTGCTTGATCTCTGTGCTGAAAGTTAGCCTCACTTGTATATACTGAGGGAAAATTGTTTTCACTGAAGTATTTTACTGAAGTGACATAAATGTAAGTATTTAATGTTCTAAGTCTTATTTAGCCTCACTTGTACATGCTGAGGGAAAATTGTTTTTACTGAAGTATTTCACTGAAGTGGCATATGCGTAAGTATTTGATGTTCCAAGTTTTATTTATATAGATTGGAAAAAGTGATCTGTCACATTTAACTCCCGAATGGCTTAATGAGAATTTAATCCCTGTAGATAAGGATAAACCAGGCTCAGTTTTTAATTTATAGTTTGTTTTACAGGAACTGCATTTATTACATCTAGACTTTAACAGAGATGCTGAATATACTTCAATGATAATGTGTAATGGATAATATTGGCTCACCATATTTTTCAATGGTTGGCTGAGCCAAACATATCAGGAGAATATAAAATGCTGGAAAAACTCAGCAGGTCTAACAGCATCTGTGAAGAGAAAAACAGAGTTAACGTTTCAAGTCTGGATGACTCAGCTCTGAAGAAGAGTCATACAGACTCGAAACGTTAACTCTGTTTTTCTCTCCACAGATGCTGTTAGACCTGCTGAGTTTTTCCCAGCATTTTCTATTTTGGTTTCAGGTTTCCAGCATTCGCAGTATTTTGCTTCTATACCAGGAGAATATGGCTCACCACCTTCTCCTCGAGGCCAATTTGGTATGGGCAACAATCTTGCCAGTTATGCTCATCCCATGAAAGAATTTCTAAAAATCCAGGTTCAATCCCTGGTCTCTGATATTAGCTGCTCTCAGTAAGGAGAAGTGTGACAACTGTACCAATTAAATGCTCTTTAACCATGCAGGATTGGTGATTATGACAGCTATTTATAGTGACCACTATAGTGATTGAACTTCAAGTAAAAGCCTAATTGGCCTTAGCTGTGATGCCCATCATATTTCAATAGCCTGCCCACACTTTTCTGCCAAGACTTGTATATAAATGATGGCCACTTGGCAAGGCATTGGGGAATTCCTGGTTCCTGTGGAAGCATAAGTGAATAAAGACTGAACACTTACAGGAGAGTAGTGATGAAAATTAGTGGAGAAAAAGTGTTCATCACATTTCAGGTTTCATGTATGATAGCATTAAAATAGCAAAAATATTAAATAATAACTGAAATAAAAGCGTTTTGTTTAATTTTCTCACTCCATCTCCCAGCCTTGTACTTTTCTGTCACCTTCCTCTCTGATTTTCTGTTCACTCACCACCTCCCTAAAGGGAGCAACTCAAAAAATTTCTTGGGATGCAGATGTACTGGTAAGGTCAGCATTTATTGCCCATTACTAGTTACCTTGAGAAGGTGATGATGAACCACCACCTTGAACTGCTGCAGCCCACGTGGTGAAGATAATACCACCATGCTGTTAGATGGAGAATTTCAGAATTTTGACCCAATAACAATGAAGGAACAACGCTACATGTCCAGGCCTAGATGTTGTATGATTTGGAGGGGAATCTGGAGGCAATCGTGCTTCCTTAAACTTTGTCCCCCCACTCCTCCAAAGTAATGGAGGTCATGGGTTCAGAAGGTGATATTGAAGAAGCCTTGGCAAGTTGCTACAGTTCACACCCTCTTGGTAGTACACACCATAGCAATGGTGCACAGATTCAACAGTTGGCAGTTGCAAACCTTTTGCCTTGCTACTTATTTTGCATGTGCAATTCTGAAAGCTGAATGATAATCAATTTAACCATGGAGAATAACTCACTTCCTGGCTCCCCAAAGTCTGTCCATCATCGAAAAAGCACAAGCCAGGAGTGTGATGGAATTCTCTCCACTTGCCTGGATGAGTGCAGCTACAACAGTATTCAAGAAACTCGATGCCATCCAAGGCCAAGCAACCTACTTGTTATGTACTCCATCTGCCAACTTAAACATTCACTCCCTCCACCATTGACAGACAGTGGCTCCTGTGCGCACCATGCACAGGATACACTGCAGCAATTTGCCAAGCTGACTTTGATAGCACCTTCCAAAGCTGCAACCTCTACCAGCTGGAAGGACAAATGCGGCAGATGCATGGGAACATCACTATCTGCAAGTCCCCTCCAAACCACACACCCTATCCTGACTTGGAAATCGATTGTTGCCATTATTTGATTGATTGATCACTGAGCTCAACAACTTTAGATCATAACCTCTACCTCCATTTTGTTTTGTGTTCCTTTGCTGGTTATTTTCTCCCTCTTATCTCCTTTGCGTTCGGACAGCAACAATTTAGGATCGAGCCATTCACACCGCCCCGAGATACTTTCTTAAATTCAGTCTTGGGATTCGAGCTTCATTGGCATATCAGCATTTATTGCCCATCCATAATTGCCCTTTGTTGGTTTACTTGACCCATTATGACCCCCTTTGGCCTTGCACCATGAAACCATTTGCCATTTGATCTCTCCTGCCCTCCACCCTATTACCTTCCCTTTAGGTTTTCTTCACACCTTCCCACCCCACACTCACCTCCCCGCTTCATTTGCTCAAAACCTATTACTTTTCTAGACACAGACCTGAAATGTTAACTCTGTTTCTAACCGATCCTGTCAGTCCTGTTGAGTTTCCAGCATTTTCTGTTATCTCAGAATGATAGAGCCCTATAGTAGCCATCATAAAATCTTAAAATGTCAGTGTACTTAGTAAACAATATTATGCATGCATATAATCCTCTGAACTAATGCTTCATTCCACATGATCCAATCAAATTAAATTAATTATCCAGTGATGTAAATATATTTAACCATTACATAGTCAAACAAGTTTACGGTCATTTGAAGTATATATAGCAATTTGTTTTTTTTTTTGAAAAGATGCCTGTCAGTCTTTGTTTTGATTCAGAAGGGATTGTTTTAATAATTCTGTGGAGCAGGAAATTGAAAGAGGCCGTGGACTGCTCCTTATTATGAGTACAGATGAGAAGAATGCATAAAGTACTTAACAGACAGCAGCTAATAAGACTTCCATCCAGTCCTTTTTTCTGATTCACCACTCTTGCTGATAACCTATTCCATAATTTCATCACCTTCAAATCTTATGAAAACTTTATAATGTAAATATTCATTATTTACACTGTTAGGATGAGGCAATAATCCAAAGAAGCAGATTAAAGAAAATCGTAGAAAAATTCAAGTGTAAGTTAGCGAAAAAAGATTCTTCACCTAGAATAGGGTAGTTGGAATGTGGAATTCTCAGCCACAATCATTTTTGAGGCATAAGTTATAAATCTAATTATAAAAGGGAATTACATAGTTATTTTAAAAAAGTAGTAAAGGATACAGAGAATGAGCAAATGAGTGGGTTTTAACTAGGTGGCCCAGATGGAGGAAAACACTTTGAGTGTAATGACTTGTTTCTGCGCTATAACCTTCTATGTACATAATCTGTAACTCCATAGCCTGGTATATCCCTCACTCGACCATCATCATCAAGCTGGGGCATCATCCCTGGTTCAGTGAAGAGTGAATGAAAGCATGCCAAGAGCAGTACCAGGCACACCTAAAAATGAGGTATCAACTTGATAAAACTGAAACACAGGACTACTTGCATGCCAAACAGCAGAAGCAACATGTGATTGACAGAGATAAACTATCCCGCCAATGGCTCAGATGAAAGCACTGCAAGTCCTGCCATACCCAGTCATGTTGGGGACAACTAACCTGAGAAAGAGGTTCCACAAATATCACCATCCTCAATGATAGGGGATACACCAGTGTAAGAGACAAGGCTGAAGCATTTGCAACCATCTTCAGCCAAAAATGTTGAATGGATGATTCATCTTGGCCTCTTCCCAAGGTCCCCAGCATCGCAGATGCCAGTCGTCAGCCAATTCGATTCACTTCACGACTGAAGGCTTGGGTTGATAAGTATCAAGTTACATTCGTGTCACACAAGTGCCAGGCAAGGACCATCTCCAACAAGAGAGAATCCAGCCATCTCCCTTTGAATTCAATTGCATTACCATTGCTGAATCCCCCACTGTCAACCCCCTGAGGGTTACCATTGACCAGAAGCTTAACTGGACTAACCGATGTAAATACTGTTGCTGCAAAAGCAATTCAGAGGCTGGGAATTTTTAAAAATATATTTGTTCATGGAATGTTGCCATTGCTGGCTAGGCCAGCATTTATTGCCCATCCCTAATTGCCCTTGAGAAGCTGGTGGTGAGCAGCCTTCTTGAGCAGCTATGGTGTAGGTAAACCCACAGTGCTGTTAAGAATGGGGTAACTTCTGCAGAGAGTAACTCACCTCCTGGTTCCCCAAAGCCTCTCCACCATCTACGTACACAAGTCAGGAGTGTGATGGAATACTCTTCACTTGCCTGGGTGAGTGAAGGACCAACAACACTCAAGAAACTCGACACCACCCAGGACAAGGCAGCCCATTTGATGGGCACCCCATCCACCATCTTAAACATTTACTCCCTCCACCATTCAATGCGAAGTGGCAGCAGTGTGTACATCTACAAGATGCACTGCAGCAAATCACTAAGGCTCCTTTGACAGCACCTTCTGAACCTGCGACCTCTACACCTAGCAGGTCAAGAGTAGCAGATAGATGGGGACACCACCTGCAAGTTCCCCTCCAAGCCAAACACCATCCTGCCTTGGAAATATATCGCCATTCCTTTATTTTCTGGTTCAAATCCTGGAACTCCCTCCCTAACGGCACTCTTGGTGTACCGACATCACATGGATTGCAGTCGTTCAAGAAGGTAGCTCACCACCACCTTTTCAAGGATAATTAGGGATGGGAAACACATGCTGGCCTTGCCAGCGATACCCACATCCGGTGAAAGAATAAATAAAAGACAAAGTTACAGTCTGGACAACTATTCTGCAGTTCTAATTCTTGTACACCTTACAGCATTTCATAGGAATTCTGTTGTATGTTTTATGTTTCTTCCTCCTGTCCAAATGGAAGTTGAGGTCATCATATAATAATTTTTAAATTTATTTTTAACAGGGCAAATGGTGTCCGATATTCTGAAGTGTTCAATAACCTCTATGTCTCGTACTTAACATGTATGAATATAAGGGAAAAAATAAGCATATTAAATACTCTATTTTAAAACTGTAGAGTTGATCACTGATGTCTTTGTCAAATTTAAAAAGCAGAAGTTAGCCTTTAAAATTACACATTGGCTCTTAGCCATAGAGTCATAGAGGTCTACAACACAGAAAAAGGCCCTTCGGCACTTCGAGTCTGCACCGGTCAAACAAGTACCTAACTATTCTAATCCCATTTTCCAGCACCAGGCCTTGTATGCCATGTCATCGCAAGTGCACATCCAAATGCTTCTTAAATGTTATGAGGGTTTCTGCCTCTACCACCCCTTCAGGTAGTGAGTTCCACATTCCCACCACCCTCTGGGTGAAAAAATACTTCCTCACATCCCCTCTAAACCTCCTGCCCCTTACCTTAAATCTATGCCCCCTGGCTATTGATCCCTCCACCAAGGGGAAAAGTTCCTTCCTGTCTACCTTATGTATGCCCCTCATAATTTCATACACCTCAATCATGTCCCCCCTCAACCTCCACTGCTCCAGGGAAAATAACCCCAGTCTATCTAATCTCTCCTCATAATTAAAACTCTCCAACCCAGGCAACATCCTGGTAAATCTCCTCCACACTCTCTCTAGTGCAATCACATCCTTCTTATAATGCGAATTCCAGAACTGCACACAATACTCTAGCTATGGCCTAACCAGTGTTTTATACAGTTCCAGCATAGCCTCCCTGCTCTTATATTCTATTCCTTGGCTAATAAAGTCGTATCCCAAATGCCTTCTTAGCCACCTTATCTAACTGTCCTAATACCTTAATATCTTGCACACCAAGGTCTCTCTGATCCTCGGTATTTCCCAGGGTCCTACCATTCATCGCGTATTCCCGAACCTCCTTTGTCCTGCCCAAGTGCATCACCTCACACTTATCCGGATTAAATTCAATTTGCCACTGATCAGCCCATCTGACCAACCCGTCTATATCCTCCTGTAATCTAAGGCTATCCTCCTCACTATTTACCACCCCACCAATTTTTGTGTCATCCGCGAACTTACGATCAGCCCTCCTACATTCACGTCTAAATTGTTTATGTATACACAAACAGCAAGGGACCCAACACCGTGGAACCCCACTGGTCACTGGCATCCAGTTCCAAAAACACCCCTCAACCATCACCCTTTGTTTCCTGCCACTCAACCAATTCTGGATCCAATTTGCCAAATTGCCTTGGATCCCATGAGCTCTTACCTTTGTTATCAGCTTCCCATGTGGGACCTTATCAAAAGCCTTGTTGAAGCCCAAGTAGACAATGTCAAATGCATTGCCCTCATCTACACATTTGGTCACCTCTTCGAAAAATTCAATCAAATTGGTCAGACATGACCTCCCCTTAACAAAACCATGCTGACTCTTCTTGATTAATCCCTGCCTTTCCAAGTGTAGATTAATTCTATCCCTCAGAATTACTTCCAGTAGTTTCCCCACCACTGAGGTTAGACCAACTGGCCTGTAATTCCCTTCCTCCCTTCTTGAATAACGGTACCACATTGGCTGCCCTCCAGAGCTCTGGCACCTCTCCTGTGGCCAGAGAGGTATTGAAAATTATTGCCAGTGCCCCTGCTATCTCCTCCCTTGCCTCACTCAACAGCCTGGGATACAATTCATCCGGGCCTGGAGATTTATCTACTTTTAAACCTACCAGACCACTTAGAACCTCCTCCATTGATATGCTAATTTCTTTAATTATATCTTAGTCCTTCTGCCTGATTTCCATACCCACGTCATCCCTCTCACTTGTGAACACCGACACAAAGTATTCATTTAGAACCCTACCTACGTCTTCCAGCTCCACACGCAAATTACCACAATGGTCCTTAGTGGGCCCTACTCTTTTTTTAGTTCCCCTCTTACTCTTGATGTACTTGTAAAATAACTTTGAATTTTCCTTTATTTTACCTGCCAATGTTTTTTCATGCCCCCTTTTTGCTCTCCTAATTTCCTTTTTAAGATCCCCCTACACATTCTATACTCCTCTGGGGCTTCCACTGTTTTGAGCCCTTGGTATCTGCCATAAGCCCCCCTTTTTCTATTTATTCAATCCTGTATATCCCTTGACATCCAGGGTTCCCTGGTTTTGCTGGTCCCACCCTTTGTCTTTACTGGAATATGTTGGTCCTGTACTCTCCCTGTTTCCTTCTTGAATGAGTCCTACTGCTGTGACGCAGAATAACCCAAAAGTAGTTACTCCCAGTCCACTCTGGCCAAATCATATCTGATCTTATTAAAATCGGTCTTCCCCCAATTTAGAACGCTGATTTCTGGCCCATCTGTGTCCTTTCCCATAACAACCTTGAATCTAATGGAGTTATGATCACTATCTGCAAAATGCCCCCCCCCCCACTGATACCTCTACCACTTGCCCAGCTTCGTTCCCTAAAACTAAGTCCAAGCAGCATCACCCTGGATTAGATAATCCTACAGTTGTCAAACAGTGGTGGAAGTAAAATAATAATTATACCGCTATCATTATGGATTGAAGAAGTCATGCCAAATTATGTGAAATTAGGTGCCAAACATTAATGGTTATTATTCTTTGCATGGAAAAATAGCCCTTGCAATTTTCAGTTAAATTGTTTTGAGAGCTGCACCTCCAAAACATTTTTGGGAAAGGATCTATATTGGCAAACACATTCTGCCATAACATTCAAAGCTTTGCATTTATGTGTCAAATAATACCTTTTTCTCTGCTTCTATTTTAGTCTGTTGTGAAAACTGGGCGGTTGCTGATTAGCCATGAAGCTCCAATAACAGGAGGATTTGCTGCGGAGATCAGTTCCACAGTTCAGGTTTGTGAGTGTATATCTGTAGCTGCACAGCAAATGAATGAAAATAAGCCATTGCTTTGATTTGGAGTATACCACTGCACAGTACCTATTGGAAACAAATAGACGGTTTGGTGCATCGCACATTTTGTGACCTATCCTAAATGGCAACATCACCTTTCCAGATTCTGAGATTGCACAGTGATGTATAATTAACACTCAAGTTATATTTTGGACTTGCCTAAATGATTGGCACAAAATTTTCCTCCCATTTTCTAATTGCCCCAGAACATACGTCAATTGCAATCAATAATAGGTGTGCAACTTTCCCCAAAGCATCCATGGATGCTGCTCTGACCAGGCTCCTCCATTTTTAAGTGCCTCTGGACACAGCAGTTTTGAATTTTTAACATTTCAATAAGTCTTAATTTGACATTTCATTTTCTTGAATTTGTTTCCCAGTTATCATCCTTGCTTTTCTTCCATGTCGTCTTGTCTTGGTGATACTGATTGAGTCAGCAGTCACTTTTTGGTACCATGCCCAAGTGGCCGTTAGCCTTGCGAGTCATCCTTGACACTGAGTTGAGGACAGACTATCTGAACATAGGGAACTTCACAACTGAACCAGATTCTGTATTCACAAAGGCATCCACGCGATTGCAGTTCTGCTAAGGATGGGGCCACTGTAGCAAGCAGAAATTGGGAATGGGAATCTTGGTTGATATTCTGTCCACTGTCAAGTTGTAACAGCCAGTGGTTGTGTTCCTATTGTGTTCCATCTGAAAACTGCTAATTCAGCACAGACCAGAAATCAAAGCTTGGAAATTCCCTATTCCCAAATTCCCTGCCTAAAAGACATTGGTGAACCAGATGGATTTTTAATGACAATCGACAATGGTTTCATATTCATCATTAGACTTTTAATTCCAAATTTTTTTATTGAATTCAAATTTCAGCACCTGCCGTGCAATTTGAACCCAGGTCGGTTCCCCAGAGCGTTACCCTGGGTATTTGGAGTAATACCAGTGACAATACCACTGTGCCACTGCCTCCCCGTAACTGGAGACTTAAAACAGTAATATGCCTGAAAGTCCTGCGTAGGAGCTCATAGCCAGACTCTAGCCTGCTGTGCTTTGCCATCAAAATTCTTGGCTATAAAAGGTTGTGATTATAGTGTGTATCTAATCCATACCTTCAGTGGCCTCACTGACAATTTTCAGTATGTATTTTAATTTTTCCCACTCACTAATCTTTTGGGAACCATAATTTATGATTCTGTGTGACGTTATTTAACTATTAACCATTTGGATACTTGTTGGAGATTTCAGCACCTGAAAATACTCCAGCAAATTGTTTAGTTCATTTCCAAAATACCATGAATTGAGTCATGGCTTTAGATTGTGTGTGCTCCTGTAATTTAGAATGTTATCATTTTTTAGAGAATTCGACAGATGTGCAAGCTGTACTTCAAAAGCATTATGTTTGTAGTGTCTGAGTCTATTCTGGCATGGCCCATGGACATATTTTTACCCAGACTGACAACTAAAGTATGAAGAAATTTTCAGTTTCCATATTATTTTGTAGGTTTTGTAATATGTTTGTGCCCTTATTTAAATTATTGCTACTGTTGACTGCGTGTTGGCCAGGGCGTCAAATAATTAATTTCTTAAAAACCTAGGGCAGTTGTGGAATATTAAACACTGAAATTATTCAAACCCCATTCATACCTGCCATTTTGATACTCATATTTCTCAAAGTGGTTGCTTGGGTGAAGCAAAGTGATAAACAGGTCAAAATGGATTGCTTTCCAAATTGCCACTTAAACATGTTTCAATGGATGATGTTTCCATCAAAGGTTGGCATCAACTGCAGCTGTGGAAATAACCTTGAACTGAATTGTATCATCCTCCAGGTCAAAGAAGATAGCATTCGCCAATACACGTGTATGTGGATTTACAATTGAATTACCAATTGTAATTGTTGCAAATTTAGTTTTATATTCAGTATTGAAATTACTTTAAAAAGTCTTTTGTTTCTAAAAATTTAAAATGAACTGGTATTTCATAAATACAAAGTTAATGTAGGTGAAAGACCACCTTTCACTAATACTCAACAGGGTTTATCGCACTTGGTGTATTGTCATTAAACTGGTGTCAGTCACCTTCTGATGTCTTAGAGGAGTGCTTGTTATGAATACGTAGGATTTGTCAATGACCAGTTGTAAAGGAATCACTTTAATTGGTTATGTGGAACTATAATTTGTATTTTTACCTTTCTGTTTACCTGTTGATGTTAAAAATGGACTAGTAAAATTGAAGTCCTCAGGTAGGTAGATATCAGAAACATAATTTGAAAATATTTAACCTTGGAAAGATCTATGATATACTTCTATTAAATGACAGTACAAGTGTTAAAGGAAGATATGTCGCATCTAGAGTTTATATTACTTGTGCTCACTTGTGCTCTGGACTCGTATTCCAGTGACCCAGGGTAATGCTCTGGGGAACCGGGTTCAAATCCCACTATGGCAGATGGTGAAATTTGAATTCAATAAAAATCTGGAATTAAAAGTCTGATGATGACCACGAAACCATTGTTGATTGTTGTAAAAACCCATCTGGCTCACTGATGTCCTTTGGGCAAGGAAATCTGCCATCCTTACCTTGTCTGGCCTACATGTGACTCCAGACCCACAGTAATGTGGTTGACTATTAACTGCCCTCTGAACAAGAGCAATTGGGTTTGGGCAATAAATGTTGGCCTAGCCAGTGGCGCCCACATCCAATGAACAAATATAAAAAAAAATAGAGGTTTTTTTTTGCCTGTGGTGGCCCTGCAAGTTTGGAAAGTGTTCCTCAAGTTGGTTGCTTGTCATTGCAATTTTATTATTTCCACGTGTAATACAATTAAATTTAGAGGTCTAATTGGAATATATGCCAAGCTACCCTCTGCTGCTTACCACAAACTCTTGTGAATATGGAAAAAACATGCCAGTCTGTTGAGAAAAATAAATTATTCTACAAAATGAAAGTGTATAAGTCACCCACATTTTAAAACTTTTTCATTTGTTGGAAATCCTAGCTAATTAAAATTCTTCAGAAAAACAAGGGTTTCTTGCTTCCTGGATTTGTAACATTGCTCACTTGAAATCCAATTATTATACCCTAATATGTCAGGTCAGTAAGTTTTACTATGTGCCTGGGCTTGGAAATCACCCTGTGCATGTGATCATTTTTAATTCTCAAAAGTGTAAACTGTACTATTGCAAAGCCATATTTTGAATTATGTTTTGCATCTGTCTACTCTCATTATTTTCATTTTAGAAAACATGAAGAATGCTATTGCTTTTCAAATTCTAAAGATATTTTAGTTTCCAAAATCATCATATCTTTTGTATCTGACAAAGATGCACATTTAGGGCCTAAAGCTTTCATAATTTACTTTTGGATTCTGAATGTTGAAGCTTGGGGGTATGAAATTAACTGCAAGTGGAAGAGTTGGATGTGATGTTTATTTTGTGAATGTGCTTGGCTTGCACCTTTTTGCTAAGTCCAAAACAAGACAGAGGAGGATTGTGGCAGAGTAGGAGGTGGAGCTGTGGCTTGAATTTTTGTTTGCTTTGGTATGGATGAAAGTTCATTCAGGTCATTAATAATTTAATGTTTCCACTTTGTAGGCGCAGAAATAAGTGGAAGAAATGGACTTTACAAATTTACCATCTCAATGCTTTTACCTTTTGATGTGTCTTGAGGAAGTGAGAGACCTGCCAGGGAACTATGCAAATATTGGAACTTTGTTCTGAAAATTGGCTTTTCTGCCGCTCCCTCCCCCTGGTAGGGGTTCAAATTCAGCCCAAACTGATGGGATAAACATTCTTATTTTGGTGATTGTAATGGCATTATGTTAAATGAATTTTAGTAGACTAAATCGATTTGCTAGTGGCAGTGAGTCCCCAACACAGAGCTACTTATAATTAAGCCATACACTGATGGTCATATTTGTGGATAATGTGCAAAATGAAAACTTTAGATTAGAACATACTCTGGAGATCCCTGCATCCAGTTTTCCCCTTCCCTGAAAATTGAATCCCCATCTACATAGCCAATCTTTATGCATAAGGCCATTTAATTCTGGAGCCAGCACCTCTGATTGGCTCTCCAGCTTTGAGAGCTTGCCCACCACCCTTAATTAGATAGAGAACCTGTCTCCATGCCAAGTAAGAGGACACCCCTGTGAAAATCCCAACAAGTTACTGTTTCCCTCCAGGGGTAGGTTTGGGACCCAGAAACAGCCTTGAATTCTGTTCCCATCCCCAAGAGGGAAAATCTAGCCCATGGTCTCTCCAGTTCATTGAGCAAGCAGAGAAAAATAGGCCAATATTTCAAATGTGATCTTTGATCAGAATTTAGAGTATTGATCAGCTGGAAACTTTAATCTATATTTTTCTGCTCTTATGGCTGGCCGCCTGCTATGCATTTGCAACGTTTTTAGCCTTAACTTGGGGGAAAAATTGTGAAGAATGTGTTATACATTAGCTGGTCCTCTTCAGGAAAGAAAGAGTTCCTTAGATACTATTTTCTACTCAAATATATGAAATAAAGCAGATGGAACACAACTTTTAGGCTAAGTATTTTGTTTTCCTGCTCTTTTAGTGTGACATTGTAACTGCAGCAGGATATTAGGAAGGCAGTTGTTTAATAGTGTTAAGTTTTCTTAGGGAGGTACAGTCATTCCAAAAAGCTGTGGTTTGTTGTTTGGATAGTAGAAGCATGGGGGATGTAGTGGTCGAGGAAGTGCTTTTCCTTGTGACAGGGAGGCATTCCTTCAATTTTGCCTTCAAGTATGCTTAAGGATTTAAAGAGCTTTCATGTAGACATTTGAAAACAAAATTGCAGGGGAGGCATGGTGGTACAACATGCTGGAGCTCCAGCTTGCTGCACTACAGAGCAGAGCCCACTGTTAGAATCATAAAATGGTTACAGCACAGGAGGAGGTCATTCGGCCTTTCATGTCCATGCAGGCTTTCTGCACGAGCAACTCACCTGGTCCCATGCCTCTGCCTTTTCTCCAAAGCTTGCAAATGTCTTCTCTTCAGATAATTATTCAATTCTGTTTTGAAGGTTTTCATTGAATCTATCTCCACCGCATTTTCAAGCAGTGCATTTTAGATATTAACCATTCACTCATGGAAAAGTTATTCCTCATGTCATCGTTGCCTCTTTTGCCATTCACCTTAAATCAGTGCCCTCTGTTTCTGGATCCTTCTGCCAATGGAAACAATTTCTCCTGATCTATTCTGCCCAGGCGCCTCATGATTTTGAACACCTCTATCAAATCCCTTTTTCATCTTCTCTTCTCCGAGGAGAAAGTCTCAGCTTCTCCAACCTATCTACATAGCTGAAATTCCTCATCACTGGAACCATTCTCGTGATTCTTTTCTGCACCCTTTCAAAAGTCTTTACAGTTTTCTTAAAGCGTGTTGCCCAGAACTGGACACACTGCTCCAGTTGAGACCAAATCAGTGTTTGATATTCTCACCATCCCTGTCCCGACCATACCACTGACTGGAGATGAGGCACTTTCACGCTGAGACTTGGGCTGTACCAAAAAGGTGCCAATAAGGTGTCAGTATTAAATACTGTCTAGATGGAAAACCTTTTAGTCTCAATTGCATCTATGGCAAAATTAAACTGACCACCACAGATATACATGATCTGCAATTACCTACTCTGCACCAGATTTGCAAACCACTCTTGATCTTTACAATTCTGCACGCAAGAAACTCGGTCTGTCCTTGCCTCGAATGTTGCCAAAACAAAGCTCTTATATCAATCCACACCTGGTAAATATGTGGTGGCATAGTGGTATTGTCACTGGGCTAGTACTCCAGAGGCTCAGGGTAATGCTCTGGGGACCCAGGTTGAAATTTTACCACAGCGGATGGTGAAATTGAATTCAGTAAAAAAAAAACCTGGAATTAAAAGCCTGATGATGACCACAAAACCATTGCGGATTGTAGTAAAAACCCATCTGGTTCACCAATGTCCTTTAGAGAAGGAAATCTGCTGTTGTTGCCTGGTCTGGCCTACACGTGACTCCAGACCCACAACAATGAACAAGGGCAATTAGGGATGGGCAATAAATGTTGGCCGAGCTAGCGATGCCCACATCCCATGAGCAAATTTTAAAAAAGGTCCTGTTTCCTCAATTCTCAAGTGGCCAATGTTCCAGGGAGGGCACTCTGAAGCTCTCCTTGAAGCGCAGCAGCTTTGTCATTAATGACTGGGAAGAGCTTGCTACCAGTCATTCAGAATGGCGAAAACTTGTCCATCAGGCTGCATGACTCTTTGAGTCCAAATGCTTTAATGATGAGACAGAGAAAAAAAGAAAAGGAAGCAAATCATGCACTTTGGATTCCACTACGTCGTGGGACGTATTGCCTCATGTGCCCCAAGATATACTGGTCGAGAATCGGCCTGTTCAGTCACATGAAGATCCATGGCAGAAACTTACGACCCTGAGTAGATGTCACCCTCGAATCGAGGGACAGCCAGTGATGACCAAAAAGGTAATCTTCCATATATAAGATTCCAAGTTACTGCTAAAATAAATGGTTGAAAATATTTGCAACAGGCTATGATGGATCTATTGATGATATTGAACACGGAGACCAGAAAATGATGTCTGTCTTTCTTCTCATGAAATACATACATCTTTTAGTTTTAAAAGGCAAGTGCTTTTTAAAACATAGCTGTAAGTTGAAACTTTGCAAAACAATGTTTACTATTAAAACCACAGTGTCTGGAAGTTTAGCAGAGAGAGTAAGAGGAACTTCTTCATATAAGAGCAGAAGAAATTATTACAGGAGTCCATCCAACCTGTACTGTCATTCGAAAAGACCATGGCTAACCTTCTACATCAGCTGTGCTTTTCTGCCCTATCCCCATATTTCTTTGTTACCTTAGTGCCCAAAAACCTATAACGATCACAGTCTTGAAAACACTCAATGACTGAGCATCCCACAGCTCACTGGGGTAAAGAATTCCAAAGATTCATAACCTCTTAGTGAAGAAACTTCCCCTCATTTCAGCCCTAACTGAGCCACTCCTTATGCTGAGACAATAACCCCTGGTTCTGAACCCTGCATCCAGGGGAAACAGCCTCCCTGTCAAGCTCTCTTGGAATCTTGTATGTTTCAATATCACCTCTCATTCTTCTAAACTCCAGAGAATGTAGGCCCATTTTATTCAATCTTTCCTCACAGGACAGCTGTCTCATCTCAGGAATCAATCTAGTAAACCTTTTTTGGATCCTCTTTAAGATAAATATATCCTTCCATTGGTAAGAAGACCTAAATTGTACACAGTATTCTAGGTATGGCCTCACCAAATCCTGCCCTAATTACAGCAAAACTTCCTTACCCTTATACTCCAACCCCATTGCAGTGAAGGTTAACATACCATCTGCCTTCCTAATTGCTTGCTGTACTTGCATGTTATCCTTCTGTAATTCATGTACAAGAACCCCTAACTCCCTCTGAATGTGAACATTTACTAGCCTCTAATTTTTGAAAAAGTTCTATGTTTTTCCGGTTTTCCTACCAAAGTGTAAAACACTTCACTTTTCCCCATGTTATACTCCATTAGCTACCAACTTGTCTAATCACTTAGCCAGTCGATATCCCTTTGCAGACTCCTTACATCTTCACTACAGCCTACTTTCCCACCCACCGTTGCATCATCAGCAAACTTGGGGTATGCTACACAGAATTAAGAGGCTATCACTTCCATGTTAGTGGCTGAGGCAGAAACTGTGCCAACATTCAAGATTAGATTGTGTCATTAGATATAGGAATAGGAGATTAAAGGATCAGAGATAGAGCAGGCAAATATGATTAGATCTATTTGCTCACACAAGGACCTATATGAGTATTTTCACAATACTGGTAAAAGATAATGTGACAAAGAAGATGAAAATTCAAATTAATTTAAACAAACAAGAAAGAGCTTTATTTAATTCTTCAACAATCTCATAATAGCAGTAAGTAAGGAGAAAGAGCCTGAGAGAGAACAGTGTCAGATTTTCCAAAATTGACCTCGCAATTTGTGATTAAAATGTTAGATTTGTGCAACAGAAATGTTTATGGCATTCAGGACACCATTCAAAAAATATAAAATGAACTGAAACTTAACCATATCGAATTGGAATCATCTGTCTGGAAATGCTTTAAAAGAACTTTGAGCACTCAGAAAGGGAAATAAACACAAAGTCAAGATTTCACTTTCACTTCGAACCGAACCTGATGATACTTGTTACGCTCTAGGACACCAGCCTTGACAACCCATGGTTTTGCTTGTCTTGTAGCTTGCCAGCCCTTTGTGACATATCATAAATTTTTCATGTTTATTGGCTGCACTCTGAATCACACCTTAGCAGGACCGGAACTCACCTTAGCAGGACTAGGACTAATGTCCTCGCAGAGAGATTTACTAGCGCTGTTAGGGAGGGTTTAAACTAGATTGGCAAGAAGAAGAGAACCTGAGAGGTTCCCTTGGGTTGAAGGAAAGCAAAACTGGCAACAGGAAGTAGAAAAGTAGTAAGAGAAATTAGAAAGCAGACAAAGCAAAGGCTGGCATCAAGTGGAATCAGAATGTGGAATAGTGTTAAAAAGACAAAGTTAAGGGCACTCAATCACATCCTTCCTATAATGTGGTGACCAGAACTGCACACAGTACTCCAGCTGTGGCCTCACCAAGGTTCTATACAACTCTAACATGATATCCCTACTTTTGTAATCTATGCCTCCATTGATAATGGCAAGTGTCCCACATGCCTTTTTCACCACCCCACTAACATGCCCCTCCGCCATCAGAGATCTGTGGACACACACGCCAAGGTCCCTTTGTTCCTCAGAACTTCCTAGTGTCATGCCGTTCATTGAATACATCCTTGTCAAATTACTCCTTCCAAAGTGTATCACCTCTCACTTTTCAGGGTTAAATTCCATCTGCCACTTACCTGCCCATTTGACCATCCTGTCTATATCATCCTATAGCCCAAGACACTCAAACTCACTGTTAACCACCCGGCCAATCTTTGTGTCATTTGCAAACTTACTAATCCTACTAATCTTACTAATCATAGTCATCTATGTTGTTTATATAAATGATGAATAATAGGGGACCCAGCACAGATCCCTGTGGTATGCCACTGGACACTGGCTTCCAGTCACAAAAACATCCTTCTGTCATCACCCTCTGTCACCTACAACTAAGCCAATTTTAAATCCACCTCATCAAATTACCCTGTACCCCATGTGCATTTGCCTTCTTTATAAGTCTCCCATGTGGGACCTTGTCAAAGGCTTTGCTGAAATCCATATAAACTACATCAACTGTACTAACCTCATCTACATACCTGGTCACCTCTCCAAAAAATTCAATCAAATTTGTTAGGCATGTCCTCTCTCTAACAAAGCCATGCTGACTATCCCTGATCAAACCTTGACTCTCCATGTGGAGATAGATTCTCTCCTTCAGAATTTTCTCCAATAGTTTCCCTACCACTGATGTGAGACTCACTGGTCTGTAGTTCCCTGGCTTATCTCTACAACCCTTCTTAAATAGCGGAACAACATTAGCTGTTCTCCAGTCCTCTGGCACATCCCCTGTGGCCAGAGAAGAATTAAAAATTTGGGTCAGAGCCCCTGCGATCTCCTCCCTTGCCTCCCTCAGCAGTCTGGAACACAAATCATCCGGACCTGGAGATTTGTCCACTTTTAAGCCTGCCAACACCTCCAATACCTTGTCATTCTTCATATCAATTTGCTCAAGAACCTCACAGTCGCTCCCCCCGAGTTCCATACCTTCATCCCCTCATTCTCTTGGGTGAAGACGGATGTGAAGTATTCATTCAACACTCTACCGATGTCCTCTGGCTCCAACCATAGATTGCCCCCTTGGTCCCTAATGGGCCCTACTCTTTCCCTGGTTATCCTCTTCCCATTGATATACTTATAGAATATCTTGTGATTTTCCCTACTTTTACCAGCCAGCGCTTTCTGATACCCCCCTTTGCTCTCCTATTTACTTTCTTAAGCTCTACCCTGCACTTTCTTTACTCCATGCCTCCGCTGATTTGCTTCCCTTGCACCTGCTAAAAGCCTCTCTTTTCCTTCTCATTGTATCTTGAATATCTCTTGTCATCCATGGTTCTCTGGGCTTGTTAATCCTTCCTATGACCCTAGAGGGAACATGTTGAGCCTGTACCCTCCCCATTTCCTTTTTGAACGCCCCCCCACTGTTCTTCTATATATTTCCCCACAAGTAGCTGTTCCCAGTCTACCTTGGCCAGATCCTGCCTTATTTTACTAAAATCCGCTCTCCCCCAATTCAAAACATTTTTTTGCAACTTGTCTATTTCTTTGTCCATAACAAGCTTAAATTGTACCATGTTGTGGTCGCTATCACTAAAGTGCTCTCCTACCACCACCTGTCTGGCTTCATTCCCCAGAATTTGGTCCAGCACTGCGCCGTCCCTTGTTGGGCCCTCTACATATTGACCTAAAAAGTTCTCCTGTACACATTTCAAGAAATCCACTCCATCCAAGCCCTTAACACTATGTCGATCCCAATTCATGTTGGGAAAGTTGAAATCACCTAATATAATTACCCTATTATTGTTTTTACACACCTCTGCGAATTGTGCACATATTCACTTTGTTTTTTATTCATTCAGGGGATGTGGGCTTTGCTGGCTGGGCCAGCATTTATTGCCCATTCTGAGTTGCCCTTTAGAAGGTGATGGTGAGCTGCCTTCTTGAACTGCTGCAGCCCATGTGGTGCAGGTACACCCACAGTGCTGTTCGGAAGAGAGTTCCAGGATTTTGACCCAGCGACAGTAAAGGATTGCCGATATATTTCCAAGTCAGGATGGTAAGTGACTTGGAGGAGAACTTCCAGGTGTTGGTGTTCCCATAAATCTGCTGCCCTTGTCCATCTAGATGGTAGTGGGCGTGGTTTGGAAGGTGCTGTCTGAGGACCGTTGGTGAACTGCTGCAGTGCATCTTGTAGATGGCACACACTGCTACTACTCTGTGTCGGTGGTGGAAGGAGTGAATGTTTATGGATGTGATGCCAGTTAAGCAGGCTGCTTTGTCCTGGACGGTGTCGAGCTCCTTAAGTTTTGTGGGAGCTGCACTTATCCAGGCAAAAGGGGAGTATTCCATCACACTCCTGACTTGTGCCTTGTAGATGGTGGACAGGCTTTGGGGAGTCAGGAGGTGAGTTACTCATCGCAGGATTCCTAGCCTCTGACTTGTCGTTGTAGCTACAGTATTTATATGGCTTGTCCAGTTCAGTTTCTGGTCAATGGTAACCCCCAGGATGTTGATAGTAGGGGATTCAGTGATGGAAATGACTTTGAACGTCAAGGGGCGATGGTTAGATTCTTTCTTGTTGGATATGGTCATTGCCTGGCACTTGTGTGGTGTGAATGTTACTTGCCACTTGTCAGCCCATACCTGGACATTGTCCAGGCCTTGCTGCATTTGGGCATAGACTGCTTCAGTATCTGAGGAGTTGCGAATGGTGCTGATCATTGTGCAATCATCAGCGAATATCTGCACTTCTGACCTTATGATGGAAGGAAGGTCACTGATGAAGCAGCTGAAGGTGTTTGGGCCTAGACACTACCCTGAGGAACTCCTGCAGTGATGACTAACCTCCAACAACCACAACCATCTTTCCTTTGTGCTAGGTATGACTCCAACCAGCGGAGAGTTTCCCCCAAGATTCTCATTGACTTCAGTTTTGCTAGGGCTCCTTGATGCCACACTCGGTCACATGCGGCCCTGATATCAAGGGCAGTCACTCTCACCACACCTCTGGAGTTCGGCACTTTTGCCCACATTTGAACCGAGACTTTAATAAGATCAGGAGCTGAGTGGTCCTGGCGGAACCCAAACTGGGCATCAGTGAGCAGGTTATTGCTAAGCAAGTGCTGCTTGATAGCACTGTTGATGATCCCTTCCTTTACTTTACTGATGATTGAGAGCAGGCTGATGGGGCGATAATTGGCTGGGTTGGATTTCTCCTGCTTTTTATGTACAGGACATACCTGGGCAATTTTCCACATAGCCAGGTAGATGCTAATGTTGTAGCTGTACTGGAACAGCTTGGCTAAGGGTGCGGCAAGTTCTGGAGCATCACTCTTCAGTACTATTGCTGGAATATTGTTAGGGCCCGTAGCCTTTGCACTATGCAGTGCCTTCAGCCGTTTCTTGGAGTGAACCGAATTGGCTGAAGACTGGCACCTGTGATGCTGGGGACCTCTGGAGGTGGCTGAGGTGGATCATCCACTTGGCACTTCTGGCTGAAGATTGTAGCAAATGATTCAGCCGTAGCCTTACCTTTTGCACTGATGTGCTGGACTCCCCCAATATTGAGGATGGGGATATTTGTGGATCCTTCTCCAGTGAGTTGTTCAATTGTCCACCACCATTCCTGACTGGATGTGGTAGGACTGCAGAACCTAGATCTAATCGGTAGGTTGTGGGATCGCTTAGCTCTGTCTACCACTTGCTGCTTATGCTGATTGGCACAAAAGTAGCCCTGTGTTATAGCTTCACCAGGTTGACACCTCATTTTTGGTATGCCTGGTGCTGCTTCTGGCATGTCCTCCTGTACTCTTCATTGAACCCAGGGTTGATCCCCTATGTTGATGGTAATGGTAAAGTGGGGGATATGCCAGGCCATGAGGTTACAGATTGTGTTCAAGTACAATTCTGCTGCTGCTGATGGCCCACAGTGCCTCATGGATGCCCAGTCTTGAGTTGCTAGATCTGTTTGAAATCTATCCCATTTCGCATCGTGGTAGTGCCACACAACATGACGGAGGGTGTCTTCATTGTGAAGACGGAACTTCGTCTCCACAACGACTGTGCGGCGGTCACTCCTACCGATTACTGTCATGGACAGATGCATCTGTGACAGGCAGGTTGGTGAGGATGGCGTCAAGTTTGTTTTTCCCTCTTGTTGGTTCCCTCACCACCTGCTGCAGACCCAGTCTAGCAATTATGCCCTTTAGGACTCAGCCAGCTTGGTCTGCCGTGGTGGTGCCAAGCCGCTCTTGGTGATGGACTTTGAAGTCCCCCAACCAGAGTACATTCTGTGCCCATGCCACCCCCAATGCTTCCTCTAAGTGGTGTTCAACATGGAGGAGCACTGATTCATTAGCTGAGGGAGGGCGGTGCGTGGTAATCAGCAGGAGATTTCCTTGCCCATGTTTGACCTGATGCCATGGGACTTCATGGAGCCCAGAGTCGATGTTGAGGACTCCCAGGGCAACTCCCTCCCAACTGTATATCAGTGTGCCGCCACCAATATCCTGCCGGTGGTACAGGACATAGCCAGGGATGGTGGTGATCGTGTCTGGGACGTTATCTGTAAGATATGATTCCGTGAGGATGACTATGTCAGGCTGTTGTCTGATTCCCAATTTCGTCACTAACCCCCACATGTTAGTAAGGAGGACTTTTGCAGGGTTGACAGGGTTGATGTCGGGTTGTCCATCTGGTTTCATTGCTTTTTTGAGAGTTTGTTGTGGTTTTATACAACTAACATTTCAGAGGGCATATAAGAGTCAGCCACATTGATGTGGGCCTGGAGTCACATGTGGGCCAGGCCAGGTAAGGATGGCAGATTCCTTCCCTAAAGGGCATTCGTGAACCTTATGGGTTCTTAAAACAATCGGCTGTGGTTTCATGGTCATCATTAGACTTTAAATTCCAGATTTTTATTAAATTCAAATTCACCCATTTGCTGTGGAGGGATTCAAATCCTGGGTCGCTGGATTACTAGTCCAGTGACAATACCACTATGCCATCACCTCTCCCAACATGAGTAATACAGTAATAATGTGTGACTTCAATTTACATATAAACTGGCTAAACCTAATTAGTACTAAAGCTATGGAGGATGAATTCCTGGAGTGTGTACGAGATGGGTTTCTGGAGCAGTACATTGAAGAACCAAATAGGGATCGTTTAAGGTTTAGTATTACATAATGAGAAAAGGCTAATTAATAACCTTGCTGTAAAGGAGCCTTTAGGATATAGTCACCATAATATGAGAAAAATTTACGTTAAAAATGAAATGATATGGTTCGTTCTGAAACTAAGGTCTTAAAACTTGATAAAGGCAGCTATGAAGGTATGAGGGACAAGTTGGCTATGGTGAATTGCGAAAATTAAGATTTAATGGCAATGGCTAGTAATTAATGAAGCATTACATGGTCTGCAACAAATGTACGTTCCTCAAAAACATAAAAACCTAACAGGAAAAGTGAATTGTGTCTAACAAAGGAAGTTAAAGATTGCATTAGATCAAAGGAAGTGGCTTATAAGGTTGCCAAAACACTGGCAAGTCTGAGGATTGAGAAAAATTTAGAATCCAGCAAAGAAGGACCACGAAACTGATAAAGAAAGGGAAAAGAGAATACGAATGCAAGCTAGCAAGAAACATAAAGGCTAATTGTAAAAGCTTCTTTAGGTATGTGAAAAGGAAAAGACTTGCAAGGACAAATGTATCCATTACAGGCAGAGACAGGAAGAAAAATAGAAAGCAGAGTATTTCTTAAATGGTGAGAGGTTGGGTAGTGTTGATGTCCAAAGGTACCTGCTTGTCCTTGGGTCATGCTTGCGACCTCCCTGTCGCTTGCCATTTCAACACTCCACCCTGCTCTCATGCCCACATGTCTGTCCTTGGCCTGATGCATTGTTCCAGTGAAGCTCAACGCAAACTGGAGGAACAGCACCTCATCTTCCGACTAGTCACTTTACAGCCTTCTGGACTGAATATTGAGTTCAACAATTTTAGATCATGAACTCTCTCCTCCTTCCCCACCCCCTTTCCGATCCCCTTTTTCCAATAATTTATATATATTTTTCTTGTCCCACCTATTTCCATTATTTTTAAATGTATTTCCATCCATTGTTTTATCTCTACCTTTTAGCCTATTTTGATCCCTTCCCTTCACCCCACTAGGGCTATCTGTACCTTGCTTGTCCTGCTTTCTATTCTTAATTAGCACATTCCTTAGATAATATCACTACCTTCAACACCTCTTTGTCCTTTTGTCTGTGACATCTTTTGGCAATCTCCACCTATCACTGGCCCTCTATCCAGCTCTACCCCCTCCCTCCAAAACAGCTTATATTTCACCTCTTTTCTATTTTTACTTAGTTCTGTTGAAGAGTCATACGGACTCAAAACGTTAACTGTGTTCCTGCTGCCACACCTGCTGAGTTTTTTCAGGTATTTTTGTTTTGGATTTTCAGCATCCGCAGTTTTTTGCTTTTGTCTTTTGAGGAGTTTTGAAGAATGAGAGATGACCTTATGAAACTTGCAAAATTCTCATGGGGCTTAACAGGATAAGATGTTTCCCCTGGCTGGTGAGCCGAGAACCAGGGGACACAGTCTCAAAATAAGGGCCAGGCCATTTAAGACTGAGATAAAGAGGAATTTCTTCGCTCGGAGGGTGGTGAATCTTTGGAATTCTCTACCACAGAGGGCTGTGGAAGCTCAATCACTGAGCATGCTTAAGACAGAATTTGATAGACCTCTGGATACTAATGACATAAGGACTTTTGTCCTTGGAAGAAAGAGAAACTGATTTGGAAAATGCTAAGAGACAATCAAAATTTAATGGAAAAAAAGCACAAAACTCCATGCAGCTATCCCTTGTTTAGCACTCCTAAAGCTTATGACGATAGTGGGGAAAAATGGCATAGAGGCAGATGATTAACTATGATCTGTTTGAATGGCGGAGCAGGCTCGATGGGCTGAATAGCCTACTACTGCTCCCCTGTATATTCATAGAGTTGAAATAAACAATCTGATAGGAAAACATCCTTTAACGAACTATCTTAATTGTATTGAAGTGAGAGGGACGGCCGGGAGAGGTGACGTGGGAGCAATGGCAAGCAGGAGGGTTAGGAGAGAGAAGTGGTGAATGGGAAGGTTGGGTGAGAGAAACAGTGAGTAGGAGGGTCGGGAAAGGCAGCGGACAGGAAGTGGTGAGCGGGAAGGTTGGGGGAGGGAGGTAGCTAACGGGAAGGTCGGGAGAAGGAAGTGGCCAGCAGGAGCGTTGTGTGAGGAACTGAGCGGGAACTGAGATCGGGAGGGTCAGGGGAAGGAAGCGGTAAGCTGGAAGTCTGGGCGATGTAGGCGGTGAGCATGAAATAAGTGGAAAGACTTCGTAAATTATTAAGTGTTAGTAAGAAGATTTTAGGGCCAGTTAGGTTCAAGGCAGCCGAGAGGTTTTTAATGTAAAAATTACATTATTAGGAAAGTAACCCACCCTTATTACATGTTTTCCTATGGGAAGGTGGTTTTCGTTTGTCACGTTTTCATTTAGCACACCATTTTTAGGAACATTTCAGGAGTGCTAAACAAGAGATAGCTGTATGGATAAAAGCAAAATACTGCGGATGCTGGAAATCTGAAGCAAAAACAAAAATAGCTGGAAAAACTCAGCAGATCTGACAGCATCTGCGGAGAGGAACACATTTGACGTTTCGAGTCCGTATGACTGTTCATCAGAAGTATGGAGTTTTGTGTTCTTTTTTCAATTAAATTTTGATTGTCTCTTAGCCTTTTTCAAATCAGTTTCTCTTTCTTCGAAGGACAAAAGATAATTTACTATTCTGTCTCTTAAGACTACATTTGTTCTGTTTTCCCTGTGAATTTTTTGCAGGGAGTTCAAGTGCGCAGATTAGAACACCACCTGCAGCCAGCATTGACATTAAGCACTCTCAAATTAAAAATATCAGTCATACATAGACTGATGCCACATCTACTCTACCAAAATAATATACTTTGTGACCTCAGATTTGACACCTTTTTTAATCCTTATCAACATGAGTAAATTGTATAGATCAAATTCATAATTCTCCTTGTTCATTCTGAAAGCATTGTGCTCAGCACAAAGCCTCCTTTTTCTAATGTGAACAAGCCCATTTTGCTTTTAAAATCTAAGGTTATTTCACCCGTTGTGGGCCATAGCTGTTAACATCTGGATCACTGCAATAAAATTCACCTAAATAATATTCATAAATTACATAATAATTGACTATAACATTAACTTTATTTTTTATGATTGGTAAGGTCTGCAAAATCATTTACACATGATTTTATATGATTTACAGAAACGTGCTCTAGAGAAAGGAGAAGGTAAAATACATCCTGATCTAGTTTTATATGATTCCTTCCTTATTTTAAGGGCTGCAGGTTTACTGTGACTAAATAGGTCAAATTCTGTTCTCATTACCTGAAATTGCTGGATTTTTGCCAGTGTTTAGGGGTTGCATTCCAAGACTCCTTTCATTTTTCTTTCCGTGGAAATCACAAATCTATGTCTTTGTTTACACTGTAGCATTTAATTTGCTATACGTTACATTTGGCTCTTGCACTGTGGAAAAGTGAAAGGCATAATTCTACATTTGCTGCTACACAGAATAACAGATGAGAAAATTTGGCTCAGAGATTCAAATTAATCAAAAATAACTGTAGCCCATTAGCCTCAATAGTAAACCTCCATCCCCTCATGACGGAAGGGAGGAAGTCGAGGGGGGTTGAGCACTTAAAAATACAACTTGAACCTGATATGAATGCGCCTGCTGTCATTTTTACAGTGGCAGATAGCATATCATGCATGTATCATGCCTTGGAAAGGAGGGCACTTCATTATGAGTGCATTTGGTAGCCTGATTTAAATTCTGCTGCTGCCAGCCAGGTTTTTCAAAGTTCAGGAAACCTGATTGTGAGAGGGAAGCAGGAGCTGCAGGCACCAGTATGACGGTGCATTTACCATATACCTTGTGTACCAGGAAGAGAAGAAGTGCTGCCCCCTCCATCCCTCGCCCCCATCAAACCCGCAGGGAAGCCATCCAACTCCCCGCTGCTGATTGCTGCCTAACTCTAGCTCCTGCCATGAATGGTGACCTCCCTCTCCCCACACTTCCCCACCCAACAAAGCCTGACCTATAGTTTGCTCCACAAACATCCACCCCTCCTCCCAATGCCTGATCTATAGCCTGCATTCCCCTCCTGATCGCTAGAGATCTCCCACAAGGGTACCTGGCAGCAAACTTCTGACTTGCTTTTCCTGCCTTTCAGCTGGCCAGCCTGACAATTTGGCCAGCTACCAGAAAACGTGAGAAAAAACATGTAAGAATTGGGTCCTGCTGTTAAATTTGGCAGAATTTCTGTGTCCCTGGTCATGTTAGTTTTCATTGTGTTTCAGCATCTCTCTGCATCCCATCCAACCTCTATGTAATTATGAGGGCCCTTGTGCTTGGCATACTTATGCTCTTTACTCTTTGCTTAGTCTCACTCTTATGATAATAGCACATGCATTTTTTTCCATGTGTCAAACATATTGCTGTCACTCAAGTGATAAGCTTAATTTTATATTGGAAGTGCTTTTATTACCACTATGAACTCATTTGCTTTTCATATTGTGTCTGAAAAGTTTTGCATCAATTTCAACAGTGAATATATGAATTCTAATTCCTGTTTAATCACAAGAGGTTAAATTTTTTTCAACTTGGAGCATAAAATGAGAGAAAACACTGTAAAGAAAACACTGGATGACAGTTGCCAACTACCCTAGGGCCATCCCAGAAAGCAGGAATATCCCAGCTTTCGTTTTCTACTGTCATGAGACCCATCTCTTACTCCCTTGACCTTATTCATGCTAAACATATGATCATTCAACTTGACTATATGGTAGTTGATACTTTAAATGGTTTTCTTTCCTCAGGCACTGCCTTGCTCTCTTTCAAAGCTACCATCATCACCTCATTAAAATAAAATTGCTTGACGCTCCTTTACTTGGAAACTACCACTCCATCACCAATCACCCTTTGCTTTGCAAGCTCTTTCACAGTGTCACTTCCCAAATCCGTGGTTGTCGTTCCCATAACTCTATGTTCCAACCTCTCCAGTTAGGTTTCTGCTCTACTAAAACACTACCAAAATGGCCTGAACCAAAGTCTTCATCTACATCTTCTTTGTCTATGATTGTTGTGCATTATCTACCTTTGACCTGTCTGCAGTTTTCAACATGGCTATCTGCATCCTCATGCAATGCATCTCCAACAAGACCTTCTCTTCCTACCACATAACATCCCCCTAAAGTGTATCTTTGAATCCGTCTCTTTCGTCATATATTTGCTACCCCTTGGAGGCATTGCCTGAGGACATGAGATCAGCTTCCACGTCCCTAATTACCCTTGAGAAGGTGGTGCTGAGCTGCCTTCTTGAACCAATGCAGTCCCTGTGGTGTAGGTGTGCCCACAGTGCTGTTAGGGAGGGAGTTCCAGGATTTTGACCCAGCAACAGTGAAGGAATGGTGATATATTTCCAAGTCAGGATGGTAAGTTGTTTGGAGGGAAACTTCCAGGTGGTGGTGTTCCCATGCATCTGCTGCCCTTGTACTTCTAGATGGTAGTGGTTGCAGGTTTGGAAGGTGCTGTCCAAGGAGTCTTGGTGAAACAGAAGCAGTGCATCTTGTAGATGGTACACACTGCTGCCACTGTGCGTCGGTGGTGGAGGGAGTGAATGTTTGTGGAAGGGGTGCCAATCAAATGGGCTGCTTTGTCCTGGATGGTGTCAAGCTTCTTGAGTGTTGTTGGAGCTGCACTCATCCAGGCAGGTGGAGAGTATTCCATCACAGTCCTGACTTGTGCCTTGTCGATGCTGGACAGGCTTTGGGGAGTCAGGAGATGAGTTAGTCTCCACAGGATTCCTAGCAGCTGCCCTGGTCTTGTAGCCACAGTATTTATATGGCTGGTCCAGTTCAGTTTTTGGTCACTGGTAACCCCCAGGATGTTGATAGTGGCGGATTAAGCAATTGTAAAGCTATTGAATGTCAAGGAGCAATGGTTAGATTCTCTTGTGTTGGAGATAGCCATTGTGTGGCACGAATGTCACTTGCTACTTGTTAGCACGAGCCTGGATATTGTCCTGGTCTTGCTGCATTTGGACATGGACTGCTTCGGTATCTGAGGAGTCGCAAATGGCACTGAACATTGTGCAATCATCAGTGAACATCCCCACTCCTGACCTTATGATGGAAGAACGTCATTGATGAAGCAGCCGAAGATAGTTGGGCCTAGGACTACCCTGAGGAAGTCCTGCAGTGATGTCCTGGAACTGAGATGATTGACCTCCAACAAGCACAATCATCTTCCTTTGGCATGACTCCAACCAGCGGCGAGTTTCCCCCCTGATTTCCATTGATTCTAGTTTTGCTAGGGACCCTTGATGCCACACTTAGTCAAATGCTGCCTTGATGTCAAAGGCAGTCACTTTCACCTCATCTCTGAAGTTAAGCTCTTTTATCCATGTTTAAACCAAGGCTGTAATGAGGTCAGAAGCTGAGTGACCTTGGCAGAACTCAAACTGAGCATCAGTGATCGGGTTATTGCTAAGCAAGTGCCACTTTATAGCACTATTGATGATCCCTTCCATCACTTTACTGATGAATGAGAGTAGACTCTCAATGCGATGACAGCAATTGGCTGGGTTGAATTTGTCTTGCTTCTTGTGTACAAGCCCTACCTGGGCAATTTTCTACATTGCTGGGTAGATGCCAATGTTGTAGCTGTACTGGAACAGCTTGGCTAGAGGCGCGTCAAGTTCTGGAGCACAAGTCTTCAATACTATTGCCAGAATATTGTCAGGGCCCATAGACTTTGTAGTATCCAGTGCCTTCAACCGTTTCTTGATATCTCACAGAGTGAATCCAGTGGGCTGAAGACTGGCATCTGTGATGCTGGGGACCTCTGGAGGAGACCAAGATGGTTCATCCACTTGGCATTTCTGGCTGAAGATTGTTGCGAATATTCAGCCTTAGCTTTTGGACTGATGTGCTGGGCTCCTCCATCATTGAGGGTGGGGATATTTGTGGAGCCCCATGCTCTAGTGAGTTGTTTCATTGTCCACCGCCGTTCACAACTGGGTGTGGCAAGACTACAGAGCTTAGATCTGATCGGTTGGTTGTGGAATCGCTTAGCTCTGTCTGCCACTTGCTGCTTATGCTGTTTAGCATGTAAGTAGTCCTGTGTAGTAGCTTCACCTGGTTGACACTCCATTTTTAGGTATGCCTTCCTGCACTCTTCATTGATCCAGGGTTGATTCCCTGGCTTGGTGGTAATGGTAGAGTGGGGGATATGCTGGGCCATGAGATTACAGATTGTGGTTGTGTACAATTCTTCTGCTGCTGCTGATGGCCCACAGGGCCTAATGGATGCCCAGTCTTGAGTTGCTTGAACTGTTTGAAATCTATCTAACTTAGCACGGTGGTAGTGTCACTCAACACGATGGAGGGTATCCTCAGTGTGAAGGCGGAACTTCATCTCCACAACTGTGCGGTGGTCATTCCTACTGATACTGTCATGGGCAAATGCACCTGTGGCAGGCAGGTTGGTGAGGATGAGGTCAAGTATGTTTTTCCTTCATGTTGGTTCCCTCACCACCTGCCGCAGACCCAGTCTAGCAGCTATGTCCTTTAGCACTCAGCCAGCTCAGCCAGTAGTAGTGCTACCAAGCCACTCTTGGTGATGGATATTGGATTCCCCACCCAGAGTACATTCTGTGCCCTTGCCACTCTCTGTGCTTTTTCCAAGTGGTGTTCAACATGGAGGAGCACTGATTCATCAGCTGGGGTGGCGGGGGGCTGGTTAGGAGCTGGTACATGGTAATCAACAGGAGTATGTCTTGCCCACGTTTAACCTGATACCATGAGACTGCATGGGATCCGGACTCCCAGGACAACTCCCTCCTGACTGTATATCACTGTGCTGCTACTTCTACTGGGCCTGCTTTGCCATTGGGAGAGGACATACCCAGGGATGATGGTGATGGTGCCTGGGGCATGATCTGTAAGGTATGATTCTGTCATGATGTTGCTTGACTAGTCTGTGAGACAGCTCTCCCAATTGTGGCAGTTGTGATTTTAGTAAGGAAGACTTTGCAGGGTCGACAGGGCTGGGTTTGTCACTGCCGTTTCCGGTGTCTAGGCCGATGCCAGGTGGTCCTTCCAGTTTCATTCCTTTTGTAGCAGTTTGATACAACTGAGTGGCTTGCTAGGCCATTTCAGAGGGCATTTAAGAGTCAACCAAATTACTGCTTGGAGTCACATGTAGGCCCAACCAGGTGAGGATGGCAGTTTCCTTCCCTAAAGGACATTAGTGAACCAGATGGTTTTTACGACAATTGGCAATACTTTCACGGTCATCATTAGATTTTTAATTCCAGATTTTTATTGAATTCAAATTCCATCATCTGTCATGGTAAGGTTCGAACCCCGAGGCCCCAGAGCGTTACCCTTGGTCTCTGGATTACCAGTCGAGTGACCAATGCCACTACGCCACCGCCCCCCCTTGACTGACAATATCATCTCTCAAACTCTTAACCACCCATTTCTCAATCCCTCCACTGCCACTGTGTTCTTGGACTAGTTATCTGACATCTGGCCTTGGATGAGCCACAATTTCCTCCAGTTAAACATTGAGAAGCCCAAAGCCATTGTCTTCAGCTTACTCTGCAATTTCATGCTCTTGCCAGCAATTCCAATCCCCCCCTGTTTTAGCTTTATAACCTCAGTGTCCTCGTGACTATGAGCCAAATTTCCACTCTTTCTAAACTTGAAACCTAATTAGTTAAATAAAACACAATATAGATGGCAGGGCAGTTGATGTGTTACCACTCTAGCATGTGGGATCTGGTGGACATCTGCGTGATCCACGGCAATCGCATCTACAGTAAGTGTGTGTGCAGCTTGAGGAAATTCAGCTCAGAGTTGATGAGCTGCAGTCCGAGCTTCGAACACTGTGATACATTAGGGAGGGAAAAAATTGCCTGGACACCTTGTTGCAGGAGGCAGTCACACCCCTTAGGTTACATTTGATCCATGGTCAGGCTCAGGAGGGTTTGACTGTGAGTGAGGCAGGTATGAGGATCCTGAAGCTCGCAATGAAGACGCCTCAGCCCCTGCAATTGTCCAGCAGGTTTGAGGTTATTGCAGCTTGTTTGGATGAGAGCAGGGTGGATGAGCAAACTCACCATGGCACCGTGGTGCAGGGAGTCATTCAATTGGAGAGGTAAAAAAGAATGTAGTTACAGTGGGGGGCACTAGCTTAGAGGGATCAATTTAGCCCTCTGCAGCCGAGATAGTGAGTCCCGAAGGCTGTGTTGCCTGCATGGTGCCAGGGTTAAGGACATCTCTGGGCTGGAGGGGAACTTGGAGTGGAAGGGGAAGGATCCAATCGTAGTGGCTCTGTTAGCCGTGGTTATGTTAAGTAGTTTAATTAGTTAGGCTATAAAATTAATGCAACATTTAAATCTCCCCATTACGGCCCCTATTTGGTAGGATAAAATCTTAAAACTCACCAGCCTACCTGCTCACCCAACTAATGTCTTTGAACACTCATCAGCTACTGAAGGCTGAAAAAAGGTATAAAAAACAGGACCACCTTCCCCCTCTGCACTGAATTCCCCCTCTGCACTGAATTCCCCCCTGCACCAAATTCCCAAGTTAGCGTTAGTTCCTCGTCACATTCAGGCCTTGTCACCTCCACTCTGTGGTCCCACTCTGTGTGATTGCAAAACCTGGCTGCTTGTATAGGAGGCAGGTGACTCACACCCAAGTTGCAACTGCTAAGTCAGCTTCTTGCTGCAGTAAGTAACACCTGTTCATGCAACCACTTGCAATTCATTAAATTTTTTTAAACTAGAAAACCCATCATGTTTATTGTTGCTGTTTACATTTTTTACAAAGCTGGTAAGAACCAGATTCCGGAATGTTCAGATATCTACACAGCCTGGAAACCCAGGATCAGTTTAACGTTAAACGGGAATCTAACTGCCGCTGCTAGGCAATTTCTGTTAAACTAGGCTTTTTAACTAGCTTACAGTTTTAAAGTTCTAAGTTGGAGTTTGACTGTTTATCTAAATTATAGCTTGAGAAGATATCCCAGCTGCATTAAATTCCCAAGTTCGCACTCCTTCCTCGTTGTACTTTGTCCTCATTGTCTCCACTCTGTACTCCCACTCTAATGAAGAGTAAGCAACTGCGGAGGAGCAAGCGTAAATTGCTGGTGAGATACCAGGTGCGTAGGCTGTACGTCTCAATGATTGGCTGTTTAAATCAAACAACATTGTTCCTTCGGTTGTTCATAATAGACATTGTACAGACTGTACTCAAGCAACCTACGCTTGCAAAACCCAAAACAAAATGTCTTCAGTTAGATGTGATTCTGCGATTGAGCAGCACTGACTGAACAATCCTGAGTGTGCTAATAGCTACACTAGCAACCACATTAAGATAATCAGCTGAGCTCGTAACGTGGCTTACTTATGCTTGCTAGAAGCAACATACAATTATATGCAAGGACCTGTTTTCTACAGGCAAAAGCACCTTTACTGAATTAACCAGGAGCTTGTGGAGCCTATAGTCCCTGTTGCTTTCTTCATGGCAACATGTCGGCCAATCAGAGTCGACTTGCCAACCAGTCAGCAGCCTTTTTTCCTGTAGTATAAATTGTTTTTTTGAAATTTGGCATTTTTGCATTTGTCCGATGAATGCAACACAAAAAGCTTCAGCAACATGTCTCTCTTTTCAGCAATAAAACACAAGGACTGAGAAAAAAATAATGCAAGGATAATTGGAAGGAAAAACTATACCTTGGAGCAGTAG
This sequence comes from Cetorhinus maximus, assembly GCF_964194155.1. Lineage (NCBI taxonomy): Eukaryota > Metazoa > Chordata > Chondrichthyes > Lamniformes > Cetorhinidae > Cetorhinus > Cetorhinus maximus. Next base: position 126,663,590 of record NC_135883.1, on the reverse strand, counting down.
ATCTGGACAGGGCCACAGGGTGGATTTGAGATGGGGATGGGGCAGAGGGTAGTGCAATCAGCGTTTCAGGGTTGTTTCAGGTTATGGAAAGAGGACGTAGTCAGGATGTAAGTATCTCTTTTGTTACTTCCTGACAATGTTCACTGCTCCTTTCCCTAATGATAACCTGCTCTTTGCAGCTGCCCTGTGCTCCCCTCCCTCCTCCTATTCTGTGATTGTCATTACTCCTCTCCCACACACACTTCCCCTTGCTTTGCTAATGCCTCAGTCCCATTATGTTCCCTACTTATTCCTGTTATTAACAACTTCCTAGCACAACCTTACTCCCATGTTGTTCCACTTGGATGTGGGTCTACCTCGAAGACATGATGAGGAATTCAAGAAAAATGGAATATAAAGTGTTTAATCATTTTAAAATAGATTAACGTATATTTAAAAGAAGATTTTAATAATGGGCTGCAGTGATTTAAGATACTGACTCACCACCACCACCACCAAGGGCAATTAGAACTGGGCAACAAATGCTGGCCTTGTCAGTGACACTCACATCCCAGGAACAAATAAAAAAATGTAGAGTTAAAAGAGAGTGGGGAAGGAGAGTCAATGGGAGGAAAAGAATGGGTGGAAATAAAGGGTTAAATTTCTTGTTTCTTGTCTGTGTGAGATTGTAAAATGTCACAAACATTAAAGGTCCCATGCACTCTCTGAAGTAGCGCAAGGCAGTATGTACTGACCAACATTTGTTCCTCGACAACACCACCAAATAGGATCATCAGATCATTTATCACATTGAGAGTTTGTGGGACCTAGCTTTGCTCTAATTGACTGGCATGTTTGTCTACACAACAGTCACTACACATCAAAGTTAATCATTTTCTGTGAAGCACTTGGGATGCCCTGAGGTTATAAAAGGCCTTAAGTACATGCAAGGTTTTTCTTGGTCTTCCGATTCACAAATTTGAAAGGAAGAGTATAAAAATATGCAGTGAAAATGTGGAGAAATTGGTTTAGAATAGAGAGCACAGTTACAAAGTTCGCAGCATTAGAGACTGAATGGCCTACTTTTCTGTTGTAATTTTTAGCATTGCATAAAATGCTTTAATATTTAAATGGAAATGCAGTAATTTTGTGAATTCTGTATTTAGTGAATTCCATCTGCCTTTTTCAAAATAGAATCGTCATTACCACACATCCCAATATGGGGAAATGGCCTCCTTCAGTAGTACCCTCGCTAATCCCCATTCAGCTAATTTTTTGCTCTATGACTCACAAATGGATTAGGTATTTGTTCAAAGGCCACAAATTATTCTGTAAAATGTAGATACTATGAAGGCAGTTCTTTTGGAATGTGGCAGGTGTTTGCAGCAGCTACATTTGTTTATATAATTATTTAAGATTAAAAAAAACAAAATGCCTAAGGAGAGTTAGGCAGGAAAGAAGAAACTAAGAGGACAAGTGGTCAGTCTATAAAACAGAAACGCTAGCAAGCTGATGGAAGCAATTTCTACTGATTCATTCAAATGCAAATTTGATTTTTTTCAGAAAATCATATTTTGAGATAAAGTGTAGGAGACTTAGAGGCATGACATATATTCTAAATGCAGCATATTGAGAGGAACAGGTTACTTTGGGGCTAAGATTCCCAAAGCTCTCCTCCGCCAGGGATTTCCTTGCTTAATGTTTGTATCTATTATAGACAGATAGAAATTGATTGTTGTTATTAGTCAACAACTCCATTATTGTGGAACCTCCAGGATGATAGAAGGTAAACTAGAAGGACATTGGCCTTCCAAGCGGATGATGCATCTCGGCCTCCTTCTGATTTCTGCAGTATCACAGATGCCAGTCCTCAGCCAATTTGATTCACATGATGTCAAGAAATGGCTGAACCAGCACTAGGCAACCACAGTCAAGCTGTTCCAGCACAGCAACAATACTGGCATCTACCTGACAATATGGAAAATTTCCAGGCATGCCCTATCCACAAAAAAAGGAGAAACCCAACCTGGCCAATTACCGCCACATTAGTCTTCATTTAATCAACATATTGATGGAAGATGTCATCGACAGTGCTATCAAGCAGCATTTACTAAGCAATAACCTGCTCACTGGTGCTCAGTTTTGATTCCACCAAGACTTAATTACAGCATTTGTCCACATGGACAAAAGACCTGAATTCCGAAGGCAGTCAATAGGAATCGGGGGAAAACTGTCCACTGGCTAGAGTCATATCTAGCCGAAAGGGAAGATGTTGTGGTTGTCAGAAGCCAATCATCTCAGCTGCAGAAGTTCCTCAGGATACTGTCCTAAGTCCAACCATCTTCAGCTGCTTCATTAATGACATTCCCTCCAGTTTCAGGTCAGAAATGGGGATGTTCATTGATGATTGCACAGCATTCAGTCGCATTTGTAACTCCTCAGATAATGAAGCAGTCCATGCCTACAAACTAGGGCTGATAAGTGGCTAGCAACATTAGCAGCACACAAGTGACAGGCAATGAACATGTCCATTGAGTGAGATTTTAACCATCTCACTTTGACGTTCAATGGCACTACCATTGCTGAATTGTCCCACCATCAACATCCTGGAGGTGGCAGGGGAAAGGTCACCATTGACCCGAAACTTAACTGGACCAACCACATAAATACAGTAGGTGCAAGAGCAGGTCAGGGGCCTGGAATTCTGCAGCAAGTAACTCACCTCCTGACTCCCCAAGCTATCTACAAGGTACAAGCCAGGAGTGTAATGGAATATTCTCCACTTGCCTGGTGAGTGCAGCTCCACTAATTCTCAAGACGAGACAAAGCAGCCTGCTTGATTGGCACCCCAACCACTACCTTAAACACTGACACCCTCCACCACTGATTCACAGTGACAGCTGTGGATATCATCTACAAGATGCACTGCAGCAACTTACCAAGGCTCCTTTGACAATGCCTTCCACACCCAGCCACCTTCAAGAATAAGGATAACAGACACATGGAAACACCATCACTTGCAAGTTTCCCTCCAGCAAACACCATCCTGACTTGCATCATTCTTTTCCCATTGCTAGATTAAAACCCTGGAACTCCCAGGAACTAACCAACACTGTAGTCCACAAGGACTGCAGCGGTTCAAGAAGGCGGTTCACCAACCCCTTCTCAAGGGCAATTTGGGATGGGTAATAAATGCTCACCTTCTCAACAATACATCCCATGAACAAATGAAAAAAAAAATTATGCTGCTTCTCAATTTTCCTTCTAAATACATGTCACTTCACATATCTCTGCATTAAAATTAAATTGTCATATCTTTGCCCATTTTGCTTGTCTGCTTGAATACTGAAGCTTGCTGCTATCATCCTCTCTGTTTACTACACTTCAAGTGTTGTATCATTTGTAAACTTGAAAATTAACCCCCTATACCCAGGTGTAGCTCATTAACATATATCAAAAGAACTGTGGTGCTCATACCAAAGCTTGGCAATCACCGCTGCATACTTCCCTCCTGTCTGAAAAACAACTGTTCACCGCTACTGCATTTTTTTTCTTAGCCAAATTATAGCCATTTAGTATATTTAAATTATTCCTGACCCAGAGACATTACTTCCATAGCAATTGCTCTTCACTTTTGATATACAACACACTAGCCGCATGTAGCATCCTCACACATACCTTACAGAAAAATACATTCAAAACATGGGAGCATAAATAAACAAATATATAAATAAAATATATACTGAATGCATAGAATACAAATTCCTGTAATGTTACAGACACAGTAGCCATTCTGTGCCAGCAGCATCAAAGTAGATTACTTAAAAAAAACTTTTTTGATAGTATTGGTTGAGGAAGGGATATTGGCCAAAACATCAAGTTAACATGCTGTGGATCTTAATGTTTTAGGAAAAGACATCATTCTATTATTAGGTCAGACAGGAAGTTAATCATCTTATTTGCGAATCCAGCAGTTAGTATTGTTCTTTAAATTTCATAGCAGAGGCAGTAGTTTGTTGCATCGGGTCCCCTGCAAATGAGAAAAGCATTGTGTAATGATACAAAATTTCTTTTTTTAATCAATACCTGTACAAGATCCATATATCATGTGTAGAAGATTTTCTAAATATTATGGCTTTAGTATTTCTTGGTGATTTTATTCCTTCTATTGTGCACTTGCACCAACTCATGCAGATCTACGATTTAGTACAGAAAAGTGTGCATGCAAGATTGAATAAGTACGTGGGGATTATTGTACACATAAGAAAATAAGCCAAATTAAATAAGCTGTAAGCCATCTAGAAAGCCATGTTTACTCTATCAAACTTTGGCCTAAGTAGACTTTGTTGCATAACCGTGAAGATGTTGATGTTGCATACAAAGGCGTATCCTACCTTGGTCAAGCGTTACATTATGGAATTGCATGATCTTCTGGTGAGTGGAATAAATTAAAGCCACTAAAATATGGCTTTTGTTTATCTCAAATGTTTTAAATTTAAGATGTTTCTAATCATGAACTCTTTTGCATTTTTCTGCCAGCATAGTGCCTATTTAGAATGATGAATGCGCTTTATCTATACATCTGTTTTCATCCTTTTCTTCATTTTTGCTTTCACACAATTTTAATTTACCAATTGTTCAGAAAATTACAGAAATTGTAGTTTACAGTGTCCACATATTGCCAGCTCTTCAATTAATGCTGTTTATGGTAGTTCTATATTCCTATCTTTTCCTGTATACTTTCAGAAATGATTGAAATTTTCCCTTAGTTAAAAGTGGCAGAATATCCAGATTACGGTACTCAATCCAATTTATTTAGCAGCAAGCTGACATCTCTGTTTAGATTTGTTAACCGTAGTTTCATTCCATCTCCAGTTAATCTGGACTCCCAATTGTAATTAATTTCTTTCAGATAAATGTTCATTAAGTTTTTCTATTCATTCACGGGATTTAAGCATTATTGGCAAGGCGTGCATTTATTACCTATCTCAAGTTTCCCTTGAGAAGACAATGGTGAGTTGTCTCCTTGAACCATGTGATGAAGGTGCTAGCACAGTGCTGAAAAGCAGGGAGTTCCAGGAGTTTTGATCCAGCTATGGGGAAAGGAACAGCATTATAGCTCCAAGTCAGGGTGGTAATTTTGGCAGGAATTCCATCCGCTGCAGAGATTTCATTGTTTTCCAGGCCCAACAGCAGCATTCTCTCCCAAGCCAGCTTGCCCAGCATCGAGGCGCTAATTGTTCAAAACCAACTCCACCTGGCAGGACATGTCATTCATTTGAGTAACACCGGACTCCCGAAACAACTGCTCTATTCAGATCTCAGTTGTGGCAGAAGACTCCCAAGAGGACAAAAGAAATGCTTAGGAATGTCCTCAAAGCATCCCTGAAAAGGTCAAACATCCCTGCTGAGTCATGGGAGCCCCCACTTGTGACCGATCAAAATGGAGAAGGTTCATTTGGGAAGTCTCCGAACACGTTGAGAGACTTTGTCAGAACCCAGAGAGGCATTGGAGAGAGCGCACAAACCTCCCAGCGACTTATTTACCCAACACTCTGAGCACCACCTGCCTCATAAGTCTGCAGATCACACATTGGACTTATCAGCTATCTCATAATGCATTGAACCAGAGTGGAAGCAAGTGATCATGATCCTGAGGAGCTACCTAAGAAGAGAAGAGCTTGTAGGGGGTGATGTTCTCATGCAACTACTGCCCTTTTCCATTTAGATTGTTGTGGTTGTGGGTTTTGAAAGGGTTGCTGAAAAAACCTTGATGAGTTGCTGCAGTGCATGTTGTAAATGGTATGCACTGCAGCAACTGTGGTGGAGGGAGTGAATGTTGGAGGTTGTGGATTGATGCCAATCAAGTGTGCTGCTTTGCCCTGGAAAGTGTGAAAATTTTGAGTGTTTCTTGATTTCATATGGAGTGAATCAGATCACTGAAGACTGGCGTTTGTAATACAAGGGACCTCAGGAATAGGCCACGATGGATTATTCATTCGCCACTTCTGGCTGAAGATGGTGCAAATGCTTCAGGCGTGTTTTTTGTGCCCATGTCCCAGACTCCTCCAACATTGAGAGTGGGGGTGTTCATGGAGTCTCCTTTTCTTGTTAGTTGTTTAATTGCCTACCACCATTCACACGGGTTGTGGCAGAACCATAGAACTTTGGCCTGATTCGTTGGTCGTGGGATCACTTAATTCTGTCTATAGCATGATACTTTTGAGGTTCAGCATGCATGTAGTCCTTTGTTGTAGCTTCATTTTTAGGTATGCATGGTGTTGTTCCTGGCATGCTCTCTTGCACTCTTCGTTGAACCAGGGTTGGTTCCTTGGCTTGATGATCATGATAGAGTGAGGGATATGCTGGGCTATGAGGTTACAGATTGTGGTGGAATACAGTTCTGCAACTGCTGATGACCCACGGCACCTCATGGATGCCCAGTTTTGAAAACTGTTCTTAATTCATTCAATTTGGCAAGGTGGTAGTGCCACACAGCATAATGGAGTGTGCCTCAATATGAAGATACAACTTTGTCTCCATGGGACTGTGCAGTCGTCCATCCTACCAATACGCTCATGGACAGATGCATCTATGGCAAGTATATTAGTGAACTAGGTTTTTCCCTCATATTGGTTCTGTCACCACCTGCTGCAGGCCTTGTTTAGCAGCTATGTCCTTCAGGACTCAGCCAGCTCAGTCAGTCATGGTCATGGGTATTTAAGTCCCCCATGGATATTGAAGAACGTTCTGTTCTTGCTACCAGCGGTGCTTCCATCAGTAGTGTTCAACATGGCACAGCACTGAGGGAGGACAGTAAATGACAGTCAGCCAGAGGTTTCTTTGCCATGTTTGATCTTGATGGTATGCATGGTCAGTGTTGAGGACTTCCAGGGCCACCCACTCCTGACTGTATACCACTCTTGTGGGCCTCTCCTTCTGGTTAGACAGGACATAACCAAGAATTGTGATGAAGACATCAATGATATTGGCTGAAAGGTATGATTCTGTGAATATGACTTTGCCATAAAAGAAACGCATGTGTTTATTATTTCATCTTAAATAATGTATTTTGTGTATACATATACATTTGTAAACAAGTTTAGACAGGGCCTTTTGCAACCTTTTATGAGGAAGGGTGATTATTTCACCCTTCACTCACTGCGTTTATCCAGATAATGCATTTAAACCTACCTGTGCCTCTATTTTGGTCAATCCATGTAATTATAAGAGAGAATATAAATTCTGGAGCTATCTGCAAGAAAAGGATTAGCATAATTTGAAAGTTGCAAATGAAGTTCAGTACTGTTACGATAGAGCAGGTGGTAATTGCCAGGCTGACCAAATCCCAAAGGAAAACTTGGTCAAGCTATCACAGCGATTTGCAATTTGTATTTATTATGAGAAGGTATGTGTACTGAAGTCAGAAGTAAAGATTCCACTACCACTTTTGGAGATTTTAAATATTAAATTAAAACATTTATTTAACAAAAGAAAACTTATACACACAATATTACAGTTATACAGTTAAATTTAGTCTTATAACATTTCTCAAAATACTTCTACTTAGCTAGATTCGCAAATAAACACCCTTTCCAGGCAACAGTCCTGATAGATCCTTAATCTTTAAAATACCCACTAATGTTACCGCAAGGCATCCTCTGTTGCTATAAGGGACTTGCTTATATGTTGCTTCTCTCTCCCTTTCACTTGACAATGGAAATCCAAGGCTTCTAACAAAACCATGCTTTCTGGAGCAACCAGACACTTCTGTGGGGTGGCTGGAAGCTGTTTCCTTCACAGGGCTATGCTTGCACAGCACGCTCTTCAAACTCACACCTTCATACAGCTTTCAATCTTTCCTTAAATACTTTTTTCCCCTTTCATCTTTAAACCCATTGTTCTTAACTGTCTTTTGAAAGTTGCATTTCCCAGAATCTAAAATCTTTCATGTTGTCTTTATGGCCACTAATTGCAGGAAAAATAAACTTAGTAACTTTGCTTTATTTATTTATGATTTTTGCCAGTTGTAAAACTTCCTTTTTCTCTCTTTGAAATTCAACAGCTAAAAATCCACTCCTCACTTATGTCCTAATGCAAATTCCTGTTCATTTTGTATCTACTGGTATCCCATCTTAGCTTGCTCATCTCCCCTTCAAATATCGTGCTTTATCCCAACCCGTTGATAACTTAAACCTTGCAGTCTGACTGTCTTCAGTCTAATTAAATTAGCCTCACAAGATACACACAGCCCCCATAGTAGTATTGTAAAAAATTATATTTTCTGTACAAGCACCTAGAGTTGTTTTGTGTGAAGTGTTGATTCTAATCTCCCCGCAGAATTTCACATTACTGTGTTCCAAAGTCAGATCAAGGTCTGACTTGGGAGTTATGCTGTTGTTTTTGCATCAATTGATCTAACTACACCCTTTACATCAATTTCATTGGAATGGTAAAAATGTGCTAATTTTTTTTCTGCTTTTTAAAAGGAATGCTTTTCGAAGTCTAATACCTGGTGCGTTACTGGTGCAAAGCATACTTAACTTTAAGTTCCCTTAACCTTTAAGCAATGCATGGAATTGTCCCAGATTTGCAAAAAAAAGTGCTGTAGCAGGTTGGAAAAAGGACGTTTACCTGCTGGCTGCAATGTCGGCTTTTTGCATCATATAGCCCCATTTCCGGCATGTCCCGCCTCATTAATTATGCATTCACAGGGAACATGCCAGCTCACTGGCGGGCTCAGATTGGCCCGCTACACATGACCTCAGTGCTTCCTCACTCTGGGTGCCATATTTAAAGCACACCAGAGCGCATAACTACTTGATGTCTTCAGATCAGGACTGCACCAGGTGATAGATGGCTCCAAAAGTAAAGAAGATGGCAGCCTCCAAATTTAGTGACGCCACTCCAGGGCACCTGCTGGACACAGTGGAAGGCCACTGCGATATCCTCTAATGCCGCTCTGGCCACAGGAGGTCCACCAGAATCACCAATCTGGCCTGGGAGGCAGTAGCAGCAACGGTCAGCACTACCGGAGCACAGAAGAGATCAGCCACCCAGTGCAGGAAGAGGATGAGTGCTCTCATCTGTTCTGCCAGCGTAAATCAACCAGCTCATTACTCTCAACTCACAAACCCATCACACATCCATAGGGATCTCAGACCTCAAGGGACAACACCTCTAACTCTCTCACACACATTCACACCTCCATCAGGCTCCTATCCTCTGGAGCTCGAGCCCTCATCCCGTCCATGGCTCTGCTCACCACACAAACATTCCACGCAATGTCATGCGCCCTGCCCACACTCTATCCGTCTGTTTTAATGCAGGGACCTCTTTCTCTGACACCGCAGAGGGAGCATCTGACGCACAGGAGGACAGCCAAAGTGGCCTTAAGGCCTCGGCTCTCCAGAGAACGCATGTCGAAGTCATGGCTAACCATTGCACAGGCTGTCACCACCATTCCTGCGGATGTCAGGACAGCACATAGAAGAAGTGGTAGGCCAAGAAAAGTTAAGAATTTTAGATTTTTAAAAATATTCATTCATGGAATGTGGGCATTGCTGGCTAGGCTAGCATTTATTGCTCATCCCTAATTGCCCTTGGGAAGGTGGTGGTGAGCTGCCTTCTTGAACAGCTGCAGTCTATATGGTGTAGGTACACCCACAGTGCTGTTAGGAAGGGAGTTCCAGGATTTTGACCCAGCAACAGTGAAGGAACGGTGATATATTTCCATGTCAGGATGGTGAGTGACTTGGAGCGGAACTTCCTGGTGGTGGTGTTTCCATGAGTCTGCTGCCCTTGTCCTTCTAGATGGCAGTAGCCATGGGTTTGGAAGGTGCTGTCCAAGGAGGCTTGGTGAGTTCCTGCAGTGTATCTTGTAGATGGCACACACTGCTGCCACTGTGCGGCAGTGATGGAGGGAGTGAATGTTTGTGGAAGGGGTGCCAGTCAAGCAGGCTGCTTTGCCCTGTATCCTGTCAAGCTTTTTGAGTCTAATTGGAGCTGCATGCATCCAGGCAAGTGGAGAGTGTTACATTACATTCCTGCCTTGTGCCTTTTAGATGGTGGACATGCTTTGGGGAGTTGGGAGGTGAGTTACTCATTGCAGGATTCCTAGCCTCTGACCTGCTCTTGTAGCATTTGTATGGCTGATCCAGTTCATTTCTGGTCAGTGGTAACCCCTGGATGTTAGTGGGAGATTCAGCGAAGGCAATGCCATTGAATGTCAAGACGTGATGGTTAGATATTCTCTCGTTTGAGATGGTCATTGGCTGGCACTGGTGTGGTATGAACATTACTTGCCACTTGTCAGCCCAAGCCTGGATATTGTCCAGTTCTTGCTGCATTTGGGCATGGACTGCTTCAGTACTTGAGGAGTCACAAATGGTGCTGAACATGGTGCAATCATCAGCGAACATCCCTGCTTCTGACCTTATGATGGAAGGATGGTCATTGATGAAGCAGCTGAAGATGGTTGGGCCCAGGACACTACCCTGAGGAACTCCTGGAACTGAGATGATTGACCTCCAACAACCACAAGTGGTTCCATGGGTAAACATATTTTGTCACTTTATAATCTGAAAATGTATTCAGTTTCACTGAATAATGTTTAATGGTGAGTTTCAGCTTCAATGGCAGGCTTTGCGAGTCCTCCCTCCCCCTACACACACCACCACCACTGCCCCCCCACCAACCCCACTAGCAGTTCAGCTACATGTAGCCAATCTGTGAGTGATTCTGGAGGGAGAATTGTGTTTTTGTTTTATTATTTATTCACGGGATATGGGGTTCTATGGCTGGTCCAGCACTTATTGCCCATCCCTAGTTGCCCTTGAGGAGGCAGTGGTGAGCTGCCTTCTTGACCCGCTGCTATCCATGTGATGTAAGTACACCCACAGTGCCGTTAGAAAGGGAGCTGCAGTGTGTGTGGCAGGGACCTTCGGCCCTTCATGCAAGCATTCTCCCATGCATGCAGAGCCTCCCTGAATCATGCTCTTCTCAATGTCCTGAGCATTTTCAATGCTGCCTGCTGGAGTTCTCTTCCAGTTGTCCATCTGAGCTAACCTTCATCTCCACCTATCTACTGATCGCACTCCATTGCAGCCCATGCACCCGAACAACATGAGGCTCCACTCAAGTTTCTTCTCCCTCGTCCTTTCCCCTCCCCCAGCCACCCATGTCATTCCCCCCATCACTGCTGACCCGCTCTGGCATCACCTACCTTCCCACCATCAGCCATCAACCAAAACCCTTTTCTTTCCAAAATGCCCAGGTGAACGTGCACGTTCCCTACCTTCCTGTGAACTCCACTCCCATCCACATTGCCCTCCCCAACCACCTCCTCTTCACCCCCAGGGTTTGTGTCTGCCTCTGATTCCCATCAACCACCCTTGCCGTCCCTTCTATCGCTACCGTTGCATCCTCAGCCTCCCACACTTATGTCTCACTCTGCCCCCTCTCATACTTGCCATTCCGTTCTATCACGCCCACCCTGAGTTCGCTCCCCATGAGGCAGTCATTGACTCCACAGTCACCTCCCTTGCACATTCACCTGGATATCCCCCCCACCATTTACTCCCTCCCCTACCCTTACTCCCTCCTCCCCAGAGTCCTTCCCCCATCTGAAATCCTTCCCTCCTCTGAACTCCTTCCCTTACTTCCTTCCCCCTTACATCTACCTCCCAGTTGCCACATTTTCCCCCGTTACACCTCCCTCCTGCTGCATTCCCTCCCTCCACTCCCCCAACTTCACCCTGCGACACCTTTGTCCCCCCTCCCCCCGGGTATATCATCATCTCCCACACAGCTGGACCTTCCTTCACCTCACCCTGGCCGATCATCCGTAGCAGCCCATCGCCAAGACCCCGATGTCCTGAAGCAGACCCCAGACATCAGTAGAGACCTCCCACCTTCTGTCAACTGCTTTGAAGCAGAGCCATGTCCATGAAAATCCACCCAGCATGCGATGTATGTGTCCTTCCAGGGTCTGGTAGTCGTAGGGGCGCAGCATCTTCTGCTCCTCGGATATCCGTGATATGAGCAAGGCCCTAACGGTAAGTCCCGACTTCTGCACGTCACACTTGTCAAGACGTGCTCTGGGCTGGCATGTTTCCCTGCCAACGTGGGCGGTAAATTTGACGTTGGGGGATGATTCCGGTGAGCAGCTAAGATGATGAGATGCAAATGCATTGAAATTAGGTTCCCAACACTGGACGGTGGGAAAGGTGGTCCGTTATTGACGGGTGGAGCGGACCATGGCCAACAGATTTCATGACGACGTGAAACTGATTTTTGGCCTTCCCACCATATTGTCCACTCACTATTGTCAGGTCAGATGCCAACGGGATTGGAAAATTCCAGCCAATATTTGTTTATCTCATGACTGATGCATTTTGCTGTCATATATTTTACAGAGTTTCCTGTGTAAACTGTAGATTACATCTGATAAACGTGACATCAGCTATGTTATTTTTGTTATGTAGCTGTCATTGCCATGCATTAAAGGTACAGTGTGTGCAGATAGGCAATGTTTATACTGACAGATGTAGCCAACCTAAAAGTGGAATCAAATCCTCGTGTAATTATTGGTGCCGCGATTTAAGCACTTGAATTTCATTTGTGATTTTTGATGACAGATCACTGCCACATGAGCCTCGCTGTTGCAATTTGATTTCATTTGAACTCCATTATTAGATTACTACCTTGTAATCACTCCCCAAGCATTTTTTAAACATATATATGCATGTAAAGGCTAACACAAAATGATAACTGATCAATGGCCAGAGGAGTGTATACAATTAAAACAACTTTCTTCAGTAATTAAGTTCATATTTTAAAGGGGATTTTATTAATTGAGGATCATGGTAATCTGCATTATGAACGGATATGATATAATTTGTTATTGGCATAGACCATAAGAACAGGAGAATGCCATTCAGCCCCTCGAGCCTGCTCCGCCATTCAATATGATCATGGCTGATCGAACACTTTAATGCCTTTTACCCACACTATCCCCATAATCCTTTATGTTATTGTTAATCAGAAATCTATCAACTTCTACCTTAAACATACTCAATGACTGAGCTTCCATGGCCCTCTGGGGTAGAGAATTCCAAAGATTCACAACCCTCTGAGTAAAGAAATTTCTCCTCATCTCGGTCCTAAGTGGCTCCCCCCGTTATTCTGAAATTGTGTCCACTAGTTCTAGACTCCCCAACCAGGGGAGACATCTTACCTGCATCTACTCTGTCTATTCCTTTAAATATTTTGTAGATTTCAATGAGATCACCTCTCATTTTTCAAAACTCTAGGGAATACAGGTCTAGTTTCCCTAATCTCTTTTCATAAGACTGTCATCCCCAGAACAGTTCTGGTGAACCTTCGTTGCACTCCCTCTATGGCAGTAATATCCTTTCTGAGGTAAGGGGACCAAAACGGCACACAGCGCTCCAAGTGCAGCCTAACCAAGCTCCTGTACAGTTGAAGTAAGACTTCACTACTCTTGTACTCAAATCCTCTTGCGATAAAAGCTAACATTCCATTAACCTTCCTAATTGCCTGCTGCACCTGCATGTTAGCTTTCAATGACTTATGGTCAAGGACACCAGGTCCCTTTGTACATCCGTACTTTCTAATCTCTTACCATTTAGAAAACACTCTGCACATCTGTTCCTTCTACCAATGTGGATAACCTCACATTTGTCCACATTATATCCCACCTGCCATGTTCTCGCTCACTCACTAAGTCTGCCCAATCCTCTTGTAGCTGCTTTACATCTTCCTCACAATACACATTCCCACCTAGCTTTGTGTCATCCGCGAACTTGGAAATATTACATTTGGTCCCCAGATCCAAATCATTGATATATGTTGTGAACAGCTGGGGCCCAAGTACTGATACTTGCGGTACCCCACAGCCTGCCAATGTGAGAATGACTGGTTTACTCCTACTCTCTGTTTTCTGCTGTTAACCAGTCCTTAATCCATGCCAGTATATTGCCTCCTATCCTACGTGCTTTTATATTGCTAATCAACCTCCTGTGGGGACTTTATCAAAAGCCTTCTGAAAATCCAAGTAAAGTACGTCCATCAACTCTCCTTTATCAATTTTGTTAGTAACATCCTCGAAAACGCCAAGAAGGTCGTCAAACATAATTTCCCATTCGCAAATCCATGCTGACTATGCCCAATCAGATCACGATTATCCAAGTATCCATTCATAATAGATTCTAGCATTTTCCCTAATACTGATATATGGCGAACAGGTCTGTGGTTCCTTGTTTTCTCTCTCCCTCCCTTCTTAAATAATGGGGTGACATTTGCTACCTTCCAATCTTTAGAAACCACTCCAGAATCTATAGAATTTTGGAAAATGATCACCAGTGCATTCACTAGCTCTATAGCAACCTCTTTCAACTCTCTGGGGTGCAGAATATCAGGTTCCGGGAACTTATCAATTTTCAGTCCCATTAATTTCCCCAATACAACCTTTCTTATACTGATTTCCTTCAACTCCTCAATCTCCCTAGTTCCTTGGATCTCTAAATCTGGGAGATTTCCTGTATCTTCCTCAGTGAAAACAGACACAAAGTAATAATTTAGCTTCTCTGCCATTTCTCTGTTCCCCATTATGAATTCTCCTGACTGCCTGCAATGGACCCACATTTGCCTTAGCCAAGCACTCCCTTTTCATTGCATTCATATTCTATTCCCCCTTTCTATACCAGTTTCTTGGTCTTCCTTTGCTGTATTTTAAAAACCTCCCAATCCTCAGGTTTACTGCTACTTCTGACAACTTTATAAGCCTTTTCTTTTAATCTTACCCAATTCTTAACTTCCTTTGTCAGCCACGGTTGACAGACTTTTTTTGGGTTGTTGCACCTTGAAGGAATGTATAGGTGCTGTAAGCTATGTAATAGTTCTTTGAAGAATATCCATTGCCTATGTACAATCATACCTTTTAATGTATTTTCCCAATCCACCTCAGCCAATTTGTCCCTCATGCCTTCATAATTTCCTTTATTCATCTTTCACACCCTTGCTTCAGATTGAACTGCCTCGCTTTCATACATAATGTAAAATTTTATCATATTGTGGTCACTCATCCCTAAAGGTTCTTTTACAACAAGATTATTAATTAGTCCTTTTTCATTACATAGTACTAGATCGAAGCCTGTCTTTTAGTTGGCCTCACAACATACTGGCCTTTCAAACCACTCTAACGCACTCCAGAAACTCGTCTTCCACAGCATTAGTGCTCATTTGGTTTACCCAGTCTATATGCAGATTGAAGTCACCCGTGATTACCATGCTACATGCTTCCCCCATCTCCTTATTAATACCATGCCTCACATTAACACTACTGTTTGGTGGCTGATAAACAACTCCAACCAATGTCTGCTGCCCTTTGCTGGTTCTTAGCTCCACCCAAACAGATTCCACACATTATTCTTCTAATCTAAGCTCCTCCCTTTTTAATGCACTTATTATCAGCGCAACTCTACCTCCTTTCCCTTCTTGCCTGTCCTTCCTAAACGATGAATATCCTTGAATACTCAGTCCCCAGCCTTGGTCATCATGCAACCATGTTTCTGTAATGGCAGTTATGTCATACTCCTTGACCTCTATTTGTGCCTTTAGATCACCTACTTTATTGCAAATGCTGTGCTAATTCAGGTAGAGTGCTGTTAGCTTTATCTTTTTGACATCATACCGTATTCGAAGCATATTCAATGCTCTGCTTCGTTTCTCCTGCCTTCTAGTCTCACTACTACTTCCTGTTACCAATTTTACTTTCTTCCAATTTTGGCCACCCCTCTGACAAGCTAGTTTAAACCCACCCCAACAGTACTAGCAAACCTTCCTGCGAGTATATCAGTCCCAGTGCTGTTAAGATGCAACCCCTCCAGCTTGTACAGGTCCCACCTGCCCCAGAACTGACTCCAATGTCGCAGAAATCTGATGCCCTCCCTCCTGCACCAGTTTTCCAGCCATGTATTTAATTGATCTATCCTCCTATTCCTATGCTCACTCGCACGTGGCACTGGGAGTAACCCTGAGATTACTGCTCTTGAGGTCCTGCTTTTTAACTTCCTTCCTAACTCCCTGAAATCTGCTTTCAGGGCCTCATCCCTCTTCCTACCTATGTCGTTGGTACCAATGTGGACCACGACTTCTGGCTGATCCCCCTCCCCCCAAAGGATGTCCTGCAGCCGCTCCGTGACATCCTTGACCCTGGCACCAGGGAGGCAACATACCATCCTGGAGTCACATTTACTGCCGCAGAAACACCCGACTGATCCCTTGACTATGGAATCCCCTATCACTATTGCCCTTCCATTCTTCTTCGTCCCCGCCGTACAGCTGAGCCACCTGTGGTGCCACAGGCTTGACTCTGGCTGCACTCCCCTGAGGAACCATTGCCCCCAGGGGAGTACATGATATATATGATGTATCAATATGTAATTTTCATGTTGAATTTTTAATTGATTTTGTTTAAATATTTTCGTTATTTGACTGATTCCATGATCATCTTATAGCAATTCAGGTTGAAAACTTGGAAATCTTTTGCTGGCAGATTGCAGCCTAGTGGTCTGTGACAAAAGGCAACTATTTCATGTAATCATGTGAATGAAAAGTAACTTACCTATCACTATGGTAACATCTGGATTTCTGTCATAGGCAATATTAGTTGCTCATGTTAATGGCTCTTGGCCTGAAATAGATTGATGTTTGCAGCAGGTGACACACAAGCACACCATCAAGTAGGCGATGGCAGCCAAAATTCTCAGTCTGAAGGCAGACTTAAGCAACATCACGAATCCTTGTCTTGCCCCATGAAATGTATCAAAGGCTTTAAGTTACACCTGCGCAACCCTGCTTAGAAAAGTCACTTCTGCTCATTATTCATAAATTTTGGTAGAACTGGCCTCTTGCTGAGGTAATTGAATTTTAGCTCATTGGCATGTCATTGCTGCTTAGAATTTAAATATCAGCTTCTATAGACAGGAAGCTAATGCTTCTTTAATGAACAGTTCAATTAGAAATGTCATTTTTACAAATAATCCATTTTACTGCATTTCTTCAAACCACTTAAGGATGAATATATGGGAAAAGGTGAAACTGTTCTGCAAAGAACATTGCTAATTGTAATGCATTTTTGCTTTCCTGAACAAGTCCAATTTCAGCTTTTTGGCACTGTGAGCAACATTCTTCATATTAATAATCATTTTGCACTTGATGTAAGGATGTGTGGAGATAGATAGGCATTACAATAAAACTCTAGGACAGGATTAATGGACATACTGAGGGACTTTTTCATTTTTAGCAAGAGTCAAAACTACTTCTAGCTGGTGCAGGAAAATTTCGAGGGAACAGTTTCTTACATCTCCAGTTCCCCTTGTAGACTCATCTGTCTATTTTGTTATGATGCATTGGACACCACCAGTTCCCCTCCAAGCCACACACCATCCTGACTTGGACATATATCGCCGTTCCTTCACTGTCGCTGTGTTAAAAATCCTTGAACTCCCTTCCTAACAGCACTGTGGGTGTACCTACACATCATGGATTGCAGTGGTTCAAGAAGGCAGCTCACCACCACCTTCTCAGGGCAATTAGGGATGGGGAATAAATGCTGGCCCAACCAGCGACACCCACGTCCCATGAATGAATAAAAAAGTGTCTACTGTATGTCATTGGGATTGAAATATCTTGGGCCTGTTAGACCATAATACTGTTTTGTGACACAATTATTAATTAGATCATTGCAAAACAATTGCAGCCCATTTTCTACTGCTATGGATGATTCCTCTTTCTCGCTTTGACCTGCATTTTTTACTCCTTTTTTCTCGCCTCTGTCACGCTTCATCACAGGCTTACTCCCATGCTTTACTACTGTTACTCTCCTCTGCCACGGATGCTCTGAGGACTTAATTCTGTTTCTAATCCCCTCCCAGCTGTTCCCTCCTTCCCCTAAATATTCCTGACTCCATAATCCAATCCTTGTCTCTACGCTGCACTCCTTGCCCACTGGTACTGTCCTGGCCCCCATTTTCAATGGCATGAATTCTCACACACATGCCCACAGGAAGTCCATGCCTCCCTGTTGAGACGTTAGTATCGTACTGGCTCAGGGTTTGTGCTGACAAGCCCAGCCCTGCTGCCTCACCATGCACTTTATCCTTTGGCTCTGCTTCCTTCCCGGACCTTCATACTGTTCACCAGCTGCAATCTCAGGCCTTGCTGTCCCCCTGCCCTCCTATCCTATGACTTTCCAATTCCACAATCTCTCACAATTTCATGTTTCCCTCCTTCAGAGACAAGACTCCCCTGAAACGCCTGCTGTCTGCAGACTGAGCATCCCAATTCCTTGCACCCACCAACCCCCCACAGCCTTAGCTTCTTGCCATTCTCACAATGTCATCAGGCCTGACATGGATATGCTATAACAGATCCTCCAGTATTCGCTGATGATCAGTTGAGTATGTTAGAATCGTGGGAGTTCAGCTTCCAGTCGCTCCAGGATGAGTAAGTGACCTGAGCAAATTTAACTATCCACCCACATGGTTTCGGCACAAAGGTTTGTGCAGTGGAACATAGAAAGAAAGATTTCATTTGTCGTCTTTAAACCAGATGTTTAAAGAAGATTGTGTGCCCTTTGAAGTATTTATATACTATCTGGAAAAATCTCAGTTTTACCAGTAGAAATTATTACAAGTCATCTTTCATAACTGTGGTCATGCTGATGTTCATGAAAGAGAGCATTGTGTAAGTTGGTGTTTGCTCATAAAATCTCATGGCCTTTAAAGCACAGCTCAAACTTGAACTTTTTTTCTGAAGGAGTCTTGGTGAGTTGCTGCAGCACATCTTGTATATGGTACACACTGCTGGCACTGTGCATTGATGGTGGAGGGAGTGAATGTTTAACGGGTGGATGGGGTGCTGATCAAGCAGCTGCTTTGTCCTGAATGGTGTCAAGCTTCTTGAGTGTTGTTGGAGCTGTACTCATCCCAGGAAAGTGGAGAGTATTCCATCGCATTCATGACTTGTGCTTTGTTGATGGTGGACAGGCTTTGGAGAATCAGGAGGTGAGTTACTTTCTGCAGAATTCCCAGTATCTGACCTGCTCTTGTAGCCACTATTTTTATACGGCTGGTCCAGCTCAATTTCTGGTCAATGGTAATACTCAGGATACTGATAGTGGGGGATTCAGCAATGATAATGCCATTGAATGACAAGGGGGGATGGTTAGATTCTCTTTTGTTGAAGATGGTCATTGTCTGACAGTTATGTGGCGTGAATGTTCCTTGCCACTTATCAACCTAAGCCTGAATATTGTCCTGTTCTTGCTGCATATGGACACGGACTGCTTCAGTATCTGAGGAGTTGCTGATGGTACTGAGTATTGTGCAATCATCAGTGAACGTCCCCACTTCTGACCTTACAATGGAGGGAAGGTCATTGATGAAGCAGCTGAAGATGGTTGCGCCTAGGACACTACCCTGAGGAACTCCTGCAGTGATGTTTATAGCTATTGTTGCAGGAGATTGTAGTCTTCCAAAATACCTTAAATTCTGGAACAGTCCCAGTGGATTGGAAAATAGCTAATGTAATACACTTATTCAAGAAAGGAGGGAGGCAGAAAGCAGGAAACTGTAGGCCAGTTAGACCTGTCATAGGGAAAGTGCTAGAATCCATTACTACAAGGAGGTTATAGCAGGATACTTAGAAAATCACAATATGACCAGACACATGGCTTTATGAAAGTGAAATTGTGTTTAACTAATCTATTGGAGTTTTTTGACGAAGTAACATTCAAGGTGGATAAAGAGGAACTGATAGATGTGGTGTACTTAGATTCCTAAAGGGCATTTGATAAGGTACCATATCAAAGGTTATTACACAAGATAAGGCCATATGGTGTAGGGGGTAATATATTAGTATGGATAAAAGATTGGTTAGCTAACATGAAGCAGAAAGTAGGGATAAATGGGTCTTTTTTTGGATTGGCAAGTTGTAACTATGGAGTGCCACAGGGATCAGTGCTGGGGCCACAACTATTTATAATCTATATCAATGAATTGGATGACGTGACCGAACGTATGGTAGCTAAATTTGTAAACGTGAATTTCTTCACTTTGGCAAAAAGAAAGAAAAGCAGTATACTATTTAAATGAAGAGGGATTGCACAACTCGGCGGTGCAGAAGGGTGTCCTGGTACATGAATCACAAAGTTAGTATGCAGGTACAGCAAGTGATTAAGAAGGTAAATGGAATGTTGGTATTTATTGCAAGAGGAATGGAAAATGAAAGTAGGGAAGTTTTTCTGCAGCTGTACAGGGCTTTGGTGAGACCACACCTGGAGTACTGTGTACAGTTTTGATCTCCTTATTTGATAAAGGATATATATATACTTTGGAAGCAGTTCAGAGGAGGTTTACTTGACTCATTCCTGGCTTTAAGGGCTTGTCCTATGAAGAAAGGTTGAACAGGTTGGGCCAACACCCGCTAGAATTTAGAAGAATGAGAGGTGACCTTATTGGAGCACATGAGATCTTGAGGGGAGTTGATAGGGTGGATACCAGGAGGATGTTTCCTCTTGTGGGAGAGACTAAAACTAGGACACATCGTTTAAGAATAAGAGGTCTACCTTTTAAGACAGAGATGAGAAATTTTATCTCTCAGAGGATCATTAGAATGTGGAATTCTCTTCCCTAGAAAGAGTGGAGGCTGGGGCGTTAAATTTATTCAAGGCTGAATTAGGTAGATTTTTGATAGACAAGGAAGTCAAGGGATATGGGGGACAGACGGGAAAGTGGAGCTGAGACCGCAACCAGATCAGCCATGATCTTATTAAATGGTGATGCAGGCTTAAAGGACCAAATGGCCTACTCCTGCTCCTAAGTCTTATGTTCCTATGTCCTGAGATGAGGTGACTGGCATCCAAAAACCACAGCCATCTTTGTGCTAGGTAAGACTCCAAACAGTGGAGAGCTTTAACCTTGATTCCCATTAACTTCAATTTTACTAGGGCTTATTGATGTCACACTTGGTCAAATGTTGCCTTAATGTCAAGGGTAGTCATCATCACTCGCCTCTGGAATTTAGCTCTTTTGTCCATGTTTGGAGCAAAGGTGTAATGACACATGGGCCTTGGCAGAACAGAATTCAACCTTAGCGCTGGTGAGTAGGCTAGTGCTGCTTGAAAGCATTGTGGATGAGATCTTCAATCATTTTGCTGATGATTGCGAGCAGACTATTGGTCAGTAATTGGCCAGATTGAATTTGCTCTTTTTATGGACATGACATACCTGGGCAATTTTCCGCATTGTTGGGTAGATGCCAGTGTTGTAGCTTTACTGGAACCGCTTTACTAGGGGCACAGCTGGTTGTGGAGCAGAAGTCTTCAGTACTACTGCCCAGATGTTTGTCAAGGCCTGTAGCCTTTAGTTTGATGTCACATGGAGTGAATCACATTGGCTGAAGACTGGCACCTGTGATGGTGGGGACCTCAGCTAAAGGCCGAGATGAATCATCCACCAGCAGTTCTAGCTGAAGGCGGTTGAAAATGCTTCAGCCTTGTCTTATGCACTGATGTGCTGAAGATGGGGGTGTTTGTTGAGCCTCCTCCTCCAGTTCGCTGTATGCTTGTGCATTCATGACTGGATGTGGCATGACTGCAGAGCTTTGATCTGATCCGTTGTTGTGGGACTACTTAGTTCTGTCCATTGCAAGCTGCATGGAGTCCTGTGTTGCAGCTTCATCAGGTTGCAATCTAATTTTTAGGTATGCCTGGTGCTGCTCCTGGCAAGCTCTCTACACTTATTGAACCAGGGTTGAT
The DNA here is from genome assembly GCF_964194155.1 of Cetorhinus maximus. Taxonomy (NCBI): domain Eukaryota; kingdom Metazoa; phylum Chordata; class Chondrichthyes; order Lamniformes; family Cetorhinidae; genus Cetorhinus; species Cetorhinus maximus. The sequence continues at coordinate 126,641,767 of NC_135883.1, read as the reverse complement.
CCCTTGGCTTGATCATAATGGTAGAGTGAACTCGGCCATGAGGTCATAGATTGTGCATGAATACAATTCTGCTCCTGCTGATGGTCTACAGTGCTTCAAGGATGTCCAGTTTGAGCTGCCAGATCTATTCTGAATTTATTCTATTTAGAACAGTGTAGTAGCACACAATATTATGGAGGGTGTTCTCAGTATGACGGGACTTGGTCTACACAAGGACTGTGTGGTGGTCATTCCTATCAATGCTAACATGGATAGATGCAGTTCTGACAAGTAACTTGATATGGTTGAGGTCAAGCTGATTTTTCCCTCATGTTGGTTGTCTCACAACCTGTCGCAGGCCCAGTCTAGCAGATGTGTCCTTCAAGAATCAACCAGCTTGATTAGTAGTGCTACTACTGAGCCAATCTTGGTGATGGGTATTTAAGTGCCCCACCTAGAGTACATTGTGTCCTTGTTGCCTTCAGTGTTTTTTCCGAGTGGTGTTCAGTATGGGCACTGAGGGAGGGTGTTAAGTACAATCAACAAGAGGTTTCCTTGCCTCTGTTCGACCTGATGCCAAAGTCAGTGTCAAGGACCTCGAGAGCCACTCCTTCCCAAAAGTATACTGCTGTGCTGCCACCCCTGATGCCAGTAACACAGGACATACTCAGGGATGGTGATGGAGGAGTCTGGGACATTGCTGCATGGTATGATTCTAAGAGTATGACTATGTCAGGGTGTTGCTTGACAAGTCTGTGAGACAGCTCTCCCAATTTTAGCACAGGTTCCCAGATGTTTGTGAGGAAGTCTAGGTCACCTTGGGCATAACTGAATGGCTTACTGGAACATTTCAGAGGGCAGTTAAGAGTCAATCACAGGGCACATGTGGGTCTGGAGTCAAATGTAGGCCAGAACAAGAAGGATAGCAGATGTACTTTCCTGTAGGAGATCAGCAAACTAGATGGGATTTTATGGCAATACGGTTGTTTCATAATCATCATTACTGAAACTAACTTCTTGTTAATTTTTAATAAGAATATTTTATTAATTAATTGAATTTAAATTATCCAGCTTTCGTGGTGGGATTTTTTGAACTTGTGTCTCTGGAGCATTAGTCAGGGGATCTGTGTTACTAGTCCAGTAATATTACCACTATGCTGCCATCTCCATACAAGTTGTGACATGACACATTTGTATGAGAGGATATATTGCCAAGACATTTCTTTCTATTGGTTTTAAAACATTTGTATCTCTTGATAATTCAAGTTCAATTTTAAGATCAACTGTTCCTTAAAATGTAAATGCTGTTGATATAATTGGAAATGCTCTGCACTGAACTCCTTTGTCAGTAATGGCCACCTAGAAGCATCTATGATACTCATTAGCTTTTCCATTGTCTGCTCAACTCTGCTCATTCTCAATCTGTGGTGCATTGCTACCATGAGAGAACTTTCTGGATAATGTGTCTGACTGAACTCTCAGACTAGTAAAATACTTCTGTTTGACTCTTAAAATATGTAGGAAAATTTTTGTTGCCTTTCTCGGGGATGAAAGCCATTTAGGAAATAGTGCGTACAGCTCCTCTGAAAGTTGAATAAAAAGACAACATATGTAATCTAAAATAAAAACAAAAATACCTGGAAAAACTCAGCAGGCCTGACAGCATCTGCGGAGAGGAATACAGTTAACGTTTCGAGTCCGAACGACTCTTCATCAGAACTAAGGAAAAATAGAAAAGAGGTGAAATATCAACTGGTTTAAGGGGGGGGGTGGGGTGGGACAGGTAGAGCTGGATAGAGAGCCAGTGATAGGTGGAGATTACCAAAAGATGTCATAGACAAAAGGACAAAGAGGTGTTGACGGTGGTGATATTAGCTAAGAAATGTGCTAATGTGGACATTAAGGATGGAAAGCAGGACAAGCAAGGGACAGATAGCCCTAGTGGGGGTGGGGTGGGGGGGAATCGAAATAGGCTAAAAGGTAAAGATAAAACAATGGATGGAAATACATTTAAAAATAATGGGAATAGGTGGGAAAAGAAAAATATATATAAATTTTTGGAAAAAGGGGATCGGAAAGCGGGTGGGGAAGGAGGAGAAAGTTCATGATCTAAAGTTGTTGAACTCAATATTCAGTCCAGAAGGCTGTAAATTATCTAGTCGGAAGATGAGGTGCTGTTCCTCCAGTTCGCGTTGAGCTTCAGTGGAACATTGCAGCAGGCCAAGGACAGGCATGTGGGCATGAGAGCAGGGCGGTGTGTTGAATGGCAAGCAACAGGGAGGTCTGGGTCATGTTTGCGGACAGACCAAAGGTGTTCCGTAAAGCGGTCACCCAGTCTGCGTTTGGTCTCTCCGATGTAGAGGAAGCCACATTGGGAGCAGCGAATGCAGTAGACTAAATTGAGGAAAGTGCAAGTGAAATGCTGCTTCACTTGAAAGGAGTATTTGGGCCCTTGGACGGTGGTGAGGGAGGGAAGTAAAGGGGCAGGTGTTGCATCTTCTGCGGTTGCATGGGAAGGTGCCGTGGGAGGGGGTTGAGGTGTAGGGGTGATGGAGGAGTGGACCAGGGTGTCCCAGAGGGAACGATCCCTGCGAAATGCCACCAGGGGTGGTGAAGGGAAGATGTGTTTGGCGGTGGCACCATGTCTGTCCTTGGCCTGCTGCAATGTTCCAGTGACGCTCAACGCAAACTGGAGGAACAGCACCTCATCTTCCGACTAGGTACTTTACAGCCTTCCGGACTGAATATTGAGTTCATCAACTTCAGATCATGAACTCTCTCCTCCTTCCCCACCCCCTTTCTGATCCCTTTTATCCAATAATTTATATATATTTTTCTTTTCCCACCTATTTCCATTATTTTTAAATGTATTTCCATCCATTGTTTTATCTCTACCGTTATAGCCTATTTCGATTCCCCACCCCCACCCCCACTAGGGCTATCTGTCCCTTGTTCGTCCTGCTTTCCACCCTTAATGTCCCCATTAGCACATTTCTTAGCTAATATCACCACCGTCAACACCTCTTTGTCCTTTTGTCTATGACATTTTTTGGTTATCTCCACCTATCACTGGCCCTCTATGCAGCTCTACTTGTCCCACCCCCCCTTAAACCAGCTGATATTTCACCTCTTTTCTATTTTGCCTTAGTTCTGATGAAGAGTCATTCAGACTTGAAACGTTAACTGTGTTCCTCTCCGCAGATGCTGTCAGGCCTGCTGAGTTTTTCCAGGTATTTTTGTTTTTGTTTTAGATTTCCAGCATCCGCAATATTTTGCTTTTATCTTAAAATGTAATCTAAACACTTCTTAGAAAATATCAAATATTTGTGAAGATTTTTATCAGTTAAATTTTGTTTTATCATTAACTTTCATTCATCTGCTGTTTGAAGAATAAATTAAACAAACCATGTGCCAAAAGTTGTTAAATATTTATAGCCTATGCATTCTTGTGAAAATAATTGTTTAGTGTGAGCATTCATACCAGGAAATACAAATGCAGCTGCACATTCTTTAAAGCCCCTTTAATCCTTGAAATGACATAATTCTTGTCACATTTACTTATACACTGGGTTTGAGACTGTAAGGCTTGTCAGATTGAATACATTGCAAATAATCCACTCTGTGCTTCTTTGATTGACTCAGATTTCATGTTATCTTCAGACCTAATTTAATTAAATCTTGGCTGAGCTCTTTGGGTGCCTGGTGCAAGATGGTGCACTATTGGATGTTTATGTTGTAAGTAGTACATTCAAGCTTATCTTCAGATGTGAATTTGAAGTGTAAACAAATGCACCCTCAATTTAAAATACCTTTCTGTCTGGATGGTAAAAATTTAAGATAAAAAGAAAAATGTTTTAATATTGAACTCCAGGTCTCATTTTTAAAACAATGTTCACATTCCTTTGAGTATCTAGGTCCTAGCAGTAATTCATTATCACTTTCTCTAAATAGGAGAGGCATGTTTCGGAGTGGATAGTCTCCAGATAATGGGCTTAGCCATTTAATAAGGGAGAGAAATTTTGGCCTTTTACACTCAAAGCATGATACAGTATTTGTTACTGGCTATAATTATGTACATACATAATACTGCATTTAACAATAGCACTAGACTAAATGAATTTATTGAGATGTTCACACCAGTGACACTACTTAAGCTCTTCAATAAGATCCGTCACTGTGACTGCAATTATTCCTATTTGGCTGCGGATAACGCTGCAACCCAATACCATAATGCATAGGCTGACGCTAGCTGGTGAAGAAGCAAGAATTTTTCCTGTGTTGAGCTGGTGATGACGAGAGTGCTGGATGGCAGCACAAGTTGTCACCAGCTGCTGTTTCTTGTGGCCTTGAATAAACTGACAGTTCAGTTATTTGGCCATGAAGGGGGAATCCATAGTCAGAAAATGAAAGTTGAAGTTGAGTTCTTACTTTCAAGCAACTGCATATGTGCACTTATATATCTATTGCTGCCAGTGGCCTGAAACTTGCCTTGAGCTGTAAATGGAGAAGGTTCCAGAGAAGTAGTTCATGATGAACAGAACCACAAAAAATATCAAATCATATTGGATCTGTTTAGAACATGAATATTATCTTTATCCTTCTGGAAAGCACATTTTCAGGGCAGTAAAAATATTTGGATGGATCACTATGGAGCAAAAGAAAATGCAGGGTTCTGGAAAGACAAAGAGCAGGGCACAGGTTAATTTTGAATTCTGTTGGCCAAAAGATGGCACAGGCACTATAACCCAAATGGCCTCCTCCTGTGCATTAAGCTTCTCTTGTTCTGTGGTTCTATAGGGAAGTCGAAAGTAGAGGAAAAATCGGAAGTAGTACAGTGATTTCAGCACAGGAGGGTGGAGTATAGATTTGTGTGCAAACGTATACTGTTGTAGAAAGTGCCAAGCAAAGGACTGTACCTTCCTGCAATGAATAAAACAAATTGGTGATTTAATTGCATGCATCTTGCAGCTATCAAAATTGTAAAGCTGGCATTACAGTAGCATGGGAGCACAAATGACGTGTGCAGTTGAAGCAGTGGCTTTCTGTCTCTTTTCATCCTCCTGGTCATCTTTATGCCCCTTTCAACACTGGCCATTTCACCACCCACAATCCCAATGGCTGGCCCCAGCAATTTAAAGCTGGGAATGGCATTAATTCCTTAAAGGCGAGATCTGCCCCTTTCTCAGGAGGAAGTCACACCTGAGAGAGCTGCTGGCCAATTGGATGCCTCCGATGGGCCCAAGGGGACCCACAAAGGAGACCACCCCCTCACCTGATACCAGTTCACGCAGCTAAAGCTGCTGGGCTTCCTGCATGGCCTGGGCCTGCCCCCGCCATGGATAAAATACCAGCAACGGCGGGGTGAGGCCTTTAAGATGCTTTTAATTGACCACTTAAGGGCTTCAATAGGTCCGATAGCAGGTGGGTTGGCCGATGCTGCCTCCATCCCCCTGTAAAATTTCAGACAGGTCGCAAGCAGGCGGGTATGCATCAGGAAAGCCACCTATTGGATTTTACATGCCCCTCCCTAACTTCGAACCCACCAAATGGAGGAACATAAAATCGAGGCCCAGTTCATGCCTTATTGTAGTTTCTCCTATCAGTGACAATAGTGGTATACAGCAGAATGTCTCCTTGTGGTCATCTTTGCTGTGCAGGATGGCTTTCTTCCTATATTAATTTACATTCATCAAAATGACTGGTTTTGACTCCATTTATCTCCTAAGCTATCCTATCAGGCTGAACCTAATGATAACCAGCCTTGTTATTCCTTGTTTTCCCCTGTTCTGTGTATTTTTACCCCATATGTAATCCATTGTCAAGATGTTATTTTTCCTCTCTGGCACTACAATATTTGCCACTGATGCAAAACCAGAAAATAAATGAAGCAGTCCGTGCCCACATACAGCAAGATCTGGACAAGATCAATGCTTAGGGTGATAAGTGACAAGTAACATTTGCACCACAAAAGTTCCCGACAATGACCACCTCTGACAAGAGAGAATCTAACCACCACCCTTTGACATTCAACGGCATTACCATCGATGAATCCACCATCATCAACGAATTTCCCACCATTAACATCCTGGGGTTACCATTGACCAGAAACTTAACTGGACTAGCAATATAAACACTATGGCTATAAGAGCAGGTCAGAGGCTAGTAATTCTGTTGTAAGTTGCTCGCATTCTGAATCCGGAAAGCCTCTACTCTATCTTTAAGGCACAAATCAGGAGTGTGACATAATAAATGTGCACTTGCCTCGATGAGTGCTGCTCCTACAAACTCAAGAAACTCAACACCATTCAAGACAAAGCAGCCTGTTTGATTGGCACCCTATTCATCACCTTGCACATTCACTCTTTTGAATACTAGCACACCGTGCACCAGAGCAACTCGCCAAGGTCCTTCAACAGTACGTTCCAAACCAGCGACCTTTACCTCGCAGAAGAACAAGGTTAATAGATGGATGGAAATACCACCACCTTCATGTCACACACAATCCTGACTTAGAAATATATTACTGTTGCTTCACATGGGTCAAAATTTGGGAACTCCCTTGCTAACAGCACTGGGGATGTACCTACACTACACAGACTGCGGTTATTCAAGAAGATGGCTCACCACCACCTTTTCAAGAGCAGTTAGGGATGTGGAGTAAATGCTGGGCTAACCAGCGAAGCTCACATCCCATGAACAAATACAAAACAACATCAAAAACTATAAACACAATTGCAAAATACCATGGATGCTGGAAGTCTGAAATTTTGCACAGAAAGTGCAGGAAATATTCAGCGTGTCAGGTAACATCAATGAAGAAACAGTTTACGTTTCAGGTCAATGTCCTTTTGTCAGGATTAGAAAAAGTTAAGAGTTGCAACAGGTTTTAAGCAACAACAGAGGCAGGGAAAAGGGACAGGTAGAAAGGAAAAGGGAAGGTCTGTGATTGGGTGGAAGGCAGGAGGAATTAAATGACAAAAAAGAAGGTGCAAGGCAAAAAGAGATAGTAATGGATTAGTAAAGAAACAGAAGATGGGTCTAGAGGAGGTGTAAATTGGAATAGTAGAATTATTACCAACAGTTGCTTTCTGAAAAAAAACTGGGGCAGAAGTCATGATCTAAAATTGTTGACCTCAGTGTTGAATCTGGAAGACTGTAAGGTCCCTAATGAAAGAATAACGACTTGCATTTTTATAGCATTGTTAATGGAGAAAAATATCCCAGGTACTTTATAGGAGCATTAGCAGATTAATTTGATACTGAGCCACTTAAGGGGATATTAGGGTGATGAGGTGATAGGTTTTAATGCGTACCCTAAAGGAAAAGAGAGAGACAGACATTTACAGTGGAAATTAGAGATGGTTAAGACCTTAATGTGAGGAACACAGACTTCTTTGAGGATGTAGGGCTGGAGGAGGTTCCAGTGATGGGGAGGAGAAAGGAACTTAAGAACAAGATGACTATTTTAAATGTGAGGGATTGCTGGAGCTCAAGTACGCTAAATTATGTGTGATTGGTGCTAGGTGTGTATTAGGATACAGACAGTAGAGTTTTCGGATGAGCTCAATTTTATGGAGGGTGGAAGTTAGAAAGCTGACCCGGAGAGAATTGGAATAGTCGACCTTGGAGGTAAAAAGCATCAAATCTTCTCCTCCATTTTGTTCTGATGAAAAATCATCGATCTGAAACATTAACTTTGCTCTTGCCACAGATGCTGTCTGACCTGAGTTTTCCCAGCTTTTTTTGTTCTTATTTCAGATTTCCAGCATCCGCAGTATTTTGGTTTTGTATTCTCCTCCATTCTCTACTCTGCAAACTTCAGTTTACTCTGGCCCTAGTTTCTTTTACACTAAGTTGCCCCCAAAACCCCCAGCACATTGCCAAACTCAACTGGCTCTCTCTGTCCCACAAATCAACTTTAAGATCCTTGTCTTCAAGTCTCTTTGCAGCCTCACTTCACTACATCTGAGCAATAATTTCAAGCCATCCGTTCCTTCATCTGCTCCTGATTCCACTTTATTGCTTTTTCTCCACCCTCAAACTTCATAGAAGCTCAGAAGCCGATCTTTCAACTATTATGTCATTGTTCTCCAGAATCCTCGCCAGAAACACTTGGCCTTACAGCCTCCCTCCCTTTGGTCTCAATCTTCTCTTTCCCCTGCCCCCTCCCCCCACCACCCCCGCAATACCCCCACCACCCCAACCTTCCTTTTCTTACTTGTGATCTATCCCTCATACCAGCAAAGCCCTCTTCTAAAGGAATATTAGTCATTGTTGCTGCAGTCTCATTTTCTCTTTCAAGTCTTCTTTCTCATGTTAACTCTTTGCTTGCTGCAATGAATAGGGAGAACTACAGTGTGATATCATATGATGAGAAAGAACTGCAAACAATCTCCCCAGATCACTAATAGTAAATGGAAAATCATCACATTGAAGCCATGTACATGATACATAGGATCATACAAATTAGGAGCAGGAGTAGGCCACTCGGCCCCTTGAGCCTGCTCCGCCATTCAATGAGATCATGCCTCAACTGAATGTAACCTCAACTCCACATTCCTGCCTACCCCCGATAATCTTTCATCCCCTTGTTAATCAAGAATCTATATAGCTCTGCCTTAAAGATATTCAAAGACTGCTTTCACCGCCTTTTGAAGAAGAGTTTCAAAAAAGACTCATAACCCTCTGAGAGAAAAAATTTCTCCTCATCTCTGTCTTAAATGAGCAACCCCTTATTTTTAAACAGTGACCCCTAGCCCTAGATTCTCCCACAAGAGGAAACACCCTCTCCACACCCACCCTGTCAAGTCCCCTCAGATTCTTACATGTTTCAATTAAGTAACAACTTACTCTTCCAAATTCCAGTGGATACAAGCCTAACCTATCCAGCCTTTCCTCATAAGGCAATCTGCCCATTCCTGCCATTAGTCTGGTAAACCTTCTCTGAACTGCTTCTAACGCATTCACATCTTTCTTTAAATAAGGAGACCTGTACTGTACACACTGCTCCAGATGTGGTCTCAACAAAGCCCTATACAACTGAAGCATAACTTCCCTACTTTAGTAATCAATTCCCCTCACAATAAATGATAACATTCTATTAGCTTTCCCAATTACTTGCTTTTGTGACTTATGTGCTAGGACATCCAGATCCCTCTGAATCTCAGAGCTCCTCAATCTCTCACCATTTAGGTAATCCTATTTTTTATTCTTCCTGCCAAAATGAACGATTTCACATTTGCCCACATTATACTCCATTTGCCAGATCTTTGTCCACTCACTTAACCTATTGATGTCACTTTGCAGCCTCCTTATGTCCTCTTCACAATTTACTTTCCTACCTAACTTTGTGTCATCAGCAAATTTAGCAACCATGCCTTCAGTCCCTTCATCCAAGTCATTTATATAAATTGTAAAAAGTTGAGACCCCAACACTGACCCCTGTGGCACACCATTCGTCACATTCTGCCAACCAGAAAAATATCCATTTATGCCAACTCTCTGCTTCCTGTTAGTTAGCCAATCTTCTATCCATGCCAATATGTTACCCCCTACAGCAGGAGCTTTTATTTTCTGCAGTAACCTTTGATGTGGCATTTTATCAAATGCCTTCTGGAATCATTAAAGATTTTTTTTACTTCAGTTGACAAAAGCAACTAGATAACTAACATTCTGAATGAAGTGACCAATCTTGAGTTAGTGCCAATTCTGTAAATTTCCCCAGCACTCAGTAGATTTACTAGCTGCTAATTAAGTGGAAAGCAAAACATGATAAAGTCACTATTTAGCGCTAGAATGACATCTGGTTTTTTCCCTTGATTCCACTCAGTGAGCAAACAGCAGCAAATATTTTCAATGAACACTGTTATGAGCGTGCTTGAGACTTGATGTGTGCCTTTTATTTGTGTGTGTGTAAATAGATATGTTAGCATGTTCTAGCCTATGCAGTTTAGTGCTTTATCCATGCACCATTCTCCTTTAATTCTTTGTGTAGTATGCAGATACTTTGCTTTACTTGTTTTCCTCATATTCTTGGTTGTATTTTAAATGTACTTTGGATCCATCATTTGCTTTAAGAGCTAAGATATTATTTCCTATGAACTGTAGGTATTGTCAGTATGTTGGGTGATGCATTTGCGTGACATTGGTAAGCTCATTATTATGGGTAGTTATACTGACACTTTTGCATTGATTCAGAATGTTTTAAGATTTGTATCAATGCAAAATTGATGGTATAACAACCAAAGTAGGCAATGGTTTGAATGAGCTTTCTCTGCAATTTCATCATAATTTTGGACTTATACTTCATGAGCAGCTTGCTGGTTTACTCATATTTTGTATGCTTTCTTCAGTTTTCAATGAGTTCTGTTTTTGGTTTCAGTGATTTATGATTATCTGTCCATAAAGCGTGATCAAGCACAAAGTGGACTTTTGCGTAAAGTAATAGAGATGGAAACCTTCAAAATATTTAAACAATTTAAGTCCATGCTGGGAGGATCAGATGGGATCTTTCTGGAAGCATGAGCTTCCTGATCATTATTTACCTTGTGGCCTTATTAAGAAAAAGGTTGCTTGGGGTCCTCAGAATACAGTAGCTCAAGCATGCTACTCTGGAAGCACAGGTCATTAAACCTTGCATTGAAATGATACAAGTTCAGTCATTCCTTGCATGTTTTGGTAGGTGTTTGGCTGGTAATCGGGAGGAAACTAAATTCTAAGTTCTCTGAGTGAGTGAAGCTGGAGACCGCAAATTTGCAAATCATCTCAACAATAATAACGTTGAACATAGAAAATATCTTAAGATGCTTCAGAGGCATAATTAGCAAACAAAATGCTGAGGTAAAGAAGAATGTATGAGGGGAGGTGACCAAGACATTGTTCAAAGACATGTTCTTAAAAGAGGTGAGGGAGGCAGAGAAGTGAAAGGGTTTAGGGAGGAATACGAGGTCTAGGTGGGTGAAGGTGTGGCCACCAATAATGCAGTGAAGGGCGATAGGTGTCAAAAGAGGTCAGACCAGAGTTCAATGAATGAAGGGCACAAAGTGAGTTTGTGAAGGCTGGAACAATTTGCAGAGATAAGGTGAGGGATGACCATGAAGTAAATTTAAACAAGAGAATGGGAATCTTAACCTTGAAGTGTTGGAGCATTGGTAACTTAGAGCTGAGATCAATAGATTTTTGGACTTTCCAAAAGAAACTCGGGATATGAGGATCAGACGAGAGGGTGGAGTTGAAATTGAGGATCACCATTATCTTATTAAATGGCAGAGCAGACTTGAAAAACTGCATGATCTACTCCTGCTCTATTTCTTATGCTCTTAACTAATATAGGTCAGTGTTGGACATGGTTGATGGGTGAGCAGGACTTGGTGTGTAGTAGGAAACAATCAGAGGGATTTGGATGAACTTAAATTTAATGACGGTGGTGTTAGTTGTTGAGTTTGAGGGTTATAACCATTGAAAGCTTCATCTGTAACTTAGGCTAAAGATTCTACAATGAGATACTCTACCATCTATGTCTATGTGTAAGCTATATTCATTAAATATAAATAGATCACATGTTGCCTATCTGAAGACATCATCTATCTATCTCTAATCTGGGCCAATTTTATCTTGCATGCATCTGAGGGTGTACATAAAAAGTAGTGTGTTTTTTCACATCCTGTGTTTTTAGCCTTTCACACATTGAGAGCTTTTGAGACAGCCATGGTTTTTGTAATTGGAAGACCCCATTCAATTTAAATTAGCCTTTTAAATGCCTTTCAGGAATACACAAGAAAAGGGGTTAAAAATCCAACTGCAACACTAACCTGTGTGTGTTAGTTTTGGTGTTCCAGTCCTGATGCCCTTATGGCCCAGAGTCAAGTAGAAAGACTAATATGGGATAGTCTTGTCCTGTTGACAGTTCAACCTTAACAAAGGGACTTGTGAATTTTACAAGTGGCTGTGATTGTCCATGTTTTATTTGATTGAGTTTCAGGCCTGTCTGGAGCCGATATTGCCAAAGTCATATGATACGTGGTCAGCCAAGCTGTTGTGTCCATTTTAAAAATATAGCTTTAAAATTTGTAATATCTTCATGCCTACTAGGCGTGATAATATACATTGATAGCCTACTTGCCTACATTGAAATCCCCCACCCAGAGTATATTCTGCACATCTGCCATCCTCAGTGCTTCCTCCATTTGGTTTTCTACATCAGCTGGGGGGTTGGGGGTGCGGTATGTGGTAATCAGCAGGAGATTTCCTTGCTGTCATGACCACAGACCATAGCCCTGAATTAGTTATAGACATATTGAACTTTTAAGTAAGGTGTGTTGTTTTTAAAAAAGGGACATACAAACAAAAGCTGGCTGAGACTGCAGAGTAATCACTTGCTGGAAAATTCCTGTGGATTACACTTGACCAGCTAGTCCAGAGAGCAGAATGTCGCATTTAAAAAGGTGTCAAGGCTTACTTCAGGCAGAGTCACTGCAATGCAAAATCTAGACTGTGGTTGAGGAGATAATGAAGGCTGATTACCATCTTGGCGGAAACCATCTCCTGTGAGTGTGCACCTGATGCGAATTAAAAAGAAAGCAGATCTGGGCGAAAGGCATGTTTGATTTTTCCCATTCCAGGAATACACAAGAAAAGGGGTTAAAAATCCAACTGCATCCCTGACCTCTGTGTTAGTTTTGATGTTCCAGTCCTGGTGTACGAGTGTGTGCTGTGAAGATGACAGCTAAAGGCATCCCTGCGCTTGCAGGTAAAAAAAACGCCCCGTCTCTCTAATTGCTGGAAGCGAGCCACAAGTCAGCAAAGCCACAGTCGAAAAGCAAACATGACAGCTCCTTTCAGCTAACCTGCAGAATGAAGAATCTCCAAACCAACTGCTCAACTGCCCAAAGTCAGCTCTACCAGAATCATTAAACTTAACGGCTGCAACTTTTTATCCTGTACTCCTCACGGATCAGCCAAAGACGACTCCTATATCGTTTTAACTTTTACTTCTGGACTCACTTCTCATTACTAATCTGTGTGTACGTGTGTTGCTTTTTATTATTTTTTTCTCGTGTTTTAGCAACTAATAAACCCATTCTTTAACTCAAGAGAGCCTGGTTAAATTGGCTCCTTTTAAAACATAAATATATTTGGACTGGGAAAAGGTATTGACGGAAGGGCTCTTTTTAAATTAACCTTGTTGCAACCAACAAGAGGATCGAATAAAGAAAGGGAAGCTTGTTCGTTCCTTCTCACCGAGAGCATAATAATTTGGGGTATTTCATCCGGGATCATAACAAATTGGGGGAATCTCACCCAGGAACCCGTTGTAACATTGCCTGTGTTTGACCTGATGCAATGAAACTTCATGGGGTCCGGAGTTGATGTTGAGGACTCCCAGGGCAACTCCCTCCCGACTGAATACCACTGTGCTGCCGCCTCTGCTCACCAGGGATGGTGATGTCTGTAAGGTATGATTCTGTGAGTATGTCTATGTCAAGCTGTTGCTTGACTAGTCTCTGAGACAGCTCTTCCAATTTTGCCACTAGACCCCAGATGTTAGTAAGGAGGACTTTGCAGCACCAACAGGACCAGGTTTGTTATTGTCGTTTCCAGTGCCTAGGTTGATGCAGGGTGGTCCGTCCGGTTCCAATTCTTATTGATGTTTTAGCAGATTGATTTTGATACAACTGAGTGGCTTGCTAGGCCATTTAAGAGTCAGCCACATTACAGTGGATCTGGAGTCGCATGTAGGCCAGACCAGGGAAGGACAGCAGATTCTCTTCAATAAAGGACATCAGTGAGCCAGATGGGCTTTTCTGACAATTGACAATGGTTTCAAGGTCATCATTACACTTTTAATTCCAGATTTTTATTGAATTCAAATTTCACCAGTGGTGTGATTCGAACCCAGGTTGGATCCCCAGAGCATTACCCATTACTACCAGTCCAGTTACAATACCACTATGCCTCCCCCTAGAACCAAGCCCCAGCTAAAACCAGGAGCCTGTCCAAATGTGACACCATAGCGCAATCCAATGATTTAAATGCGAGCACTGAAGAAGAAATTTCCAAATTGAATTTTTGCAAACTTTTATACAGCCTGTATAAATTCATGGAATGACCATGTGTCTTTCAAAATCTATTGAAGTTGGACCATGTCTCATAGGCATCCAGTAGATCATCTTTCTGGTAAATTTTATCCATGAAAAAGAGCCAAACCTTCCTCAGTATCCAGCTGACAGATTTCCAGCACACAAAATACTTTGCTTCTGATTTTATTTTTGTTAGGATGCGACAACGCCAAAGCCGTACCTTGTTTCCTCATTGACAGGGACGTAACTATGCCCACGTATCCACCATTCTTCCACTGGTCATAAGGTTCAGACTCTGAGAACATTGGCAGGTAATCACATACTGACAATTTACACTTGCTTTCAGCCATTCTTCACAAAAATTACTGGATTGTAATCTTCTTTCTTTAAAAAAAGTTAGTTTCTAACCTTCACCTTGAGGCAACCATTCTCTGCTATCATCATAAGTTTTTGATAGCCAATTGGTGAAGGAGACCAAAAGTCAGTCTTTGCTCATTTTAAGTTTATTCACAAAGTTAGACACATTACAAATGTATAGCTAACTTCACAATTCACCGCCAGTGTCAATAAGTACCCTTTTTTCACACAATTATCCAATGAATGCCCACCATCTGTACACACTTAACCTTAATTTATTCAATTAACAGGCAGCTGACGTTCTTACTTTATTTTGTCTGTGTCTATTCAAATCAAAGTTAATCATTTTTTAAAAAACAGCTTTTTGTTCTCTTTGCCTTTCTGGAAAAGGAAAAGAATGAAGTGTCCCACACCCGCAATAATAATTGGCTAAATCCATACTGTGTTTCCCTGTTTCCTCGCTAGCGTGTGGCATTGTTCATTCATAAAGTTTCTGCAAGTTGTTTCACATGCAGCCCTTTCTCTTTCAAATATTTTGAGGACGCAGCAACTTGAGGCCAGGGTATTGACATGTCAGTGATGGTCATGCCTGTGCAGTGCACAAGCCTTTGAGAAGTGGCCTTGTCTGTTTCATGCCTTCACAGTATTGGACATTGCCAGTACACTTTAACAACTGCATACAAATTACATAACCCAACATGCATGATTGCGTCCTTCCTACCCATGCATTTGAAATAATATGCTAAGAATGGGAAACAACGGAGCCAAACATATATATTCTAGTTATTTACTCAGTTATATTTCATTATCTAAAATTTTTTTAAATTCTTTCATGGGATGTGGGCGTCACTGTCAAGGCTACCATTTGTTGTCCATCCCTAATTGCCCTTGAACTGTGGGGCTTGCTAGGCCATTGCAGAGAGCAGTTAAGAGTCAAGAATATTGCTGTGGGCCTGGAGTCACATGAAGGCCAGACCAGGTAAGGAGGCAGATTTCCTTCCCTAAAGGACATTAGTGAACCAGATGGCTTTTTATGACATTCGATGATAGCTTTATGGTCACCATTACTGAGGCTACTTTTATATTCCAAATTTATTAATTGAGTTTAAATTCCACCAGCTGCCATGGCGGGATTTGGACACATGTCCCCAGAGTATTAGCCTGAGCCTCTGGATTACCAGTCCAGTGACATTACTACTAGGTTACCATCTCCCAACTAAAGTGAAATTTGCATCCATCCTCGACCTTCTAAACTTTGTGTTAATCCCCAGATTTGCTATTAGGAGTGACCGTCTAATGATGATGATAGCCTGTGTGTTTTGGGCTTGAGTTTTCTCTACTGGTATTAGCCTTATTCTTATCTTAATCATTTGATTTGATTAAAACTATAGTCACTCTGTGAAATATTTTTGTTCAATTATATTTTCAATCTCCTGACAGTTAGCCAGCTGTTCAATTTTATCTGCAAGGTATTAGTTCTTAGAGCTCTTGCATGTTCTTGCCATACACCCTCAATGATATCATTCAGTGCAGATAATTGATACTTGCTGTATTTCTGAAGTCTGTTCTAAAACGGTTGGCACAGCTCGGACATGGTACAAGCTTTCTTCAAAGATTAATGTATGTTTGATATGGTTTGAAACTGTTCTGTGGCATACAGAAAATATGTACCATGACTATTTAATATAGGGTCTAACAGGTCAGAATGCTGTAGAATTGTTCAAAGAACAAACAAAGAAAAAATAACAAATTGAATATTATTTTTCAATTCTATTGACACCATCTTTCAATCATGAGATCTCAGGCTCCAAATTTAAACAAACTAAGTAGGTTAAGCTTTACATTAAGAAATATTACATCTTTTAATATGATTAAATTCAAATTCATGCATGTGTGATATATTTGTGTCCAGGCAAAAGGAATTTATGTTGTCACCAACTGTTTATTAAAGTTGTTCAGGTACAAAAATAAAAACAGAAAATGCTGGCAATATTCAGGAGAGAAAAACAGTTAACATTTCAGGTTTTGGCAGACTGTATTTTGTTTCTGTAAAGTCAGTTGAAGGGTTATGTGCCTATCCTGCTATTAAGACATAGTGCGACTGATGAAGTTCATTTGGTACTGTTATGTTTAGGTGGTTATGGGGTAATGATTACTCGTGATCTTTTATATAGAGTTGACATTCCAAGTGGTTGTCACAATGAGGCAGTTACTATGGCTGCAACTGGCACCTATTGACGTTGTGAGAAATTGAACAGCTGTTTAACATTATTACAACAGTGAATACGTTTCTAAAATACTTCACTGGCTGTAAAGTGCTTTTGGGCACCCTCAGGTAATAAACAGCCCGTCTTGCCTTTGCATGCGTTTATTGTCTTATAGATCTTCAAATATTGGTAGCTAATAGGAAAGTCATTCTGTTATTTTGCATGTATGGAACAAATTACATATATGCATGAGATATGTCAGCATTTTTGATGTCTGTTTATACCTATTTTCTATCAAATTAGGTAAATAGGTTTTGTATTTCATTGAAAATTCATTACAAATACCTCTTATTCCTGTAGTTGGTGCCATGATTTTCAAGATGTTGCACTGAATGATTTTGTTTAGTGAGAGTAAATCACCGTGTTTGTTTAATTTAGCTATTTAGCCTTTGCAAAATACTTGCTGATTTTTATTTCCAAATGCCATTGCTTTCTCAGTAACTAAAATTTCTAATGTTCAAACTAAGTTGTGAACAAAATGCTAAAAATTAAAATTTACTCAGTTTAAATTTATGCCTTTTAATACCTTCACTGTTTTTTTACTTGATGGCATCATCCTGTCCAGAAAGCCAGAGTTTAATTAGATTGTTAGTTTGAGCATGTACAATGCAATTAATTTCCCAATATCCATCAGTACTGTTTAGTACTGGTGAATTATTTTTATTTTGCCTCTAGTATTGCTTTCAAATAATTTTATAAATTAGATGGCACATTTCAAAGGCTTTGTTAAGCTAAAATGTATATTGAGTTTTTTTAAAGGCTGCATGTCTGGGAGTAAATGAAATGAAAAGAATGACAGTATTCTGATTATCTTTTGTAACTTTTATTTTGACCTGTAAACTTTAGAAAATTAATTAAGGTGAAACATTGTATCCTTCGACTACTATCAATTTAATAAATAAGAGCATGTTCTTAAAAATGATCATGTTGATTCTCACCTGTGAGTCACAGTGTTGTGAGTTTGAGCTCCTTTTCAATACCTGCATATAATCTAGACTGCTACTCTGATGTAGTACTGAGCAAGTACTATATTGTTAGATATGCCAACTTGGACACTGATGCCTTGTTCAAGTGGATGCCAAAGCTTGTATAACTCTCTGGAAAAGGTTAGAGAATTCTTCTGGTGTTCTGGCCTCTTCTCTTCTCTTGGATAGTCCCTTGGGATTGACAATGGCATGCTTCCACTCCAGTTCAATGGGTTCTGAGATGGCTGATAAGTCCAGTGCATGATCTTCAGACTTTGCCATATGCGGGGCAGGCGGTGCTTGAAGGGCTGGGTCGATGGGTTGTTTGAAGGTTTGAGTGCTCTCTCCACACTTTGATTTTGCCTCTGCACGTTCCCAATGAAATTTCTCGATGTGGTCGGTGCCTTCCCGAATGAACCATCGCCATTTTGGTCACAAGCCAGGGACTCCCATGAGTCGGCAGGAATGTTTGACCTCTTCAAGGATGCTTTGAGGGCAACTCTAAGGCGTTTCCGCTGTCCTTCTGGAAGCCTTATACCGCTACCGAATTCTTGAGCAGAACAAAAGCAAAATACTGCGGATGCTGGAAATCTGAAACAAAAACAGAAAATGCTGGAAAAAGAAGGTCATATGGACTCGAAATGTTAACTCTGTTTTTCTCTCCACAGATACTGTTAGACCTGCTGAGCTTTTCCAGCATTTTCTGTTTTTGTTCTTGAGTAAAACAGTTGCTTTGGGAGCCTGGTGTCAGGCATACATGTCCCACCCAACAGGGATAGTTTTGAGTGATTAGCACCTCAATGCTGGACAAGTTGGCTTGGGAGAGGCCACTGCTGTTGGATTGCCTTTCTTGCCTCTGGATTTGGAGGCTCGCACTTCTGGTGCCACTTCTCCAGTGCTTCGAGGTGCCTGTTGTGGATTGTCCATGTCTATGAAGCATATTGGAGCATGGAGAGCACTGCTGCCCTGTAAACCCTGACTTTAGTTTTCGGTTTGAGATCCTGGGCCTTGAAGGCTTATAGTCTCAGTCAGCCGAAGGCTGAGCTGGCACATTGGAGGTGATGATGAATTGCGTTACCTGTGCTTTCCTTCGTCAAGAGTCTCCCAAGATATGGAAAATGTCCACATTTTCCAGGACCTTGCCATTCTCAATTGACAGGGGGAGGTGTGCTGTGCTGTGGGGCTGGAAGAGGACTTTAGTTTCCCAGGTGTTGAGTGAAAAGCCCATTTTCTCATGGCTTCGGAGAAGGTCCAACAACGTTGTCTCAAACAACATCAAAAGAGGAGGCATCATCATTCATTTCACTTTATGTTTGTAAATCATTCAGTATCATTTGAAGAAAATCTAGATGCCAAATTGCAAAACACTAATCCAAGTAGAATTTACATTGTGTGTTTTTAAACAGAGGGGTAATATGTGTGCTTTACAACATAATCAGAGACAATAGTCTGTTTTTTCTCACAAATGCCCTATGTATGTGAAAGAGTGAGAACAAAAGATTATTTGTGTTTTGCTTTTGTTTTGTACTGAATGCCTTCAGAAGGCGCACACAGCTGAGAGGGTAATTTGAATTCATTTTCCCAAAGCATACACGAGTACCATTTTGAAGCAAACTGTCTCTAAATATTCCCGTGTTCAGTTGACGGCTAAAGGATATTACAATTAATGGCACCCGTCAGAGTGAGGAAATTACTCTAATTATCCCATCTACATTGCCTGAAGATTTTAAACATTCTAAGTTGTGCCAACTGTAAGACATAGAGGGGGTGATTCAGATCCAAAAAGGTGTAGAGAAGAATGTTTTCCTCAT
Organism: Cetorhinus maximus; assembly: GCF_964194155.1. Classification (NCBI taxonomy): domain Eukaryota; kingdom Metazoa; phylum Chordata; class Chondrichthyes; order Lamniformes; family Cetorhinidae; genus Cetorhinus; species Cetorhinus maximus. The sequence continues at coordinate 126,622,310 of NC_135883.1, read as the reverse complement.
TGTTTGAGTGTTTTCCCCAAAAAGACCAAGATGAATTTTGAAAGCTATAATTATCACATTTTGCTCAAAGTAATTGGAATGTTTATATTTTCTTACACCTGTGTACGAGAGAGACAACTGAGGAACACTCAGTGCATGTCAACGAGTCTTAGTGCACAACAAAAAAAAGTCAATGCTTACAGAAATCTCTTATAAAATCACAAACTAATTCTGCCAGCCTTGGGAAACCCCCACAATCCCCAAAATCTTGTGCTGTCAGGTGCATGTGTTGCTACTCCCTTCACTCCTGACAGGGACTAGGAATCCATCAGTGAGCCAAACATCACCTTTCAACTCCAGTTGTGTGAAACTTCAGATTTGCCTTCCACAGTTCTGCCATACCCCAAGTTCCACCTGCTAGTGGTGGCAGATCAAAGATTTTTACCCCACATCAAAACCCAGAAACCTGCCCCAGTTCTGTTAAACTCAAGGACCATTCTCTAGGGTAGCAAAACATAGGCCTGTCCCCCCAAGTGCAGTTAATGCCATTTCCTTTCATGTTAGATACCAAATATCTACTTCTAATTGGTAAACCTTGCATGCTATCTAGCTGTCTATTCTTCAATTGAAAAATGGCAAGGGAGAGATATTCTGTGGGTAAAGAAACATACAGAAATATAAAAGCCATTTATAGTTTTCACAAACTAATGAACAGTGTTGCAAAATTCAATCTTCAATCCATCTGGAAAGATCCCAGAACACATTTAAAAATGGAATTTGATATATTCAGCCGCTGTAAATCAGTGGCTGTGACATTAGCCCTTACGTAGCATAAACACACATATTGTTCCAAAATAATTAATCCTCTGACTCAGCATGTGTTTTATAACACAACACCTAATTTTCAATTTAAGACATTTCATAAAATAAGGCCACGTACTTCTGAAGTTAAATAAGAATCTGTACGGTGTTCAGAGTTAATTGTAGCTCTATTTCTCAGGCACTGTCAATCATTAATAACTGATCACACAAACATTTTTATTTTACAGTGCATATTTTTATCTGTAATTTGTGTCAAAAATGCTAGACTCAGCTTGCATTATGTAAGGCAATTATATTGGAATTTAATCTACATATATATTAAATCAGGCGAGCAGTTTGTTAGTCTCAATTATTTAGAATCACAATTTTTAAAGAAGGTAACTCCAACACAAAAAATAGATTAGAATTTATAAGATTAGAATTAACCATAGTCTTTATGTATGTGTGCACCTTTTCCTATTGGAAAATAAAATTGGAATTTAAAAATATTAACTGTCCCAACAGTTTGAATAGTAAATGCCATATGCTTTTGACTTTCAACTTGTACTTGGCTTTCTGCTATTTGTTCAGTTTTCTGGGATAACACCCCCCCCACCTTAAAGAAATGGTGACGGAGAAGTTAGGTTTTCTACCTCTTTTGGACACAGCTTTTTTTAATGTAACTTGTGGCATATTCCAGTTAAGTTATAAAAGGCATCGTGCAGTTGGTTTTAGTGTCTTATCTTAGAAATCTCATGGTTTGTCCAGAAGGAATGCAGATCGTCTGAGCCAGATCTGTGTTGTAGGCAAGCCCATGGACTCAGAACACTGCCCCTAATTCATTTATACTAACTTGGCAATCTCACTCAGAAATTACATAAACCTCCTGGAAAAAATGTTACATTGGTGCTATTTTGAATTTATAGCTGAGGCACATTGTTGGGCTGCAATAGAGGGAACTTTATTTTGCATCTAGACATGTTATTCTGACTTAAGAGTTCTTGAAGCCGATGCTGCTACCAGAATTACAAAGGGCAGCATTTAATAAGAAGAGCATGGCAGGACAGGAAGTGGGCACCTCTACCGCTTACTTGTCAGGAGCTGCAATGCACACAATCACAATGCAAATTTTGAGTGCCTATGGTGGGCACATGCCCTATGTGCAATAATGTGGTGGGGGATTGTTCTCCGCAGCCTGCCCCTTCATCAGCTGTTGATGCTGGTGAACAGGGCTTAGTGGTTGTAAAAGAAAAAATAAGTATTGAGGACACAACGGTGGCATGGGTGTAGAGACACTGTTATGGTATGTGCATGTATATTGTCAGGAAGATATAATAATTTCCATAATGTTATTGGAATTTATTGTAAACTAGAGTAATAGTGGGATGTGTCTATATATGTGTATATATATATGTGTATATGTATGTATGTATATATATATATATATATATATATATATGTGTGTGTGTGTGAGAGAATTAATTGAATTAGAGGCAGCTGGGTGCTTTGATGTAATAAGAGAAGTTAGGTTTGAAATGTTAATTAGGTAAACATGGGCAGTTTTAGAACGTGAAATGTAAAGGGGCCCATTTGCATTTTTTACCAAACTAGTGTGGCTTGAATTCAAAAGTGGGGATGTAATGTATACCTAGCCAACAGAAGTAGTAAGAAATAATGTTCATTTATTTTTCCCAAAGATTACTGGTAAAACTTAGTGCAATGAGAGATTTTTATTATTATTAGAGAGGTAAAATTCAAAAGACATAGTAAGACAATGGGAATTTGCATTCAAAGGAAAAATATGGATAAAGGAGTGAAGGCTGTGTGTAAGGGAAGGCATTTTGAGATCTAACAAGTGTGAAAAGCCTTCAGCATCTATGCCTTAAACTGCTGTCTTCAAAGGACTGAAGTTAAGAAAACTTGCTTTGAATTCGACTTGTTCAGGGTGCCATGTTTCTTTGCTTGGGTCTTTTAAAATCTGTGTGTCTTACTGTTGCCTTAACGAAAGTGTAACTGGGAATTAACTTCAAAATTCCCCTTATTAATTTATTTTGGTAGCAATTTGTAGACAAACGTATTTGCTTACAATCTTTTTTATTAATAAATGTTTAATTTAGTTTTGTAAAAAATTCTTAAGACTGGTGGTCTTATTACTGAATTCAAAGCCAGCATCTCAAAACATACAAATTGAAAATTAGTTGTGACAGTTGTTTCAAGTTTCCCTCTGGTATTTGAACAGCTCAGTATTTACCATCTGCTGTGTCATAACAATATAGATATCACAATTTATTTTGTTCACTTGACTATTGTGTGCATTGTGTGCACTTATTGGGACGTCATTCTTCGGAAGGCATATTGCACTGTCATGCTACATGTTTGGCAGCCCTTGCTAAATGAAGGGGACTGAGGGACATCTCACTTGTGTAGGCAATATGTTAGAGGTCAGTCTTTATTGGATGGTAATGTGTGTGGCGTGATTTGTATTCTTAAGGCAATGTGATTTGGTTGCACACGCAGCATTTGCTGTCCTCCCCAAATATTACTTGCCAAGCTGATTGGCCGAGGTCACTGATGAGTGCGAGCAGTGATATACTGCTTCTGGAATCATCACCTTGACAATGTGGGCAAGGGGCAGAAAGATGTCATAGTTTCATTGACTTGAGTGTCAATGCAAAGCTGGTATCCTAGGGGAGAGTCATCGTTTTTCACCCCGTTTAAGAACGGCCCACTCCTCTTGGTCTTCTAGGGGGCAGAGGGTGTGTGTAGTGAAGTAGCTCCAGATGGAGGCCGGCAGAGATGGGCGCATAATCGGATCAGGCAAAGATTTGCAGGCAAATAAATGATAGTTAGGTAGGTGCATCTCTCATGGTCAAAAGGATTAAAGATGAGGATGTCCCTGACAGCACTGGCATGTCTCTGCATGGCTCTGGCATCTGGGAGAGCTACCGCAAGATCTCTCATCTTACTCATGCTTCTCCCTGTCACCCTCATCAGACGAGGTTAGCAGCTCCTCCATGTCCTTGATTGGCAATTCTACCCTTTGCAATGTCACGTTGTGCAAGGCACAGCAGACAACGACAATCCTGGACATCATCTGTGGCACTTATTGTAAAGCGCTGCTGGACTGATTAAGGCATCGGAAGCACATTTTGAACAATCCAATGGTCTGCTCTATGATTGCCCTTGTTGAGCAGTGTGCAGCATTATAACTCTGCAGGGCTTTGGGGATGGCGCACTGGTGTCATGAGCCACATTCAAAGAGGATAGCCCTTCTCACCCAGGATCCAACCTTACACTTGGACAGAGGCCTCAATTAGTTATGGTGTTCCTTAAAATGAATGCGTCATGAGAGCTCCCTGGGAAACATGCACACACCTAAGGGGTGGTGGCTTAATGTTAATGTCACAAGACAACTAATCCAGAGGCCTAGGCTAATTGCTCTGGGGACAAAGGTTCAAATCCTACAGTGCAGCTGGTGGAATTTAAATTCCATTAATAAAAATCTGGAATTAATAACTAGTCTCAGTAATCAGAACCATGAAGCCATTGGTGATTGTTGTATAAATACATCTGATTCACTGTCTTTTAGGGAAGGAAATCTGCTGTCCTTTACCTGGTCTGGCCTACATATGAACAATGTGGGTTGACTCCTAACTGCCCTCTGAAATGGCCAAGCAAGTCACTCAGTTGTATAAAGCCGCTACAAAATCTGAAAGAAATGAATTCCCTTCCTAACAGCAATGTGGGTATACCTACACCACATGGACTGCAGCAATTCAAGAAGTTGGCTCACTACCACCTTCTCAAGGGCAATTATGGATGGGCAGTAAATGTAGGCCTAGCCAGCGATGCCACATTCCGTAAATTAATTTTTAAAAACCTGCATAATTATTTTCCAGTGGTCACAAATAACTTCAATGTTAAGGGAGTGAAACCCATTCAAATTTACAAGTGCAGCTGATTGTTCCCAAGGAGTTCTAATGGGCCACGTATGTGCAGTTGATTACACCCTGTACCTGTGCGAACCACGTGATGGTCCTGAAGCCAACTTCTCTGGCTTTCAGCATCTGTTGAGAATCTGATCATAGGACCTTCTGAACAGCGCATTTGTCACCTCTCACATGCACCTATGACTTTCAGTTTGGAAAATGCCACACATCATTGCAGTGGAGTCCTTTAATGAGCCACTGACATAGAAGTTTAGGGCCGCAGTTACCTTGAGAGCAATTGATGAGGCAGTCCCTCCAAAGCCATGGGACTGCAGGTCTTGTTGCAGAAGTGGCACTGAACAATAACTGCCTCCCGGTAAAGCCTTAGCTGTCTTTGATATGGCATCTCAGACATCTGGAGGGAGTTGGTGCACACTCTGAACATGTGCTGATGCACCAATGCTCTTTGGCAATGAAGATGACCTTAGTTGGGTTCCTCCTGACTTTCCAGCCCCTCAGCTGGTGCTGCCTGATGGCCTTGTGGCCGATGTTGCTGCACAACAAAGACTCTCCTCCAGCGAATTCTCGCCTCCACCACCAAATGTTACAAAACGATTGGGTGTATGAGATCCTTTGCAGCTCCACAACGTAAGCTGTGTGAAGAAGGCAAGCAATGATATAAGTATCTCTGTTGACATGGCTTAAATTCCCAGAGCAGCTATGGTTGACCTGTGGGAATGCATGACCCTCACATGGATCAGATCCCAAACTCCTCCCATCCCACAGTGGCAACCTTCCACAACAACCTGTTCTTCTTTGAGATAAAAATTTCCAAGCAGCCCCTGAACCCCAGCAAGGAGGCAGTTTCTTAGCAGCCATGTCGATGGACATTAACACTGTGATCCTGCAGCTGGAGCCCATCCATCTCCACCCTCCGCCACCCTCGAGCTTCCTCCCATCTCCCTTGACCCTCCCAACATTACCCAGCTCCTTCTCTCAATCATCCTGGAGCATCCATCCATCATCTTTCCCATGCCTTCACTTTCCTTCAGAGACCATTGACCTGCTCTCCCACAGTTGGACCTTCCCTGTTTTAAACTCAGTGTCCCTTCCCTGACACACCATGTATGATTCCGCTACCTCCTTTGGACACACAGGACAAGACCACTGCAATGACACACCCTGCCCTAAAGAAACCTGGTTCCCTTCAAACACTATCGCCAAGTTTGCGGATGACACAAAGAGTCTAAAGAGGGAGATAGACAGGTTAAGTGAATGGGCAAAAACTTGGCAAATGGAGTATAATGTGGGAAAATGTGAAGTTATGCACTTTGGCAGGAAGAATAGAGGAGCTGAATATTATTTAAATGGAGAAAGACTGCAGAAAGCTGCGGCACAGAGGAATTTGGGGGTCCCCGTGCATGAATCACAAAAAGCTAGCTTACAAGTTCAGCAGGTAATAGGGAAGGCAAATGGAATGTTAGCCTTTATATCAAAGGGAATGATGTATAAAAACAGAGAAGTCTTGCTAAAACTATGTAACCACACCTCGAAAACGGTGAACAGTTTTGGTCCCATTATCTAAGGAAAGATATACTGGCATAGGAGGCAGTCCAAAGAAGGGTCACTAGGTTGATCCCGGGTATGGAGGGATTTTCTTATGAGGAGAGGTTGAGTAGGTTGAGCCTGTACTCATTAGAATTTAGAAGAATGAGAGGCGACCTTATTGAAACATATAAGATTCTTAGGGGGCTTGACAGGGTAGATGCTGAGAGGCTGTTTCCCCTTGTGGGAGAGTCTAGGACCAGAGGGCATAATCTCAGAGTAAGGGGTCGCCCATTTAAGACAGAGATGAGGAGGAATTTCTTCTCTCAGAGGGTAGTGAATCTCTGGGATTTTTTGCTGTAGAGGCTGGGTCATTAAGTATATTCAAGGCTGAGATAGACAGATTTTTAATCAGTAAAGGAATCAAAGGGCTATGGGGAAAAGGCAGCAAAGTGGAGTTGAGGATTATCAGATCAGCCACGACCTCATTGAATGGTGGAGCAGACTCGATGGGCCGAAAGGCCTACTGCTGCTCCTACATCTTATGGTTTTATGGTCTTATGGTCACAACCCCCCCTGCCCTTATGCAGCCACTTGAGGACCTGGGCACGAGCAGATCCACTTGCCAGCCCAACTGCTGTGCCATTTGAGGGCCTGAGCACCTTAGCCTCCACCCCCACCTCGTCCTTTCCATCATCAGCTGCTGGTGAGTTAGACAAAGACAAAACCTTACCTCAGATCCAAAGACAGAACAACCTCACCTGGCGCATGTCACCTTTAAGCTATTCGGAAACAGAAGGCATGAGTTTCCCATGCGTCACTGATTAAATCTTGAAGGTAGGATTGAATTTGGTGTGCTCCCCAATTAATAAGTATTCATGATATGAAAACAATGGTAAAAAAGTTCCCACTGCCTGCTGGTGTATTGGCCGCACAACTGCTGACACGCCACCCACTCAAGAAACCGAGATTTTGGATCCTGCCTAATTAAGTCCCCTCTGCCTGCTATGTTTCCTGAGCTTACAAGCCCCACTAAATACAACCCAAAATGCTGCACTAAATTCCCTCAGTGAGAGCAAAACTCCAGAATGAAGCGGAGTGGGATTCTCTATACACCACTGCAATATCATACATAGAAACATACATAGAAAATAGGAGCAGGAGTAGGCCCTTCGAGCCTGCTCCACCATTCATTATGATCATGGCTGATCGTTCAACTTAATAGCCTGCTCCCGCTTTCTCCCCATATCCTTTGATCCCTTTTGCCCCAAGAACTATGTCCAACCCCTTCTTGAAAACATACAATGTTTTGGCCTCAACCGTGGTAGCGAATTCCACAGGCTCACCACTCTCTGGATGAAGAAATTTCTCCTCATCTCAGTCCTAAATGGTCTACCCCGTATCCTCAGACTGTGACCCCTGGTTCTGGACTCCTTCACCATCGGGAACGTCCTTCCAGCATCTACCCTGTCTAGTTCTGTTAGAATTTTATAGGTTTCTATGAGATCCGCCCTCATTCTTCTGAACTCCAGCGAATATAATCCTAACCGACTCAATCTCTTCTCATATGTCCCGCCATCCCAGGAATTAGTCTGGTAAACCTTTGCTGCACTCCCTTGATAGCAAGTGCATCCTTTCTCAGAAATGAAGACAAAAACTGCACACAATATTCCAGGTGTTGTCTCACCAAGGCCGTGTACAATTGCAGCAAGACATCCCTGCTCCTGTACTCGAATCCTCTCACTATGAAGGCCAACATACCATTTGCCTTCTTTACTGCCTGCTGCACCTGCATGCTTACGAGGACACCCAGGTCTCGTTGCACATTCCCCTCTCTCAATTTATAGCCATTCAGATAATCTGCCTTCATGTTTTTGCTACCAAAGTGGATAACCTCATGTTTATCCACATTATACTGCATCTGCCATGCATTTTCCCACTCGCTCAGCTTGTCCAGATTACACAAGCATCTCTGCATCCTCCTCACAGCTCACCCTCCCACCCAGCTTTGTGTTATCTGCAAATTTGGAGATATTACATTCAGCTCCCTCATCTAAATCATTAATACATATTGTGAAAAGCTGGGGTCCCAGCACTGATTCCTGTGATACCCCACTAGTCCCTGGCTGCCATTTGGAAAAAGACCCGTTTATTCCTACTCTTTGTTTCCTGTCTGCCAACCAGTTTTCTATCCATCTCAATATGCTACCCCCAATCCCATGTGCTTTAATTTTACATGCCAGTCTTTTATATGGGACTTTTTCGAAAGCCTTCTGAAAGTCCAAATAAACCACATCCACTGGCTCCCCCTCATCAACTCTACTAGTTACATCCTCGAAAAATTTCAGTAGATTTGTCAAGCATGATTTCCCTTTCCATGCTGACTCTGTCCGATTCTACCGCTGTTTTCCACGTGCTCAGCTAATAAATCTTTTATAATGGACTCTAGAATTTTCCCCACTACCAACGTCAGGCTGACTGGTCCATAATTCCCTGTTTTCTCTCTACCTCCCTTTTTAAATAGTGGGGTTACATTAGCTACTCTCCAATCTGTAGGAACTGTTCCAAAGTCAATGGAATCTCAGAAGATGACCACCAATGCATCCACTATTTCTAGGGCCCACTCCCTTAAGTACTCTGGGATGTAGATTATCAGGCCCTGAGGATTTATTGACCTTCAATCCCATCAATTTCTCCAACACCATTACCCTACTAATACTGATTTCTTTCAGTTCTTCCCTCTCACTAAACCCTGTGTTCCCCAACATTTCTGATATGTTACTTGTGTCCTCCTTTGTGAAGACAGAACTAAAGTATGTATTTAGTTGGTCAGCTATTTCTTTGTTCCCCATTATAAATTCCCCTGTTTCTGACTGTAAGGGACCTACATTTGTCTTCACTAATCTTTTTCTCTTCACATACCTCTTCTCTTCACTTGTCAAACCAGTATAAAATGTGTCGAAGAAGTTAATTAGATTAAATGCATTCTAAAATTTTCTTCGACATAAGTTCAGCTCTTTTGATTATTACCTAATATCTGGCTATGTTGCGGCCCACCTGTATGCTGCTGCCTGACTGAACAGATTTGTAAAAATCATAGATGCAGAGGGGAGGGCACCGTAGGTTATTTATACCTTAAATGTTCTGGCCTTGTAGGCAGCCCAACGTAAGCCTTAAGTCCAACTTAAGAAAGAGAAATAGAGAGAGAAATAAAAGTTGCATTAAGAGAGAGGGAGAAAGACAAAAGTAAGAAAAATATTTGATTTTAAAACAACTTTAAGGACTGCCTTCAACAACTATTTAGTACCTGACATTCCACCATTGCAATTCTTTTTCTGGGCAGGAGAGTTGGGTGGCATTGCAGCAGCATAAATTTCAGCATTAAAATATCCCTCATGTTGTTCAGCACCAGCCCTAACTTTCTGCAGCATGTTTATTGGGCAGTGCAAGAATTTCTCGAAACTGACAGGGAGATTGATGCCAAACTGCAGCATTTGTGAGGCTAATGATGGAGCAGCTCAAGTCATCCAACAATTTATGGAAAATTCAGAACTTATAGATGGGCTTTCCTCACCACAAATTGCATTTTGCACACTAATAGCAGCATGCACATTAAACTGCCTATTAATTTGCCAGCAAATTATGGCCCAATGTGTAATGAAACCATATTCCTCTTACCAGTAGGACAGTAGTCAAAATTTTTGGATGCAGCCACTCAATTCCATTGTGGTCACCAGGACAACTGAGAATATGTACTTTATATCGCGATGCAAGTTTTTCAACTGGAGTTGCTAGCTTAATGACATGAAATTCAGAAATTTGGTAAACAATGAGTCGGAAAGTATCAGACGACAGGAGGACATAGACACATTGGTGAAGTGGACAGAAATGTGGCGGATGACATTTACTGCAGCGAAGGGTGAAATGATGCATTTTGGTAGGAAGAATGAAGAGAAGCAATATAAACTAATGGTACATTTTTAAAGTGGGTGCAGAAACAGAAGGACCTGGGGGTATATGCACACAAATCTTTGAAGGTGGCTGGACGAATCAAGATGGCTGTTAAAAAGCATATAGGTTTTTTGACTTTATTGATAGGGGCATAGTGTACAAAAGTAGTTAAGTTAATGTTAGAAGTTATGCGTCTCAACTGGAGGGAGTGTGTTCAATTCTGGGCATCACATTTTAGAAGGCCTGAGTCATGGCCTTAGTGGGGGTGCAGAAGAGATTTACAAGAATAGTGCCAGGGATGAGAGACTTCAATTATATGGAGATTTTGGAAAAGCTGGGTTGGGGCAGTGGTGGTTTTGGGGAAATTTTATGGAGGCATTTAAAATCACTGCTTCCAGGTGCAGAAGAACTGATAACTAGAAGGTATGGATTTTAGATGATTTTAAAAGAACCAGAGGTGATATTTTTTATATACAGTAAATTGGTGTGATCTAGCATGCAAATTGCCTGAAAGGGTGGTGGAAGCAGATTCAGTATTAACTTTCAAAAATTTATTGGGAAAAGATTTGTAGGGTTATATGGGAAAAGAGCAGTGGGGTGAGATTAAGTTGGATAGCTCTACGAAAGGATGACGCAGACATGATAGGCAGAATGGCCTCTTTTTCACAGAATCTCAGTGCAGTAGAGACCCTTCGGCCCATCGAGTCTGCACCGACACGTGAGAAACACCTGACCTACCTACCTAATCTCATTTACCAGCACTTGGCCCATAGCCTTGAATGTTATGATGTGCCAAGTGCTCATCCAGGTACTTTTTAAAGGATGTGAGGCAACCCGCCTCCAACACCCTCCCAGGCAGTGCATTCCAGACCGTCACCACCCTCTGGGTAAAAAAGTTTTTCCTCACCTCCCCCCCTAAACCTCCTGCCCCTCGCCTTGAACTTATGTCCCCTCTTGACTGACCCTTCAACTAAGGGGAACAGCTGCTCCCTATCAACCCTGTCCATGCCCCTCATAATCTTGTACACCTCGATCAGGTCGCCCCTCAGTCTTCTCTGCTCCAATGAAAACAACCCAAGTCTATCCAACCTCTCTTCATAACTTAGATGTTTCATCCCTGGTGAATCTCCTCTGCACCCCTCCAGTGCACTACCCTCATCTACGTACCTGGTCACCTCAAAAAATTCAATCAAATTTGTTAGGCATGACATCCCTCTGACAAAGCCATGCTGACTATCCCTGATCAAACCTTGTCTCTCCAAGTGGAGATAGATTCTCTCCTTCAGAATTTTCTCCAATAGTTTCCCTACCACTGACGTGAGACTCACTGGCCTGTAGTTCCCTGGCTTCTCTCTACAACCCTTCTTAAATAGCGGAATCACATTAGTTGTTCTCCAGTCCTCTGGCACCTCCCCCGTGGCCAGACAGGAATTAAAAATTTGGGTCAGAGCCCCTGCGATCTCCTCCCTTGCCTCCCTCAGCAGTCTGGGACACAAATCATCCAGACCTGGAGATTTGTCCACTTTTAAGCCTGCTAACACCTCCAATACCTTGTCACTCCCTATATCAATTTGCTGAAGAACCTCGCAGTCTCCCTCCCCTAGGATACCCTCATCCTCATTCTCTTGGGTGAAGACGGATGTGAAGTATTCATTCAACACTCTAGCAATGTCCTCTGGCTCCTCCCATAACCCCTTGGTCACCTTTGGGCCCTACTCTTTCTCTGGTTATCCTCTTCCCATTGATATATTTATAGAATATCTTGGGATTTTCCCTACTTTTATCAGCCAGAGCTTTCTCATATCGCCTCTTTGCTCTCCTAATTGCTTTCTTAAGTTCCACCCTGCACTTTCTGTACTCCACTAATGCCTCCGCTGATTTGCGTCCCTTGTACCTGCTAAAAGCCTCCCTTTTCCTTCTCATCGTATCCTGAATATCTCTTGTCATCCATGGTTCTCTGGGCTTGTTACTCCTTCCTATCACCCGAGAGGGAACATGTTGAGCCTGTACCCTCCCCATTTCCTTTTTGAACGCCCCCCACTGCTCCTCTGTAGATTTCCCCACAAGTAGCTGTTCCCAGTCTACCTTGGCCAGACCCTGCCTTATTTGACTAAAATCCGCTCTCCCCCAATCCAAAACATTTTTTTGCAACTTGTCTATTTCTTTCTTCATAACAAACTTAAACTGTACCATGTTGTGGTCGCTGTCACTAAGACGCTCCCCCACCACCACCTTAGTCACCTGTCCGGCTTCATTCCCCAGAATTAGGTCCAGCACTGCGCCGTCCCTTGTTCGACCCTCTACATATCGACCTAAATAGTTCTCCTGTACACATTTCAAGAAATCCACTCCATCCAAGCCCTTAATACTATGTCTGTCCCAATTAATGCTGGGAAAGTTGAAATTAATATAATGACCCTATTGTTATTGTTTTTACACACCTCCGCAAATTGTGCACATATTTGCTCCTCAATTTCCTGCTGACTATCCTGGGGTATATAATAAACACCTTTTTATTCCTAAGCTTCATTCAATGCCCCCTCCAAGATATCATCTCTCCTTACTGCAGTAACTGACTCCTTAACTAATAATGCATTGCCTCTTCCTCTTTTACCCTCTCCCCTGTCTCACCTGAAGATTCTATATCCTGGAATGTTGAGCTGCCAATCCTGCCCCTCCCTCAACCATGTCTCAGTGATGGCTACTATATCACAATTCCACGTGTCAATCCTCACCCTTAACTCATCCGTTTTACCTGTAATACTCCTGGCATTAAAGTAGAGGCCATCCAGCCTTCCCTTACTCCCTTGAAACTTAATGCAGCTGTACTCCCTCTGACTTGATTGTTTTACTGTATTGTGATGTGTCCCTATTCTGCTAACATTCTGTGTCCCTTCCCCCTGCCGAATTAGGTTAACCTCCTCCCAGCAGCACTAGCAAACCCGCCCGCAAGTATGTTAGTCCCTCACTTAGTTAGGCTCTGGTTCAGATGTAGACCATCCCGCTTGTACAGGTCCCACCTTCCCCAGAAACAGTCCCAGTGATCCAGGAATCTAAAACCCTCCCTCCTGCACCATCTCTTAAGCCACGTTTTCACCTGCGCTATTTTCCTATTTCTGAGCTCGCTAGCATGTGGCACTGGGAGTAATCCAGAGATTACAACCCGAGAGGTCTTGCTTTTTAGTCTACTGCATAACTCCCTGAATTCTTGATGCAAGACCTCATCCCTCTTTCTACCTATGTCATTGGTACCAACATGGACCGTGACCTCTGCCTTATCACCCTCCCCCTTCAGGATGCCCTGCAGGCGTTCAGTGACATCCCGGACCCTGGCACCAGGGAGACAACATACCATCTTGGAGTCATGTTGACGGCCACAGTAGAGCCTACCTGTTCCCCTGACTATAGAATCCCCCATTACTATTGCTCTTCCTCCCTTCCTCCCCTCCTGTACAGACAGGATGCATGTGGTGCCAGAAGCTTGGCTCTGTCTGCACTCCCTGGAGGAACCAGCACCCTCATCAGCCTCCAAAATGGAATACCGATTTGCTAGCGGAACCCTGGGGACTCCTGAACTACCTGCCTGTTTCTCTTGGACTGCCTGGTGGTCATCCATTCCCTTCCTTCCTCAAGTCCCTTCATCTGCGGTGTGACCACCTCTCTAAACGTGCTATCCACAATGCTCTCAGACACGTGGATGCTCCACAGTGTCCCTAGCCGCCGTTCCAGCTCTGGAACCCAAGCTTCCAGGAGCTGCAGCTGGACATACTTCCTGCACACATGCTGGTCCCGGGCACTGGAAATGTCCCCGGCTTCCCACATGGAGCACGAGGAGCACACCATGGCTTTGAGCACTCCTGCCATGACTTATCCCTTTGAATTAAACCTTTTAAATCAATTACCCTAGGGCCCTTCTCTCCTGATCCTCATTACTGTAGAATATACAAACTGTAAACCACAAAAAGACCTTAAACTATAAGCGATTAAAGTAGTAAATACCTTACCCGCTACTTATCAGTCATTACTTTCCCTTGTAGCCTCTACTGCTGCAGCACGGCAAGACTATGCTCTGAAGATTTAAGAAGTTGGATAGCAAGGATAAAATGCAAAGAGCACTTCTTCCCCTGTGCACCAAATTCCCACTGTAAACCAGATTGCCAATACCCACTCTGGCTGGGTCTCACTCAGGATGAGCTCTCTCCCCTGTTCTGTGTTATTTTTTGATTTTATGTATTTACTATCCAGTGCTACGCCCCAGTGTAAAAGGGAACAGCCATAAGCAAACTCAAACACCCTTTGAACTGAATCATGACTTTAGGCACAAAGTATTTGGCATGTTGCATGCCCAGGGCAAGCAATAAGTTCTTTAAGCCTTTGTTAAGCTCACTGGAAATAATATGAAATATTGTGTGCCTGATAATTAGGGCCATGCACCCTTTGAAATGGCTTTTGCAGCTGGTGTTACTTCAAAGGTTTGGCACAACATTGCATAGAGCAGATGCTAAATCTGGAACAAACCATCTTAATTGTCACCTAGGTGAACCTTGTATCTAACATGTGTTAAGAATTTCACCCACAAGAGGTAAAAATAGTGCCTCTTGAAATGGCATTAACACATTAGGCAAGGTGTGTATTTCTCCCTGATATGGAAGAACAAATAGCCTTCAGTATATGTGAAAAGCATTTCACATTTGTCACCAGTCTGCCACAAAGAAATATTTCAACACATGGAATCTTCTCTTAAGATAAAGCTAAGACAGATCTTACCTGTCACATGTATTCTTAAGAATAAGTCCATTCATAGAGAAGTTGTAATTTCTATGCAAAAAAGACCTGTGTTGGCAAGATCCAGATGTTTTGAATGGTATATTAATAATCCTTAACAGTCATAGTCACATCTCATTGATTAAGTCTAACTGACAGCTGCCTAGTTGTAGATGTAAACTAGTTTTCCTTTCATTTCACTTCTTAACATAGTACCTGATGAAAATGTACAAACAAGACAATTGTAGACAATTCTGGTCGCCACATCACCAGAAGGATATGGAGGCATTGGAGAGGGTGCAGAGGAGGTTTACCAGGCTGCTGCCTGGTCTGGAGGCTATTAGCTATGAGGAAAGGTTGGAGAAGCTCGGATTGTTCTCACTAGAGCGACGGAGATTCTAACCGAGGTTCCTTGCAAATTTATCATATCTTTTCTGTTTTTCAATTGTATTTCTCTTGAAATAAACCCTAGTGCTTGCTTTGCTTTTGTTTTGGCCTTATTGACCTGCATCATAACTTTCAGTGATTTGTGTTCCCATATCTCTTTGCACCTCCACCCTAATTACCTTATTTTCTAAGTGATATGTGAGCATCTTATTTTTCTTAATGCCTCTCACATTAACATATTTTGAAATTCATTTACGGTTTATATGTGAATTCTTTAAGTTTATTAACGCTGCCTTGTAATTTGTAGCAGGCCTCCTCAGTGATGACTATTCTTCCAAATTTGCAATTGTTTGTAAATTTCAAAATTTTTCATTTCAAACTCTAGATCATTCATATTAATTGTGAATAACAGTACTGATCCTTGTGGTGAACCAACCCTTTCCCACCCTGAATTAGCTACCTTTTACCCCTACTCTCTGCTTTCTGCCTTTCAACCAGTTAGCTATCCATTCTGTGAATTGCCCTCTGCCTCTTCTTTCTAGGACCATATTCATTGGTCTGTTATGTGGTTTTTCAAAGGCCTTTTGGAATCCTAGGTATATTACATTGCATTATTTTTGTCTAGTTTCTCTGTTACATCTTCAAGGAATCCAATGAAGCTGGTTAAGCAAGGCTGTCCCTTTTGAAAACCATTTTGGCAATATATTGTTACATTTTTTGTTCTTGGATGTTTTTCTGTTTTCTTCTTTAGTAGGGATTCCATTCTTTTTTGTACCACCGATGTTAAGATGACTGTGGTTCTCTGGACATGTTATATCCTCCTTCTTAATTATAGGTACAATGTTAGCTATCTGTCAGTCCTCTGACACAGCATCTTTTTGTTTCTAATTTTTAAAAATATTCATTCATGGGATGTGGGCTTTGCTGGCTGGGCCAGAATTTATTGTGCATCCCTAGTTACCCTTGAGACGGTGGTGGTGAGCTGCCTTCTTGAACCGCTGCAGTCCATGTGGTGTAGGTACACCCACAGTGCTATTAGGAAGGGAGTTCCAGGATTTTGACCCAGTGGCAGTGAAGGAATGGTGATATATTTCCAAGTCAGGATGGTGAGTGACTTGGAGGGGAACTTCCAAGTGGTAGTGTTCCCATCTATCTGCTGCTCTTGTCCTTCTAGATGGTAGTGGTCGTGGGTTTAGAAGGTGCTGTCGAAGGAGCCTTGGTGAATTCCTGCAGTGCATTTTGTAGATGGTATACACTGCTGCTACTGTGTGTTGATGGTGGAGGGAGTGAATATTTGTGAATGTGGTACCAATCAAGCGGACTGCTTTGTCTTGAACGGTGTCAAGCTTCTTGAGTGTTGTGGGAGCTGCACTCATCCAGGCAAGTGGGGAGTATTCCAACACACTCCTGACTTGTACCTTGTAGATGGCGGACCAGGCTTTGGGGAGCCAGGAGGTGAGTTAGTCGTTGCAGGATTCCTAGCCTCTGACCTGCTTTTGTAGCCACAGTATTTATATGGCTAGTCCAGTTCAGTTTCTGGTCGATGGTAACCCCCAGGATGTTGATAGTGGGGGAATTCAGTGATGGTAATGCCATTGAACATCAAAGGACGATGGTTGGATATTCTCTCTTGTTGAAAATGGACATTGCCTGACACTTTGTGTGGCAGAAATATTAATTGCCACTTGTCAGCCCAAGCCTGGATATTGAATTATTAAAATTGTGTAATAGTGTCCTTGAAAGAATTTTGAAATGCTTCCATGAACAAATGATTATTGAAAATGCTTACATATTAGATTTTGAAAATCTGATATACGGGCCTAGATTTTTACCAAGCTGGGATGACTCAGGAGCCCTTTAAAAATGGCAGAGTGGGTCATTGGTTCTAGACAGTGTACAGTGGGTCAAAGGGCACGGAAGTGCCATAGCTTGGCATAAAGGGCATGAAGGTCCATGGGGGTAAGTGGAAGGGCAGAGCTTGGAATAGGGGGCATGAGGGGCTATGAGGGTGATTGGAAGGGCAGAGCTTGGCACAGGGGCCATGTGGGGCCATGAAGTGTAGGTGGAAAGGCAGAGATTGGCTTAGGGGCATGAGGGGCGATGGGTGTGGATAGGGGGGCATAGGGAGTGTTGGGGAGGGGTGAGAGCTGAAGGGCCTTTGAGTTTTTATTTTAACTGCGACAAAGTCCCACGGCACTGAGGCGGTCCTTTTAAACTGCTCGCCTTGGTACCTGACAGCCCCTGTAGCTGCCTCCACACTTCCTCCAGGGCCAACTGCCCCGACTCCAGCCCACACCCATCCCCTGACAGTGACGATTCCCACTTTGATGGGCGTTTTTTCCCAAGAGAGGGGCGGGCTGAGACATGAATTTTCCTGACTACTGCTGCCCGCCTTGAGGTTGAAAATCCAAGCCATGGAATATGAAGGAAAAGAAAGAACTTGAACTTATGTAGCACCTTTTATGACCTCAGCACATTCCAAAGCTGTCACCAATGAAGAACATTTTTTGAAGTGTAGCCACTTTTGTGATGTGGGGAAAGGTGTCAGTTAATTTGTGTGCATAGCAAGCTACCCAAATGACAATCAAGTAAATGATCAAAAACAAAAATAGCTGGAAAAGCTCAGCAGACCTGACAGCATCTATGGAGAGGAAGACAGAGTTAACGTTTCGAGTCCGTATGACTCTTCATCAGAACTAAAGAGAAATAGAAAGGAGGTGAAATATAAGCTGTTTAAGTGGGGTGGGACAGGTGGAGCTGGATAAAGGGCCAAAGATATCAAAAACAAAAGGACAAAGAGGTGTTGATGGTGGTGATATTAGCTAAAGGATGTGCTAATGGTGACATTAAGGGTAGAAAACAGGACGAGCAAGGGACAGATAGCCCTAGTGGGGGTGGGGGGAAGGGATCAAAATAGGCTAAAAGGTGGAGATAAAACAATGGATGGAAATAAATTTAAAAATAATAATAGAAATAGGTGGGAAAAGAAAAATATATTTTAAGAAATAATAATTATTAGAAAAAAGGGGATCGAAAAGGTGGGTGAGGACGGAGGAGAGAGTTCATGATCTGAAGTTATTGAACTCAATGTTAAGTCCGGAAGGCTGTAAAGTGCCTAATCGGAAGATGAGGTGCTGTTCCCCCAGTTTGCATTGAGCTTCATTTGAACATTGCAGCAGGCCAAGGACGGACATGTGGCATGAGAGCAGGGTGGTGTGTTGAAATGGCAAGTGACAGGGAGGTCTGGGTCATGCTTGCGGACAGACTGAAGGTGTTCCACAAAGTGGTCACCCAGTCTGTGTTTGGTGTCTCCAATGTAGAGGATACCGCATTGGGAGCAGCGAATGCAGTAGACTAAATTGAGGGAAGTGCAAGTGAAATGCTGCTTCACTTGAAAGGAGTGTTTCGGCCCTTGGACGGTGAGGAGGGAGGAGGAAAAGGGACAGGTGTTGCATCTTTTGCGGTGTCACCAGACCTCCCTGTCGCTTGCCACTTCAACACACCACCCTGCTCTCATGCCACGTGTCCATCCTTGGCCTGCTGCAATGTTCCAGTGAAGCTCAACTCAAACTGGAGGACCAGCACCTCATCTTCCGACTAGGCACTTTACAGCCTTCGGGACTTAATGTTGATTTCAACAACTTCAGATCATGAACTCTCTCCTCCATCCTTCCCCCCTTTTTCGATCCCCTTTTTTCTAATAATTATTATATATTTTTAATATATTTTTCTTTTCCCACCTATTTCTATTATTATTTTAAAATTTATTTCCATCCACTATTATATCTCCACCTTTCAGCCCATTTTGATCCCTTCCCTTCCCCCCACCCCACCCCACTAGGGCCATCTGTCACTTGCTCATCCTGCTTTCTACCCTTAATGTCACCATTAGCACATCCTTTAGCTAATATCACCACCGTCAACACCCCTTTGTCCTTTTGTCTATGACATCTTTGGCAATCTCTCCTTTGCCTCCACCTATCACTGGCCCTTTATCCAGCTCCACCTGTCCCACCCCCCTTAAACAGCTTATATTTCACCTCATTTCTATTTCTCTTTAGTTCTGATGAAGAGTCATACGGACTCGAAATGTTAACTCTGTCTTCCGCTCCACAGATACTGTCAAACCTGCTGAGTTTCTCCAGCTATTTTTGTTTTTGTTTCAGATTTCCAGCATCCGCAGTATTTTGCTTTTATTTAAGTAAATGATCAATCTGTTTTATTGATGTTGGTTGAGAGATAAATATTAGCTAGGGACTCCCCTGCTCATCTCCAAAAAGTCATGTGATATTTTATAACCACTTCAGAGGCTAGAAGAGGCTTGTTTTAATATCTCAACCAAAATATGGCTCAACATTCCCTCAGTATGCCAAGTAAAGTTTGGGAGATTTTACAACTCTCAAACTGTTAAAATGTGTGCGTCTGTTGTCTCATCCCAAGCCCATTAGCCAGGATTACAAGAAATGATAAGCAAGTCATTGGCCCACATAATATGCTCCCAGATTGGGAGTGTTTGCTGCTTTTACGGAGTGTAATACGTGACGTGATAACGTCGCGCACCATTTACGGTGTCATCACACCAGTTTGCGATGAAATGGTACGCGGGTGTGTCATAGAGTCAGAAACCCACCCACGTTATTTAAATTGCAATTGAGATGGTAATTAAGGTCATTAACAACACATCTCAGCTATCACAACAGGTGGGCAATCTGTTTTTTAATGGACAAGCTTGTTTGGGCGGGTTTTAAAACTGCAGCTGAGACCAGAGCCTCAGCTTTGCAGTTAACATTTCATTGACGGCAGGGACTGCTCATGTGAATGAGCAGAGAACCTTTTGGATATTGTTTCATCAGGAAGACTCTCCTCTGATCCAGAGGGCTCCTTGATTAATTATTTTCCTGTCCATTACCCAGGGGTGCAAAGTCTTTGAGACAAATGGGCATTGTGGTCGCTGTTGAAGATACAACCTCCAGTGAGGGGGAGAGGAAGAGGAGGAGGAGAAGGGTGAGAGGATGAAGGGAACACACGGAGGCTCAGGATGCTGTGGTTTTTCAGGAAGGAGACAGAGCAGAGCCAGTCTCGAGGGTGAGGAGGAACCCAGAAACCCTTAGCAAAGACACAGGCAATCTTATGCTGCCCCAAGAGTATACAGGCAGAGATTTAGCTACCTGCAACTGAGCGAGACTCTGTGCAGGACAAGATTCAGGCTTTCAAGAGCCACCGTAACATCGCTTTGTGATATGCTCGCAGGGGAGGTTGCATCCAACTGTGTTGGGGGCCACCTGATGCCTGTCGCATTGAAGATGACATTGGTGCTGAACTTCGTCGCAACAGGCTCATTCCAGGAAGCCTGTGGAGACCTGAGTGGGATAACACACCCTGCTTCACACCATTGCATCAAGGTGTTCACAGATTCAATGTTCCGAAGGGCTGGGAATTGCATCTCATTCACGTTAGGATGTCTAAAGTCAAATGGATAGAGTCCAAGGATTTCCAGCGGATTGCAGGTTTCCCCAGGGTGCAGGGAGCCATTGACTGTACACACGTAACCATTAAGGCTTCTCCTGGACAGCCATGCACCTTCATAAACAGGAAGGGGTTTCACTTGATCAATGTCCAGTTGGTGGGTGACTGTAATAGACGGATCATGCAGGTGAGTGCCAAGTATCCGGGCGGCAGTCACGACTCATACATCTTTAGGAACTCTCAGATTCCAGACCATTTTGCAGGCCCGCATTCGTTGGAAGGCTGGCTACTAGGTGATGAGGGCTATCCCTGAAATGATGGCTAATGATGCCCAGACCTGACGCAAAGAGGAGGAGCATTGAGAACCACACCAGCACTATGGCCATAGTGGAGCAGACCATTGGTCGCCTAAAGATGCGATTCTGATGCCTGGACAGAACTGGAGGTGATTACAGCACTCCCCCTCACATGTGTCCATGATGGTTGTGGTTTGCTGTGCACTTCATAACACCACCATCCAAAGAGGAGATGCCCTGGAGGATGAGGACACACCAGGTTGGGGCCAATCCCCTGACGAGGAAGGCGGTGATGAGTTGAGGGACAACAGCGATGCTCCAGCTGTGATTGAATGGTTGGACGTGACGCCAGGGATGCCTTAGTATGGCAAATGTTTCTATAGTGCATCTTGCCACTGCTGCAGAAGGGGGTGTCTGGTGAAATTTTGGCCCTCCTTTTTCCATGTTGCTATGAGAGCCCAGTAGCCCTTATATCCAAATGTTCACTATGGACCCAGATGAGAATACGATTCCTCCTGCCCTCCCTCAACTTTTTATTTCTTACCTAAACCTCCAAACATCAGTCACATAGCCACAGCAATCAATAAGAACATCAGCATGAGGGAATATAAGATTTGTGTTTATCTGCAACCTTGTAAAGTCTAACGACCTCAATGGATAAAAACTTCACCCATGTGCCCCTATTCATGACTAATGTGGTATTTACCTGCACATTTACCGGTGCTCCAGCGCAGTGCTCCCACCTCGCTTGCGGCTGCACTGGAGAGAGGCGGCTGGTCTGCCACCTCCCTTGCCCTGGACGACTTTGGCGAGTGTCCTCTGTACGGCTGTGGCCTTGAGCAGCCAGCTATTCCAGGAGACTCTTGCTGAGATGCATGCAATGGTTGAGGCCTGTTCAGCAGACCTGGCAGCGTCTGTGGAAAGGGAAACAGTTAATGTTTCGAGTGGAATGTGACATTTCTTCGAAACTGAAGGGAACTTCATTCTGTTGAGAGGAGGAAGGGGAGGCAGAACAAAAGGAAAAACCTGGGATAGGTTAAAGGGCGGGAGAGATGAAAAAGCAAAGATGTCGTGGAACAAAAAGCAAAGGGAATGGCAGTGGTTATCGTGAAGAAACAAAGTATTTGCCTAGAGTAGGTGTTAATGGCAGTATATTGGAAAGCCATGCCTGAAAGCAAAAACATGAAAACAAGATACAGACTGGTCCTTGTCAAAAAAAATCAAAATAGAGGACAGAGTTCATGGTCTGAGGCTGTTGAACTCAATGTTGAGTCTAGAAAGCTGTAAAGTGCCTAATCTGAAGATGAGCATAGAGCTTCACTGGACCATTACAGCAGGCCGAGGAAAGAAATGCCCAGCAGCAAAGTGGTGAATTAAAATGGCAAGCAACCGGAAGGTCAGGTTCATGCTTGCGGACTGATTACTTATTTGCAATGTAGGCAACTGTAAGATTGCAGGATAAAGAATTGAACCCATATCTGGAAGATCAAAAAGCATGAGAACAGATTTTGTGATTAGAAATTCTCTGAAAAAAACATAGAGATGATGTCAGGAAGTACTTCTTCACACAAATGGTAAGGGAATTTGGAACTCTCTTAACCCTGCAAAAAAATGTGAGGCTAGGACAATTGAAACTTGAAATTGATGGACTGCTGTAGATAAGGGTGTTAAGGATTATATAACTCAGGCAGGTCGATGGAGTTAATATTACAGATCAGTCATAATCTAATTGAATAGTGGGAGAATAGGCTTGAGGGGCTTAACCTGCTTGGATTCCTTTTGTATCTATGGTAGAGGCTGCTGTACATAGATCAGTGTTTCCCAAACCTTTTCCTGGTGTGACCCCATTTCACTGTGGCCCTGGAGAATGGGTTAGCTTCAGTGGTGAGGTGGAATTAGCTCCTGAATGGGATGAGAAGTTCAGCATGGTGGGAAGCTCCAGGGGGTTTTCGCAAGAAATCTACCTATTCACAGGCTTTTTGTGCAGCAGCATTCATCGCCCAATATCTGATTGTTAGGCCACGCTCACCAATAGAAAAAAGTGAGGATTTAAAGGAACCTTGCCTTGGAGCTTGCAACCCCAAAATCTTGACTCATGACCCGACAGTTTGAGAAGTCCTGATGTCGAGGCGAGATGGAGTCCAACATGGAAAATTGATATAACATTGAATGGGATTAAAAAAGAAGCCTTGTGGTTAGATTGACTGGGCCTATCTTGGATTTTGATTAAAGCTGAATTATAAAGGCAAAAGCTCATCCTCCAGACTCCATTTGCCATTGGCTATATCTGTTTCAGGTCATCACATGGGGCACTCTTCATAACACGCAAGCAAGGTGGTCTATTGGTGAGAATTCACATAGAAGGTTTACAGAGTCACCTCATGATAACCTATTTTGCAGTGAATACTCCAAACAGTATAGAGCAACAGGTCAGTCAGTTAACCAACCCACCGTGCATAAAGCAGGATTTCAAGGGTAGAGATGTTTAAGAAATCACTGACTTGTCCACAGTCTTCCAGTATGTATTGAATACATTGAGATTCCAATGGTATAATCATATATATGTAATGCAAAATTTTCATTTCTTCTGAACTAAATCTTGTAGATGAAGAACCACTGTTTGTTGCCAATGCTTACTGGCTTTAAAAGCTTTTACCCGAAATTAGCCTTCTTTTGAAATTCAGCCATAACAAATATTGGCCATTATCTCTGTCAAAATAATGGTGAGACTAATAGCACTCGGCATTATTTATGCATAAATGCAACTTCAGCTCAGAGAAAATGCAAAATTAAACATGGGAATCGAAGCATTGCTACCCCAGAAGTCCTGCTCCATCATTAGATTTGTGAAAGTGACAACTTGTTGCCTACTTCAACATGAACAGTGTGAAGTGCTGTATTTGCATAATAGGTATGAACTAAACTCACCACAGTCATTTCAAGCCTAAATGCTCAAATCTGTGTGATGACTGTTAAATACTGTCAGTTAACCTCTCTAGCACTGAAAAATAACTTGCAAGTGGAAGATCTCATTCCATCAGGTTTTAATTGTTTGGGGATTTTAAATTTTTTAAAATTAAAAGTAAATGTTTTACACTTTCCTTCCTGTTTCTTTTTTTTATCTCCCTCTTTTGACATAGTCTTCCTTTCCCCCTATTTTTCTTTCTGTGCCTGACTTGCATTGAATTCATTCACTCTAATTTACACTTCCTTCTCTGTTTTTGTGCTGTTACTTTCACAATCCTTCAATTGGTCGAATAAAGAGACGCACAAGAGATGCTTGTTCTATTCACTCAGGTCCCGATGCCTTGTTTCCTTTGCTGCACCATTACCAGCTTACTCTTAACATGAGCTTGGCACACAATGTTTTAAAACTTAAACATGCAAGGGAAAGTCTAAAAACAGACACTCTTTAATACATTAGAGTCACCACCATTCAGATCCTGAATCTCTGCGTTTATTCGAATCGTAACTAAAAAACAAACATTTATTGAAATATTTTAAATTCACAATATTTATATGCACAAATGGAAGCTGAACTCACCCTTTATTGCATCAGTGGGTGGGGATGAGGAGGAGGAAGACATAAAATGTTCCTGATGATTCAGCTGTGGTTTGCCACTATAAACAAGAGATTAAAGAGACTAGTCTGAGTTAAGTGAACTCATTCAAATTCAAGCATCTGATAACTCTTTCCAGTTTTGGAGCTGGTTAGGGATAGTTCAGAAGTTGATTTTAAAATGAAATAATGCTTTAAACACTGCATTTTTGCCATATGAAAGAATCAAAACACATAACGGGATTTTCTTTTAATCAACTTTTTGTTGGACTAATGCACTGAGTAGTTGGTCATGGGTTTTTATCTCTTCATATTAAACAGAACTTTTTAGAGTATTAACTTTCAAAGCTGCTGTTAATGTGGGCCTTGAAAATAGTTGCTATAATAACCTGATACCCTCTTTTGTGAAGGCAATTACAAACTCACCTGAAATCCGAACAGAACTTGTCAGAGCAGCCGAGTAAAGGCAGCAACAAAGACCAGCAAATTCAACTGATATCTGTACAAAATATGACATTTTACTATGCAGGTGAAAATTTCCTTATCTTCTATCCCCTCCGCACTTACCCCTAACCCCTTAGAATTTCAAAGGAAAAGGCAAACTTTTGAGATAGCAGGGAGAATTTTAACTCCCTCTTACAGATGGAATGGGTGTTCAAAGTGAGTGATTAATTGCTCCTCGGTTCTCGATCTGGAGCAACTTTAATATCCTTGTTTGTTTTGCTGGTGACTGATGCTGACTCATTTAGGATCTTCATTTATTTTTGCTTGTCGTGGTCCTGTAAAATACATAAGATCTGGTAACGTTCATTAAAACCTGTCTGGGAAGAATTGGGACCCCAAAAGGTCATTTTAAACTTACTCTGTTGGGGCCTGGAGGAGCGGCGAAGAATTCACCTCCTGATTCCCCAAAGCCTGTCCACCCTCGACAAGGCACAAGTCAGGAGTGTGATGGAATACTCTGCACTTGCCTGGATCAGTGCAGTTCCAACAATGCTCAAGAAGCTTGACACCATCCAGGACACAGCAGCCCACTTGACCGGCACTCTACCTAGTGGCAGCAGTGTATGTCATATACAAGAAACACTGCAGCAACTTGTCAAGGCTCCTTTGACATCACCTTCCAAACCCATGACCTCCACCACCTAGAAGGACAAGGACAGCAGACACAAGAGAACACTACCAGTGACAAGTTGCCCTCCAAGCCACACACCATCCTGACTGGGAAATATATCACCTTTCCTTCACTATCATTGGGTCAAAACCATGAAACTCCATTCCTAGGGCACTGGGGGGTGTACCTACACCAGATGGACTGCAGTGGTTCAAGAAGGCAGCTCACCAACACCTTCTCAAGGGCAACTAGGGATGAGCAAGAAATGCTGGCCTTGCCAGCCATGCTCTCATCCCACGAAAAAATTTTAAAAAGTTTGTGTGCTCCTCTACGCAAGCTTCTTGAGTGTTGATGGAGCTACACTCATCCAAGCAAATGGATTGTATTGCATCGCACACCTGGCTTGTGCCTTTTAGATGCTGGAAAGGCTTTGGGGTGTTAGGAGTTGAGTTACTCATTGCAAAATACTCAGCCTCTGAGCTGGTCTTGTAGCCACGTTATTTATATGGCTATTCTAATTAAGTTACTAGTCAATGGTAGCCCAAGGATGTTGATGTTGATGGTGAGGGATTCAGCAAATGTAATGCCATTGGATGTCAAGGGGGAATTGGTTAGATTCTGTCTTGTTAGAATGGCCATTGCTTGAAACCTGCATGGCGCAAATGTTACTTATCACTCATCAGGCCGAACCTGAATGTTGAACAGGTTTTTCTACGTGTGGGCACGGATTGCTTCATTATTGGAGGAGTTGCAAGTGGAATTGAAACCTGTGCAGTCATCAGCAAATATCCCCGCTTCTGAACTCTGATGGTGGGCAAGACATTGATGATGAAACAGCTGAAGATGGTTACATCTAGGACACTGCCCTGAGGAGCTCCTGCTGTGATACCTGGGGCCAACAACTGCAATCATCTTCCTTTGTGTTGGATATGACTGGAGGGTTTTCCCCCCCTTATTCCTATTGACTTCAATTTTCCTAGGGTTCCTTGATGTCAAGGGTCACTCTCATCTGTTTTGTCTATGTTTTAACCACTTAAGCTGAGTGGTTCTGTAGGAATCAAACTTGTCGGGGAGTATGATAGCACTGTCAATGACCCCCTTCCATCACTGCCAATTACTTGCCCATTTATTAAGTCTATTAATGTCATCTTGTATTTTATTGTAGTCTTCCTCAATATTTATTAAACTCCAAAATTGGTATCTCTGTAAATTTTATAATCATACTTTTGATTGCCGAAAAGAGATGGTTTATATAAGCCCTGAACAACAAGGGTCCACGGACCAGTCCTTGTCGAACACTACTTGTCACCTTTTGCAAGTCTGAGTAGCTACCATTAACCCCCGTTCTCACTAGCCCACTTGCTATCTATTCTGCTACTTGTCTCCTGACTCCGCATGCTTAGCCCTTTGTCTACCTTACTTGAAAATCAAAATATATTACAATACCCTTGATAAATATTTTACAATAATCGTACAGATGCTGCCAAGCGTTCTCATGTCGTGTATGTCACTTCAAATGGAAAATTGATATTTGGGATGGCAAATGGCCGTTAGCATGTTTATTTGAATCAAGACAGTATCTCTCGCTCTGTGTTTTCTGTCCCCAGTTTGTTCCTACAACCACAAGAATTTTTTTTTTATTCATTCATGGGATGTGGGCTTCGCTGGCTGGGCCAGCATTTATTGCCCATCCCTAGTTGCCCTTGAGAAGGTGGTGAGCTGCCTTCTTAAACCGCTGCAGTCCATGTGGTATAGGTTCACCCACAGTGCTGTTAGGAAGAGAGTTCCAGTTTACCCAGCAACATTGAAGGAACGGCGATATACTTCCAAGTCAGGATGGTGAGTGGCTTCCAAGTGGTGGCGTTCCCATCCATCTGGTGCCCGTGTCCTTCTAGATGGTAGTGGTCGTGGGTTTAGAAGATACTGTTGAAGGAGCCTTGGTGAATTCCTGCAGTGCATCTTGTAGATGGTACACACTGCTGCTACTGTGCGTCGATGGTTGAGGGAGTGAATGTTTGTGGATGTTGTGCCAATCAAGCGTGCTGCTTTGTCCTGAACGGTGTCAACTTCTTGAGTGTTGTGGGACCTGTACTCATCCAGGCAAGTGGGGAGTATTCCATCACACTCCTGACTTATGCCTTGTAGATGGTGGACAGGCTTTGGGGAGCCAGGAGGTGAGTTAGTCGTCGCAGGATTCCTAGCCTCTGACCTGCTGTTGTAGCCACAGTATTTCTATGGCTAGTTCATTTCAGTTTTGGGTCAATGGCAACCCCCAGGATGTTGATAGTGGGGGAATTCAATGATGGTAATGCCATTGAACATCAAGAGGCGATAGTTGGATTCTCTCTTGTTGGAGATAGTCATTGCCTGACACTTGTGTGACACGAATGTTACTTGCCACTAGTCAGCCCAAGCCTGGATATTGTCCAAGTCTTGCCGCATTTGGGCATGGATTGCTTCAGTATCTGAGGAGTTGCGAATGGTGCTGAACATTGTGCAATCATCAGCGAACATTCCCATTTCTGACCTTATGATGGAAGGAAGGTCATTGATGAAGCAGCTGAAGATGGTTGAGCCAAGGAGACTACCCTAAGGAACTCCTGCAGTGATGTCCTGGAGCTGAGATGATTGACCTCCAACAACCACAACCACCTTCCTTTGTGCTAGGTATGACTCTAACCTGCCGAGAGTTTTCCCCCGATTCCCATTGACGCCAGTTTTGCTAGGGCTCCTTGATGTCACACTCAGTCAAATACGGCCTTGATATCACCACACCTCGGGAGTTCAGCTCTTTTGACCATGTTTGAACCGCGGCTGTAATGAGGTCAGGAGCTCAGGAGCTGAGTGGCACTGGCAGAACCCAAACTGGGTATCAGTGAGCCGGTTATTGCTAAGCAAGTGCCGCTTGATAGCACTGTGGATGACCCCTTCCATTACTTTACTGATGATCTGGAGTAGACTGATGGGACAGTAATTGGCCGGGTTCGATTTGCCCTGCTTTTTGTGTACAGGACATACCTGGGAAATTTTCCACATAGCCGGGTAGATGCCAGTGTTGTAACTGTACTGGAACAGCTAGCTAGGGGCAGTGCAAGTTCTGGAGCACAAGTCTTCAGTACTATGGTTAGAATATTGTCAGGGCCAATAGCCTTTGCAGTATCCAGTGCCTTCAGCCATTCCTTGATATCACGCGGAGTGAATCAAATTGGTGAAGACTGGCATCTGTGATGCTGGGGACCTCCGGAGGAGGCTGAGATGGATCATCCACTCAGCACTTCTGGCTGAAGGTTGTAGCAAATGCTTCAGCCTTATCTTTTCATTGATGTGCTGGACTCCTCCATCATTGAGGATGGGGATATTTGTGGAGCCTCCTCCTCTAGTGAGTAGTTTAATTGTCCACCACCGTTCACAAGTGGATGTGGCAGGACTACGGACCTTAGATCTAATCCATTGGTTGCAGGATCGCTTAGCTCTGCCTATCACTTGCTGCTTAAGCTGTTTGGCACGCAAGTAGTCCTATTTTATAGCTTCCCCAGGTTGACACCTCATTTTTAGGTACACCTGGTGCTGCTCCTGGCATGCCTTCCATTCTTCATTGATCCAGGGTTGATCACCTGGCTTGATGGTAATGGTAGAGTGGGGCATATGCTGGGCCATGAGGTTACAGATTGTGGTTGCGTACAATTCTGCTGTACAGCGCCTCATGGATGCCCAGCCTTAAGCTGCTTGATCTGTTCGAAATCTATCCCATTTAGCACGGTGGTAGTGCCACACAACACGATGGAGGGTATCCTCAGTGTGAAGGCGGGACTTTGTCTCCACAAAGACTGTATGGTGGTCACTCCTACCAATACTGTTATGGACAGATGCATCTGCGGCAGGCAGGTTGGGGAGGATGAGGTCAAGTGTGTTTTTCCCTTTTGTTGGTTCCCTCTCCACCTGCCGCAGACCCAGTCTAGCAGCTATGACATTTAGGACTTGGCCAGCTTAGCAGTAGTGGTGCTACTGAGCCACTCTTGGTGATGGACATTGAAGTCCCCCACCCAAAGTACATTCTGCTCCCTTGACACCCTCAGTGCTTGCTCCAAATGGTGTTCAGCATGGAGGAGCACTGATTCATCAGCGGAGGGAGGGCGGTACATGGTAATCAGCAGGAGGTTTCCTTGTCCATGTTTGACCTGATGCCATGAGACTTGAGGAGTTGATGTTGAGGACTCCTAGGGCGACTCCTTCCCGACTGTATACCACTGTGTGGCCACCTTAGCTGGGTCTGTCGTGCTGGTGGGACAGGACATACCCAGGGCTGGTGATGGTGGTGCCTGGGCCACTGTCTGTAAGATATGATTCCGTGACTCTCAAAGCATGAATCCTTTTTTAAAAGAACTTTGATTTGAAATAATGGCACCAATTTGAGGTAAACTGGTAACAGTAGTAAACAGACAATTTGGGAATTGCTCTCCCAGTATCCCTGTCAGTTAGATAGCAGTGCCTTAAGCCATTGGGGTACTGATACTTCCAATTGCATTTCGCACTGCAACCACAATATTCCCAAAAAGAGAATCCCATGTGATGTAGCAAAGCATCATAAAAGACCTGCAGTATGAAATTAAGTTTTGGGGAAATAGATGTATTATTGCTTGGACTGGAGCTCTAATTTCATGTATTTAATGCATTTTCCTTTGACAAAGGACTGAAATGAACTGCTAAGAGTCACTCGTCAACCCTTTCTCAGATTAGTGTTTGTGTTTTCCATCATTTCAAATTAGTTCTAGTTTAACTCAGTAGCCTTCTGTTAATATCCAGAAAAAATTTACTTTTTAAAAAAAAATTTATTCTTACGAGGGTTGTGGGTGCCGCAGGCAAGGCCAGCATTTGTTGCCTACCCCTAACTGCCCTTGAATCAATTGGCTTGCCACACCATTTCAGAGAGCCGTTAAGAGTTAACCACATTGCCATGGATCTGGAGTCACATGTAGCCCAGATCAGATCAGGACAACAGATATCTTTCCCTAAAGGACATTAATGAGCCAGATGGGTTTTTACAACAATCGACAATGGTTTCATCATTACCATTACTGACGCTAGCTTTTCAATTTCAGATTATTAATTGACTTTAAATTCCACCAGCTGCCGTGGTGGGATTTTAACCCTTATTCCCAGAACATTAGCCTGAGCCACTGGATTACTAGTCCAGTGACGTTACCACTACATCTCCGTCTCGCCCTGTATAGCATAAAAATCTACAGAAGACAAAAAAATCAACAAATCAAACTTCCACCATACTGAGGTCGCTCTGTCCTCTTATTCACTTCTTTAAAACCATGACACCATTTATCAACACATTGCTTTAGATTTTATGTTGTAGCCACAACAGAATTCTCTCCAATCCCCTTTTGAAAGAATCTATAACTTGTGTATTTCCTGCACTAGGTGGCAGCTTATCCCACAAGTTACAGTTGGAGGAACAAATTCCTTTCATCACTCGTTGCCTTCCTAATTCTGAATTGCATCCTACTAACCAGCTTCTCCTTGGTTTATTCCCTTTCTTATTTTAAAATGGTATCTACTTTGTTCTCAATTTAACCTAAGGAGCTAAATGTCGCAGTTCTCCGTAAATCAGAATTACTTTTCCCTTACCTCTGCATCATTTCTTGTATGTTGTTCCCTTTAGAGTATTGTGATTAAAAATGAATGAATGTTTGCTCAGAACCAAATACATTTTAAAAAAAAGTTTATCCCACCTTTGGTTTGCTTGGCTTTTGTCAATACAGAGATATCACTGAAGTATAGTTAAATTAGTCTGCTATTCCAACAAGGTCTCACTGCTTTAATTTGAATGAATTGAATCAATCTGGTATCCATTTAATTTATTCATGTAGAAATACTCGCTGGTGGAATAGGTTCATGTTAATTAATTGTTGATAAAACTCCCTAAACCTATAGCTGATTATATCACTAAAATTATTTGTTAGATGATCTGGCATCAGTGTTCCCTATGATGACTGCCACAAACAAAAACAAAATAATGTAACATATGCTGCTATGCAATTCCCAATTATTAATTCCAAACTATTTTTTAAAGTCATAGTAATACTATTCATTTTCTTGTACTAAAGTCATCAGAAATCATGGCAATGGAACACAAGCTGTTGGTGATGCAAACCCTGACTGAAAGCCAAATAAATTGCATGTTGCCTTGGAACCTGTCTAATCATATGCATTTAAGAACTGACATTAAGAAAGTTGATGACATTTTGCAGATTGGGTAGCAGTGCTGAGTGGTACTAATTTTTATATTCAGCAATAGTTGTAATCATAATTTCCAAACAGAACAGCTAGATTCAAATAGATTTTGGCAGTTATAGATTATTTAATTCTAACAAACTAATTTGACAGTAAAAAGTTGAATATATATTTATGTTATGAAAATATACACAAGACCTGTTGCATGCTGCTTATCCGAACCACTGCAAGTTGAGGAAAAATTGTATCAGAATACTTCATTGACAAATGCTGCGTAGTTCACAGTTTGAAATAACGATGTTTAAGTTCTGTAACTCATCCTCCCTTCATCAACCACTAACCTCAACCAAAAACCTGTAATTGAAATGAGCTCCATAACAAGGGTCAGTCCACAATACTCACAACACTCAATTCTAACTGTTTTCAGTTAGTTTTGCAAATGGTAATGCATTTCACATTAATATTCAGTAAGGTTCAATGTTTATAAATTCATAATGCAAATTTCATAGCTATGAGATTAAATGCAAGAAGTTTAGGACAGAGGGCAGTAGAAACCTTTTTGCACAGAGTTATAAGAATGTGGAATGTGATTGAAGTCAGAAACCATTTCAACATTGAAGAACAGGTTAAGTAGGTTGTTGAAGGAAAGGTAATAACGGATATGGGAACAGGATGTGCACAAGGGATTAGGATTAGAGCTCACATGGAGAATAAATAAAAACATGAATAGTTTGTAATCTATATAATTCTCTTGCAGTAATACGTGAATTGCTAATTCATTCAGTCAGAAGAATATTCATTGCACGTTGCTAAAGGTTGAAAATATTGAAGACTTCTGGATGGAAGGAGTTTACAATCTTCAAAGACTCGAAACATTAACTCTGTTTCTCAGACCCACTGAGTTTTACCAACACTTTCTGTTTTTATTACAATCTTCTCCAGTTGCATAATTTGGCCATTTTTTTGCACTAAGATACTTGAATTATCCATCAATTAAATAAAACAGCGCAGGAGGAGTTTTGAGCTCGAAAAAGAATTCCAATTCACAGATAATTCAAATTTAAAGAAGTAGTCTGTATACCACTGCTGTGTGCTTCTTAGGTTGTACAATTGTAAGGAACATATCTTTTTATTTCTGTTGGACTGTTGTAAAGAACATATATTTTTAGTTTCTGTTGGACTGTGGATTAGAATTACAATGGATGCAGTTTAAAGGACATGTCCACTGGAACAGGATAAGATAGATATATATATATATACACATATATATATATATATATACATATATATATATATACATATATATATATACATATATATATATATACATATATATATATATATACATATATATATATATACATATATATATATAATGTTGCAGCCCTGGAACAAGAGTGTAACATGAAAGACAGGATGGTGCCAGAAAGGAGTCCTGGATGACGGGAACTGCCTGATAACAGCATTTTAATTGGCTCCTGACCAGGTGACCAGGTTTTGTGTTAGCACAGTGCAGCAGAAAGCTCCTGGCCTGCAAAGAGAAAACATCTAAAATCTCTTTTCCACATGTCTCTATGACCTGCCACCTCTGAGGAAACCCCTGTAAAAAGGAAAAGGGGAAAACCACTATTAGAGACATTGAAAAGCAAGTGCTTAGCCAGTGAACTAAATACTGAATGTGCTGGAAGACCAGCTCGTGCCATCAACAAGAACTGAAAGGAATTTGGAAGCCACCGATTAAAATGAACCCATGAAATCCTGTACTCTGGAATTGGTGCTATTGAACTGTTTTATCCCACCCTTTTTGTGTGTCTTATGTGTCTTGTATGTGTGTGTATAGGGATTTAAGAAGGGGTAGAGTTTAGGTTATGGAGTTAGAAATTAGCAGTTCATATTTCTTTCTTTAGCCACTGGTTAACAGTTTGTTCAATAAATAGCTATTTACTTATTAAGTTTGCAAATCTGGTGCTTGTATTCTGTTAACCTAAATTAAACAGTTAGGGGGAGACGATGGCGCAGTGGTATTGTCGCTGGATTAGTAATCCAGAGACCCAGGGTAATGCTCTGGGGACCTGGATTCGAATCCTGCCATGGCAGATGGTGGGATTTGAATTCAATAAAAATCTAGAATTAAAAAAAGTCTAATGATGACCAAGAAACCATTGTTGATTGTTGTAAAAACCCATATGGTTCACATATGGGAAGGAAATCTGCTGTCCTTACCTGGTCTGGCCTGGCCTACATCTGGCCAGACCCATAGCAATGTGGTAGGCTCTTAAATGCCCTCTGAACAAGAACAATTAGGGATGGGCAATAAATGCTGACCTAGCCAGCGACACCCACTTGCCATGAATGGATAAAAAAATTGGGGCAATCTGGTGGTTTGGTCAAACTTTTCACACTTGTCACGGTTTGGGGAACAGTGGGTCTTGATTGACAGCGCACTATCCCCAATGAGTCGTGACACAATAGTGATCATTTGTTTCATCTGGAAGATAGCATACAGCAGCCATAACATTTAATGAGGATAATTTAGACTAAAATATATATTCACAAATCAGCAATTTCTACCCCTTCACAATTGCGTTTCACAAATATAGGGATATTGTTACAATAAGTGAAGGAAATTTTGTCAATAATAATGCAGTTGAGCTTATTCTTATTCAGAACAAATCTTTCTTTGCTGTCTATTCCATTCTGTTCCCCAGAACTTTCTCAGATTGAATTCAGATGTTTCCTTTAAGTAAAAAATCAAGCTGCACTGTTCATAATATATTTTTTTAAAATGTGCAATTGCCTTCCTGGGACAATGGCATTTTGCCTGATCTGTTTTCCAGCCATGTCTATTTTCCTTCATCTATATGATTCCTGTTGCTGCCATTCACCGTGACACTCACTTTGACACCGCCTTCCTTTCCAGTCCCCACGTCCTTGGAGGAACATATAAGTCAACTGATTATGGTTGGCGTAGTAGTACATGACTTCAGAATAATTGGCCATAATTTTTAACCCTGAATCAAAACATGATGTTACACTAATGTTGTTAATTCCATCAGTAAGGATTACATGATACTTGCCCTGCAGTGTAAAAGAGAATTTGCAGGCGAATGATCTTGTGCTATTGCTGTATACTTTCAAGTAGCTACGTCTTTCGAAGTATGCCTGAAAAGAGCCCACTTGCCTGTTCTTTCAGCCAAGGGTAGTCCATGGTGCACAAAGAAATTAATAACAAAAATTAACTGAGAGTTGTCTTAAAAAAAAGGGTTTTGGCAAACTGAATATAGTATTGGGACTGAGAGAATTCATATTGCACAGTTAATGTTCTACAAAATGTAATTGCACAAAATAAATTTGTATTATCTTGCATGCACAGAATTTGCAAGTTAGTTCATGATTTAAATACTTAATCTGCAGTTATTTGGTTTTTTTAAACTGTTGACCCACATTGGAAGAACAATATGTTATATGATATGGAAAATATTTGAGAACTTTGAGTTTGTAACAACTTTATTAATGCAAAGTGAACAATGGTATTAAAATATCAATTATTGTGCAGTAAAATAAGTTTCTGCTTACTGTATATTTAAAGGATGAATGGATTTGACTAAAGACATGAGTGGGGAAGTTGCAAATGTGTTGCCCATTTTTCATTTATTGTCGAAATCAGGTATGATTTTAGGGTCTTTGTGTTGATCTATTCCTACGATGGGATTTTAGGTTTTTTTAAAACATTTTCTTAGAGGTAGAATTTAAAAATGTAGGTGTGCTATGACAGTGATTGGTAAACGCTGAGTTGTTCAAATCCCAGAGGGAAACTTGAAACAACTGCCACAGCTATTTTACAATTTGTATCTATTTCGAGATGTGTACCTTGAATTCAGTAGTAAGACCACTGAGTCTTATAGGTTTCTTACAAAACTAAAGTAAACCTTTATTAATATAAACAAAATTTAAGCACGTACATGGGTTTACAAATTACTACTATGATAACTCCTAGCTCTCCTAGTTAGTCGAACTCCCAGTTATAGCTCCGTTAAGATA
This sequence comes from Cetorhinus maximus, assembly GCF_964194155.1. Lineage (NCBI taxonomy): Eukaryota > Metazoa > Chordata > Chondrichthyes > Lamniformes > Cetorhinidae > Cetorhinus > Cetorhinus maximus. Next base: position 126,586,235 of record NC_135883.1, on the reverse strand, counting down.
ACATTAAAACACACAGATTTTAAAAGATCCAGGCAAAGTAACACGATACCCTGAACAGTCGAATTCAAAGTGAGTTTTCTTCACTTCAGTTCATGTAAACAACAACTTGAGGCTTAGAGGCTGGAGGCTTTTCACACTTGTTAGATCTTAGAATGCTTGATCTTGCAAACAACCTCATCTCCTTTATACAGGTTTCTCCCTTTTTAATGTAAACCCCATTGCCCCAATATGCCTTTTCAACTCTACTTTTCTAATAATTAAAATCTTTTATAGTAGTCATTTTATCAGTAAGCCTTGGGAAAAATAAACACACTGTTTGGCTTCTTCTGGCTAAGTGTAACATTTCACTACCTCTTTTGAAATTCATATTATTCATATGGCTTATCTAAAAATTCAAATGTTCGCTTTACACCTCACATTCTAAAACTTCAGCCATGTTTACCTATTTAACATTTCAAACCTAGCTTCTCTTGCTACATCAAAGCCTTCAGACTAGCTGTCTTTAATTCAATTAAGCCTCACGTGCACACACACACACACTCACACACAGACACACACTATTCCTACCTTACAATAAATTCCAATAACATTATAAAAATTATTATATTTCCTGACAAGGTTGTATTTCTCAAATTAATGCATTTTTTTCAGAAAGAAAACAGCTGTATATTTTGATTTGGTCTATATTGTAGCAGTTTGGATCATATCATCATGATGGGTGGATTGAATTTTACATTTGGTTTGAGTGAGAGAAGAGTGGGTCCAAGACTAGTATTTTAAACTTAAATATGGTAGTTATGAGTAAATAAAAACAGAACTAGCTAAAGTGAGCTGGCAAATGAAGTTAAGGGATAGGGCAGCAGAGATGCAGTGGCGGACGTTTAAAAGGATATTTCAGAATACACAGAATAGATACATTGCAATGAGAAAGAAAACTTCCAAGGGGAGGACCCACCATCCGTGGTGAATCTTGAGAGTTAAAGACAGTTTCAGACTTAAAGAAAAAGCATATAATTGTGCAGATGCGTGGCAGGTCAGAAGATTGGATAGAATATAAAGAACAACAAAGAATTCCAAAAAAATTAATAAGGAGGGAAAAATTATAGTACAAGAGGAAGCTAGCTAGAAATATAAAGATGGATGGAAAGAGTTTCTATAGATATTTAAATAAGAAAAGAGTTTTAAAAAGTGAGCATTGGTCCTATAGAAAGTAGCCTGAGGAATTGATAATGGAAAGTAAGGAGATGGCAGATTCAATGAACTGGTATTTTGCTGTCTTCGCTGTGGAAGATACAAGTAACATCCCAGAAATAGCTGTACATCAGGAACAGGAAAGAAGGGAGGAACTGGAGACTCAAGAAAATTGCAATCACCAGGCTGACAAGTCCCTGGGCCCTGATGGACTGCATCCTAGAATCTTGAAAGAAGTGGCTAGTGAGATAGTTGATGAGCTGCTTTTAATTTTCCAAAATTCTCTAGATTTGGGGAAGGTTCCCTTAGATTGAAAAATAGTAAATATAACTCCTCTATTCAGAAAGGGAGGTGAGACAGAAAGCAGGAAACCAGTCAGCTTAACATCTGTCATAGGGAAAATGTTACAAGCGATAATTAAAGATATTATGGCAGGACACTTAGAAAAATTCAAGGTAATCAGGCAGGGTCAGCTTGGTTTTCTGAAAGGGAAATCATGTTTAATGAGTTCTTTGAAGGAATCACATGTGCTGTGGATAAAAGGGAACTGTTGAATGTACTGTACTTAGACTTCTAGAAGGCATTTTATAAGGTGTCACATCAGAAGTTATTGTGGAAAATAAAAGCTCATAGTGTAGGGGCTAACATATTGGCATGGAGAGAAGATTGGCTAGCTAACAGGAAACATGGACTAAGCATAAATAGGTCCATTTTCTGGTTGACGGGATGTAATCAGTGGTTTGCCACAGGGATTAGTGCTGGGACCTCAACTTTTTACAATTTATATAAATGACTTGGATGAAGGAACCGACGGTATGGTTGCTAAATTTGCTGATGATACAAAGGTAGGTAGGAGTGTAAGTTGTGAAGAGGATATAAGGAGGCTACAAAGTGACATAGAGAGGTTAAGTGAGTGGGCAAAGATCTAACAAATGGAGTATAATGTGGGCAAATGTGTAATTGTCCATTTTGGCAGGAAGAATAAAAAAGAAGCATATTACCTAATTGCAGAGCTCTGAGATTCAGAGGGATTTGAATGTCCTAGTGTATGAATCTCACAAGGCGAGTAGGTACAGCAAGTAACTGGGAAAGCTAATAAAATGTTAGTTTATTCTAAGGGGAATTGAATACAAAAGCAGGAAGATTATGCTTCAGTTGTACAGGGCACTGTTGAGACTATATCTGGAGTACTGTGTACAGGATAGGTCTCCTTATTTAAAGAAAGATGTAAATACGTTAGAAGGTTTAATAGACTAATAACAGGAATAGGAGGGTTGCTTATGAGGAAAGGTTGGACAGGTTAGGCTTGTATCCACTGGAGTTTAGAAGAGTGCGGTAGCGGGCGTGGAAAAACATGTTTTTTGGGTTTTCGCAGCATATTGTTCACTTCCCGCCCCATTAATCATGCAGCCACAGGAACCATGCTGTCTCACTGGTGGGCTGCCTCTGAATTGCCCACCATGCCGTTACCTCACCATTTCCTCACTCTGGGTGCCATATCTAAACTGCAGCCGTGTACACAGCTCTCAGTGCTGCTTGCAGCTTAAGACTGCTCCAGTGAAGACATGGCCTTGAAAGCAAAGAAGAGTTCAGTCAGGCGCTACTGGAATGCCTTTTGGAGGCCCACTGTGATGTCCTCCACACCCGCTTTTGCCGCAAGAAGTCTAGCAATCTCAACACTTCAGCTTGGGAGGCGATGGTTGTTGTGGTCAGTGCCAATGCTGTGCAGAAGGGGTTGGCCATCCAGTGCAGGAAGAGCTACCAGTGTAAGGCAATCATCTCATCACTCTAATCTCTCATACTCATAAGGCCATCACACATTCACTGCCAGCTCAAGGGACATCACCACTCACTCTCTCACACACACCCTCACATCTCTATCTGGCTTCATCTCCTCTGGAGACTGTCTCCTCAGCCTTCACCATCTTGAGACCACTTGCACAGATCAACATGTGCCCCCATACACAATCTGGGATACCCTGCAGCCTCTCCCCTTGTCTAAGGCCACTTGTCCTCCTTCCCCAAGCTATCCTAGCCCTGCAGCTGTTGAAAAGCCACTCCCACTTTACGGCTGCTTTGGTAGATAGATACCTGCCTGTGAGCTCTCCTAAAAGTGCTGTGGTGCTGTCTGCGAAGCCTGGTGCTGGTAACTGCGAGTGCTGCACAAAGCAGGGTAGGCAAACAAACCTCGAAGCCCTGAGCGAAGTGCAGCTCACCAGGTGCACATCACTTATGTACACTTGTGAAACACATCGGCGTGCAATCACACAGATGTGCTCAGATGATCCAGCGTAGGGGGATGATTCCAGTGAGATGCGATGCTGAAGTAATGAAACTAGTGCGGCGGCAGGAAATGCGGACCGCCATTAACAGGCGGAGCGGATGATCGCAAACTGGTTTCATGACGCCGTAAAACCGACTTTTGGCCTTCTCGACAAATTATCTGCTCACGCCTGCCATGACGCCCGCCGCCAGTGGAAGTGGATGATTCGGCCAATATTTCCTCTGGTGGTAGAATCTGGAACTAAGGGTCACGGTTTAAAAATAAGGGGTCGCTCATTTAAGATAGAGGTGAGAAATTTTTTCTCTGCGCGTTGTGAATCTTTGGAATTCTCTTCCTCCAAAAGCAGTGGAACGAAAGTCTTTGAATATTTTTAAAGCAGAGCTAGATAGATTCTTGATAAACCAGGAGGTGAGAGTTTATCGGGGTAAGCAGGAATGTGAGTGGAGGTTACAATCAGATCGGCCATGATTTTATTGAATGGTGGAATAGGCTCGAGGGGCGGAGCGGCCTGCTACTCCTAATTCATATGTTGGTATGTAATTTTACCTGCCCCCAACGGTGGCACAGGAAGCGGTCGCCACTTCCACCCTGATGCTTTTTTCCTGGTCAGCAAGCAGCTGACAATGCAGCAGGAGTGGGCAGGCTATAAAAGAGCCTCCTGGACAAACAAGGGGGAGACTCTTCGTCATGACCATAACTTTCCTGCCCAACTCTATTACCATTAACATAAGACATTGAGAACACAAAGGTGGAATGGGTGTTTTTCAAATTTAAATTTCACTTATAATATTTCACATTATATTGGCTTCTCTTTATTCATGTGTGCATCACCGCTATTAGTTGAGAGTAGCATAGTCAGAGAGATAAAAACAGAAAATGCTGGAAAAACTCAGCAGGTCTGGCAGCATCTGTGGAGAGAGAAACAGAGTTAACGTTTTGAGTCCGTATGACTCTTCAGAGTTCTGAAATGATAACTGTTTCTCTCTCCACAGATACTGCCTGGTCAGCTGAGTTCTTCCAGCATTTTCTGTTTCTATTTTGGATTTCCAGCATCTGCAGTATTTTTCTTTCATCTTAGAGAGCTAAATGCTTCGTGATTGGCATGCACTGAAAGTTATGTTAAGTTAGAGACATTTCTTTATTGTGGAAGAAATGATGTTGTGTTTTTGTGTTCTGTCTTTGTTGAATGTTCATGTTAGTGTCCAGTGTTGTACTCGGCACCCTGTGGGGCATGGCTGGACTTGCTGGCCCTTCCTTCTATTCATTTTAAAGGAAGTTGTCTGAGATCACTCTCAGCAGGGATAACTGAAATGTTGTAGGTGAACTTAAAGTCCTGTATAGACTTTGCCAGCCAATACCCTGAGATAGGCTCACATTGAGGACAGTACTGGCACCACTCTTTAGGCCCCTCATTTTCTTACCTTGACTGACTGTTCCCCCCAACCACACCCAGGACACCAGGCTCTTCCCACTTCACTCTTCCATGCACCTGACCCCATTCCACACCACTGCTCCCCTCACCACTGACTCATCCTTGTCAGCAACGAGCCTCTATGCAAGCCTGCCATTCTCCTGCTGTTCTCCATTGTGCTGCAGAGTTCAGCAAGGAAAACTGCTGGCCGCAGACACAGCTACACAAAACCAACTGTTGCATGCCACTTTTAAATGAATGTGAACCGGGTGCCATGAGATTCTCATGTGCTGCTGACTTTATCATGCAGGTAGGACATAATTCCAATAAGTTTTTATATAATGAGTATTTATGACTATGCAAATGTATGGCAATGAGGAAACTGCCACAGGATGGTGTGAGACCCAACTCATCACAAACACGCTGCTGAGTTAATTTCGAAATTTGAACCCACTGTTGGGGAAAGCAAAATTTCAGCTAATTAAGTCACCCCACCTGCCATGTTATCCACTCTTGCAGGCCTGATAAAATACCCCCCTGATGGGGTGAAATTCTTTGCCCTGAGATTTGCTTCTGAGATAAATTCCCTAACATGTTTCCAAAGGTTTAAAAGATGCATGAGTCCTGTGCTCATTTGACTGAGTGATAAAGTTATAAAAATTGTAACCTGTTAAAAGCCAGTTTTTTGACCTGTGGTATTTGTTAAAATTTCAATCTTCACCATAAAGAAGAGTGCGCATTTTGTTTTTCACGTCTTCACAACCTTCCCTTCGTTAATAATGTGAAGCAGTGGCAGAGTCTATAGGTGGCTTAGATATCTGACTGGCCATGACATCATGTCCATAACCTTCTTTACAATCTATGGAGACTTCAGCAGAACTAATAGGTCAGGTTGATCACCTTTTATCTGAACTGATGAAAGGTCATCAACCTGAATCATTAACTCTGTTTCTCTCTTGACAGATGCTCCCTGATCTGCTGAGTATTACCAACATTTTTAATTTCTATTTTATATTTCCAGCATCCACAGTAATTTGCTTTTGTATGCTGTTGCATCTACTTGCATAACAACAGTAACTCTTTGTGTGCTTTGCTTTTCAACATAATGAGATATTTCCGTCTAGTATTATTTATTGATTCACCATTTACTTGCACTCACAACTGGAGCACTTCTACCTGCACAACTAATAATGTAAATGCCATTTTTCTCATGTTACGATCCAAGTGTTAAATAATAAGTGTTCAGTAAACATAATGAAGAGAGTTCTAGTACAGTTTCATTTTATTAATGCAGTGCTATTGTGAGCTTAAAAATATAAATATATAATTCTTTTGATAGCCCTTTATTCATGAAAGATACTAATTCCAAGGTGTGAACATCATAAGTTCTTAAAGACAAAAAGCTAAAAGCTACTACGGATGCTGGAAATCCAAAACAAAAACAGAATTACCTGGAAAAACTCAGCAGGTCTGGCAGCATCGGTGGAGAAGAAATCAGTTAACGTTTCGAGTCTTCATGACCCTTCGGCAGAACTGAGTATAGTTAGGAGAAAGATGAAATATAAGCTGGTCTAAGGTGGGGGCGCAGGGGGAGAGAGAAGTTGAGGGTGTGGTGATTGTGGAGATAAGCAAGCAGTGATAGGAGCAGATAATCAAAAGATGTCACAGACAAAAAGATCAAAAAGGTGTTGAAGGGGGTGATATTGTCTAAGAAAAGTGCTAATTAAGAATGGAAGACAGGATACTCAAGGTACAGCTCTAGTGGGGGTAGGGTGGAAAGACTAACAAAGTTTTAGTTTTAGATTTAAAAATAATGGAAATAGGTGGGAAAAGAAGAATCTATATAAATTATTGAAAAAAAAGGGAGGGGGGAGAAACGGGGTGGGGATGGGGGGAGGGGGAGTTTAAGATCTAAAGTTGTTGAATTCAATATTCAGCCCGGAAGGCTGTAAAGTGCCTAGTCGGAAGATGAGGTGCTGTTCCTCCAGTTTGCGTTGGGCTTCACTGGAACAATGCAGCAAGCCAAGGACAGACATGTGGGCAAGAGAACAGGGTGGAGTGTTAAAATGGCAAGCGACAGGGAGGTTTGGGTCTTTCTTGCGGACAGACCGCAGGTGTTCCGCAAAGCGGTCGCCCAGTTTGCGTTTGGTGTCTCCAATGTAGAGGAGACCGCATTGGGAGCAACGAATGCAGTAGACTAAGTTAGGGGAAATGCAAGTGAAATGCTGCTTCACTTGAAAGGAGTGTTTGGGCCCTTGGACGGTGAGGAGAGAGGAAGTGAAGGGGCAGGTGTTGCATCTTCTGCGTGGGCATGGGGAGGTGCCATAGGTGGGGGTTGAGGAGTAGGGGGTGATGGAGGAGTGGACCAGGGTGTCCCGGAGGGAACGATCCCTACGGAATGCCGTCAGGGGGGGTGAAGGGAAGATGTGTTTGGTGGTGGCATCATGCTGGAGTTGGTGGAAATGGCGGAGGACTCCCTTCTCTCTCCCCTTGTCCAGTCCCTTCCCACCTACATCCGTGATCCCTCTGACACCTTACGTCACATCAAAAATTTCCAGTTCCCTGGCCCCAACCACTTCCTCTTCACCATGGATGTCCAATCCCTCAGCATTTCACTTGCATTTCCCCTAACTTAGTCTACTGCATTCGTTGCTCCCAATGCGGTCTCCTCTACATTGGAGAGACCAAACGCAAACTGGGCGACCGCTTTGCAGAACACCTGCGGTCTGTCCGCAAGAAAGACCCAAACCTCCCTATCGCTTGCCATTTTAACACTCCACCCTGCTCTCTTGCCCACATGTCTGTCCTTGGCTTGCTGCATTGTTCCAGTGAAGCCCAACGCAAACTGGAGGAACAGCACCTCATCTTCCGACTAAGCACTTTACAGCCTTCCGGGCTGAATATTGAATTCAACAACTTTAGATCTTAAACTCCCCCTCCCCCCATCCCCACCCCGTTTCTCCCCCCTCCCTTTTTTTTCAATAATTTATATAGATTCTTCTTTTCCCACCTATTTCCATTATTTTTAAATCTAAAACTAAAACTTTGTTAGTCTTTCCACCCTACCCCAACTAGAGCTGTACCTTGAGTATCCTGTCTTCCATTCTTAATTAGCACTTTTCTTAGACAATATCACCACCTTCAACACCTCTTTGATCCTTTTGTCTGTGACATCTTTTGATTATCTGCTCCTATCACTGCTTGCTTATCTCCACAATCACCACACCCTCAACTTCTCTCTCCCCCCGCCCCCCTACCTTAGACCAGCTTATATTTCATCTTTCTCCTAACTATACTCAGTTCTACCGAAGGGTCATGAAGACTCGAAACGTTAACTGATTTCTTCTCCACCGATGCTGCCAGACCTGCTGAGTTTTTCCAGGTAATTCTGTTTTTATCATAAGTTCTTAATTGTTTAGTGTTTCATATTACTGTCCAGTTCTTCCTTTGGTTTATTTAATCAATATAATTTCTGTATCCTAAAAGGAACTTAATTCAACTGTTCTACAGCGATTGAATTTTAAAATTGACATCCTGATATACGACCCAATTGTATGAATTTTTTCAGTTTTTAAAAATTGCTCAGTTAGCTACAGTGGTAATCAGTCAACTCCATATGGATAGCATGATCATACTGTTAAGATCATTTCATATACCCATAAAGCTGATTGAAACTTTACTTTTAAAAAGCAACATGGAATATGGACTTTGTACCTTCACAAAATGAACTACAGAGTCAGGCGACTCCTTTTGTTGTTTCTGTATAGACAAAGACAGGCATGTCTGAACATATCTCTGGGAAGTTACTTAAAATGCAAAGGACCTTCCCAGGTGCTGATTGACCAGCCTTCACCATTTCAATGGAAGAGACTTAAAATGACAATGGCTGCCAGACTGGCTGGCCCCATGCAGATGGAATTTCAAATAAAGATATTTTGGTCGCTAATCATAGCTGGAATGTTGATGACATAGCCTCCAATGTGTGGTGAATTGCTTAGCCATCAACCCATTGTGTGGACAATGGAAAACATCGAGATAGTTGTAACATGATAGAAACTGGCTTGTATTAAGAAATACTTGGAAGTAATTTATTAATCCGTAAAGACAGACCAGGGAGTTTAGTCTGGGATACGAAGACCAGAGGCAAGCCATCTCTCACCCAGCACAAGGAAGGACTCTGCATCAAAAGCCAGCTTAGGCAGAGAATTGGGGTTTAATCATTTTACCTGCCAGAGTATAATTTGTCACTACAGGGCTCGACCAACTTCAACTGGAAAGTCAGAAGCTTATTGTTGTTTGGGGTAAACCAGTGTGAATTTATCAACAGAAACCTCTGGCCTTCCTTTTTCTTTAGAACATCAAGAGGGGATCCTTCAGTCCTGCAATATTTCAACCACCACCTTGAGGACTGATTAGAAGTTTTACCCTTTAAATAACTGAAGTCCATGCTACATCTTTAGAAAGCACCTGTTCATGTGTGTCTGTGCATCTAGTAGGTGTGAAGAGTGAGTGTTGTTGCGATTATGTTTTGCATGTTGTGAGAAATAAACGTTTATACTTTCTTTTGATTTAAACTAACCAAAAAGCCTGTTTGTGTCTGTTCTTTAAAGTCACAGTAATCAAGGAACTAAAACAATTCTCCTCCAAAATACATCTTGTTGCAGTCAGCCGAGAGGTGGGAAAAGGAAGGGAAGTTATCCCACATCATCTCTCCCTGTCTGTAACAATACCGACTCCACGCAAGATGGCACCAGGTACTTCTATTCTGCGTGATGTGGCACATATCCTGTCACATTATCTCATGACCTGGAGCTGCCTCTCAGCACAACAAACAGGGATTGTCCTTATGGATAGTCCAGGAACCCACCTTAAGATTTATCGCTTAGAAGAACAGACACATTTCATAAATATCTGAACAAAAATTAACGTATACATCTGGCTAAGGTTGCAACAGTAGCAGCATTTTAAAATCAAACCAGTCCATGGGAACGCATTGCTTCACCTTAGAATAGTTGAGTCTCATTTAAAACTTGGTAGTTTCTTTGGATGTACAAGTGAATGACCCAACAGTTGCTACTTTTTGAGTAAAATGACCATGCCCTCAATGTAGTTCAAGTCAGTGATAATGGTGACCCCTTAGCAGGTAACCCAGATACTGTTGCCATCATATCACTGTCTGGGATTAATCCCCTGGCTTGGTGGTAATGGTAGAGTGCAGGATATGCTGGGCTAGGTGGTTACAGATTGTGGTTGAGTACAATTCTGCTACTGATGATAGCCCACAGTGCCTCATCAATACCCAGTCTTGAGTTGCTAGATCTGTTTAAAATCTATCCCATTTAGCACGGTGGTAGTGCCACACAACGCGATGGAGGGCATCCTCAATGTGCAGGCAAGACTTCATCTCCACAATGACTGTGCGGGCGGACACTCCTACCGATACTGTCATGGGCAGATGCACCTGTGACAGACAGGTTGGTGAGGGTGAGGTCAAGTATGTTTTTCCCTCTTATTGCAGACCCAGTCTACAGTTGCTTAGGACTCGGCCAGCTCGGTCAGTCGTGGCGCCAGCAAGCCACTCTTTGAAGTCCCCCACCCAGAGTACATTCTGCGCCCTTGCCACCCTCAGTCCTTCCTCCAAGTGATGTTCAACATGGAGGAGCACTGATTCATCAGGTGAGGTAGGTGATAATCAGCAGGAGGTTTCCTTGCCCATGTTTGACCTGATGCCATGAGAGTTCATGGGGTCCAGAGTCGATGTTGAGGACTCCCCGGGCAACTCCCTCCTGACTATACCACTGTGCCGCCACCTCTGCTGGATCTGTCCTGCCGGTGGGACAGGACATATTCAGGGATAGTGATGGTGGAGTCTGGGACGTTATCTGTAAGGTATGATTTTATCTGTAAGATATGATTCCGTGAGGATGACTATGTCAGGCTGTTGCTTGACTAGTCTGTGAGACATCTCTCCAATTTTGGCACGAACCCTCAGATATTAGTAAGGAGGACTTTGCAGGGTTGACAGGGCTGCAATTGATGTCATTTCCAGTGCCTAGGTCGATGCCGGGTGGCCCGTCTGGTTTCATTCTTTTTTCGTGTCTTTGTAACGGTTTGTTACAACTGAGTGGCTTGCTAGGCCATTTCAGAAAGCATTTAAGAATCAACCACATATAGCCCAAACCAGATAAGGATGACGGATTTCCTTCCCTAAAGGACATTAGTGAAGCAGATGGGTTTTTACAACAACCGACAATAGTTTCATGGTCATCACTGGACTTTTAATTCCAGATTTTTTATTGAATTCAAATTCCACCATCTGCCGTGGCAGGATTCGAACCCGGATCCCCAGAGCATTATCCTGGGTCTCTGGATCACTAGCCCAGCGACAACACAACACCACTACGCCATCGCCTCCCCCAATTGTCACTGATCCTTTTCTGGAACACCCAATTCAACCAATTCAGTAGCAAAAAGGCCATATGATTGAAATAATCAGGATGCATAGCTATGGATGCCCCTTTGTTTTTCTGTAAGTAGTTTTATTTAAAAATTGGGTCCATGTGGAGTGGTCTAAGATGAAGCAGAATTGTTAATGCCATTGTAAATTTAGGCAGTCTGTTGATCAGGACTGTTGGAAAGACGTTTCTGTAGATTAATGGTAGCAAGACTTCATGATGCAAGCAACAATTGAGTCACTCTCCCTTCTGCTTCCAAAGTGGAATATTATTGCTTGTTTCTGGTTTGGAAGAGCTTACTCCACCTGTTGTACAATATTACACGGGCAGAGGGGTCTTTTACCGAATTTTTCTTGATAAAAGGTCATATCAGAAGGAAATCCATGGGCATCATACACCCAAATTTATGATATTTGTCTTCCCTCACCAGCAGTGTGAGGGATTATAATATAATCATTTCACTATTTGCTAGCTACTTAATTTGAACAAATTTGGACTGATATTGTAATATTCTCAGATAATTATAATTCAAGTGTGTACAGGAAAACATTTTAGGTCAATATGTAGAGGGTCCAACAAGGGACAGCACAGTGCTGGACCGAATTCTGGGGAATGAAGCCGGACAAGTGGCTGAGGTGGTGGTGGGGGAGCATTTTAGTGATAGCGACCACAACCTGGTACAGTTTAAGTTTGTTATGGACAAAGAAATAGACAAGTAGCAAAAAATTGTTTTGGATTGGGGGAGAGTGGATTTTAGTAAAATAAGGCAGGATCTGGCCAAGGTAGACTGGGAACAGCTACTTGTGAGGAAATCTACAGAGGAGCAGTGGGGGGTGTTCAGAAAGGAAATGGGGAGTGTACAGGCTCAACATGTTCCCTCTAGGGTGATAGGAAGGAGTAACAGGCCCAGAGAAACATGGATGACCAGAGATATTCAGGATACGATGAGAAGGAAAAGAGAGGCTTTTGGCAGGTAGAAGGGAAGCAAATAAGCGGAGGCATTAGTGGAGTATAGAAAGTGCAGGGTGGAGTTTAAGAAAGCAATTAGGAGAGCAAAGAGGGGACATGAGAAAGCTCTGGCTGGTAAAAGTATGGAAAATCCCAAGATATTCTATAAGTATATCAGTGGGAAGATAACTAGGGAAAGAGTAGGGCCCATTAGGGACCAAGGGGGCAATCTATGGGTGGAGCCAGAGGACACCGCTAGAGTGTTGAATGAATACTTCACATCCGTCTTCGCCCAAGAGAATGAGGATGAAGGTATCAAACTCGGGGAGAGAGACTGTGAAGTTCTTCAGCAAATTGATATAGGGATTGACAAGGCATTGGAGGTGTTGGCAGGCTTAAAAGTGGACAAATCTCCAGGTCCGGATGATTTGTGTCCCAGACTGCTGAGGGAGGCAAGGGAGGAGATCGCAGGGGCTCTGACCCAAATTTTTAATTCTTCTCTGGCCACGGGGGAGGTGCCAGAGGACTGGAGAACAGTTAATGTGGTTCCGCTATTTAAGAAGGAGTGTAGAGAGAAGCCAGGGAACTACAGGCCAGTGAGTCTCATGTCAGTGGTAGGGAAACTATTGGAGAAAATTCTGAAGGAGAGAATCTATCTCCACTAGGAGAGGCAAGGTTTGATCAGGGATAGTCAGCATGGCTTTGTCAGAGGGAGGTCATGCCTAACAAATTTGATTAAATTTTTTGAGGAGGTGACCAGGTGTGTAGATGAGGGTAGTGCAGTTGATGTAGTTTATATGGATTTCAGCAAAGCCTTTGACAAGGTCCCACATGGGAGACTTATAAAGAAGGCAAATGCACATGGGGTACAGGGTAATTTGATAAGGTGGATTCAAAATTGGCTTAGTTGTAGGAAACAGAGGGTGATGACAGAAGGACGTTAGTAACTGGAAGCCAGTGTCCTGTGGCGTACCACAGGGATCTGTGCAGGGTCCCCTATTATTTGTCATTTATATAAACAACATAGATGACTATGTGGGGGGTAGGATTAGTAAATTTGCAGATGACATTAAGATTGGCCGGGTGGTTAACAGTGAGGTTGAGTGTCTTGGGCTACAGGAAGGTATAGACGGGATGGCCAAATGGGCAGATAAGTGGCAGATGGAATTTAACCCTGAAAGGTGTGAGGTGATACACTTTGATAGGAGTAATTTGACAAGGAAGTATTCAATGAACGGCATGACACTAGGAAGTTCTGAGGAACAAAGGGACCTTGGCGCGTGTGTCCATAGATCTCTGAAGGCGGAGGGGCATGTTAGTGGGGAGGTGAAAAAGGGATATGGGACACTTGCCTTTATCAATCGAGACATAGATTACAAAAGTAGGGAGGTCATGTTGGAGTTGTATAGAACCTTGGCGAGGCCACAGCTGGAGTACTGTGTGCAATTCTGGTCGCCACATTATAGGAAGGATGTGATTGCACTGGAGAGGGTGCAGAGGAGATTCACCAGGATGTTGCCTGGGATGAAACATTTTAAGTTATGAAGAGAGGTTGGATAGACTTGGGTTGTTTTCATTGGAGCAGAGAAGACTGAGGGGCGACCTGATCGAAGTGTACAAGATTATGAGGGGCATGGACAGGATGGATAGGGAGCAGCTGTTCCCCTTAGTTGAAGAGTCAGCCACAAGGAGACATATGTTCAAAGTGAGGGGCAGGAGGTTTGGGAGGGTTGTGAGGAAAATATTTTTACCCAGAGGGTGCCGACAGTCTGGAGTGCGCTGCCTGGGAGGGTGGTGGAGGTGGGTTGCCTCACATCCTTTAAAAAGTACCTGGATGAGCACTTGGCACGTCATAATATTCAAGGCTATGGGCCAAGTGCTGGTAAATGGGATTAGGTAGGTAGGTCAGGTGTTTCTCACGTGTCGGTGCAGACTCAATGGGCCAAAGGGCCTCATCTGCACTCTGATTCTGTAAAATGGACATATTGCTTGCATTGTTTTTGTACATGTCATGTCAGGAGCTTCTTGTTTTCAGCGTTTGTCAATCCAGTCACAAAGTGTGGTACAAGGAAGGCCTGTGGATTTCATGTTGGGAAAGTAAATGGAAATTATCCAACCATTGTCGACTTCAGTTTGCCTGATTGGTCAGAAAATGTCCACTATTATCTTTAATCAGTGTACATCGAAGCACAATGACACAACAGTGTTCCAAGAGCTAAGGAAAGTGGCAAGTAACACTTGAATAAATATAAGGCCTATATAAGAAATATAAGAAATCACAAGGCCTATGGATTTTTTTCATCTGTTGCTCTTGTGATGCCACTGGATCTCTCTATGCTTGGAGCAAACACCATAAAGTCCAGTATCTAATCTGCACCCTCTCGGCTTTTTATGACCTGTGGATTTTTCATCAGTGCAATTTATCTTTTTGTTTATTCTTTCACAGGCTGTGGGGGGGTCGCTGGCTAGGCCAGCATTTTTGTTGCCCATCCCTAATTGCCCTTGAGAAGGTTGTGGTAAGCCACCTTCTTGAATTGCCACAGTGCATGTGGTGGTGTTCCCAAGCTTCTGCTGCCCTTGTCTTTCTAGATGATAGAGGCTGTGGGTTGGAAGATGCTGTTGAAGGAGTCTTGGTGAGTTGCTGCAATGCATCTTGTAGATTGTGCACACTGCTGCCAGTGCGTCGTTAGTGGTGGGAGTGGAAGTTGAAGGTGGTGGATGGGGTGCCAATTGAGCTCGCTGCTTTGTCCTGGAAGGTGTCAAACTTCTTGAGAATTGTTGGAGCAGCACTCATCCAGGCAAGTGGAAAGTACTCGGTTGGATTCTCTCTTGCTGGAGATGGTCATTGTCTGGCACTTGTGTGGCACAAGTGTTACTTGCCACTTATCAGCCCAAGCCTGAATGTCGTCTAGTTCTTGCTGCATTTAGGCATGGTCTGCTTCAGTAGCTGAGAAGTCATGAATGGTACTGAACATTGTGCAATCATCAGCGAACATCCCCACTCTGACCATATGATGGAGGGAAGGTCGTTGATGAAGTAGCTGAAGATGGTTGGGCTTAGGACACTACCTTGAGGAGCTCTTACAGTGATGTCTTGGGACTGGGATGATTGGCCTTCCAACAACCACAACTATCTTCCTTTGTGCTAGGTATGACTTCAACTAGTGAAGAGTTTTCCCCCTGATTCCCATTGACTCCAGTTTTGCTAGGACTTCTTGATGTCATAGTCAGTCAAATGCTGCCTTGATGTCAAGGGCAGTCACCCTCACCTCACCTCTTGAGTTCAGCTCTTTTCCCATGTTTGGACCAAGGCTGTAATGAAGCCAGAAGCTAAGTGGCCTTGACATAGTCAAGTGGCCTAAACATCATATGACTATCCTACTGCTGAAACCTATATACAGTTTTTATACTATTTGGCATTTTTACTTAATTTTTATTGTTTTGTGCTGGGGAATTGAACAACTTCGGTGTTTTGGCACTCAATGTTAGCATCAGTCACAAGCCTGGCCATTTGCAGAGTGATCTACTTGAAGGCATACAGTCTTAAACCCTGCCTCAGGCAAGCATACCGTACTTTTTCCCCACATCACTCATTCTTCAATAGGCGCTCTGTGAGATTGACAGCTTAGTATCAAATCATCCTGAATTGTGGCAGTTTTGAAGTGCAGAATCAAGCCTACTGGGAATGGGTTTGAAAACGGACACAATTTCACATAGCTTTTAGCCTAACATCAGTCATTGGGAAAATTCTGGAATCTATTATTAAGGAAGTCTTAACAATGCACTTAAAGTATTCTAAAATTAGAAAAATCAAAGGGAAATCCTTCATGACAATTGTTTAGTTTTTTGAGGAAATAACTAGTGAGGTAGATAAAGGGAAACCTGTAGATGTAACATGCCTGAATTTCTAAAAGGCATTCAATAAGGTGCCACACAAAAGATTAATGGGCAAGATAAGGGCTCATGGAGCTGTGGGTGATATATTAGCATGGGTAGAGAATTGATTTACAGATAAGCAGAGAGTGGGCATAAATGGGACATTTTAAGTTGGCAGGCTGCGACTAGTGGAGTGCTTCAGGATCAGTGCTGGACCCTCTGCTTTTATAATCTATATGAATGGTATGGATGAAGAGAGTAATCTATCTAGGTTTACTGATAATACAAAGCTAGATGGAATGGTAAACTGTGGGGAGGACACAGAAGCTGCAAAGAGATATAGACAGGTTAAGTGAGTGTGCAACAAGATGGCAGGTGGAGTATAATGGTGGGGGAGTGTAAAGTTATTCACTTTGGTTGTAAGATTAGAAAAGCAGAATACTTTTAAAAAGGTGTGTAACTTGTAAATTTTGATGTTCAATGTGACTTGGCTGTGTTTGCACAAAGAACTCAGGAAGTTGGCATGTAGGTACAACAAGCAATTAGGAAGGCAAATGACATGTTGGCCTTTTTTGCAAAGGGATTGAAATACAGGAATAAGTAAGTCCTACTACAATTGTACAGGGCTTTGGTGAGACCACACCTGGAATACTCTGTGTTTTGATATCCATATTTAAGGAAGGATATACTTGCACTGGAGGCGGTAGAGCAAAGGTTTACTAAATTGGTCCCTGGGATAAGGGGGTTGTCCTGTGATGAGACGCTAAGTAAATTATGCCTATTCTCTGAAGTTTAGAAGGATGAAAGGCAATCTCATTGAAACATACAAGATTCTGAGAGAGCTTGATAGAGTAGAAACTGAGGCCCAGGTTTTCACCACAATGGAGAGACTCCTGTTTCAGCCCCCTACCCCAACCAAAATTTCAATCTGCGGGGGAACATTTTGAAAGGAAGGTTCGCCGAGTCGGGAAACTTCCTGACTCAGCAGACCTGACCCAGGGACGAAAATCCTGGGCCTGAGAGATTGTTTCTGCTGGTCGGGAAATCTAAAACACTGAGGGATGAATCTCAGGATAAGGGGTCATTCAGTTAGGACTGATTGTGTCGTTATTTTCACAGCATATAAATTCAGACAGCTCAGTGCAGCCTATCACTAGAGTGCAACCTCACTGGAGTGCTGGGAGTTTGGTGAGTTGAGGGAACCTTAAATCTCTTTCTAAATGTCTAATATTGTTTGTATTTAACATTTAACTGCAAGTACTGTTTAAATTCTAAATCTCATCCAGGGGCCCAAGCAGGGAGTTAGAAGCTTTCCACTGGGCAGCAGCTGTAGATAGTTAATTAAGGAAATTAACTTGAACTGTTTTGTCCGTACCTGGGCTCAGCTAGTGCCTTTATTTTAAAGTTTAGACATTTCAGTGCAACCTCAGTGAAGTCCTGGGAGTTTGGTGAGTTGAGGAAGTTCAGTGAGGAGGGGAAAGAGGTGCTCCTTTGCTATTTCTAACTTTTTCACCTTGTAGGAACTAGTTCTCGCTCTACTACAGGGGAAGAAGTTAGCTGGTGAGTATCTGGTAAATATCTGGTAAATGGTTAAGGTCTATTCTTTTCCTAAAATTTAAAATATTACAGGAATTTGTGGTAAGATTAATGGAATACATAAAATCAAATAAGTAATTGAATAAAATAATTAGCTAGTTAATTAAAACACGGAATGGCAGGACAGGTGATGTGTCATGGCTGCAGCGTGTGGGAGTTTCCGGATACTGGTGTGATCCAGGGCAAACACATCTGCAGCTTGAGGAGCTTTGACTCAGAGTTATTGAGCCAGAGGCCGAGCTGCAGATACTGCAACACATCAGGGAAGGGGAAAGTTACCTGGATGCTTTTACCAGGAGGCTGCCGCACCCCTTAGGATAGGATCTTCTGATTTGTAAGGTGGTGAGGGACAGGGAGGTGTGACTGCTTCTGAGGCAGGTAAGGGGATCTAGAGAGTGCCTGCAATTGTCCAACAGGTTTGTGGTTCTTCCAGCTTGTTGGATGAGAGTGGGGACTGCAGGGTGGATGAACTGACTGACCATGGCACTGTGGTATAGGAAGCCATTCAAGTGGGAGGAGCAAAAAGTAATGTAGTGGTAGTAAGGGAAAGTATAGTGAGCAGGATTTACACTATCCTCTGGAGCAAAGAACAAGAGTCCGGATGGCTGTGGTGCCTGCCCAGTGTCAGGGTTTGGGACATTTGCTCAGAGCTGGAGAGGAACTTGCAGTGGGTGGGGGAGTATCCAGTTGTCATGGTCTATGTAGGTACCAACGACATAGGCAGGACAAGGAAGGAAGATCTGCATAGTCAGTTGAGAAGCTTGGCACCAAATTAAGAAGCAGAACCTGAAAGGTGGTAATCTCTGGATTATTACGCGAGCCACGTGCAAATTGGCATAGGGTACGTAAAATTAGAGAGATGAATATGTGACTGCAAGACTTATGTGGGAGAACTGGGTTCTGGTTCGTTGGGCACCAGCATCAGTGCTGGGGAAAATAGGGGCTGTACCACTGGGACGGTCTAGACCTGAACTGTACTGGGAACAGTGTTCAAGTGAGCCACATAACTAGGGAAGTAGAGAGGACATTAAACTAAACAAGGTGGGTGAAGGATCAAGCTTGTGTAGATGTAGCAAATCAAAGGGTAGAGTCAAGGTAGGAGAGTAAAATAGTAATATGGGAAATGAGGGTCAGAAAATGGCAGGAAGGGAAAGAGAGAAAAAAATCTAAGCACGGAATAACCCCACAATTGCAGTAAGTGAGGTAGTAGGTGTGGAAAAACAACGTTTTACCCACTGGTGCCAGTGGCGGGTTTTTGTGCTGTATTGTCTGCTCCCCACCTCATTAATTATGCAGCCACAGGAAACATGCCATCCCGCTGGCAGGCAGCCTCTGAATCACCCGCCATGCAGTTACCTCACCGTTTCCTCATTCCAGGTGTCATATCTAAACTGTAGCTGCACACACATTCTCAATGCTTGCAGCCCAGGACTGCTCCAGTGAAGACATGGTGCTGAAAGCCAAGAGTTCAGTGACCCGTCATTGGAATGCCTTTTGGAGGTCTTCCATGATGATCCCCACCACCCATCTGGCCGCAGGAGGTCCAGCAATCTCACCATTCCAGCTTCGGAGGCAGTGGCAGTGGTGGGCAGTGCCAACACTGCACAGAAGAGGTTGGCCATCTAGTGCAGAAAGAGGATGAATGGTCTCATCCCTGCTGCCAGGGTAAGGCGACCTGACTCTAAATTCACACACATACAAGGTCATCGCACATTCACTGGCATCTCCCTCACTCCCAGTTCAAGGGACATTGCTCACTCTCTCACACCCTCACATCTCCATCTGGCTACATCTCCCCTGGAGACTGCCTCCTCAGCCCTCACCATCTTGAGGCCACTTGCACAGATCAACATGTGCCCTCACACACACCCTGGGATGTCTCCCTTCCCCAGTACAGCCCTCGCCCTGCAGCTTCTTCCCCTGCCTGAGGCCACCTCCCCCTCTTCCCCAAGTAAGCCCTAGTCCTGCGGCCATTGAAAAGCCACTCCTGGCTTATGGCTGGTCTAGTAGGCAGAGACCTGCCCATGAGCCCGCCTAAAAGTGATGTGGTGCTGCCGGTGAAGCTTGATGTGGATGACTGCAAATGCTGCCCGAAGCAAGGTAGGCAAACAAACCTCAAAAGTCCCAGGTGAAGTGCAGCCCGCCAGGTGCACGTCAGTCATGTACAGTTGTGAAACACGCTGGCGTGGCCGATGATCCAGGGTGGGGGGGATTACTCCGGCGAGCAGGGTTTTTAATGAGATGCTAAAATATTGAAATTGGGTTCCTGATTTGTGGTGGCGGACGATTGGAAGTTAATAATAGATAATAAGGAAATGGCGGATGAAATGAACAAATAGTTTGCTTCTCTCCTCACTATAGAGGATACAAAAAACATTCCAGTAATGGCTGTAAATCAGGAGGTGGATGGGAGAGAGGAACTTGATGAAATTACAATCGGTAGAGAAGTGGTAATGAGCAAACTGTTGGAGCAGCTGGCTGACAAGTCCCTGGGTCCTGACAGACTTCATCCTAGAGTCTTAAAAGAGGTGGCAAATGAGGTAGTAGATGCATTGGTGTTAATTTTCTAAAATTCGCTCAGATTGGAAAGTAGCAAATATAACCTCCCTATTCAAGAAGGGAGGGAGGCAGAAACAGGAAATCATAGGCCAGTTAACTTGACGATTGTCATGGGTATCAAATTGTCATGTAGTATTAAATTGAAAGAAAAAACATACAACATGACAAAGATTAATGGTAAGCCAGAGGATTGGGAAAGTTTTAAAAACCAAAAAATAATAAGAGGGAGAAAATAAACGTTGAGGGTAAACTAGCAAGTAATATAAAAATGGACAGTAAAAGCTTCTTTAAATATATAAAAAGGAAGCGAGAGGCCAAAGTGAACATAGGCTCCTTAGAGAATGAGGCTGGGGAAATAATAATGGGGAACCAGGAAATGGCAGAAGTGTTGAATAAATACTTTGCATCAGTCTCCATGGTAGAAGACATTAATAGCATTCCAAAAATACTAAATAAGGGGCAAAAGTAGGGGAGGAAATAAATACATTAACTATCACTAGAGAAAAATACTAGGGAAACTAATGGGGCTAAAGGCCGATAAGTCCCCTGGACCTGATGGTTTGCATCCTCGGATATTAAAGGAAGTAGCTACAGAGATGCACTGGCAGTAATCTTCCAAGAATCCTTAGATTCTGGAAAAGTCCGAGAGGATTGGAAAATTGCCAATGTAACACCCTTTCTCAAAAAGGGAGAGAGACTAAAAACAGGTAACTATAAGCCAGTTAGCTTAACATCCGTCATTGGGAAAATGTTAGAGTCTTATATAAAGGATGTAATAGCAGAGCATTTAGAAACGCATAATATAATCAAGCAGAGTCCGCATGGCTTCATGAAGGGGAAATCATGCCTGACAAATTTATTAGAATTCTTTGAGGAGGTAACAAGCAGGATAGATAAAGAGGAACCAGCAAATGTAATATATTTGGATTTCCAAAAAGCGTTTGTTAAGGTACCGCAAATAAGGCTACTTTGTAAGGTAAGAGCCCATGGTGTTGGGGTTAGTATATTAGCATGGATAGAGAATTGGCTAACTAATAGAAGACAGAGTTGGGATAATAGTGGCATTTTCAGTATGGCGACCTGTAACTAGTGGAGTGCCACAGGGATCAGTGCTGGGGCCACAATTATTTACAATATATATTAATGACTTGGATGAGGGAAGTGAATTGTGAATGACAAAAAAAATAGGTGGGAAGGCAAACAGTGAGGATGACACAAAGGCAGGAAGAATAGAGGAGCTGAATATTATTTAAATGGAGAAAGACTGCAGAAAGCTGCAGCACAGGGATTTGGGGTCCTCATGAATGAATCACAAAAAGCTAACATACAAGTTCAGCAGGTATTAGGGAAGGCAAATGAAATGTTGACCTTTATTTCAAAGGGGAATAGAGTATAGAAAATGGGGACGTCTTGCTAAAACTATACAGGGCACTAGTTAAACCACACCTAGAATACTGTGAACAGTTTTGGTCCCTTTATCTAAGGAAAGATATACTGCCATTGGAGTCAGTCCAGAGAAGGCTCACTAGGTTGATCTTGGGCATGGAGGGATTTCCTTATGAGGAGAGGTTGAGTAGGTTGGGCCTGTACTCATTGGAGCATTATTGATTCTTAGGGGGCTTGACAGGCTAGATGTTGAGAGGTTGTTTCCCCTTGTGGGAGAGTCTAGGACCTGAGGGCATAATCTCAGAGTAAGAGGCCGCCCATTTAAGACAGAGATAAGGAGGAATTTCTTCTCTCAGAGGGTAGTGAACCTGTGGAATTCTTTACCGCAGAGGGCTGTAGAGGCCTGTTCGTCAAGTATATTCGAGGCTGAGATAGACAGCTTTTTAATCAGTAAGGGAACCAAGGGTTATGGGGGAAAGGCAGGAAAGTGGAGTTGAGGATTATCAGATTAGCCATTGATCTCATTGAATGGCAGAGCAGACTCGATGGGCTAAATGGCCTACTTCTGTTCCTACATCTTATTGTGGGGAAGGCGTTAGAATCGATCATTAAGGAGGCTATAGTTGAGCATTTAGAAAAACTCAAGGTAATCGGAAAGGGTCAGCACGGTTTTGTGACAGGGAAATCATGTTTAACCAATTCATTGGAGTTCTTTGAAGGAGTGACATGTGGTGTGGATAAAGCAAAGCCTATGGATGTACTGTGCTTGGATTTCCAGAAGGCATTTGATAAGGTGCCACATCAAAGGTTATTGTGGAAAATAAAAGCTCATGGTGTACGGTGTAACATTTTAGCATGGATAGAAGATTGGTTGGCAGGCAAAAAACAGAGAGCATGCATAAATGGGTCTTTTTCTGATTGGCAGGGTGTGAAGAGTGGAGTCCCGCTGGGGTGTGTGCTGGGGCCTCAACTTTTTACAATTTATATCAATGAGTTAGATGAGGGGAGCAAAGGCTTGGTAGCTAAAATTGCAGATGACACAAAGAAAGGTAAGAAAGTACGTTGTGGAGAGGACATAAGGAAGTTGCAGATGGATATAGAAAGATTGAATGAGTGGGAAAAAATATCTGTAGATGGAGTATAATATGGGAAAATGTGAAGTTGTTCACTTTGGCAGGAAGAATAAACAAGCAGAGTATTACTTGAATGGAGAATGGCTATAGAATTCTGAGGTGCAGAGGGAGCTAGGTGTTCTCGTGCATGAATCACAAAAAGTTTGTATGCAGCTATAGCTAGCATTTAAGAAGGCTAATGAAATGCTATTCTTGACTGCGAGAGGAATTGAACATGAAAGTAAGCATGTTATCCTTCAGTTATACAGGGCATTGATGAGATCGCATCTTGAATATTGTGTGCAATGTTGGTCTCCTTATTTAAGGGAGGATGTAAATGCATTGGAGGCGGTTCAAAGGAGGTTTATTAGATTGATACCTGGAACAAGCATGTTGTCTTATGAGGAAAGGTTAGACAGACTGGGCTTGTTTCCATTAGAATTTAGAAGAGTGAGGGGTGACTTTGATTCAAGTATATAACATCCTGAACGGCCTTGACAAGGTGGATGTGGAAAGGATGCTTCCTCTCGTGGGTGTTTCCAGAACTTGGGGGCACTTTTTTAAAATTAGGGGTCACCCTTTCAGGACAGAGATGAGGAGAATTTTTTTTCTCAGAGGGTTGTGCAACTTTAGAACTCTCTGCCTCAGAAGGCAGTGGAGGTGGGGCCATTGATTATTTTTAAGGCAAAGGTAAATAGATTATTGTTAGGCAAGGGAATCACAGGTTATCGGGGGTAGATGAGAATGTGGAATTCAAAATACGAAAAGGTAATCTGTGATCTTGTTGAATGGCGGAGCAGGCTTAAGGAGCCAAATGCCCTACTTCTGCACCTATTTCGTATGTTTATATGTTCGTATGACTAAGATGTGGAGAAACTACTTCATTCAGAGGGTTGAGAGTTTTTGGAATTCTCTACCCCAGAGGGTTGTGGCTGCTCCATTGTTGAATATGTTTAAGGCTGAGATAGATTTTTGGTCTCAGGGAATCAAGGGACATTGAGGGCAGGTGGGAAAGTGGAGTTGAGACCCAAGATCAGCCACGGTCATATTGAATGGCAGAACAGGCTTGACAGGCCACGTGGGTCTACTCATGCTCCTATTTTTGTGTTCTTATGTTCTTTGCAGCCAGCAAAGAGACTGAATTAGAGGAATTTTTTATCCTCACTGCATTACAACTTCAGTACTGTTATTGCAATCCTGTTTTTGTAAATCTGATCCCAGTAGCTCAGTATAGAGGCAAACTCATCCTATCAATTCTACTGAAATGAATAAGACCATCTCCCGCTGTTCTCACCACAGTGTCAGCTGCGGCTGAATTTGTAGCATACTCACCACTGAGTCACAAGGCCCTGGGTTCGGGTCCTAATCTGGGGTTTGAGCACTAAAATTAAGGCTGACCTTCCTGTGCAGTGCTGAGGGGGCGCTACACTGTTGGAGGTGCTTTCAGTTGGTGCGGTGTTAAACCGAAGCCCCATCTCCCTGCTAATTGAATGTAAAAGATCCCATGGTACTACTTTGAAGAAAAGCGGGCAGAGTTATCCTTGGTGCCCTGGCCAATATTTATCCCTCAATCAACATTACAAAAACAGATTATCTGGTAATTATCATAAAGCTGTTTGTGGGAGCTTGCTATGTGTAAATTGGCAGCTGTGTTTCCTATATTGCAACAGTGACAACATTTCAAAAATTCTTCATTGGCTGTAAAGCACTTCAAGATGTCCAGTGGCCCAGGCAAAGCACTGTATAAGTACAAGCCTTCCTTTCTTTTCAACAAGTACAGCAATATGGTTTTTGGCACTGAAGCATCAGTTAAGCCCTTCAAAAACTGTAGTTGCAAACTAACTCCTAAAATAGGGCTTGATGCTAATGACACTTAATTTAAGGTTACATTGTAAATAGGAACACTATTGCTGGTCTATAATCTGTTCTCGCTATGGCCTGTAATATAGGATCACATCTTACATTGTGCAGAAGAAATGTACAATAGCAAATATCCTTATTTCTTATATGTTAAAATCCAATATTAGCATAAAGATGATTATACTTGTGTATTCTATGGATATTTGCATGGCAGCACTATTCATATACATCATGCTATTTAGAGTAGAATTTGTGTGTGGTCAATATAATGAGCCTCCACTTGAACATGTTCACTTCTGCAAGTTTTTTTTGGCAGGGATTAATATTGCACTACACCCCAAGTATAATTTAATTGCTTTGTACATGAGCTAAATTTGAATCCATGTTTCAGATTTGAAAGGAGAGTATTCAAATATGCTTGGTTTCAGGAAAATCCCCTGTCCCCATTAGCTAGCTTGTAGTCTAAAGCCATAATGCTGGTAAAATACCTCATTTGTGGTTACATGGCAATACAATTGTCATGAATTCCAGTTAATATGAAATAGGAAAAACCAGAAAATGCAAACAAAACTATGTACTTGTGGGGAGGATTCCAAGATCATCATAAATTCAAGGAGCTCCTGGGACATCCTAAAATAATAAAAGGAGGTTTGTATGATTACATTGGAATTCCTTTAATGTGAAGGATCAGGGGAAAGAGGGACTATAATAACATGAAGGAAAGTTGATTGGACAGAGAATAGGTTAGGGTTAATGGGTGTTGCTTGGATTTGAGAATGTTGGGAGTGGACTTCTGCAAGACACAACAGTTGAGCTGAATGGTCTGGAATTTTACTGACTTTGCTTCTACCTCAGCTCAATTGCTGCTGAAACCGTCATATCTTTATTACCTCTAGACTTGAATATTCAAACCGGCTCGTGGCTAGCCTCACACATTCTATCCTTTATAAACTTGGGGTCGTCAAGATCTCTGTTGCCCATGTCTTAATTTGCACCAAGTTCGTTCACCCATCACCCCTGTGCTCACTGACCTACAATAGCTCCCTGTCAAACAGTGCCTTGCTTTTAAAATTCTCATCCTTGTTTTCAAATCCCCCCATGGTCTCGCTCCTCCCTATCTCTGTAATCTCTTTCAGCCTCACAACCCGCAGATATCTGCACTCATCCAATTCTGGCCTCTTAGGCATCCTCAATTTTAATTGCTCCAACCTTGGTTGCTCCTTCATTTGCCTAGGCCCTAAACTCTGGAATTCGCTCCCTAAACCTCTCCACCCCTCTACCTTGCTTTCCTTCTTGAAGATGCTCCTTAAAACCTACTTCCTTGACCAAACTTTTGTTCATCTGCCCTAACATTACTTTAAGTGGTTCGGTCTCCAATTTGCTTTATAACGCTTCTGTGAAATGCCTTGAAACATTTTATTGCATTAAAGGCGCTATATAAATGTAAGTTATTGCTGTTGAGATAATCCATTTCTCAAGGAAAATAAGGAATGATGGTATACACTCAATGAAAGTTGAAGGTGAGCAAAGATATCTAGCAACCCAAATACGTAACTCACTTGCAAGCACAAATATGGGTAGATAAAACGGTGTTATATAAAGGACCTAAATCAGTTACAGAATAGTTATTCGTTAATTATATATGTGAAATGTAAACCTCTAATTTAACCAAGTTACATTTTTATATTCACACCAATCCAGCATTACACTTGTGAATGATTATAATGGTAATAAGGATACTATGTCACCGAAAAATGGTCATGTTAACATGTAACAAGGTTTTGTTTAAAAACCTCAAAATAAACCCATAAAATGCAGAATGTAAACACACTTCTGATTTTAAAATAAGCCATACTGAAAAGTTAACCTATCTTTTTTAAGGTTCAGCAGTTTGTACTTTTATTTCAGAATTTCAGCAGTTGCTATTTTCTTTATCTTAAAAATGTGCTCTCCCTTATGTTATTTCTTTCACTAACAAATAAAAATACAAGTATTTTTTCCAACATTATTACCAAAGCAGTTAAAGCGATGGTTTTTAAAATTATCCATGACATGTTTCATGGCAACTGGTTTCTGATGTCAACTATTTCATGTGTTGGTTACAATATCTCATATGTGAATACAGCATTTAATAATTTGTATCAATAAATATGCGCTTCAACATCATTGTAATTTTTGTCTTGTCTGTACATTTCTGCATATACTGTATTGAATTGTTTGACAAAATAAAGGTGGATTACTGAGGGTGCAGAATCCACGCCCAGTTGTTATGCCACAGTAATATGTACTTCTCATAAATATTAAGGGTATGTTTTGTTTAAGAATTTCTAGTTACCATAATAATGAGGAAATAAAGTCATTGGCTTACAGTCATTATGGCACAGAAGGAGGCCATTCGGCCCATCAAGTCCATGCCAGCCCTCTGTAGAACAGTCCAATCAATCCCATTTCCCTGCTCTATCCCCATAGCCCTGAAAGTTTATTTCCCAAAAAGTGTCCATGCAGTTTCCTTTTGAAATCATTTATCATCTCTGCTTCCATAACCCTCATAGTTCCACACGAGTTCCAAGTTATTTCCACTCGCTGCATTAAAAAAAGGTTCTTCTCATACTCCCCCTTCAGCTTTCGCCAAAAACTTTAATCTTGTGTACCATAAATTAGCGGAAAGAGTTTATCTTTGTCTACCTTCTCTAAACTTGTCATAATTTTCTACATCTCTACCAAATCTCCCCTCAAATTCCTTTGCTCTAACGACAATAACCCCAGCTTCTCCCAACCTAACCTAATAGCTAAAATCCCTCATAAGATCATAAGAAATAGGAACAGGAATACGTCATTTGCCCCCTCGAGCCAGCTCTACCATTCAATAAGATCATGGCTGATCTGATGTGGCCTTAGCTCCACATTCCTGCTGCCCCCCACCACAATTTAACCCTTGACTCCCTTGTCAATCAAAAATCTTTATAACTCAGCCTTGAATATATTCAATGACCCAGCCGCCACTGCTTTCTGGAGAAGAGAATCCCAAAAATTAATGACCCTCTGAGAGAATAAATTCCTCTCCTCATTTTCTTATATGGGAGACCCCTTAATTTGAAACTGTGCCCCCTAGTTTTATATTCCCCTATGATGGGAAACATTCTCTCAGCATTTACTCTGTCAAGCTCCCTCAGAATCTTATATATTTCAGGAAGATCACCTCTCAATCCTGGAACCATTCTAAAATCTCCTCTGCACCCTCTCAAGGACCATCACATGCTTCCTAAAGTAAGGTGACCATAACAGGACACCGTACTCTCGTTGTAGCCTAATCAGAGCCTAATCATAGGTTCAGCGTAACTTCCCAACTTCAGTACTCATACCTCTATTTACGCAGCTCAAGGTCCCATATGTTTTGCTAACTGCTCCCTTAATATGTCAAAGATCAATGCACATGAATACCCAGCTCCCTCTGTCCCTGTACACTTTTTAGAATTGTGCCATTTAGTTTATATTTCCTCTCCCTAAACCTTCTGCCAAAATGCATTACCTCAAACTTTTCTGCATTAACTTCCATCTGCCACTTGTCTCCCTATTTTGCTAACTTTTCTATGTCCACTTGCCTTAGCAAACTGGGATGCAAGCCATCCGGATCAGGGAACTTACCCGCTTTAACTTACCTGCTTTAAGTATAGCCAGCTTTTCCAGTATATCCTTCCTATCAATTTTCATCTCATCCATTACCTCTACCATCTATGCTTACCACCAGGATCCTCTTCCTTGGTAAACACCAAAAACATATTAAGTACTCTAGCATTGCCTACGCATTTTGTTATGATGTGGCAGGTGATATGTGCCAGGCGGACCAAATCCACAAAGGAAACTTGGCCACACTATCACAACGGTTTTGCAATTTGAACTTATTACGAGAAGGCATATCACTGAATTCAGAATAATTGAGTCCACTAACACCTTTAGAGATTTTAAAATTAAGTTAAAACATTTATTAACAAAAGAAAAAAAAAATAAACGCACACAAGATTACAGTTACAGGGTTATTTAGTCTTAACAGTTCCCAAAATTCTTAATTAAACAGGATCCCAACTATACATCCCCTTTAAGGCAACAGTTCAAGCTAAATTTGAAATTATAAAATCAATCCAGCAAGGTTACCACAGCACCCATTTGACAGTGGAATTCCAAAACCATATTCATCACACTTTGTGTTTACATACGTGTATTGCAAACTTGTCTTTGATTTCATTGCTTCCATCTAACATGGTGCTACTTCCTTCTCTAGTACTATCCAAAACTCCCACCCCTATACGTACCTTATTTCTCTTTTTTCCTTCTATGTGTTGGCTCCCATCCCCCTGCCAATTTATTTTAAACCCTTCCCAATTATGTTAATAAACCTTGCCATGAGCATTTTAGCCCCAGTCCTGTTTAGGTGCACCCCATCTCTTTTGGATAGGTGCCTCCTGCCTCAGAACTGGCCCCAATGTTCTAAGAATCTGAAGCCCTCCTTCCACCACCATGCCTTAAGTCATGTATTGATTCTCCCTAACTTCCTATTTCTACTCTTGTTAGTGTGTGGCACAGGGAGTAATCTAGAAATTACTACCTTCAAGGTTCCATATTTTAACTTTCTCCCTAGCTCCTGAAAACCTGACTGTAGGATCTCAATACCTGCCTGTGTCATTGTTACTGATGTGTACCACAACTTCTGGTTCCTGCAGAATATTCTGCATCCTCTTTGTGATATTCTTTACTGTGACTCTAGGGAGGCAACACATCAAGCAGTGTTCACATGACGGTTACAGAAACGTCTCTCTGCGCGCCCCCCCCCCCCCCCCCCCCCCCCCCAGCTATGGAATATCCTATAACGAGTGCACTTCTACTCTTTGCTGTTCCCCATTGTGCATTTTCTTTCAATTAGTGCCTTGGGGTGGACTGCATCTTCTCAAGGTGTCGTCACTTCCAGCAGTTTCCAATATTGAATACAGGCTTGAGAGTGTGTTACGATCCCAGATCAGAGCCTCCTAATTTTGTTACGACCTGGTTAAAGACCCATAACTTTTGTTGTAAAGTAGTCAAAGTTTTGAATCCCAGTTACTTACTAAGAGAATAAGCCACAAGATTCCGCAGTTTTGAATAAACAGAAGAAATTTTACTATATAAGAGTCAACAAAGCAAAAGATTAGTGATATCAATCTTATACTCTAACATCCAGAATTAACATGAGGTAAACATGAATTAACAGGCAAACTATGGTTGAACACAGAAACTATACATTTAATGACAGAACCAATCAAGCCAGGTCCCCTGAATTTCTCAGCAACCCACCTAGATGTCAGATATCACTGTGAGTCATAAAAATTCTTTAAACCTCTGTCTTCCTCACAAGAGCTTTCAGCTCCTCTCTGTCGAGGATATAGCTTCTGATTTCCCTCAACAGCCACTTCAACTCAGACTGCTCTCCCTCCAGCTGTGCATTCTCTTCTCCAGAGACTGTATCGGACTGGATTGTTGAGGCTGCACACCAGCATCTAATTACCAGCACAATTCCAGCTCTCTAGCTACTACTCAGAGTAGCACATCACTGCTCCTGGGCTTTTCGTTGCCCCAACAGCCAGCTTCACTGAGCTGATACTGCTGCTGGGTTTCTCTGAGCTCCAGCCTCTCCAGCTACACTGAGCAAATACTGCTCCTTGGCTTCCCTGAACCCCAGCTCATAGCAACAGAAAGCTACCAATGGCTCCTGGGGCTTCTCAGAACCCTAGCCCCCTCAGCAGCATGGAGCTAATGGCAGCACTTGAGCTGCATGGCGCTGATCCTCCTCTCTCTATGCTCCTGGCTGCTTGTCACGTGGGCAAACTTTTTTGCCATACCCCAGCCCCTGGTTGCTGTTTTCACACCACATCACCGCACAAGCACACTGCCTGATCCCAGCAGCTGCAGAGGAATGCCAGTCCGAGTATGTGTGGCCTGTCTCCCTGTCGGCTTTGCGCTGGAACTCCTAGGCGTGCCAGGAATTGTAGTCTTTGGTCTCTGCCTGGAAAATCCCCAAACCCAGCAATAAAGACTCCCTCACACGTAGCATGCACCCCAGAGACTCCTGCACTTCCTACTCTTCCGGATGATCACCCATCTACTACCCATAAATATCCCCCATCCTCAATAATGGAGGAGTCCGGCACATCAGTGCAAAAGATAAGGCTGAAGCATTTGCAACAGTCTTCAGCCAGAAGTGCCGAGTGGATGATCCATCTCGGCCTCCTCTGGAGGTCCCCAGTATCACATGCCAGTCTTCAGCCAATTCGATTCACTCCAAGTGATGTCAAGAAACGGCTGAAGGCGCTGGGCACTGCAAAGGCTATGGGCCCTGACAGTATTCCAGCAATAGTACTGAAGTCTTGTGCGCCAGAACTTGCCGCTCCCCTAGCCAAGCTGTTCCAGTACAGCTGCAACACCGGCATCTACTTGGTAATGGTATATCCTGTACACAAAAGGTAGGACAGATCTAACCCGGCCAATTACTGCCCCATTAGTCTACTCTCGATCATCAGGAAAGTGGTGGAAGGGGTCATCAACAATGCTATGAAGTAGCACTTGCTTAGCAATAACCTGCTCACCTACGCTCAGTTTGGGTTCCGCCAAACTGAGTCACTCAGCTTCTGACCTCATTGCAGCCTTGGTTCAAGCATGGACAAAAGAGCTGAACTCCAGAGGTGAAGTGAGAGTGACTGCCCTTGACATCAAGGCAGGATTTGACCATGTGGCATCAAGGAGCCCTGGCAAAACTGGAGTCAATGGGAATTGGGGGGGAAAATCTCCACTGGTTGGAGTCATGTCTAGCACAAAGGAAGATGGCTGTGGTTGTTGGAGGCCAATCATCTCAGTTGCTCCATATTCTTGTTGTGTCGCAGTGAGTCACCTGGTTGTGTCTTCATTTGTGTAGAACAGAGAACAAATCTGACAGAAGTAACCACTCTTTAGAAAAATAATTCAACACCTATAGGGTTGTTGAGCTTATAGGGTGGCATTTTAAACTCAGCAAAGCAGGAGTTCCTCAGGATAGTGCCCTCGGCCCAACCATCTTCAGCTGCTTCATCAATGACCTTCCTTCCATCATAAGGTCAGAAATGGGGATGCTTGCTGATGATTGCACAATGTTCAGCACCATTCACGTCTCCTCAGATATTGAAGCAGCCCATGTCCAAATGCAGCAAGACCTGGACAATATCCAGGCTTGTACTGGCAAGTGGCAAGTAACATTCGCGCCACGCAAGTGTCAGGCAATGACCATCTCCAACAAGAGAGATTCTAACCATTGCCTCTTGACATTTAATGGCATTAACATCGCTGAATCCAGCACTGTCAACATCCTGGAGGTTACCATTGACCAGAAACTGAACTGGACTAGCCATATAAATACTGTAGCTACAAGAGCAGATCAGAGGCTAGGAATCCTGCCGTGACAAACTCATCTCCTGACTCCCCAAAGTCTGTCCACCATCTACAAGGCACAAGTCAGGAGTGTGATGGAATACTCTCCACTTGCCTGGATGAGTGCAGCTCCCACAACACTCAAGAAGCTTGATGCCATCCAGGACAAAGCATCCCGCTTGATTGGCACCCCTTCCACAAACATTCACTCCCTCCACCACTGACGAACAGTGGCAGGAGTGTTTACCATCTGCAAGATGCACTGCAGAAACTGACCAAGGCTCCTTAGACAGCACCTTCCAAACCCACAAAACACTACCATCTAGGAGGACAAGGGCAACAGATACATGAGAGCATTACCACCTGGAAGCCCCCCTACAAGCCACGCACCACCCTGACTTGGAAATATATCACCATTCCTTCACTGTCGCTGGGTCAAAATCCTGGAACTCCCTCCCTAACAGCACTGTGGGTGTACCTACACCACATGGACTGCAGCAGCTCAAGAAGGCAGCTCACCACCACCTTCTGAAGGGCAATTAGGGGTGGGCAATAAATGCTGGCCTAGCCAGCAATCCCCACATCCCATAAATGAATAAAAAAAAAAAATCCTGAACTCTCATTGACTGTGGGGTGACCACCTCCTGGAATGTACAATCCAGGAAACTCATCCTCGCTGATGCTCTGCAGTGACGTCAGCTACCCCTCAAGGTCGGAAATCCTGAGTTTGAGCTCAGGCAGCTAGAGACACATCCTACACACATGGTCCCCCAAGACACATGATGTTCCACATGCCGCAGGAATTGTAAGCAACAGGTCTCATTTGCCCATCCCTGATCTAACTAACCTCTATTCTCTCTTTTAGAATCGAGTTAATTTTCCAGCTCCTGGTTTAAACAAATGCCCTAGTTTAGGGATAGAAAAAGAGAATTACTCACCAACCAATCTCTTACCAGTTTTCCTCTGTTGTCATACTTGATTTTTTTCCTCTTATTTCCGAACACACACACACACTATCTGACTCATGATGACACCCCGCCACAGCTTTTAACTAAGAGTCTCCAATTCTGTAGCACCATAATCCCTCTTCCTACAACTGCCGCTGACTCTCTGCCACTGCTTTTAAATGTGGGTCTCCAGTACTGAGCTTTCTCAGACTTGGTTGCTCTGATTTACCACTTCCTTCCTATTACTTAATGATCAAAAGTGGGGAAATATGTATTATGCCATATATTAAAACTGTATGATATGCTGTAGATAATCTATCAGGCTCAGTGTTATAAGTTTGTCCAATAAGTGTGAGTTTTTGTCAAGAGTTTAACTTTACTACCCAAAATCTAGTCATGATAGTGTGAACTGGAATTTAACGACAAAACCCCTTGCTGTATGAATGGGTTACTGTAAACTCATATGTGCCTTCACATACATCATTTGAAATACAGACTGATTGACACTTGCTTCAGTGAGACGAGGCAAGATACAAAATTGTCAAGCTGCAATTGTTACAGTCACCTATTGAACATAAAGAGTAACAGTAATAATGAATGTAATTTACTTTGACTAAATCCTGGTAAACTTCCCATTGGGATTGAAAACAACAAAATGAGACCTAGTGGTCCTTTTAGTGGGCAAAACATTCACTTTTTACTGAGCAGGCCTTTCTTTGAATCAGATTAGCTCTGAGCTTGAGATGAGCCAATTTTTTCTTGCCAGATGAGGCTTCCCAAAGTTAAGTTTTAATATTATTTATGCCAGGACCCTACATGCAAAATGATCAGATATTCTGATCCATATATCCTTGTTGTTAGAGGGAAGAACTATGAGGAAATGGCAGCTAATCGGCCTTAAAATAGGAACCTTGGGGAGATTCCTTGCCATACTTTCATTGTTGGATTAATATTCTGTAATTATATATGTAATGTCAATGTAATGGCAGTTACATTGTCAAGGTCCAATAATAACCTTCTTGTTGACAGGCAGTTATATTATATAGCAATTACATTGTTAAGACAACTGCTTGTTAAAACAGGTGATAGGCATTGGTTCACCTATCAAAATAGTATAAATGTAACATTCCAGTGTAGGAGGGAACGGAAAAGTCTGATGCACTGAAGAGCTGTCTTGAGAATAAATCAGCTTGAGGCAAAAGACTAGCTTTGGACTCATTCTTCCATGACGAGCACTTATTGTGACTAACATGTAAAATCACGGTGAGAGTTTTTTTAACTCTTTCACGGGATGTGAGTGTCACTGTCAAGGTCAGCAGTTGTTTCTTATCCCTAATTATCCTTAAGAATATAGTGACGAGCTGCTATTTTGAACCACTGCAGTCCGTTTGGTGTAGGTGCACATATAGTGCTCCCAGGAAAGGAGTTCCATGATTTTGACCCAGTGACCAGTGAAGGAGCAGCAATATAGTTCCAAATCAGGATGGTGTGTGGCTTAGGGGGGAATTTGCAGATGGTGGTGTTCCCATGCATCTGCTGCCTGTTCTTCTAAGTGGTAGAGGTCATGGGTTTGGAAGGTGCTGTCAAAGGAGACTTGGTGAGTTCCTGCAATGCATTTTGTATATGTCATACACTGGAGCCAGTGGTCCGGTGGCGGAGGAAGTGAATGTTTAAAGTGGTGGATGGGGTGCCAATCAAGTGGGTTGCTTTGTCCTGGATGGTGTAGAGTTTCTTGAGCGTTGTTAGAGCCACACTCATCCAGGCAAGTGGAGAGTATTCCATCACCTTCCTGACCTGTGCTTTTTAAATGGTGGACAGGCTTTAGGGAGTCAAGAGGCGAGTTACTTGCTGCAGAATTCTCAGCCTCTGACCTGCTCTTATAGCCACAGTATTTATATGGCTAGTCCAGTTCAGTTTCTGGTTAGTGGTAACCTCCAGTACTTGATGGTGGGGCAGTCTACACTGCAGTGCTGCTCTGGGCTGCAGTAGGGTGCTTGAGTTGGAGTTTGGTGACTGAGGGAATTTAAGGGTTAATTTCTGTTTAAAGTCTAGTCTTGGTTTAATTTAATAATTAACTGAAAGTTGCTGTTTGGATTGGAAGCAGGTGAGTTTTAGACCAGTTTTAAAACAGGGCTTATACAGGCTCTGCTTGCAGCTACAACTAGTTAATTAGATAACTGGTTTAAACAGGTTTTCAGAGGCTAGATTCAGAGAGTATCAAAACAGGCTATCTTACAGTGCTGCTCTGGGCTGCAGTAGAGCGCTTAAGTTGGAGTTTGGTGACTGAGGGAGGAGGTGAGATGGGAACGAGGTGATCCTTTGAGTACTGAGAGTACGGTCGGGTAAGTATTTACTATTATCGCTTATTGTTTTTAAGATCTTATTTTGTGGTTCATCATTTGTGAGGGCTATATTCTGTAACAACAAGGAGCAGGGAAGAAGGGCCCTAGAGTAATTGATATTATTTGATATTAAGTATCTTCCAAAAGATTTAATTTAAAGGGGTAAGTCATGGCAGGGGAGATCAAAGCTGTGGTGTGCCCCTCCTGCTCTCTCTGGGAAGCCAGGAACATTCCCAGTGCCTGGGGCCAGCATGTGTGCAGGAAGTGTCTCCAGCTGCAGCTCTTGGAAACCCGGGTTTCGGAGCTGGAGCGGCGGCTGGGGACACGGTGGAGCATCAGCGAGGCGGAGAGTGTCGTGGATAGCACGTACAGAGAGGTGGTAATTCCGCAGGCTAAGAGTCCACAGGCAGGAAAGGAATGGATGACCACCAGGTAGAGCAAGACGACTAGGCAGGCAGTGCAGGAATCTCCTGTGGCTATCCCCCTGCAAAACAGATATACCACTTTGGAGACTGTTGGGGAGAATGGCCTCTCAGGGGAAAGCAGCAACAGCCAAATTTGTTGCACCACGGTTGGCTCTGCTGCACAGAGGAGGAGTAAAAAGTGTGGGAATACAACAGTTATAGGGGATTCAATTGTAAGGGGAATAGATAGGTGTTTCTGTAGCCACAAACGAGACTCCAGGATGGTATGTTACCTCCCTGGTGCTAGGGTCAAGGATGTCTCAGAGTGGCTACAGGACATTCTGAAGGGGGAGGGTGAACAGCCAGTGGTGGTAGTACACATTGGTACAAACGACATAGGTAAAAGAAGGGATGAGGTCGTAAAAGCAGAATATAGAGAGTTAAGAAGTAAGTTGAAAATTAGGACCTCAAAGGTAGTGATCTCGGGATTACTACCAGTGCCACGTGCTAGTCAGAGTAGAAATAGCAGGGTATATCGGATGAATACGTGGCTGAAGAGATGGTGTGAGGGGAGGGTTTCAGATTCCTGGGACATTGGGACCGGTTCTGGGAGAGGTGTGACCAGTACAAATTGGACGGGTTACACCTGGGTAGGACCGGGACTGATGTCCTAGGGGGAGTATTTGCTAGAGTGGTTGGGGGAGGGTTTAAACTAAAGTGGCAGGGAGATGGAAACTGATGCAAGTAGTCAGAGGAGGGGGAATCAAGGACAAGAACAAAAGACAGAAAGGGGAATAAGAAAAGTGATAGGCAGAGAAAATCAAGGGCAAGAATCAAACAGGGCCTCAGTGAAAAATAGTGGGAACGGGCAAGAAATGTTAAAAAGATAAACCTTAAGGCTTTGTGCCTTAGTGTGAGGAGCATTCGCAATAATGTGGATGAATTAACCGCACAAATAGATGTAAATAGGTTTGATATAGTCGGGATTATGGAGACATAGCTGCAGGGTGACTAGGGATGGGAACTGAACATCCAGGGGTATTCAGTATTTAGGAAGGATAGACAAAAAGGAAAAGGCGGTGGAGTTGCATTGCTGATTAAAGAGGAGATTAACGCAATAATGTGGAAAGATATTAGCTCTGACGTGGAATCTGTATGGGTAGAGCTGAGAAACACCAAGGAGCAAAAAATGTTAGTGGGGGTTGTATATAGACCCCCCAA
Source organism: Cetorhinus maximus (assembly GCF_964194155.1). NCBI lineage: Eukaryota > Metazoa > Chordata > Chondrichthyes > Lamniformes > Cetorhinidae > Cetorhinus > Cetorhinus maximus. Next base: position 126,549,215 of record NC_135883.1, on the reverse strand, counting down.
ACTGTAGTGGTGATGTTGGGAATAGCATTAAACAGGAATTTAGAGACACATGCAAAAGAGGAACATCTGTAATTATGGATGACTTTAATCTGCATATAGATTGGACAAATCCAACTAGTAACAATACCATAGAGGAGGAATTCCTGGAGTGTATACGGGATAGTTTTCTGGACCAATACGTTGAGGAACCAACTAGAGAACAGACCATCCTAGACTGGGTATTGTGTAATGAGAAAGGAATAATTGGCAATCTAGTTTTGCGAGGCCCCTTGGGGATGAGCGACCATAACATGATAGAATTCTTCATCAAGATGGAGAGTGACATAGTTGATTCTGAGACTAGGGTCCTGAATCTTAATAAAGGAAACTATGATGGGGACGCGATGGATTGGGAAACGTTACTTAAAGGGATGACGGTGGATAGGCAATGGCAAACGTTCAAAAAGCGCATGGGTGAACTGCAACAATTGTTTATTCCTGTCTGGCACTAAAGTAAAATAGAAAAGGTGGCCAAACCATGGCTTACAAGGGAAATTAGAGATTGTATGCCTCTTCCTTGGATCTAATATTTATTGGCCAGAAAAAACAACAGACCTGAGGATTTGGAGCACTTTAGAATTCAGCAAAGGAGGACCAAGGGATTGATTAAGAAGGGGAAAATAGAGTACGAGAGTAAGCTTGCATAAAAACATAAAAACTGACTGTAAAACTTACTATAGGTATGTGAAGAGAAAAAGATTGGTGAAGATAAATTCCCCTTACAGTCAGAAACAGGGGAATTTATAATGGTGAACAAAGAAGTGGCTGACCAACTAAATACATACTTTGGTTCTGTCTTCACAAAGGAGGACACAAATAACATACCTGAAATGTTGGGGGACACAGGGTTTAGTGAGAGGGAGGACTGAAAGAAATCAGTATTAGCAGGGAAATGGTGTTGCAGAAATTGATGGGATTAAAGGTAGATAAATCCCCAGGGCCTGATAATCTACATCCCAGAGTACTTAAGGAAGTGGCCTTAGAAATAGTGAATGCATTGGTGGTCATCTTCCGAGATTCTGTAGACTCTGGAACAGTTCCTACAGATTGGAGGGTAGCTAATGTAACCCCACTTTAAAAAGAGAGGTAGAGAGAAAACAGGGAATTATAGACCAGTCATACTGATGTCGGTAGTGGGGAAAATTCTAGAGTCCATTATAAAAGATTTCATAGCTGAGCACTTGGAAAGCAGTGGCAGAATCGGACAGAGTCAGCATGGATTTACGAAAGGGAAATCATGCTTGCGAAATCTACTGTAATTTTTCAAGAATGTAACTAGTAGAGTTGATGAGGGGGAGCCAGTGAATGTGGTTTATTTGGACTTTCAGAAGGCTTTCGACAAAGTCCCACATAAGAGATTAGCGTGTAAAATTAAAGCGCATGGGATTGGGGGTAGTGTATTGAGGTGGATAGAAAACTGGTTAGCAGCCAGGAAACAAAGAGTAGGAATAAACTGATTTTTTTCCGAATGGTAGGTAGAGACTAGTGGGGTACCGCAGGGATCAGTACTGGGACCCCAGCTATTCACAATATGTATTAATGATTTAGATGAGGGAGCTGAATGTAATATCTCCAAATTTGCAGATGACACAAAGCTGGGCGGGAGGGTGAGCTGTGAGGAGGATGCAGAGATGCTTCAGTGTGATTTGGACAAGCTGAGTGAGTGGGCAAATGCATGGCAGATGCAGTATAATGTAGATAAATGTGAAGTTATCCACTCTGGTAGCAAAAACAGGAAGGCAGATTATTATCTGAATGGCTATAAATTGAGGAATGGGAATGTGCAACGAGACCTGGGTGTCCTCGTACACCAGTCGCTGAATGTAAGCATGCAGGTGCAGCAGGCAGTAAAGAAGGCAAATGGTATGTTGGCCTTCCTAGCGAGAGGATTCAAGTACCAGAACAGGGATGTCTTGCTGCAATTATACAGGGCCTTGGTGAGACCACACCAGGAATGTTGTGTGCAGTTTTGGCCTCCTTATCTGAGGAAGGATGTACTTGCTATAGAGGGAGTGCAGCGAAGTTTACCAGACTGATTCATGGGATGGCGGGACTGACATATGAGGAGAGATTGAGTCAGTTAGGATTATATTCGCTAGAGTTCAGAAGAATGAGGGGGGATCTCATAGAAACCTATAAAATTCTAACAGGAATAGACTGGGTAGATGCAGGAAGGATATTCCCGATGGTGGGGGAGTCCAGAACCAGGGGTCACAGTCTGAGGATACGGGGTAGACCATTTAGGACTGAGATGAGGAGAAATTTCTTCACCCAGAGAGTGGTGAGCCTGTGGAATTCACTACCACAGAAAGTAGTTGAGGCCAAAACATTGTATGTTTTCAAGAAGGAGTTAGATATAGCCCTTGGTGTGAAGAGGATCAAGGGATATGGGGAGAAAGCAGGAGCAGGCTATTGAGTTGGATGATCAACCATGATCATGATGAATGATGGAGCAGGCTCGAAGGGCCGAATGGACTACTCGTGCTTCTCTTTTTAATGTTTCTATTCAGCAATGGTAATGCTACTGAATGTTGAGGAGCGATGGTTTGATTCTTTCTGGTTGGAGGTGTTACTGCGTGGCACTTGTGTGGCACAAATCTTATTTGCCATTTATCAATGCAAGCCTGAACATTGTCCAGGCCTTGCTCAGTATCTGAGGAGTTGTGAATATAACTGAACACAAGGCAATTATCAGTGAATATCCCCACTTTTGACCTTATGCTGGAAAGAAGGTCAATGATGAAGCATCTGAAGATGTTTGGGCCTAGGACACTACCCTGAGGAACTCCTGCAGCAATGTCCTATGGCTGAAATGATTGGCCTCCAACAAACACAAGCATCTTCCTTTGTGCTAGGTATGAGAGCAACCCGTGGAGCGCTTTCCCCCAGATTCCCATTGACTTCGATGTTGCTAGGCTCCTTGATGCCACACTCGGCCATGGACAGTGACTCTCACCTCACCTTTTGAGCTCAGCTTTTCTTTTTTTCACCATTTTTGGACCAAGGTTCTAATAAGGTAAGGAGCCAAATGTCCCTGGTGGAACCCAGACTGAGTATGGGTGTGCAAGTTATTGCTGTGTCAGTGCTGCTTGATAGCACTCGATGGCACCTTCCATCATTTTGTTGACGATCGAGAGTAGACTGATAGGATGGTAATTGGCCAGACTGGAATTCTTCTGCTTTTTATGAACAAGAAATAGCTGGGTAATTTTCCGCATTGTCAAGTAGATGCCAGTGTTGTAGCTGTAGTGGAACAGATTAGCTAGGCATGTAGCTAGTTCTGAAGTACAAGTCATTAGTCTGCTGGGATCCTGTCATGGCATGTAGCGTTTGCTGCATCCATTACCATTATCGTAAAGATTGTTATAGTTCAAACAGAAGGTGCACCATCACCTTCTCAGGAGACCTGGGGAAAGACTCTAATCTAATCTTGCCAACATCACCCACATCCAAAGAACATATTCATTTTTTAAAAATTCTGTATGTCTGTTATGTTTACAAAAACAATATGTCTTTCTCAAATCTTGTTGTCACTGTGGGATAAAGTTGATGTGCTCTGAACCAAGCTTCTAGAGTGGGGCATTATAGATAGTGGGGCAACCTGCTGAAGGATCGGACAATTGAGGATAAACTTTCTCTGATGGCTAATCACAGAGGCACCATAGCAGCATTCATCAAATAGTCCAAGGTCTAGACAGCTCCAACCGCTTGGCTGAAAGGAAGCTTGAAGATTTATATCACTGCATAGGGGTAAAAAAGAAGAAAAAATTTAAAAATACAATTAATATTGAAACTACAAACATACCACAAAAGGCTCATGAAATGTTTTTGTAAATTTTAGTAGTTACAATTTGGATAAGTTAATTTAGACCATAAGACATAGGAGCAGAAATTAGGCCATTCGGCCCATCGAGTCTGCTCCGCCATTCAATCACGGCTGATAAGTTTCTTTAGGTGCACCACATGTGGAATCTGCCTCACATCATTAAAGATGATCTTTTGGCAGACTTAAATGTACAACTTCAACAGTTTATTATAATTTAATACTTGGATTCCCATAACCTATTCTATGTTTTGGATAAATGGTGCATATAATTTATCATAATTATAACAAATGTTAAACCTATAATAACTACATTTGTTCATTTCAGTCTTAATAATGTTAAGTGTAGGTCTGTCTATGTTTCAAATAACATTTTCCTTCAAATGATTTCAAAAGGACTCAAATTTTTCTGAGGAATCTTAATACCATATTTATTTAATACAACTTGACAAGACTTTCAGACAAGATGATTGATGAAACACACAGAATAGTGAAAGAACAGTTTGATACTGGTTATCTGATACACCCTTAAGCACATAAGAAAACATAAGAACATAAAATTGAGAGAGTTTCTATTTCAGTATACCTCAAAGTTACAAACCTGAACAAGTACTGTAGGTTCTCCAAGCCTGGGGGTCCAGCTTATGTGACAACATATGACTGATGGTTTTCCAGATGATTGACATAAAGACCTTAGGTGTACCTTCTTTTGTTAGTACAACTACTACATCAAGTAATAGAGCAGGTTCCTATTCCTCCACCTTAAAACTGATGTTTCTCAGTATTGCTATCCCATAGACACCAATAACCTTTAAAAAGATATTTGAACTACCAGTGACTAGCTGAAAAGATTATATAATAGGATTTCAAGTTTAAGACTATTACTGTAACAAACAAAAGGCAACATTGTCTAACCACTATCCAGTAGGCAACTTATACTTTAAAGTACAGAAATATTTCCCCATTTGGAAATGACCAAAAATCCCCTTCTCCCTGCCACCACCACCTCTGCCCCCCCCCTTCTAATTCTACAACTGATTTTCACTGAGCATAAATAGAGACCTCTTCCCTCTAGCCCAAGCTAGGTGAATCTTCCAGCCTCCTTTAAATCCTCACAAACTCAGTCTCTTCAATCTGAGTGTGAGCTCCTACTCCCATTCCGTGTGGTGACCCAACAGAATCAGCATTTTCTCTGCTTCAGGTACAGGACTAGCTGCCTTTATCTCCTGCTCTCTGCTCCTCAGATAGCTGAAGACTGACTTGTCTGTGAGTTTCAGGGATATGTTAGGAACCCTGTAACCTGGTATTGCAATGGCTTTCTATGGACATTTTTCTTCCCAAAGCCCATCAAAGTGAATCACATGAGCCTTGTATCCAGGTAAAAATGTTAATTAGCTATCTCCTAGACCTCCAACTCCAATCTATCTTGGAATTAAACAAACGGTTTAAAGTACAACCTATGAAAAGCCTGAAACTCCTAACACCTCCCTGTGATACTTGGAGACTAACAGTTGACCCACAGTCAACACAGGTATGAACATCTTGCCCCTTCTCAGCAAGTCTTTTGACTTAGGCCCCTCTTGTCCTCATAGCAACCAAGCCACCCAGGTTTTTTGCCAGGCAGAATTCAGAGCAGGTCACATGACCCTCTTTATTCCTCTATTTTACTTTAAAGAGGCAGCTCCAAAGCATAACAATCTTATAAACTTAGTATTTGTAACATCAGCAAAATAACATTTTGGATGATCTAACAAAAAGTTTGATTCAGGATATCTACACCATTTCTCACACCAAATAGCTGCTTACACTGAGTGAGTTATGTGAGATACGCTTATTCATCCATTAATCATGCTGACTCAATTTACTACGTTAGAAATGTGTGATTTTTCCATGTTTTGTTAGTGGTGCCTTTCCATGTGCAATCATGTTAATCATTTACATTTCAGATCAACAATTTGCTGGAAGAGTGAGCTTTTACAATCAGTATTCGGCTACGAAAGAATAAATGTACATTGAGAATTAATTTTGAAGGCTTTGTTCTTAAAAGAAAGATTGTACTAATATTGTTTTTCCTAACCTCTGGATGCCTGAAAACAGTGAAGTATTTTTGAATTGTAATCACTGTTATGCAATAGGAAATGTGGCGGTGGCATAGTGGTATTGTCACTGGACTAGTAATCCAGAGAACACGCAGATGGTGGAATTTGAATTCAGTAAAAATCTGGAATGAAAGTCTAATGATGACCTTGAAACTAATATCAATTGTAAAAACCCCATATGGTTCACTAATATCCTTCAGGGAAGGAAATCTGCGATCCTTACCCGTTCTGGCCTACATGTGACTCCAGACACACAGCAATGTGGTTGACTCAAGTGCCCTCTGAAATAGCCTAGCAAGCCACTCAGTTGTATCAAAAAAGGAATGAAACTTGGCGGACCACCCGGCATTGACCTAGGCACTAGAAACGACATCAGCAATCTCAGCCCTGTCGACCCTGCAAAGCCCTCCTTACTAACATCTAGGGGCCAGTGCCGAAATTGGGAGAGCTGTCTCTCAGACTAGTCAAGCAACAGCCTCACATAGTCATTCTCACGGAATCATACCTGACAGATAAAGACCCAGACACCACCATCACCATCCCTGGCTATGTCCTGTCCCACCGGCAGGAAAGACCCAACAGAGGTGGCGGCACAGTGTTATACAGTCAGGAGGGAGTTGCCCTGGGAGTCCTCAACATTGACTCCAGACCCCATGAATTCTCATGGCATCAGGTCAAACATGGGCAAGGAAACCTCCTGATTACCACGTACTGCCCACCCTCAGCTGATGAATCAGTGCTCCTTCATGTTGAACACCACTAGAGGAAGCACTGAGGGTGGCAAGGGTGCAGAATGTACTCTGGGTGGGAGACTTCAATGTCCATCATCAAGAGTGGCTCGGTAGCACCACTACTGACTAAGCTGGCTGAATCCTAAAGGACGTAGCTGCTAGACTGGGGTTGCAGCAGATGGTAAGGGAACCAACAAGAGGGAAAAACATACTTGACCTCATCCTCACCAACCTGCCTGTCACAGATGTATCTGTGCGTGACTATCGGTAGAAGTGACCATCAGTCATTGTGGAGATGAAGCCCTGCCTTCACATTGAGGATATCCTGCATCGTGTTGTGTGGCACTACCACCGTGCTAAATAGGATCGATTTCGAACAAATCTAGCAGCTCAAGACTGGGCATCCATGAGGCGCTGTGGGCCATCAGAAGCAGCAGAATTGTACTCGAACATAACCTGTAACCTCATGGCCAAGCACATCCCCCACTTTACCATTACCACCAAACCAGGGGATCAACCCTGATTCAATGAAGAGCACAGGAAGGCATGCCAGAAGCAGCACCAGACATACCTAAAAACGAGGTGTCAGCCTGGGGAAGCAATAACACAGGACTACTTGTGTGCCAAACAGCATAAGCAGCAAGTGATAGAGCTAAGCGATTCCACAACCGACCGATCAGATCTAAGCACTGCAGTCCTGCCACATCCAGTTGTGAATGGTGGTGGACAATTAGATGACTCACTGGAGGAGGAGGCTCCACAAATATCCCCATCTTCAATGATGGAGGAGCCCAGCACATCAGTGCAAAAGATAAGGCTGAAGCATTTGCTACAATCTTCAGCCAGAAGTGCCGAGTGGATGATCCATTTTGGTCTCCTCTGGAGGTACCCAACATCACAGATGCCAGCCTTCAGCCAATTCATTTCACTCCATGTGATATCAAGAAATGGCTGAAGGCACTGGACAGTGCAAAGGCTATGGGATTGACAATGTTCCGGTAATAGTACTGAAGACTTGTGCTCCAAAATATGCCACGCCCCAAGCCAAGCTGTTCCAGTACAGCTACAACACTGGCATCTACCCGACAATGTGGAAAATTGCTCAGGTATGTCCTCTACACAAAAAGCAGGACAAACCCAACCTGGCCAATTACTGCCTCATCAACCTCCTCTCGATCATCCGTAAAGTAATGGAAGGGGTCATCAACAGTGCTATCATGTAGCACTTGCTTAGCAATAACCTGCTCATTGACGCCCAGTTTGGGTTCCACCAGGGCCACTCAACTCCTGACCTCTTTACAGCCTTGGTTTAAACATGGACAAAAGAGCTGAATTCCCAAGGTGTGGCGAGAGTGACTGCCTCTGACTTCAAGGCTGCATTTGACTAAGTGTGGCATCAAAGAGTGCTAGCAAAACTGGAGTCAATGGGGATCAGGGTGGGGGGGTAAACTCTCCACTGGTTGGAGTCATACCTAGCACAAGGGAAGATGGTTGTGGTTGTTGGAGGTCAGTCATCTCAGCTGCAGGACATCACTGCAGGAGTTCCTCAGGGTAGTGTCCTAGGCCCAACCATCTTCAGCTGCTTCATCAATGACCTTCCTTCAATCTTAAGGTCAGAATTGGGGATGCTCACTGATGATTGCACGATGTTCAGCACCATTCGCGACTCCTCAGATACTGAAACAGTCCAAATGCAGCAAGACCTGGACAATTTCCAGGCTTGGGCTGACAAGTGGCAAATAAGATTTGTGCCACACAAATGTCAGACAATGACCATCTCCAGCAAGCGAGAATCTAACCATCACCCCTTGATATTCAATGGCATTACCATCATTGAATCCCCCACTATCAACATCCTGGGGGTTACCATTGACCAGAAGCTGAACTGGACTAGCCATATAAATACTTTGGCTGCAAGAGCAGGTCAGAGGCTTGCAATCCTGCGACGAGTAACCCACCTCCTGACTCTCCAAAGCCTGTCCCCATCTACAAGGCACAAGTCAGGAGTGTGATGGAATAGTCTCCACTTGCCTGGATGAGTGCAGCTCCCACAACACTCAAGAAGCTTGACACTGTCCAGGACAAAGCAGCCTGCTTGATTAGCACCACATCCACAAACATTCACTCGCTCCACCACCGACGCAGAGTAGCAGTGTGTACCATCTATAAGATGCACTGCAGGAATTCACCAAGGCTCCTTCGACAGCACCTACCACTACCATCTAGAAGGACATGGGCAGAAGATAGATGGGAACACCACCACTTGGAAGTTTCCCTCCAAGCCATTCACCATCCTGACTTGGAAATATATCGCCGTTCCTTCACTGTCACTGGGTCAAAATCCTGGAACTCCCTAACAGCACTGTGGGTGTACCTACACCACATGGTCTGCAGCAGTTCAAGAAGGCAGCTCAACACCACCTTCTGAAGGGCAATTAGAGATTTGGCCAGCCAGCGAAGACCGCATCCCGTGAATGGAAAAAAAATCGCGAAGGAAGCAGTACTGAGCAAACTGATGGAGCTGCAGGCTTACAAGTCTCTGGGTCTTAAAAGAGGTGGCTCATGAGATAGTAGATGTGTTGGTGTCAATTTTCCAAAATTTGCTAGATTCTGGAAAGGTTCCATCAGACTGGAAAGTAGCAAATATCACCTTCCTATTAAAGAAGGGTGGGACAAGAAAACAGGAAACTATAGACCAGTTAGCTTGAAGTCTGTAGTGGGGAAGGTGTTTGAATCTATTAAGGAGGCTATAGCTGGGCTCTTAGAGAAATTCAAGGTAATCGGGAAGAGTCAGCATGGCTTTGTGAAAGGGAAATCATGTTTAACCAATTTATTGGGGTTCTTTGAAAGAGTAACGTGCTATGGAAGGGGAACCTGTAGACGTGCTGTACTTGGATTTCTAGAATGCATTTGATAACGTTCCACATCAAAGTTTATTGTGGAAAATAAAAGCTCATGGTGCAGGGGGTAACATATTAGCATGGCTAGAAGATTGGCTGGCAGAAAACAGAGTATACATAAATGGGTTTTTTTCTGATTGGCAGGGGTCTGTGCTGGGGTCTCAACTTTTTACCATTTATGGCAATGGCTTAGATGGGGGCAGTGAAAGCATGGTAGCTAAATTTGCAGATGACACGTAGGTAGGAAAGTATGTTGTGAAGAGGACATAAGGAGGTTGCAGGCAGATATAGATAGGTTGAGTGCGTGGAGAAAAATCTGGCAGATGGAGTATGATGTGAGAAAATGTGAAGTTGTTCACTTTGGCAGGAAGAATAAAAAAGCAGACTGTTACTTAAACAGCGAACGGCTGCAGAATTCCGAGGTGCAGAGGAATCTAGAAAGCTAATGGAATGCTATCCTTTATTACGAGAGGAATTAAACATAAACGTAAGGATGTTATGCTTCAGTTATACAGGGCTTTGGTGAGACCACATCTCCAATATTGTGTGTAGTTTTGGTCTCCTTATTTAAGGAAGGATGTAAATGTGTTGGAGGTGGTTCAGAGTAGCTTTACTAGATTGATACCTGGAATGAGTGGGTTGTCTTAAGAGGAAAGTTTAGACAGACTGGGCTTGTTTCCACTGGAGTGAGGGGTGACTTGATTGAAGTATATAAGATCCTGAATGGTATTGACAAGGTGGACGTGGAAAGGATGATTTCCCTTGTGGGTGAGCCCAGAGCAAGGGGACACTGTTTTAAAATTAAGGGTTGCCCTTTTAGGACACAGACGAGGAGAATTTTTTCTCTGATGGTTGTGCAACTTTAGTACACTCTGCCTCAGAAGGCGGTGGAGGCAGGGTCATTGAGTATTTTTAAGGTAGAGGTAGATAGATCCTTGTTAGGCAAGGGAATCAAAGGTTATCGGAGGTAGGTAGGAATGTGGAATTCATAACACAAATAGATCAGCCATAATCTTATCAAATGGCAGAGCAGGCTTGAGGGGCTGAATGGCCTACTTCTGCTCCTATTTCGTATGTTTGTATAGAATGATGATCAACAGATAGATCTTACGTAGATTAGTTTTACTTCACTGAGAATGGGTGTGCTCTTACCATTAGACATTATTCCAGGAAGCTCTGTGATAGTAAATGTTTTGAATGTCCCATCGGAGAAGATTCCTTATATGAATGAACAAAGCTTTGAAGTAGATTCTTTCTTATTATATGACCTATTAAACACAAAAAAAACAGAACAGTAATATCATTGTGTGACTTGCTGCATGTTTTCTCTGTAAACTCAACCTGCTTTTCATGAGTCAGGTTAATGTTATGCAGATAGGGAACATGGATTGATTTGTTGCACGGAAAGAAGAAATGTCAGTCAGTGAAAACTAAACCAGTTGATATGATGTTACCACGTCCATTCTGGGCCAGAAGTGCTCAGAGCACAATGCACGATATCTAAAACAGTATTTGTTAACACAAACTTGCACTAGATAGAGCATGAACTAAATAGAGTACACTTTGTGCTTTCTGGGTGTAGCTCTAAACACCCAGAAGGTTAATTTGTGTAGACAAAATCTGATTGTCACTGAATCCTGTGCTCATATTACTTTTTTTTATGTAATTTACAGGAAGAATGCTTTCTTAATCTGGAGGCACCGATCAGCAGGGTCTGTGGATATGACACACCTTTCCCGCACATCTTTGAACCCTTTTACATACCAGACAAATGGAAGTGCTTTGATGCTGTGCGGAAAATGATAAATTATTAAGTGCGGCAGGTAAGAAACCTCAATTTCAAAAGGATATGTGTTAACACCTGAAATATATGTAGATGAAATCTGCAAATGAGTTGCAAGGCACTCGTATAATCAGTAATTTGGAAATGGCAGTCAGTTGTTGTGGTGAAGTTTGAGTAATTTGACATTTATCAACCACCAAGGCTTAGATTACAGCCATTAACACACTCCCTGTTATTTGTTTTACGTAATATGTGCTATTTTCATTTTTACAGTCGAACCTACATCATTTGTAAACAGTAAGAACATAAAGGCTAGTTCTAATTTCAATCTGATGGTCTTCCTTACTGCCAAAAGTACATGATGTTCAGAAAAGGGGGTATCATTTGTACTGCAATTACTGCAGGATTTCAAGAAATTTGTAGTATATTGATGGAATGAGCTACCTGATGCATTCACCATGGCAACGTCTCAACCAACCAGAGCTGACTTGCCAACCAGCCAACTCATGCAGCATTAAATGTTGTTTCCTTTGAAATTTGGCATGCTTTCGTCTGTCCTGATGAGTGCTAGGCGAAAAGCTTCGATTGTCTCTTTTTCCCAGCAATAAATAGCAAAGATATTTTATTGCTTCATCTCATATAGTAAGACATATAAATTTCCACACAAGATTTTCATTTTCCATAACTTAAATGGTTTGATCCCCTCTCCACCCTGTTCCAGACTCAGTGGTTGGTGACGCTGCAGTGATGCACCTACCCATACTCTAATGTTATTGTCCAAACCCACCACTCAGCTGAGTTCCAGTGCATTGTATTCACCACTTGAATCCTTGTGCAAATGGCTGTTAGATTTGTTCCAGTACTTCCAAATTAGCAACAGCTTGTATTTATATTACAGCTTTAAAATAGAAATAATCATCTTAAGCACTTCACAGAGGAATATGGCTGATTGATGTAAGACATGGAACCAAAGGGCCATGTGACCACAAGTTTGGTCAAAGGGATGAGTTTTAGATTGTAAATCAGAAAATACCTTTAGGACCCAGCAACACTTGAAAATTACAGTCAACCTTACCCTCTCTAGCCCTTAAAACACTTTGCGTCCTCAAATTAGAAAGCTCTCCAGACCAATTTCTTCCCTATATGCCATGTTTGCCAGATAGCACCATAATCCTAAAAATTACTTGGCAATGAAACTCTGGGCTGCCAGACAACCTAGCAGGAATCAGGATAAGCTTGGAAGCAAACACTTAGAAATGACTGGTTACAGGAAAGCCAATTCAAAATCATCATCAAACATGCCGCACTCCTAGCTGGCTCTGCAAAATCCATTGCTCCACGAGTGTAATATTGGAGAGCAGTAACCAGAGAGTGTACTGGATATGCGCCTGTTCTCAGCTTCATTTCTGATGGGCCTGCTTGTCAGATACTGAGAATCTTCTGGTCAACTCTTGCTGTGCGTGTCCATAATGTAGAAAAGTCCCACCACTCAAGCAGGAAGTGATATGATCTGCAAGATATGTTAATGCATAATTTAAAATCTTGTAGAAATGTTTGGAACCTTAGGGCCAGTTCTTGGAGATCTGCTTGACGCAATTGCGGAGACACAGCAAAAATTCATCCCTAGGAAGAAGAAGCATACTAAAGGGAGGACGAGGCAACCATAGCTGACAAGGGAAGTCAGGGACAGCATGAAAGCTAAAGAGAAAGCATACAATACGGCGAAGAGCAGTGGGAAACCAGGGGATTGGGAAGCCTACAAAGACCAGCAGAGGACAACTAAAAAAGAAATAAGGAGGGAGAAGATTAAATATGAGGGTAAAATAGCCAGTAATATAAAAGAAGATTGCAAGAGTTTTTTAGATATATAAAGGGTAAGAGAGAGGCAAAAGTGGACATTGGGCTGCTGGAAAATGACGCTGGAGAAGTAGTAGTGGGGAACAAAGAAATGGCGGAGGAACTGAATAGGTATTTTGCGTCAGTCTTCACAGTGGAAGACACGAGTGACATCCCCAAAGTTCAAGAGAGTCGGGGGGCAGAGGTGAGTATGGTGGCCATTACCAAGGAGAAGGTGCTAGGAGAACTGAAAGGTCTGAAGGTCGATAAATCACCTGGACCAGATGGATTACACCCCAGAGTTCTGAAGGAGATAGCTGAAGAGATAGTGGAGGCGTTAGTGGTGATCTTTCAGGAATCACTGGAGTCAGGGAGTGTCCCAGAGGACTGGAAAATCGCTAATGTAACCCCCCTGTTTAAGAAGGGAGTGAGGCAAAAGACAGGAAATTACAGGCCGATTAGCCTGACCTCGGTCGTTGGTAAGATTTTAGAGTCCATTATTAAGGATAAGATTTCAGAATACTTGGAAGTGCATGGTAAAATCGGGCAAAGTCAGCATGGTTTCATCAAGGGGAGGTCATGCCTGACAAATCTGTTAGAATTCTTTGAGGAGGTAACGAGTAGGTTAGACAGAGGAGAGCCAATGGATGTTATCTACTTGGACTTCCAGAAGGCCTTTGACAAGGTGCCGCACAGGAGGCTGCTCAGTAAGATAAGAGCCCATGGTGTTAGAGGCAAGGTACTAGCATGGATAGAAGATTGGCTGTCTGGCAGGAGGCAGAGAGTGGGGATAAGGGGGCCCTTCTCAGGATGGCGGCCAGTGACCAGTGGAGTTCCGCAGGGGTCAGTGTTGGGACCACAACTTTTCACTTTATACATTAATGATCTAGATGAAGGAACTGAGGGCATCCTGGCTAAGTTTTCAGATGATACAAAGATAGGTGGAGGGACAGGTAGTATTGAAGAGGCGGGGAGGCTGCAGAAGGATTTGGACAGGTTAGGAGAATGGGCAAAGAAGTGGCAGATGGAATACAACATGGGGAAGTGTGGGGTCATGCACTATGGTAGAAAGAATAGAGGCTTGGACTATTTTCTAAATGGGGAGAGAATTCAGAAATCTGGAGTGCAAAGGGACTTGGGAGTCCTAGTCCAGGATTCTCTTAAGGTTAACTTGCAGGTTGAGTCGGTAGTTAGGAAGACAAATGCAATGTTGGCATTTATTTCGAGAGGACTAGAATATAAAAGCAGGGATTTGCTGCTGAGGCTTTATAAGGCTCTGGTCAGACCACATTTAGAATATTGTGAGCAATTTTGGGCCCTGTATCTCAGGAAGGATGTGCTGACCCTAGAGAGGGTCTAGAGGAGGTTCACGAGAATGATCCCAGGAATGAAAGGCTTAACATATGAGGAACGTTTGAGGACTCTGGGCCTATACTCAATGGAGTTTAGAAGGATGAGGGGGGGATCTGATTGAAACTTACAGAATACTGAAAGGCCTGGATAGAGCGGACGTGGGGAAGATGTTTCCATTAGTAAGAGAGACTAGGACCCGAGGGCACAGCCTCAGAGTAAAGGGAAGACCTTTTAGAACAGAGATGAGGAGAAACTTCTTTAGCCAGAGAGTGGTGAATCTATGGAATAATTGCCACAGAAGGCTGTGGAGGCCAGGTCATTGAGTGTATTTAAGACCGAGATAGATAGGTTCTTGATTGGTAAGGGGATCAAAGGTTATGGGGAGAAGGCGGGAGAATGGGGTTGAGAAAATTATCAGCAATGATTGAATGGCGGAGCAGATTCGATGGGCCGAAGGGCTTAATTTCTGCTCCTATGTCTTATGGTCTTATAATTGTTATTAGGAATATAGCTCTGCTCACCACACCTGTACCCCAACCTCTGCCCCACTCTCCACTACCATCACCATCATCACATTCCATGAAAAAAAAATCACCTTGCCAATCAGAATGATAAATAAAGCCTGATTCCCATCCCTAAATCCCACATTTGCGGGAGGAGATATAACCCAGTATAACCTATCTGCTTCTTCTCTTTCCCCCCTGCACAGGGCCTTAGCCAACAATCTGCTGCAACTCATTCCATGCTTAGTGCCATCAGTGTAGGATAGTACAGTATCCATGTACAAAATACTGTGAAGTGATAGCATTCCTATGTAAGGACATAATTTAAATAGATTGAAGAACGCATGGAACACCGGGGGAATGAGGAAAATTTACACTGGCTACAGTTACTTGCACTTACTTAACCATATATGTTACTTATCAACCATCTACTACCAAACTATTACTGATATCCACCTTGAATATATGTCAGACTGGAGCTATGGGTATAAGCTTCAGAAGCATTGTGATTTATTGATGTCAAATACTGAAGAATATTAAATTTATCAAGTTTAAACATTTTTTGCTCCTTCCCAGCATGTTCATGTTCTGCTTGGTCACACTTTCTTTTTCAATGTCTTGAAATTTCAAAAGTAGTTTAACTTTCACAATATTTTTCTGTTTTTGGCAACCACTTACTTGTCATGTTGCATGAAGTGCAAAAGGATTGGGTGTGATACATTTTAAATGTTGTAAAAAGAATAATTGTTTTCACCCTATATTAGCTCTATTTGGGAAGATGATGTACTCTAGAATTTATGTGGTTAAAATTACCTGTAATTCATGTCAATGACTTCTTCCCTTTTAGAGAGTTAAGCGTGGACTGGATTTTGCTGCATTTTCCAGAGGTCTGTCATGTTGTATCCAGACCAATTCTCATTGTCCAAAATATGAGTTACCTACTGTAGCAGAGAAGATACGAAATCTGTCACAGCTGCAGCATTCCTGGAAATCGCAAAAAAAATGACTACGTCTATACTTTTCTATTTAATCACAAGGGAAAAGGTTGAGCTTTAAACCAGGTTTGTCTTAAGGCAACAAATTCTTCTGTACTTCTGATCTAAAGGTGGATTAAAATGTTTCTCTACCATTATTTATCTGTATTTTAGATTGGTTGGTATTGGTATTGAGTCTGCAAAATTGATTATGGTTCTCTTTTTGCATTAAATGTGCCCATCCAATGTAATAGCAATGAAAGTGATTTTTATTACACATACAGAAATAAAAAACATATATGTACTTAAGTTGTTTCTGAAATAATTTGTGATTTTTTTTCTTGGCCTCTTCAGAATGAAGATGGTGCTGTACGTTTTAATTAATTTGCTGTGAAATCAATTTTGTTTGAAGACTGAATTTTTATAAATGTCACCTGAAATTACATTTTATCTTGCATGTAATGGGATGATATCAAAGCGTTACGTAAGGTAATGCATTGGCAAATGGACATTAAAAGTTAAACTCATTATGCCTGTTGTATTAAAGATTGCAAAGATAACATGGACTTCAATCAAAATATGTATGTGAGCCAAGCATATAACTCAGAATTCTCAATGATTCCAAATCCCATATTAGCCTCAACTGTAAAATACAAGGTAGCTGCCATTTACCACCTTACTTTTTTGTTCTTTGATGTGAGCTTCACTAGCAAGGCCAGCACTCGTTGCCCATCCTTAACTGCCTTTTAGCTTATAGCTGTTTGTAGGTACACCCACAGTTCTGTTAGAAAGGGAGCTCCAGGATTTCGACCCAGCAACAGTGAAGGAACAATATAGTTCAAAATCAGGATAGTATGTGATTTGGAAGGGAACTTGCAGGTGGTGGTGTTCCCATGCGTCTACTGCCCTTGTCCTTCTAGGTGATAGACGGGTTTGGAAGATGTTGTCGAAGGAGCTTTGGTGAGTTGCTGCAGTGCATCTTGCAGATGGTACACACTGCTGCCACTGTGCGCTGATGGTGGATAAAGCGAATGTTTAAGGTGGTGGATGGGGTGCCGACCAAGCTTACTGTTTTGTCCTGGATGATGTTGAGCTGATTGAGTGTCATTGGAGCTGCACTCATCCAGACAAGTGGAGAGTATTCCATCACACTCCTGACCTGTGCTTTGTAGATGGTGGTCAGGTTTTAGGGGTCAGGAGGTGAGTTACACACCGCAGAATCTTGTAGCTACAGTATTTTTATGGCTGGCCCAGTTAGGTTTCTGGTCAATGGTGACTCCACGATGTTGATGGTGGGGGATTCAGCGATGGCAAAGCCATTGAATGTCAAGGGGAGATGTTAGATTCTCTATTGTTGGAGATGGTCATGGCCTGTCACTTGTGTGGTGTGAATATTACTTGCCACTTATCAGCCCAAGTCTGAATGTTGTCCAGGTCCTGTGGCATTTGGACATGGACTGCTTCAGTATCTGAAGAGTCGTGATTGGTGGTAAACACTGTACAATCATCAGCAAACATCCCTACTTTTGACCTTATTATGTAACTTCAAATTCAGCCGAAAATTGATCGAGTGAAAATTGATATTTCTGCTTTCTCATAGCTGTAAGTGCTGTATTTGAAATGAGTTTGATTAGTTTTAGTGCTGTTCTTAGTCGATATAAATTAGTTAGTATGGACGATATCACACAAAAGATACATTGTTGGGATGGTTTAAAAGTGGTCCCACTCTGTCAGGTGTGCCCTGCCCTTCATATTAAGAGTGAAATAATTCTTAGCTATCCAATACTCGGGTAGGTGAACACAAAACTTGATCTTAAAATGCAAATGCAAGATCCTGATTATAATGTGTTTTCAACTGTCTTTTTATAAATATACTTTAGTACTCTAAATACATTGTCCGTTTTTCACTCCTAACCACATTTTAAGACTCTAACCACTTTTGTGGAAATCTTATTCATTTTTACATTGTGAACAATTTAATCTAAATGCAGTATGGAGTCAGCAAGTAGATCAATAGTTCATATAAATCACAATTGAAAACTAATTACATACAGAGGAAAATTGAGATTTTTGTATTTTTGATTATCCACAAAATTTCTTCGAATGCTGGGAGATCAGCAAGGAGTTATCGCTGCCTGTACCCTACCTTTCCTCATCAGTGCATGGTCTTTCTCATGGTAACATCAGCTGCCCAACAATCGTCGAACGGTTAGCTGAAGGGTTTATAGATCATGGAGTTCCTCACTCAGATTCATTGACCGTTTCACCTGATTCAACATTTGCTGTAGAAAACCTGAAACCGAAATCAACAGACCGGTTCAGTAGTAAGCCAGCATGAATTACTGGATCATGGACTGTTCTTATGTTATGAGCGAGATGGGAGGTGTGTGCAGTTAATTCTAGCACCACTCCTCCACAGGTCATAATAAGAGTTTAAATGTTTAATTCACCCGCAAAACTGGCCAATTATTTACCATTGACACTGTTGTTCCCAAAAAGACTCAAACCAGGCTTCTTTCAGTTAATACAGAAAAAATATTAAGATAAAAGCAAAATACTGTGGATGCTGGAAAACTGAAATAAAAACAGAAAATGCTGGAAAAACTCAGCAAGTCCGGCAGCAACAGTGGAGCGAGAAACAGAGTTAATGTTTCAAGTCTATATAACTTCTTCAGAGCTAAAGAGAAGTAGAAATGTGATGGTTTTCCACCCATGGTGGTTGACAGGGCCCTCAACCGTGTCCGGCCCATCTCCCGCGCATCCGCCCTCACATCTTCTCCTCCCTCCCAGAAACATGAATGGGTCCCCCTTGTCCTCACTTATCACCCCACCAGCCTCCGCATTCAAAGGATCATCCTCTGCCATTTCCGCCAACTCCAGCATGATGTCACCACCAAACACATCGTCCCTTCACCCCCCCTGGCGGCATTCCGCAGGGATCGTTCCCTCCGGGACACCCTGGTCCACTCCTCCATCACCCCCTACACCTCAACCCCCTCCCACGGCACCTTCCCATGCAACCGCAGAAGGTGCAACACTGCCCCTTTACTTCCCCTCTCCTCACCGTCCAAGGGCCCAAACACTCCTTTCAAGTGAAGCAGCATTTCACTTGCACTTCCCTCAATTTAGTCTACTGCATTCGTTGCTCCCAATGCGGGTTTCCTCTACATTGGAGAGACCAGATGCAGACTGGGTGACCGCTTTGCAGAACACCTTCGGTCTGTCCGCAAACATTACCCAGACCTCCCTGTCGCTTGCCATTTCAACACTCCACCCTGCTCTCATGCCCACATGTCCGTCCTTGGCTTGCTGCATTGTTCCAGTGAAGCTCAACGCAAACTGGAGGAACAGCACCTCATCTTCCAACTAGGCACTTTACAGCCTTCCGGACTGAATATTGAGTTCAACAATTTTAGATCATGAACTCTTTCCTCCATCCCTACTCCCTTTCCGATTTCCCCCCTCCCTTTTTTTTCCCAATAATTTATATAGATTTTTCTTTTCCCACCTACTTCCATTATTTTTAAATGTATTTCTATCCATTGTTTTATCTCTACCTTTTAGCCTTTTTTGATTCCTTCACCCCACCCCACCCCCACTAGGGCTATCTGTACCTTGCTTGTCCTGCTTTCTACCCTTAATTAGCACATTCCTTAGATAATATCACCACCTTCAACACCTCTTTGTCCTTTTGTCCGTGACGTCTTTTGGTTATCTCCACCTATCACTGGCCCTCTATCCAGCTCTACTTGTCCCACCCCCCCTTAAACCAGCTTATATTTCACCCCTCTTCTACTTGTACTTAGTTCTGTTGAAGGGTCATTCGGACTCGAAACGTTAACTGTGTTCCTCTCCGCAGATGCTGCCAGACCTGCTGAGTTTTTCCAGGTATTTTTGTTTTTGTTTTGGATTTCCAGCATCCGCAGTTTTTTGCTTTTATCAGAAATGTGATGGGTACTGTTTAAGGTGGGGTGGAGCAGGTGGAGCAAAGTAGAAGGTCAGGAATAGGTGGGAGCTCAGGAGAGATTGACAAAGACGTCAAGTAACAAGTCAAAGGGAGTATTGATGGCAGTGTTAAAGACTAAAGAAGGTGCTGATAGTGGCATAAAGGTAAGATATCTGAATGTGTTAAAAGCCGAACAAGGGTCGGCGCTCTGTGAAAGCGCAACATAGAAACAAGCGACAGATGGCCCTGTGGCGGGTGTTGGGGGAAAAGGATAAATACAGGGAGAAAGAAATACAAAAAAAAAATTAAAATTGGATTAAATAAGAGGTAAAGGTGGAGGAGATATTTCATGGACTGAAGTTGTTGAACTCAATGTTAAGTCTGGAAGGCTATAAAGTGCCTAATCGGAAGATGAGGTGCTGTTCCTCCAATCTGCGTTTGGCTTCACTGGAAAATTGTAGCAGGCCGAGGACGGACATGTGGGTATGAGAACAAGATGGTGTGTTGGAATGGCAAGCGACAGGAAGGTCTGGGTCATGCAAAGTCTGGGTTATTGCTAGAACAGATAATGTAATTGCTGATGCGTTAGCCAGAATGTAATTTTTGTTTGTATAGGTTCTGATCTTTTAATTTCTATATTATACTGAGATTCTGTATAAGGAATGAGAGAGAATGGATGACTACATGTTTAAAATTTTTATATATATGTTCTATATGTTTTGTAATGAAACACATTTTATACTTTGTTTATCTTCTTAACAAAGAACTGCTGCTGCCAGGCTAAAGACTGTTCCTGTTGGTTAAAAACACCTGGCCTAAGAAAAGTATTCTCTGAACATCTTAGTCTTTAAAACTGTTAGGCAGAGTGAGAGTGTGGGTGCCTTAAAGGAAGCAGGCTGCAAGAAAAAGACTCTCTCTCCCTCTCTCTGCCCCACCTTTGTGTTGCATGCAGTCTAGAGTAAGTTAAACTTTCCTCATAAACGTCGCATCAGGATAACTCACCAGTTTTTTTGAAAGTCTGCAAAGTTGTGATAAATAAGAGTCATCAAGGACAGTTTCACAAAATCTGCCTGAAGGAACTTCTAGACCTATTAAAAATCCATCAGATTTCCAGCATCTGCAGTATTTTGCTTCTATCTTTTCCATCAATATGAACAATCTTCAAGTTATAAGACAATAGTAACAAACTCTATTGAAATAGTCTGGCATTCTGAGTCTTAAATTTTTCTATAAAAAGGGCAGGGGATTATGTTAAATATGTGTAAAGGTTTCTTTGCATATATCTCAAAATTGGACATATATCTCAAAATGTTTTAGAGCCCGTAACAATCCCAGGGTTTCCTTTTCTACAGTAGAATATCTTTTTTTATGCTAATTTCAATTTTTAGAAAAGTATCCCACTCGCTTTTCTATGCCTGATTCATCATCTTGTAATAAGACCGCACCTACCCCAAGTCACTGGCATCGATTACCACCTTGAAGGGTTTAGTGAAGTTAGGGGCAGCCAACACCAGTTTCATGAGTCAAAATTACCTTCAACCTCTCGAAAGTTGTCTGGCACTCCCTTGAGCATACTACCTTCGACTTCTTTTGTAATAAGTCTGTTAGTGAAGCAGCTATTGTGCTGAAATTTGGCACAAACTTACAATAGAAGCCGCACATTACAAAAATTTCATGATTTCCTGTTTAGTTTTAGGGGCAGGGAATTCTACCAAAGCCTGTACCTTCGCTGCTCTTGGCAGTACTTGTCCTTGCCCTATGACATGCCTTAAGGGGAGGCGATGGTATAGTGGTATTATCGCTGGACTAGTAATCCAGAGACCCTGGGTAATGCTCTGGGCAGATGGTGGAATTTGAATTCAATAAAAATCTGAAATTAAAAGCCTAATGATTACCATGAAACCATTGTTGATTGTTGTAAAAATCCCATCTAGTTCACTAATGTCCTTTCGGGAAGGAAATCTACCATTCTTACCTGGTCTGGCCTGCGTGTGACTCTAGACCCACAGCAATGTGGCTGACTCTTAAACAATCTGAAATAGCCTAGCAAGCTACTCAGTTGTAACAAACTGCGACAAAGTTACAAAAAAGGAAAGAAACCGGACGGACCACTGGGCATCGACCTAGGCACCGGAAACAACAATGGCAAACAGCCCTTTTGACCCTGCAAAACCCTCCTTACTAACATCTGGGGGTTAGTGCCGAAATTGGGAGAGCTATTTCACAGACTAGTCAAGCAACAGCCTGACATAGTCATCCTCACGGAATCATATCTTACAGATAATGTCCCAGACACTACCAATTCCATCCCTGGGTATGTCCTGTCCCACTGGCAGGAAAGACCCAGCAGAGGTGACGGCACTGTGGTATACAGTGGGGAGCGAGTTGCCTTGGGAGTCTACAACATCGACTCCGGCCCCCATGAAATTTCATGGCATCAGGTCAAACATGGGCAAGGAAACCTCCTGATTACCATGTACTGCCCTCCCTCAGCTGATGAATCAGTGCTCCTCCATGTTGAACACCACTAGAGGAAGCACTGAGGGTGGCAAGGGTGCAGAATGTACTCTGGGTGGGGGACTTCAATGTCCATCACCAAACGTGGCTCGGTAGCACCTCTACTGACCGAGTTGGCCGAGTCCTAAAGGATATAGCTGCTAGACTGAGTCTGCGGCAGGTGATGAGGGAACCAACAAGAGGGAAAAACATACTTGACCTCATCCTCACCAATCTGCCTGCCGCAGATGCATCTGCCCATAACAGTATTGGTAGGAGTGACCACCGCACAGTCGTTGTGGAGACGAAGTCCCATCTTCGCATTGAGGATACCCTCAATCGTGTTGTGTGGCACTACCACCATGCTAAATGGAATAGATTTCGAACAGATCTAGCATCTCAAGACTGGGCATCCATGAGGCGTTATTGGCCATCAGCAGCAGCAGAACAGCACTTGAGCACAATCTGTAACCTCATGGCCCAGCAAATCCCCCACTCTAGCATTAACATGAAGCCAGGGGATCAACCCTGGTGCAATGAAGGGCATGCCAGGAGCAGCACCAGGAATACCTAAAAACGTGGTGTTAACCTGGTGAAGCTATAACACAGGAATACTTGCGTGCTAATAGCATAAGCAGCAAGTGATAGAGCTAAGCGATCCCACAACCAACGGATCAGATCTAAGCTCTGCAGTCCTGCCACATCCAATTGTGGATGGTGGTCGACAATTAAACAACTCACTGGAGGAGGAGGCTGCACAAATATCCCCATCCTCAATGATCGGGGAGCCCAGCACATCAGTGCAAAAGATAAGGCTGAAGGTTTTGCTACTATCTTCAGCCAGAAGTGCCGAGTGGAAGATCCATCTCGGCTTCCTCCAGAGCTCCTCAGCATCACAGATGCCAGTCTTCAGCCAGTTTGATTAACTCCACGTGATATCAAGAAATTACTGAAGGGACTGGATGCCGCAAAAGCTATGGGCCCTGACAATATTCCGGCAATAATACTGAAGAATTATACTCCAGAATTTGCCATGCCCCTAGCCACACTGTTTCAGTACAACACTGGCTTCTACCCAGCTGTATGGAAAATTGCCTAGGTATGTCCTGTACACAAAAAGTAGGACAAATCCGACCCAACCATTTACCGCCCCATCAGTCTCCTCTCAATCATCAGTAAAGTAACGGAGGGGGTTATCAACAGTACTATCAAGCGGCACTGCTTTAAGTAATAACCTGTTCACTGAAGCCCAGTTTGGATTCCGCCAGGGCCACTCAGCTCCTGACCTCATTACAGCCTTGGTTCAACCATGGACAAAAGACCTGAACTCCCGAGGTGAGGTGAGAGTGACTGCCCTTGACATCCAAGCCGCATTTGACTGAGTGGGCATCAAGGAGCCCTAGCAAAACTGGAGTCAATGGGAATCGGGGACAACTCTTCGCTGGTTGGAGTCATACCTAGCACAAAGGAAGATGGTTGTGTTTGTTGGAGGTCAGTCATCTCAGCTCCAGGACATCAGTGCAGGAGTTCCTTAGGGTAGTGTCCTTGGCCCAACCATCTTCAGCTGCTTCATCAATGACCTTCCTTCCATCATAAGATCAGAAGTGGGGATGTTCGTTGATGCTTGCACAATGTTCAGCACCATTTGAGACTCCTCATATACTGAAGCAGTCCATGTCCAAATGCAGCAAAACCTGGACAATATCCAGACTTGGGCTGACGAGTGGTAAGTAACATTCATGCCACACAAGTGCCAGACAATGCCCATCTCCAACAAGAGAGAATCTAACCATCGCCCCTTGATGTTCAATGGCATTACCATCACTGAAGCCCCCACTATCAATATCTTGGGGGTTACAACTGACCAGAAACTGAACTGGACTAGCCATATAAATACTGTGGATACAAGAGCAAATCAAGGCTAGGAATCCTGAGATGAGTAACCATCTCCTGACCCTCCCCCCCTCCAAAGCCTGTCCTCCATCTGCAAGACACAAGTCAGGAGTGCGATGGAATACTCGCCACTTGCCTGGATGAGTGCAGCTCCTACAACACTCAAGAAGCTTGACACCGTCCGGGACAAAGCAGCCCACTTGATTGGCACCTCATCCACAAACATTCACTCCCTCCACCACCGATGCACGGTAGCAGCAGTGCATACCATCTACAAGATACACTGCAGGGATTCACCAAGGCTCCTTCGACGGCAGCTCCCAAACCCATGACCGCGACCATCTAGAAGGACGTAGGCAACAGATAAATGGGGACACCACCAACTGGAAGTTCCCCTCCAAGTCAACCCTGACTTGGAAATATATCGCTGTTCCTTCACTGTTGCTGGGCCAAAATACTGGCCCTCCCTCCCTAACAGCACTCTGGGTGTACCTACACTACATGGACTGCAGCGGCTCAAGAAGGCAGCTGACCACCACCTCCCCAAGGGCAACTAGGGATACGAAATAAATGCTGGCCCAGCCATCAAAGCCCACATTTCATGAGTGAATTTAAAAAAGTAGGTTATTCAAGCTTTTGCAAACTCACTTTTGGCAAAGTTTGTTGCGAGATCTGCTGATTATAATTTTTTATATAGGACTTCCAATTGGTTTAAGTGATCTTCCCAACTGCTGCTGTAAACCAATACATCATCCAGATAAAGCACAGTTAGGAACATTACTTATAACCTGATTCATTGGTCTTTGGGAAGTGGCTGGAGCATGTCTTAGCCCAAGTGCCATCACTTCGCATTCGCATAGCCCATTCGTGTGACAAAAGCCTTAGCTCATGATGCTAAAGGTACTTGCCAGTATCCTGTCAGTAAATCTATATTCTAAACAAGGGACTGGGTAAGTGTCTGTTTCATTGTTTTATTAACCTTTCTGTAATCTATACAGAATCTGGTTGACCCATCAGGTTTAGTTACTAAGACTACAGGAGAACTCCAACTGCTTTGACTCGGTTCAATTAAGTGATTTTTCAACATGTTGGATTTCCGCTTCTACCTGAGCCTTTTTCTCTGGGCTTAAACAATAAGACTGTTGTTTTATAGCAGACAGCTTCCCTATATGCATGTCATGCGTGGCTAAAGTTGTACACTCTGGTTCTTCCCTGCAGATTCCTTTGAATTTCGTAAGTAACCTCACCAGATCTTCTCGTTGTCCTACCTCTAAGTATGAGAACATGGTGTCTAACTGTCCTAATATTTCAGAATTAGCTAATGGAACAGCAGGAGCTTCAATTGGTGAACTGTCTAAATCTCCTTCTGCCTCCCTCTCACTGTCTCCTTCATCCTCCGCTCTCCTTACTACCTGACATACCTGCTCCTTTCTATCATCCTCTCTTTGACGGTATGGTTTCAACATGTTGATGTGACATAGACAATTCTTTTTCCTGTTATCTGGGGTGTCTGTCAAATAATTTCCTTTACTAACACTCTTAACTACCTTGTATGGGCCATTGAACCATGCTTTCAGGGGATCCTACTGTAAAGGCAATAACACTAACACTTCATCCCCTGGTTGAAATTTTTGGATTTCAGTTTTTTTTTTCCTGCCAATTCCTGCATCTTTGTTTGAGAAACTTTACTTCATTCTGGATCGGCTTTCTCAGCCTCAGTCAGAGACGACTTACTGAACATTTCGTTTGGATTGTCCAGAGCCCCAAAGAAAGTTTCAGATAGCCAAATATCTGTTTGTGGTGCCAATTTTACCCCTGACGATGGAACTTGTTTAGCCATTGCTCGGGTCATGACACAAGAAGGAAAAATTCCTGGAACCTTTTCCTGCAACTGCTCTGTTCCCTTGATTCACTTGGGGAATAGGAGTTACTTTTCCCTTTGACAAGAATTCCCTATGGCTTTCAGGTATCTTGTTCACATCAGTGTTCGCACTTGGATTCACAGCTGCAGTTGATATTACAACTTGATCAGTTATATTTTCAGTTGGGGCTTTTTTTCCTGAATCATCTTTACGTACCCCAATAAGTCCCATGGATTTTCCATGTAACTTCCACCAATTTCCCTGAATGTGTCCCACCTTGTTACAATGGAAATCCTTAGGCCTTCAGATGTCACTCCCACCCTCAGAACTTTCCTTTCTGGTCTGAGGAGGAAATTTCAGCACATTCTCAGTTGTCCCTTCTCTTCCCTGGCTACTTGCCTTCCTTTCACCCTTCCACTTTCTATCCTTCTTGTGTTTGTGGGGGTGATGGAAAAAGGGTTTGGATTTATCAACAAGCTCGTAGTTATCAGCCATCTCTGCCGCCTGTCTAGCTGTTGAAACCTTCTGGTTCTCTCCCACTGGAGGGAGTGAATTTTTAAATTCCTCCAGGAGAATTATTTCCCTAAGGGCCTCATACATGGCCTCTACCTTTAGTGCCCGTATCCAACGATCAAAGTTAGTTTGCTTTACCCTCTCAAATTCAATGTAGGTCTGCCCAGGCTGCTTCCTTATTTTTCAAAATTTTTGCCTGTATGCCTCAGGGACCAACCCATATGCACTAAGAATATCCTTCTTTGCTGGATCATAACCCATAGACACCTCTTTTGAAAGTGATGCATAAACCTCATAATCTCTGCCCACTAACCCACTTTGCAGGAACAATATCCAGTTTCCTTTTGGCCACTTCATTTGCTTAGCTACCTTCTCAAATGAAATGAAGAATGCCTCTACGTCCCTTTCCTGCAAGTTTGGCAGGGCATATACAAATTCAAACATCTCCCCACTGGTATCCAGGTTGAGATAAGTCCATCCGCAGACGCCTCTGGTGCCTCTGTTTTAAATTCCAGCCTTTTAAGCTGGTATTCCCATTCTTGTTCCTTTTCTCTTGCCTGAAATTCCAGTTCTAGCTGCTTAAGTGATCGTTCTATTTCTGCTCTTTCCTGTTCAAGTTTAAGTTTTTTCATTTCCTTTTTGTATTCATTTGCAACCAAATCCTAGCTAACTCAATTGACTCACCCCCTGGAGAATGTGGTCTCTCTTGTATCCCATCCAATTTCAAAAGCTGTGCAATTACCTCAGCTATGTCTGCTTTTCTCGCCTCTTCGGTTGATTCTAACTTCAAATTATCTGTCAATTCCCTTAGCTTAGCCTTGGTTACTTCTTGTAAACCAGTCAGGGCTAAGTCTTCCATCTTTACAAAAGCCATGTTGGTTACGAATGAATCAGAAACCTAAGTATCTGTCTTTTTATCATTTAAAAATTATTAATCTGCATTCAATCATTCATTGCCCATGCTTCAAATCCCGTGAAAGACCCTAATCTTATGGGCAGAATTTTTAGGTTAGCAGGCGGGCGCGATTGGCCGATCAGGGAGCGGACCGCCGACCGCAATCGGCCTCCAACCGTGATTTCATGCTGGCTGGCCAATTAACGGCCAGCTAGCATGAAGCGCATGCTGAAATGCTCAGCACTGCCGGGGTGGGGGCGGGAGGAGGGCGGGCGCTGACGTAAGCATGGGCAAGCACTGAATGAAAGCTCCCTGAAGGCAGAGAGCTGCCTCGGAGCTGAAGACTTGAAAACAATTAAAGTTTTTCAAACCAGGAGAAAAATGTCCAAGCATACCTGAACGTATACATGATAAAAATGCTGTCTGTAGTTTTTTTATTTAAAAACGGAAACCTCATCTTGCCCTTGGATGAGGTTCCATGAAAAATGCAAAGTCCGCCTGGCTGATTCGCCAGGCGTAAGGTTGGATGGAACATGAAAATTCGGAGACAATTGCAACTTTAATTACACTAATTGACCTCTTAATTGTTGCTGGGCACGCTTCCAACTTTTGTGCGCACCTGCCGACCGAAATATTGCGTGAGAGCGAGATGATGTTGGGACACCCGCCGGAGGTCATCTTGCACAATGTCACGTCCGATGGGGTCGGGCATATGCCTGGCTGCCGACCTAAAAATTCTGCCCTATGTTACGGACCAAGATGGGAGGAGTGCACAGTTAATTCTAGCACCACTTCCCCATAGGCCATAACAATAGTTTACATGTTTAATTCACCCGCAAAACTGGTCAATTATTTACCTTTGACATTGTTATTCCCAGCCTAAAAAGACTCAAACCAAGTTTTTTCAGTAAACACAGAAAGAATATTGATATATTATAAAACAAAATACTATAAAAAAAACAAATTAATGAACCGGTTAATATATAAGTTGTAATTTAGAAGTGTACAATTTTCCTCTTTTTTAAAAAACATATATTTAGAACCATAGAAAAGTTACAGTACAGAAGGAGGCCATTCGGCCCATCTTGTCCATGCCAGCCCGAGGACACCCAGGTGCCCTTTCTAATCCCACCTTCCTGCACCCGGCCCATAGCCCTGCAGCTTACAGCACTTAAGGTGCAGGTACTTCTTAAAAGAGTTTAAGGTTTCTGCCTCTACCACCAACTTGAGCAGCAAATTCCAGACACCCACTACCCTCTGCGTAAAAAAGTTCTTCCTCATGTTCCCCCTACACCTTCTGCCACTTATCTTGAATCTATGTCCCCTGGTTCTAGAATTCTCCACCAAGGGAAACAATTTTATCCTGTCCACTCTATCTATTCCCCTCATAATTTTGTACACTTCAATCATGTCACCTCTCAGCCTTCTTTGTTCTAAGGAAAATAACCCCAACCTATCCAATCTCTCCTTGTAGCTACACTTTTCGAACCCCTGCAACATTCTTGTAAACCTCTTCTGCACTCTCTACAGAGCCATTACGTCCTTCCTGTAATGTGGTGACCAGAACTGCACACAATACTCCAGTTGTGGCCTCACCAGTGTTTTATACAATTCCAACATTATATCCTTACTTTTATATTCTATACCTCTGCCAATGAAGGAGAGCATTCCATATGCCTTGTCTATTTGAACTGCTGCTTTCAGGGACCTGTGTACTTGTATGCCAAGATCTCTCACTTCATCTGCCCCTCTTAGTATATTCCCATTTATTGTGTAATCCCTGTAACTTTTTGACCTCCCTAAATGTATGACCTCACACTTCTCTATGTTAAAATCCATCTGCCACTTTACCGCCCACTCCACCAACCCATCTATATCGTTTTGGAGATTATGGCTATCCTCTACACTATCCACTACTCAGCCAATCTTTGTGTCATCTGCAAATTTCCCAATCATGCCCCCCACGTTCACGTCCATATCGTTAATATATAACACAAACAGCAAGGGCCCCAACACCGAGCCCTGTGGAACACCACTTGAGACAACTTTCCATTAGCAAGGGCATCCATTGACCATTACCCTTTGTTTCCTGTTACAAAGCCAGCCTTTTATCCAGTTTGCCACATTACCCTGAATCCCATGGGCTTTTACTTTCCTGACCAATCTGCCATGTGGGACCTTGTCAAATGCCTTGCTAAAATCCATGTACACAACATCCACTGCACTACCTTCATCAACCCTTCTTGTCACTTCCTCAAAGAATTCAATCAAGTTTGTGAGGCAAGACCTTCCTTTAACCAATCCATGCTGACCATCCCTGACTAGTCCATGCCTTTCCACATGACAGTTAATCCTCAGGATTGATTCTACTAATTTGCTCACCACCAATGTAAGACTAACTGGCCTATAATTGTTTGGCATTTCTTTTGATCTCTTTTTAAACAATGGAACTACGTTTGCATTTCTCCGGTCTTCTGGTACCTACCCTGTATTTAGTGAAGATTGGAAAATCATCCTCAGAGCATCTGCTATCTCCTCCCTGACTTCCTTCAGCAGCCTCGGAAACAATCCACATAGAACCTGGTGACTTATCAACTTTCAAGGATTTCAACCCTCCGAGTACTTCCTCTATTTTTATGACTGTCCCATCCAATATCTCGCAGTGTTCCTCCTGGACTACTATATCTACATCCTCCCTTTCCTTTGTAAACACGGAGACAAAATATTCATTCAAAACCCTTCCCACAGCCTCTGCATCTACACACAAGTTTCCATCTTCATCTCTGATAGGTCCCACTTTTCCTTAACTAACCTTTTAGCATTAATGCATTGGTAAAACATCTTTGGGTTATCTTTAACTTTACTTGCTAATCTTTTTTCATGCCCTCTCTTTGATTTCCTTATTTCTTTTTTTACTTCGTCCCTGCACTTCCTATATTCGTCTAGGCTATCTGCAGTGCTTAGTTCTATGTGCCTATCAAACGCTTTTTCTGTTTGATCTTCCCCTGTATTCCTCTAGACAACCAGGGGGGTCTAGATTTGGCTGTACCACTCTTATTTTTGTAGGGGACATGTCTACTTTGTACAATTAGGATCTCGCTTTTTAGTGCTTCCCACTGGTTTTCCACTGTTTTATCCTCCAGCAGTGCTGTCCAGTCCACCTCAGCCAAGTGCCTTCTCATTTCTGCAAAATTTGCCTTCCCCCAGTTCAAAACTTTTACTCCTGCCTTATCTCTGTCCTTTTCCATGGTAATGCTAAATCTAACTGAATTGTGTTCACTGTCCCCGATGTGGTCGCCAACTGTCACTTCACCCTCTTGCCCTTCTTCGTTCCCCAAGACTAGGTCTAGAATTGCATTTCCTCTCATTGGGTTTGTCACTAATTGGTTGAAAAAATTTTCCTGGACACACTGCATGAATTTTTCTCCCTCAGTGCCCCTTATATTGTTTGAATCTCGGTTGATATTAGGATAGTTGAAGTCTCCTACTATTATTGCCCTCTTGTTCTTACAAGCAGAAATTTGCCGACATATTTGTTCTTCTATCTCCCTTTCACTATTTGGGGGTCTGTAGTATACTCCCAGTAGTGTGACTGCCCCTTTTTTATTTCTAAGCTCAATCCATAAAGCCTCGTTTGTTGACCCATTTAGTATATCATCCCTTCTCACAACTGGAATTGATTCTTTAACCATTAGTGCTACCCCCCCTCTTTTTTTATCTCCTTATCATGTCTGAAGACTATATAACCAGGGATATTAAGCTGCCAGTTTTGTCCCTCCTTTAGCCAGGTCTCCGTTATAGCAATGACATCCTGCTGCCATGTGTCTACCTGTGCCCTTATCTCGTCTACCTTGTTTGTAATACTCCCTGCATTGAAGTTTAAACAGTTTAACCCCGTTAATTTCCCTTGCTGGACACTTTTTAAACTTTGCTTCTCTGGTAACTCCATGTCTATCACAATGTCCCCAGCTAATGTTCTACCTCCATTTTTCTGATCTGAATCTGATCTATCTGATCCTACTCCTGGGATCTCTTACCCCTGCCACACTAGTTTAAATACTCCCCAACAGAACTAGCAAAAGCCCCCGCAAGGACACTGGTCCCAGCTCTGCCTGGGTGCAGCCCGTCCGGTTTGTACAGGTCCCATCTTCCCCAGAACCGGTCCCAGTGCCTCAAGAATCTGAATCCCTCCCAGCTACACCATCTCTCCAGCCACGTGTTCATTTGGTCTATCCTCTTATTCCTGTTCTCGCTAGCACGTGGAACTGGGAATAATCCTGAGGTGACTACATTTGAGGTCCTGCATTTTAATTTATCTCCTAACTTCCTGTACTGAGCTTGCAGGTCCTCATCCCTTAGTTTACCTATGTCGTTGGTACCAATGTGTACCACGACCACTGGCTGCTTACCTTCCCTCCCCAGAATGTCCTGCAGCCACTCCGTGACATCCTGGACCCTGACACCAGGGAGGCAACATACCATCCTTGATTCACGTTTGTGGCCACAGAAGCGTCTGTCTGTACCCCCAACTATTGAATCCCCTATCACTATAGCCCTGCCACTTGTTTTCCTCCCACCCCTCTGAGCAGCAGAGCCACCCACGGTGACGTGAACTTGGCTGTTGCTGCTTTCCCCTGAGAGGCCGTCCCCCCCACCAACAGTATCCAAAGCAGTATATCTGTTAGAGAGGGGGATGACCACAGGGGACTCCTGCACTACCTTCCTGAGTCTTTTCCTGTTCCTGATGGTCACCCATTCCCTTTTGAACCCCCATACACACACACAAACACAAAGCAGGACAAAATAAACATAGCCCCCTGCAGAGGCTGGAGTATGGGAAATTTTCTTTTAAAAGGATAAAATTTGAAGCGATCTTGATGCTGTTGATCTAACAGAATTCTGGTCACAATAGATCTGGAAGTTTGTTCAGATGGATTTTTTGGTGAAGCTATCCTTGATGATTCTTATTTATCACAACTTTGCAGACTTTTAGAAAAACAAATGAGTTATCCTGATGAGATGTTTCTGAGGAAAATTTAACTCACTCTAGCCTGCTTATAAAACAAAGGTAGGGCAGAGCCTGCTTCTAAGGCACCCACACACTCAATCTGCCTGAGAGTTTTAAAGACTAAGATGTTCAGAGAATAGTTTTCTCAGGCCAAGTGTTTTTAACAAATCAGGGAGAGTATCTAGCCTGGCAGCAGCAGTTCTTTGTTAACTTATGCAAAGTATCCCTTCCCTCTCCAGGTGTTCCCTGCCAGACATCTATCTTGACACGTGGTTTCTTGAAAAATGGCATATTCACAGCCCAAATTAATATTGCAAACTTTTAAAAATAACTTGTGAGTAAGAATGTCCAAACTTCAATGTCTTTCAAATTTTACAAAAACGGGTTCCTCACACTGTCTATCAGCCATATTTTCATGCACAGAATCAATGTCTGCTGTTGCAAGGAGAGGTGTGCCTGAGATTTTAGTCCATATTTGTTTAAGTAGCAAGAGGATTCAGAATACCACTGCTAACTCTAACAAAGTTGCCAGTTATCTGTTACTGGTTAAATATGTAGTTTGGCCTTTTCCAGTTCCCCTGATTCTTCTGTTATTTACATGTAAATATACTGTCTCCACAGCTTCTATAATGTTTGCTTCCCACTGTTAAAGTGCCTGTAAGCCATCAGAAGTGTACATGCAATAAAATCTTTATAAGCCTACAAACCTGAAAGTAAGTCGCACAGCACAAGCAGAGGCACCAGTTAGACAGATAATGCACAAAAGACAGTGTAAGAGCCTTGCATACTAAGTGTATAGTCATGCTAAATCTTTGAAAATCACTGGGTACTTATGATCCCCAGCTGAGGTTACCACTGGACAAGCCTGATCTCAGAGTGGAACCCAGCTTGATAGATCCTAACTTTTATTTGTTCATTTAGATACGTGGAGAGGGTCTACTGAACAGAGTCACAGGAGTCAGCTAATGAACTTTTAACAAAAGCATAAAATATTTATTAAACAAGAAAACTATTACAATATTATTACAACTATTACAATACTCCTTTGCCTACAACTATACTTTACAGTTATATACAGATTTGTAAGGACAACAAAAGTTACAAAAACTATCTTATACTTTAATGTTCACAGTAAGTACACAGTCTGTGTAAACCTATGGGACCCTGTGGTCAGACACACCACACTCTGAAACCAAGTGACAGATACCACCTCAATCTGATGCTATGGATCTCTCATCAACTCCCCTTGATGCTTGTCCCACCATGAGTCAACCGGTCTCACTGAACTCCGTCATTCACATGAGGGTTTCCAATCAATTCGCTTCGGAATCTTCTCCTAAACCGATGCTTTCTCTCAGATGCCTTCCACAAATGTTCACCTCCAAGGTTTCAAACTCTCCTTCTGATGTTCCTCTTCCCTGGGTCACCACATGCATTCAAGCTGTCTTCCACACATTCTCTCCCGTCAACAGTACCACTGCTTCACATGCCCATAGCAAAGAGTTGTAGACCTTCAGCTGTCTCTTTGGACCTTCTTGCCTCTTACAAGCTGTTCTTGCTTTAAATCTGCTTTCTGCAGCTTTTGCCTCTTTAAATCTGAAGCTTGGAGCCCTTCGCTCTGCCCCTTACTCTTAACTTCACTTAACAGGGCCTTTTCCAGGTTCCTGTCCTTCCTTTGTCTAGAAGGTCTTCTTGGAACTTTCTCCTGTTCCACTCCCCTGGATCTGGGGTCTTTTCTTTAGCTTGGGAGTGGCTATCTGACCCTTTTGCTCCAGTCTCTCCTGGCAGCAACTTTCAAAACCAACTGAACTCAAACAGCTTCCAAAATCAAACTGCTGTTTCTCTTTGTCTGTGTGTCTGTGGGAGGGACTTGTCTCTCTGGACCCCTGTTGCTAGGCAACAGCACTTTTTTCCTACTCTTGCATTTGCTTAACTTCTTAAGTCATAAAACTCTCATTAGAAAAGCAAGCACCTTTTGAAGTGAAACTAAAACTCAATTTGACCTTTCTTAACACAGATACATAAATACAAATCAAACTTAAACTTTAAAGCTAAAACTCATTCCTAGCACCCACAAATACCAATATAACTTAATTAAACTGTCTCTATTTCCTAACAGTACCCAGAAGGATAAAACAGTAAAAACTGGGAAATAAGAATACTGGTCCGAACTGGTTATGTATACCTTAAACGGAACACTAGTAAAAACTGGGAATTAAGAGTACTGGTCCGAAATAGTCTTGTATACCTTAAAATGGAACACCAGTGAAAACTGGGAAATAAGAGTACTGGTCCGAACTGTTTTTTCCTTCTGGGTAGGCCTCAGTTGGAATATTGTACAACTCTAGACACGACACTACACTTAAGTAAATATGATTAGGGCTTGGAGAGGGTACAGAGGAGTTTTACCAGGATGAAATTAGAGCTGAAGGACTTCAATTATGTGGAGAGATTGAAGAAGCTGAGATTGTCCTCATTAGAGCAGCAAAGATTAAGAGGAGACTGAATAGAGGTGTTCAAAATGATGAGGGGTTTTGAAAGACCCAGTAGGGAGAAACTGCTCCCTTTTTTCAAGTAGATTTAAAATAATTGGCAAGAGAACTAGAGGGACAATTTGAAGAAATTTTTTCACACAGAGAGTTGTTATGATCTGGAACTCTACCTGAAAAGGTCGCAAAATCTGATTTCATAGGAACTTTCAAGGGCCAATTGGATATGTATTTGAAGAGAACTCATTTGCAAGGTTATTGGGGAAAAATCTGGGATCTGAGATCCCGCATAGGCATGACAGCCTTCTGTAAAATTCTCTGGTTCTGTACAAGTCACTAGTTTCGAGAGAGACACAATAGAGAGATGACAGTCCAGAAATCTGGGCCTGCACCAGGCAAGAGAGTAGCAGAGCCAGAACGTGGGGAGATGAACCTCAGTTGGGACTTTATTTCACAGAGACTGGTGTTCGTGGAGTCTGGGTACTGGTTGTTTTCCTATGAGCTTGTGCTCAATACTGTAACTGTTAACTCTGCTGCTTCAGGAACTGTAAATGCCAAAGCAAGTATGGAGGTAAGAGGGAGGTACGGTAGAAAGGAGAAGCTGGGTACGAGCAAAGTGGGATCCAATGCTGGAAGTAAGACAGCATTTAAAGCAATTGAGACCAATTGCTTTCGTTCAAATAGTGTCGTAGGTTTGTTGCACTTCAAATGTTTGATGACTGTTGAAATAGTACGAATATATTAGTTCAATATAAAGAACTGCGGTATGGCTGTCATACTGTATTAGTGATAGAGTAATTATGCTAGTCCGGAAATACTTTGTTTGTTTCCTGGTTTACTCTCCAAGTTGCTCATGTTGTGCTACAATAATACCAGGTATCTTGCAACTGTTGGCTGTTTTGCATTTCTGATAATTAACATAATAAATGTCCCAAAATATATAGGATATATACGTTGGTGTTTCTGTACGCAGAACATGAAAGTGAATTAACTAGCAATGAGATACAGACAAGTTCATATTCAGTGTTTTTGTCTTTTTTAAGTAGTTTCTAATGTATTGCATTTGCTGTTATCCGTAGGGATCTCTTATTTCCTGGTACAAACTCCTGGAAAGTTGAGAGCCAAGGGGAAACTGAATGTTACGAACACCTGCTATGATTTCATGAAAGTACAAGAACCCACTCAAGGGAAAACTTGGAGCAGTTCTAAAGAGAATAAAAAAGCATTGCCAAGAAAATCTACTTCCTGGTGTTTCATATCATTCTCCATGATCTGGAGCTAATAGTGACAATGCTTACCAGTGTTTTTAAGTCTCATTGTATTTGTTTTGTGAAATAGAAGCGTTGTGTTTTTAATACATCTTAGCAATGTCACATGGCATGACTCCCATTTTATGAGAATGGGGGTGTTGTGAGGACTAGTACTACCCTGGGCCCTGGGGTGACCCTGAGGTCTGTAAGTAGGGTTTCCAACCCTCCCGAAATGGCCGGGAGGCTCCTGGAATCGCCCCCAATCTCCTGGGCGGCTATTAAAAGCAGCTTGGAAGATTTTAAAATGTAAGGATTCCCCATTAATTGATGGACTCCTGTCCCAGCAGCCAGAACGTCCATTTCACTGAACGGCATTTCGCAAGCAGGCTAGATGGCACTCTCGTACAGGCGCAGCCAGCGTGATAGCACATTACATCACAGCTGCGCATGTGTACTGAGCTCCTGGATGTCGCTGATTGATGCCCTGCCTTTTTTTTCTCTTGCCAGTGGCGAGCTGAGTGTGGTGTGAGCTGGCAGGGGAATTGGCACTTCTGCAGGAAGCAGGCGTGAGGCCATTGTCCCGGGGATGAAGCGTGTGAGTCTCCTAATGTAACCATTAGGAGGGAGTAGGCCAAGGTTGCCACTGGCCAGAGAGCAGAGTCCGAGATGACTGCTTGCCGGGTGTGTCTGTGCTCAGAGGATGGTCCTTCAGGAGCCCCCGGGTATGTGTGTATGTGGGGGGCAATTGGAAAGACCGGGGTCTGAGCCGGAGAGGGTAAGGGTTCAGCAGCGATTGCTTTTAAGGGTACCAGGTCATGGTTCCAGTGAACACCTGGGCGCAGCAGTTCCTGAACTAGCCAATTCTAAACAAGGATACAAAGTACTTTTGTTCATTTATATGTGTCAAAGAAATCCTTCCCCTCCTGCTGGTGTCTGGAGTTTTGGACTTTGCCCCCTCCCCCCGCATCGGGTCACCCACTCCCGCCACGCTGCCGGGATTCTGCGATGTCTCTTCGGCCGACATATGCCCAGCTGGAGTTGACAATCCTATCTTAAATTACTGGGATGAGCTTACAGCATTATGCAATAGTTTGAGAGAGGCTCCCAGAGTTCGAGGAACACAGGGATCTGAGGCAGATATCAGGACTGGGGAGAATTTGGGAATTATACAGGAATTTCTAGGAATGTGGTCCAGCAATTTGACTTCACTGAGGAAAAGTTATTGGATCTGAAAGTAGGTGTGAAAACTAGTGACAGGACTTCAGGATCTATCAGGACTGGTGAGTAGGGCTTCAAGTGGTCAGGGTGGGGCAGAGGTCTGGCATTATTGAGGACTGTTGGGGTCTGGCAATGTTGGGTGGAGATGGATTTTTATCCAAGAATTTAACTAACCTTATTTGTGTATCAGGACTCCAGGCAGCAAATTTACAATGGCATATACTCCTTCCAAATGCTTCTTCTGAAGACCCATGACCTCAAGTGCATTGCTGAATGCAATTCTAATATTACATTTCTTGAAAAAAGTTGGAATTGTTATGAACATTGTGTTCCAGTTAACCTAAGCACTTTCTAAATCACAATTGGTAGATTTTTAATCTGATGAAAAATTGGAAAATAAGTAATTTTTGGTTTATCCATAGTGAACATGCAACAGTCAACAAAGCTTTTAGGAAAGCTATTTGAACAGTCACAGTTGTAGAGACACGCCTGATAGAGGCATTCTCCCTTCGAAAGTCCCAGTCCTTCCCACTCTAAATCTTCCTCAGAGAGGCATTCTCCCTCACTGATTTTATCAACCAACCTGATAAGGCAACTTTGCTCCAGGAACAGATGTTGTGCTAGGGGACGGGATGTTTGATCTGTTACATCTTCAGGTGTTTTCTTTTGTAGCCCACAGCAGAGAGTCTGCTCCTAAATCCAAGTAGCAGCTTCAGAAATAAAGGGCTGAATTTTTGTCTGGGTGCGCAGGTGTGATTCGGTGCGTGAATGGCTACACTGCCTTTTCTGTGAGGAAATGTGTGCATAAGGGCACGAGAAACAGGAGCAGGACTATATCATGTAGCCCCCTGAGTTGGCTCCACCATTCAATAAGATCATGGCCGATTTGAGCATATGTGAAAATAAGAGTCAGCAACTGAAGTGGGTGGAATGGTCTGCAATCCAACAAGGCTGTAATATTTTATCATGGATTAATTTACATCCAGTTATGTTCTCATGAAGCTGATTACCCCTATAATGCCTTTCTGAAGCCTACTGGCATCTGTTTCTATATTCCCATACAAATACAATTAGCATCATGAATCCAAATAACCATTCACGTATTTGCATTGTGCTTCAGTAGAAATTGCAAACTGAAATTAACTTGGATCATGGTGAAGCATAAATCCCTTGAAACATTGGCACCAGTGCAGTGAACTAAGTAGCCTTCTGAGTCAGTCCTTTGACTTGACGAGAGGCCTGCAATTCATAACAAATATGTTAGATACTCTGTCAAACTAGATGCAATATAATTGCACAAACTGAATGCTACTAGCAACAGGAACGAAATGTTAGACATTACCAGACAGGTTTATCTTTCCTTTCTATCAGCATTGCCATCAGACATCAACAAGTATACATATGTAATACTGAGAAATTTAGATGTATGGTCAAAGCACATAATGCAGGAAAATAGTAAGGTGGAAAAGAGTAATGAGAATCAGCGATTATTAATTGGGTGATATCAACTTTTGATTTTTAAAAACCTGGAGATTGTAGGAGAAAGGAATTGCATCTAGAGTAAAACCAGTAAAACTGGAAAATGACTGGTACCAGTAAAATTTGTCTGAACTGGCCTTGTATGCCTGAAACTGGAATCCCAGTAATATTGGTAACCGTAGTATTGGTTTCTACTATTTTGAGCTGGTGTTAACTGTTTTCTCCTCTCAGTATCTAACCCACTTTCTCTTTGTATCAGCCCCTTCCACGTCCACTTCTGCCAAGGTTTGGAATCACATTTTTCTTTTGAAAATACTTGTCAAAATTTATTCTATAATTGCTACACTTTTCCTCAATTTATACAGTGCCCTCTTACAAAACCAAAGCAGTAGTTCAGAGGTGACTACCCAAATACTTCAATATCATTTTATCAACTGCTACAGGAAATAGAGACAATATTGTTTTGAAGTGCTTCTTTTAATTCAATATTTCTTACCCTTCTGAAGGTAAAATTTGTTTATGAAACATAATACATTTACATCTATAGGGTATGTAGTTTATAGGCATCAAAGCAAGAACTTTTTGTTTTCTATAGTATGCATCACACGAACCCACAGAGTACGACTGGCAAAATAACATTTTGTTTTAAAATCCTGAGCTGCCAATTAAGTAGGTAGCTCATTTCATTTGGTTTTGAGTTCTAATTCAGTCCTACAAAGTATAAAATCTAGGCTGAGACCAGCTATGCATGGAGCTGGCTGAAATTGGCCTTGACCATCAAGTGGCATTAGGACGCCGCTTGTCAGTTTCATACAGATGGAGGTTCACGGCCCAATTTTGATTGGGCCTCAGGCCAATGTCTCCAGTATTTATTTGAATCATGCTGTTCACTGTGTGCCGGAAATTGATGTCAACTTTTAGATGTGATGAGTACCCACCTGAAAAAAAATAATGTACCAATCAGGATCCTAATGATACAGGTAGACCCTGCTGCAAAATTGGTCATCAAATGGGGAGTAGGAGGCAGCAAATTGTCCCAGGTATTCAGTGGCCTAACTAGTGGTTCTTGAAATGGTTGATCAGAAAAAGGTAAGAACATTTTTTAATGGAATCATTTCAAGGAAACTGCTGCAAGCTAGTGCTGGCTGGGACTGGCTGAAATTGGTCTTGATCATCAAGTGGCATTAGGACGTCAGTTTCATACAGATGGAGGTTAATGGCTCAATTTTGATTGGGTCTCAGGTTGATATCTCCAGCATTTATTTGAATCATGCTGTTTACTGTGTGCCGGAAATTGGTGCAACTTGTTTTCTCCCCAAAAAGCAGTGGATATGTGGAAGCAAAACACCTGGAATGATTTAAGAAACAAAGCCTCTTAGGTTTTTTTTTGTCCAGATAAACTCTGATAGGACCTACGATCTTCTCTTGTGATATAAGCTTTAAATTATCCTGCATATAATGTGATGGTGCATGTGTTGTGCTTAATAACACCAAGTGAACATCAATTTATGATCAACATCCACATGAAATTAATTTTGGATGATCTCAGTATGAGACTAACATAGTTCTAAGGTTCCCTTACTTACTGTCTCCCAATTCGTTAACAAGTCTGTTCAGCACTTGGAAGCTATTTCCTGATTCCTCACTACATCAGTTTTATATTTTCCATCTCTCTCAATATAGCATTAAAACAGACTTGTTCTTTCAACTTCACTACCATGTGTTCACTGGAATAGCTGGTAACATGGTACAATATTGATCTTCAGTTGACATCAGACTTTGATTCCTGTCCCATCCAACTCTACCCAACAACAGTAAATCTGAAAATTAATGGGTGGGTAGAGATTCACTACAAGTCATGTCTCTGTAATAAATGTTCTTGACAATATATAACAGAGGTGTCAATCACTTACTAAACGTAAACCTCTTTCAACATCTGGGGACAAGATTCATTTCAACGTGCAGTCCCTATGCTGAAGGGTACTTGATACTCTGTTTTTAGAATACATCAAGCCAAATTGTTTATTCTTATAGATCGTTTCTCACCATTGAAGTAATTAACACAAGTACTGGCATCTCTAACAATTGAAGACTATATTTTTTGCATTATCCAGAAATCAATAGACGGTTGGTAATAATTACATGGCAATAATATAATCTCCTGAGCAGTTAATAATTGCCATCTGGACAAAAGAAGGGATTATAACCTAGAAACTACCCTGAAGTAACTCGGTTTGTCAAATGCATGCTGTGAACTTTCTGGATTGGTATTACTAAGTGCTGAGTTTTTTAAATTCGCTGACAGCAGCTCTCAGCCTGGCCACCCGAGGTCAACATGTTCTAAGCAGTTAGTGTGTAATGACTGTCATACTGAAGGGTTAGTAACTGTGCTGTTGCCTTATATTTTTGAAATTGAATAAATTAGGGTACAGGTCAAGGCTCATAGTGCAGAACATCACGATTGTAGAGAGTAAAACAACATAAATTAAATGTAGTTGTTAAGTGATATCAAACCTGGAAAGATAGACATGTAATTGTATAGGGCCTAAGCATAACTTTCAAAAACATTTCATACATTAACTTATTTTAAACATAATACAATAAATTATTTCTACCTGCAGTGACTGCTATATAGGCAAGCAGCTCTAGGAAAAGGAATCTACAAATATATTGTGAAACAATTTCTGATAAAGCCTGTGTATAATTATATATTGGCAAAACATTACAAAAGTACAGAGCATTACAAGGTAATTACCGATAAAACATCAAGAGGGCATCCATCAGCTGGGCATCTATGAGGTGCTACGGGCCATCAACAGCAGCAGAATTGTATACAACCACAAACGGTAACCTCGTGGTCCGGCATATCCGCCACTCTGTCATTATGATCAAGCCGGGCAATCAACCCTGGTTCAATGAAGAGCGCAGGAGGGCATGCCAGGAGCAGCAACAGATATACCTAGAAAGGAGGTGTTCACCTGGTGAAACTACAGCACAGGACTACTTGCGTGCCAAACAGCATAAGCAACATGCAATAGACAGAGCTAAACAATCCCACAACCAACGGATCAGATCTAAGCTGTGCAGTCCTGCCACATCCAGTCGTGTACGGTGGTGGACGATTAAATGACTCACTGGTGGAGGAGGCTCCACAAATATCCCCATCCTCAATAATGGGGGAGCCCAGCACATCATTGCAAAAGATAAAGCTGAAGCATTTGTAACCATCTTCAGTCAGAAGTGCCAAGTAAATGATCCATCTCGGCCACCCACCGAGGTCCCCAGCATCACAGATGCCAGTCTTCAGCCATTTTGATTCACTCCATATGATATCAAGAGAAGGTTGAAGGCACTGGATACTGCAAAGGTTATGGGCCCTGACAACATTCCGGCAATAGTACTGAAGACTTGTGCTCCCAAACTTGCTGCACCCCTAGCCAAAATGTTCCAGTACAGCTACAACACTGGCATCTAACCGACAATGTGGAAAATTGCCCAGGTAGGTCCTGTACACTGAAAGCAAGAAAAATCCAACCCAGCCAATTACCACCCCATCAGTCTACTCTCGATCATCAGTAAAGTAATGGAAGGGGTTGTCAACAGTGCTATCAAGCAGCACTTGCTTAGCAACAGCCTGCTCACTGCTCAGTTCGGGTTACACCTGGGCCACTCAGCTCCTGACCTCATTACAGCGTTGGTCCAAACATGGATAAAAGAGCTGAACTGAAGAGGTGAGGTGAGAATCACTGCTCTTGACATCAAGGCAACATTTGACTAAGTGTGGCATCAAGGTGCCATAGCAAAACTGGAGTCAATGGGAATCAAGGGGAAAACTCTCCAGTGGTGAGTTATACCTAGTACAAAGGAAGATGGTTGTGGTTGTTGGAGGTCAACCATCTTAGTCCCAGGACTTTATGCAGGTGTTCCTCAGGGCCATGTCTTAGGCCCAACCATCTTCAGCTGCTTCATCAATGACCTCCCTCTGTCATCAGGTCAGAAGTGAGGATATTTGTTGATGATAGCACAATGTTCAGCACCATTTACGACTCCTCAGATAATGAAGCAGTCCGTGCCCACATGTGGCATTCCTGGACAACATTCAGGCCTGGGGTAATAAGTGGCAAGCACCACATAAAGTTCCAGGCAATGACCATCTCCAACAAGAGAGAATCTAACCATTTCCCCTTGACATTTAATGGCATTACCATTACTGAATCCCCCTCTGTTAACATCCTGGGTGTTACCATTGACCAGAAGCTGAACTGAACCAACCATATAATTACTGTGGCTACAAAAACAGGTTAGAGGCTGGGAATCCTGCGGCGAGTAACTCATCTCCTGACTCCCAAAAGCCTGTCCACCATCCACCAGGCACAAGTCAGAAGTGTGATGGAATACTCTCCACTTGCTCGGATGAGTGCAGATCCAACAACACTCATGAAAGCTTCACCATCCAAGACAAAGCAGTCTGCTTGATTGGCACCCCATCCACCATCTTCAACATTCAATTCCTCCACCACCAACACAGTGGTCGCTGTGTGTACCACCAACAAGATGCACTTCAGCAACTCACTCCTTCGCCAGCACCTTCC
The DNA here is from genome assembly GCF_964194155.1 of Cetorhinus maximus. Taxonomy (NCBI): domain Eukaryota; kingdom Metazoa; phylum Chordata; class Chondrichthyes; order Lamniformes; family Cetorhinidae; genus Cetorhinus; species Cetorhinus maximus. Next base: position 126,505,533 of record NC_135883.1, on the reverse strand, counting down.
AAATCCGTAACCTCTGCCACCTAGAAAGACAAGGGCAGCAAATGCATGGGAACACCACCACTTGCAAGTTCCCATCCAAGCCACTCACCATCCTCACTTGGAACTATATCGCTGTTCCTTCACTGTCATTGGGTCAAAATCCTGGAACTTTCCCTCCCTAACAGCACTGTCGGTGTATCTATACCACATGGACTGCAGCTGTTCAAGAAGGCACCACCTTCTCAAGGGCAACTAGAGATGGGCAATAAATGCTGGCCCAGCCAGCGAAGCCCACATCCTGTGAAAAAAAAAGTACAGTAACATCTCTTTACACCCTGTGCATGTAGAATAAGGCTCAGAACTTGCACACAGTAAGAGGCTCCTCAAATGGTTTAAGCTTCAATTGTGCTAAATATAATTGGACATCATGAAACTACACTGAGCCATTATCCTTTTTTTCCCCCATTCATGGGATTTTGGCATCATTGGGTAAGACAGCATTTATTTCCCATCCCTAATTACCCTTGTTCAGGGGGCATTTAAGAGTCAACCACATTGCTGTAAGGACAGCACAAAGGGCATTTGTGAACCAGATTGGTATTTATGACAATGTTTTCATAGTCATCACTAGACTTTCAATTCCAGATTTTTGTTGAATTCAAATTCCACCATTTACTGTGGTAGGATTTGAACCTGGGTGCCCAGAGCATGGTTCCCTGGGACTCTGGATTACTAGTCCAGCTACAATACCACTACACCATTGCCCCTTTACAGCTTGCCACGTGTTAAACTGAAGCCTGACAGTGCTTCAGCTCTATCGATATAGACAGCTGTACATTTTGTCCTGAAAGTAGTGTGGCTTATTGCACACCATTGCTGATATTTAACATCACAGTGGTCCTTCATAATGATCAATTTGTCAAGTTGAGGGAAATTTCTTGCATCCTAAATTAGCGCATCGTCATATTATGTGTCTGGTTTAATTTGGGAATAGGAACCAGTGGTGAACAGATTAGCATAATAAGATTGTCCAACAGCTGTAGTGCTTTCAGTTCAATGTGTACCCTGTACGTGATTGTGTTCCATTCTCTAATTGCAACAAATGGAAAGGACAATATGGCAACAGAAGACAATTATCATTAACTGGTTAATATCATTTCAGAGTGGGGTAAAAACTGGAAAATATGAGAGAATGTACAAGAACTGGAAGCCACTGTTGTCAATAAAGAGGTCTTTGTATTTACATTCAGACATGTCTCAGTAAAACTGGGAATAGGTATTAGTGACAATGAATTATTATAACTAAAACATTATTTCTTTTGTATTTTGATAAGCCTATTTTCAGGTTCCTTTTATGTCCAAAGATTTAAAAAAATTCCAATCCAAACAGCTTGTAACTTGTGCACGGCTGCGCTGGAGACCAATACCATAACTATGTGACGCAATGTAGGCAATACAGAAAAGATGGATTTTGTTTTTTAAGTGGCTACCTTGAGTGATTTTCATCCAGACAGACTTTTGTAAATTCTCGGAAATGTGTGTGGGTATGGAAAAATCCAGCTTGTAACATTCCTCACAGCAAGATAACATTACACCTCTTCACCATCCAGGGTGTTCTGGTTAACATATCACCACATTTACTACCCAGTTAGTCTGTAGTTTTATTGCACAAAATTCTAAACTCCTCATAAAAATAAACAAATCAAATTTAATGGTTGTATTTTTATGAAAAAAATTGCAATATTTTTACATGCTGTAAGTTAATTTTCTTCGTCCCCTTTTCACAGTCGAAATGTTATATTCACTTCTTATTTTGCTCTTTTTTTCTACTTCAAAATCATCTGGGTTTTGTTGTGGGAGAAAATCCTTTACTTATATCCTTGTACACTAATTAAAAAAAGGTGCACGTGGGAGATATTAGCTCAAGTACTTACTTGCCAAACACTGTCAAGTATTTCTTCTTGTATAAGACAATAAAGCAGATCAAGTCATCTGGTTTAAATCTCCTGTTGGTGCAAGTGCAACAATTGAGAAGGCCTCCTGTACAATATTGATCCATCAGCTGAACCTCTTTGATTGCTTGCCACCTCTGATTCTTTGCCACCTCTTTGACTGCTTGCCCACACTCAAGGCTTTGGTATGCCTGTATTACAAATATATGGAGTCAGCAGTTCATTGCAAATATTCTATGATTGATGTACATTGCAACATGTGTCCTGGATTTCCACCTCTGCCTCCCATTCTGTTATATATTGTATTATCTGTCAATAGCTAGGAACTAATTATTATGTATAAGTGTTTCAAGGGGCCACATTTCACGGCTGCACTAAAGACTCGTGTGAAGTGTAACAGAACTACAGTCCTTCTAATGTACAAGGCGGTATGGCAAGTTAAACATAAAGAGTTCTGATCTTTCCAAGCTTGAAGTGTGATTATTACCAACACCTGGGAACCAAAAGACAGCAAGAACTCATAGCACACCCCAGGTGCAATTTTTATTAGCTCCCCTTATTGTGTAGGGGTGTCAGGTTGTGATATTTTTGCAGAACAAAAAGCATTTCTATGTACAGCATGAAGCCTGGTACAAAAGTGAAACTACTTTAATTTGGTTTGGCCTATGTACATACATGCTTACAGAAACACAGAATTGTTACCGCACAGAAGGAGGCCATTCGGCCCATCGTGCCTGCACCAGCTCTCCAAATGAGCATCATGACTTTGTGCCATTCTCCTGCCTTTTTACCCATCCCCTTGCATGTTGTTTCTATTCATATAATCATCTATTACCCTCTTGAATGCATTGACTGAACCTGCCTCCACTGCATTTCCAGGCAGTGCACTCCAGACCTGAACTACTCGCTGTGTGAAAAAGTTTCTCCTCACATCACATTTGCTTTTTTTACAAATCACTTTAAATCTGTGCCCTCTCGTCCTTAATCCCTTGATGAGCAGGAACAGAGGAACAGTTTTCCCCTATCTACTCTATACTCCAGCTCCCTCATGACTTTGAACACCTCTATCAAATCTCCTCTTAGCCTTCTCCTCTCCAAGGAGAACAGTCCCAACCTCTCCAACCTATCTTCATAACTCAAGTTTCTCATCCCTGGAATCATTCTTGTAAACCTCTTCTGCACTGTCTCTAATTGATCACACATTGATCACATCCTTCCTATAGTGTGGCGCCCAGAACTGTACACAATACTCCAGCTGAGGCCTAACTAATATCTTATATAAGCTCAGCATAGCCTCCCTGCTCTTGTACTCTATGCCCCTATTAATAAAGTCCTGGATATGTATGCTTTATTAACTGCTCTCTCCATCTGTCCTGCCACCTTCAATAATCTATGCACAAATACACACAGGTCTCTATGTTCCTGCACACCCTTAAAAAACATACCCCTTATTTTATATTGTCTGTCCATGTTCTTCTTACCAAAATGAATCACCTCACACTTGTCTGCATTGAACTTCATCTGCCACCTACTTGTCCACTCCACCAACTTGTCTATGTCCTATTGAAGTTCCATACTGTCCTCAGAGTTTACAATGCTTCCAAGTTTTGTATTATCCGCTAAATTTGAAATTGTCCCCTGCACACCAAGATCTAGATCATTAATATATATCAGGAAAAGCAAGGCTCCTAATACCGACCCCTGGGGAGCTCCACTACAAACCTTCCTCCAGCCTGAAAAATATCCATTATCCTCTGTTTCCTATTACTCAGCCAATTTTGTATCCACGTTGCTACTGTACCTATTATTCCACGCGCTATAACTGTATGGAATGCCTTTTGATAGTCCATGTACGCCACATCAATAGCATTACCCTCATCAATCCTCTCTGTTACCTCTTCAAAAAACTCCAGCAAGTTAGTTAAACACGATTTCCCCTTTGGAAATCCATGCTGGCTCTTCCTAATCAACCCACATTTTTTCCATGTGACTACTAATTTTATCCCGAATAATTTTCTCTAGAAGCTTCCCCACCAACTGAAGTTAATCTGACTGGTCTGCAATTGCTAGGCTTATCCTTACAACCTTTTTTGAACAAGGGCATAATGTTTGCAATTCTCCAGTCCTCTGGTACCTCCCCTGAGTCTAGGGAAGACTGAAAGATTATGGCCAGTGCCCCTGCAATTTCTACTCTCACTTCCTTCAATATCCGGTCCTGGTGCCTTGTCAAGCTTAAATACTGACAGTTTATCCAACACTTCCTCCTTATCAATTTTAATTCTTCTAGTGACAGAGTTTCCTCCTCTGTCACCGTGGCCTTGGTGGCATCTGATTCCTTGGTAAAGACAGATGCAAAGTATTCATTTAACACCTCAGCCGTGTCCCCTGCTTCTGTGTGTAAATCCCCTTTTTGGTCCCTAATTAACCCTATTCCTCCTTTTACCACCCTCTTACTATTTTTGTGCCTATAGAAGACTTTGGGATTTCCCTTTATGTTGGCTGCCAGTCTTTTCTCATAATCCTTCTTTGCCTCTCTTATTTGCTTTTTCACCTCCCCTCTGAACCTTCTGTATTCTGCTTGGTTCTCAATTGTGTTTTCTACCTGACAGTTGTCATAAGCACACTTTTTCTTCTTTATCTTAATTTCTATCTCCCTTTTCATTGAGGGAGCTCTGTATTTGTTTGCCCTACTCTTCCCTTTTGAGGGAATATACCTTGACTGTGCCCAAACCATTTCTTCTTTCAAGGTAGCCCATTGTTCAGCTACACTTTTTCCCACCGGCCTTTGGTTCTAGTTTAACCCATCCAGCTCCCTTCTTGCCCCATTGACGTCAGCTCTCCCCCAGTGAATTATTCTTCCTCTGGATTGCCCATTGTCCTTTTTTACTGTCATCCTAAACCTCATGATACAATGGTCACTGTCTCCTAAATGTTCCCCCACTGACACTTGATCTACTTGGCCCACCTCATTTCCAAGAACCAGGTCCAACAGTGAATCCTTTCTTGTTAGACTGGACACATACAAGTAAAAAATTCTCCTGAGCTCAATCTAGAAACTCTTGCCCCTCTCCGCCCTTTACACTACCCTGTTCCAGTCTACATTGGGGTAATTAAAGTCCCCCATTATAACTATTCTATGATGTTTGCATCTCTCTGTAATTTCTCTGCAGAATTGTTCTTCTACGTCCTTCTCACTATTTGGTGGTCTATAGACTACACTGAGCAATGTAATTGCACCTTTTTTGTTCCTTAGCTCTAGCCAAATTGATTCTGTCCTTGAACCCTCTGGGATATCCTCTTTCTCCAGCACTGCAATGCTCTCCTGAACCAATACAGCAACCCTTCCTCCTTTGCCTCCTGCCCAATCTTTCCTGAACACCTTGTACCCGGGAATATTTAACACCCAGTCCAGCCCTTCCTTGAGCCAGGTCCCTGTTATCGCCACAACATTATATTTCCACATAGCAATCTGTGCCTGTAACTCCCCAATCTTATTTACTACACTGTGTGCATTCACATACATGCACAGTAACCCTGATTTAGACTTCATAACTTTCTCCTTTACTCTGACTCCACCTATTAACTTATTATTCCCTATACTAGTGTTATCTGCATTTCCCAGTATTTTGTGCACCCTGGTATTCCTCTTTAATACTCTCTCTTGTTTGCCACACCTCTGCCGAGTTAGTTTAAACCGCTCCCCCCCCGCCACAACAGCACTTGTAGAACACCCCACAAGGGCACTCAGTCCTGGCTCTGCTCAGGTGCAACCTGTCTGGCCACAAGAGGGTGCTATTACAGAAGGCAAACAGTTGAATAACGCTCCTGCAAGAATAGACTGACCAATTAATTGTACTAAAAGGAAACAGTGTATTAATGATTATCAGCTTAATTGAAGTCTTCCATGGTGAGTTAGTCCCCTGTGATGTAGTCATCTGTCCTAAAGAGAGCAAACTATACTAGACTAGATTGTGCAACAAGATAGAATTAATTGATAACCTCATAGTGAAGACATCCCTAGGTGGCAACGATCATAATGTGACTGAATTTTACATTCAGTTTGAGGGAGAGAAGAGTGGGTCTGAGACCACTATTTTAAACTTAAATAAGGGCAATTATGAGGGCATAAAAGCAGAGCTAGCTAAAGTGAACTGGCAAATGAGGTTAAGGGATAAGTCAATAGAGATGTAGTGGCAGACATTTAAAGGAACATTTCAGAATACACTGAATAGATACATTCCAATGAGAAAGAAAAATTCCAAGGGGAGGACCCACCCTCCGTGGTTAACTAAAAAAGTTAAAGACAGTATCAAACTTAAAGAAAAAGCTAAGAATTGCATAAAGACAGGCGGCAGGTCAGAAAATTGGACAGAATATAAAGAACAGCAAAGAATGACAAAAAGATTAATAAGGAGGGAAAAATTAGAGTATGAGAGGAAGATAGCTAGAAATATAAAGACAGATAGTAAGTGTTTCTATAGATATTTAAATAAGAAAAGAGTTAAATAAGTGAGCATTGGTCCTATAGAAAGTGAGCCTGGAGAATTAATAATAGAAAACATGGGGATGGCAGATGAAATAAACAAGTATTATGCATCAGTCTTCACTATAGAGGATGCAAGTAACATTCCAGAAATAGCTGTAAATCAGGAAATGTAAGGGACGGAGGAACTCAGGAAAATTACAATCACCAGAGAAGTGGTATTGAGCAAACTGTTGGAGCTGTGGGTTGACAAATCACTGGGTCCTGATGGACTTCAGCCTAGGGCCTTGAAAGAAGTGGCTAATTGATGCATTGATTTTAATTTTCCAAAACTCCCTGGATTTGGGGAAGGTTCCATTAGATTGGAAAATAGTAAATGTAACTCCTTTATTCAAGAAGGGAGGGAGACAGAAAGCAGGAAACTACAGGCCAGTTAGCTTAACATCTGTCATAGGGAAAATGTTAGAAGTTATTATTAAAGAAAAATTCAAGAGCCAACATGGCATTGTGAAAGAGAAATCCTGTTTAACCAATTTATTGGAGTTCTTTGAAGGAACCACGTGCTGTGGATAAAGGGGAACTGGTGGATGTACTGTATTTGGATTTCCATAAGGCATTTGATAAGGTGCCACATCGAAGATTATTGCGGAAAATAAAAACTCATGGTATTGGGGGCTAACATGTTGGCAAGGGTCAAAGATTAGCTGGCTAACAGGAAACAGAGGGTAGTCATAAATGGGTCTTTTTCTGGTTGCAGAATGTGATGAGTAGTGTGCCATAAGGATCAGTGCTGGAGCCTCAACTTTTTACAATTTATGTAAATGACTTGGATGAAGGGACCGAAAGTATGGTTGCTAAATTTGCTGACAACATAAAGATAGGTAGGAAAGTAAGTTTTGAAGAGGATGTAAGGAGGCTACAAAGTTACATAAATAGGTTAAGTGAGTAGACAAAGATCTGGCAAATGGAGCATAATGTGGACAAATGTGAAATTGTCCATTTTGGCAGGAAGAATAAAAAAGAAACATATTATCTAAATGGTGAGAGATTGCAGAGCTTTGAGATTCAATTATATAGAGCCTTGGTGAGGCCTCACCTGGAGTATTGTGCACAGTTTTGGTCAGCTTATCTAGGGAAGGGTATACTTACCATAGAGAGAGTGCAACAGAAGTTCACCAGATTAATCCCTGGGATGGCGGGATTGTTGCTTGAGGAGAGATGAGCAGACTGGGTATGTATTCCCTAGAATTTTGAGGAATGAGTGGTGGCATCCTTGAAACTTAAAAAATTCTGACAGGGTGTGACAGGGTGGATGTAGATAAGATGTTTCTCCTGCTTGGTGAGTCTAAAACCAGGGGACATAATCTCAGGATAAGGGGTAGGCCATTTAAGACTGAGATGAGGAAGAATTTCTTCACTCAGAGGGTGGTGAATCTTTGGAATTCTCTACCCTAGAGGACTGTGGAAGCTTAATCACTGAGCATGTTCGAGACAGAAATCGATAGATTTCTGGAGACTAATGACATCAAGGGATATGGACATAGTGCGGGAAAGTAGAGTTGAGGTGGATGGTCAGCCATGATCTAACTGAATGGTGGAGTAGGCTCGATGGGCCGAAAGGCCTTCTTCTGTTCCTATGTTCCTATAATGAGGCAAATTAAGGATTTTTAAAATTGCCTCTCTAATTGCCCTAGAGTTGAACTAGAGGTAAACCGTAATTCTTGCATTGTTTCAGACCATGTGGTGTAGGCACACCCACAGTGCTGAGTTCCAGGATTTTGACCCACTAATACTGAAGGAACCATGACATATTTCCAGATTAGGATAGCATGTGACTTGGAGGGGAACTTGCAGTCGATGGTATTTCCATGTACCTGTTGCTCGTGTCCTTTTAGGCAGTAAAGGTTGTGGGTTTGGAAGGTACTGTTGAAGACGCCTTGCCATCTTGTAGATGGTATGCATTGCTGCCACGGTGCACCAGTGATGGAAGCAGTGAATGTTCAAGATGGCAGATGGGGTGTCAATCAAGCAGATTACTTTTTCCTGGATAATGTCAAGCTTCTTGAGTGTTGTTGGAGCTGCACTCATCCAGGGATGTGGAGAGTATTCCATTACACTCCTGATTAGTACCTGCAGATGCTGGACAGGCTTTGGGGAGTCAGGAGGCGAGTTCCTGCAGAACTCCCTGTCTCAGATCTGCTGTTGTAGTCATAGTATTTCTGCAGACATGGCAATTCTCGTGAATTGAAATTTCCTGTATTCGCTATAGTCTGCTTAATATTCTAGTCTCTTTCTATGCTAAATTTGATGAAAATTGGAATTTTGATTCCCAAGGAGAGGTTAATAGAGACAGACTTTTACTGACTTCATAAATAATCAGTATAGAGATAACATGTAATACTGTTTTGTCATTTTGCAAGCTTTGTCATGTAGTCTCTCACTCTGTTTGCCAATGTCAACAATAATGCGGCTGGAGGCTAGACGGTTGCTGGGCAGAGCCCTTTTAATTTGTGACAGTGAACAGACAGCTCACCAGCAGGAGAATGCTTCCCTTGGTGTATTTGAGCACTGATTCCAGAGTTCGTTTTACAGCATGTTATACCATCCTTCGAACTTCAATCACTGGCTCATACTATTTTCCCTGTCTCCATTTCTTCTCCTGTCTCTTCATCCTCCTTATTTTGAAATTCCTGATGTTGCGCTTCCAGCCAACTCCTTACTTATTTTGCCAGTTATTAGCAGTGATTGCAGAGACAGATAGTCTGAGGCAGCTCACCAGTAATTCCTCATAGACTGAGGTGTAAAAGCCAATTGCACTGTTGAGTTTTTACTTACCTTATTCTTTTACAGTTAGGGCTAGAATGGAATGTTCTTCCTCCAAGACCATTTATGCAAAATTTAAATCCTTGGGTAGCAAATCTCTTTACACATGATAAACGTGGAAATTCACAAGCTCTTGCCCTGTGGCAAATCACTTGAACGTTCCAGAAGCAAAAGGCTGTGAGTGGGAAGAATCACGACTGCATTACTCATTTATTTAGTCGGGTCTTGATTTACTTTAACAATTGTGGATTGCATGTCTGGAACATTGGCCTAGAAAGTTGTGGGTGCCATGTCCATTTTACAGATATAAAATGGCAGCCACACTTATCAATATGATGGGTGTGAGTGTGCACATTCTACTCTGGAGGTGCAATGCTCACCACACTCTTAAAATCTCCATGTGTAGGCATCCAGGATGTACGACTGAACTAGGCATCTGCACACTCCTGGCACTGATAACCAGGTCTACGTGTGGCCAATACTAAAAATGTTTGTTTGATAAAAGAAAATTACTTATCTGAATATGGCCCTAGAAAAGCATGAGAACGGTGGTCCTGAAAACCATTGCCAGACCTGATTGGCCCCTACCTCATCACGATTGCCCCATCCCTCTTCTTTCTGATCACTTCCTTTCCCCCACTGTCTCCAGATTGGCTCTCCCTGATCTATGTCAAGGCTACGATTGGATAGGACGCTGCCCCAACTACGACCTTGTGGAACTGGCAATCTGCTCCCGGACACCCATTTGGTGATCGTATCTCACAGGATGCTAAAGCCCAACGATTGATTTAGGGTGAGCCCCATGTCACTGGCATTTGGCATATATTGCCAATGTGCTGCCTGTTTCAGGTCCTTGTAAATTCTTTTGTTTTATTCATTCATGGGATGTTGGCTTCGCTGGCTGGGCCAGCATTTATTGCCCATCTCTAGTTGCCCTTGAGAAGGTGGTGGTGAGCTGCCTTCTTGAACCGCTGCAGTCCCTGTGGTGTACGTATACCCACAGTGCTGTTAGGAAGGGAGTTCCAGGATGTTGACCCAGCGACAGTGAAGGAACGGTGATGTATTTCCAAGTCAGGACGGTGATTGGCTTGGAGGGGAACTTCCAGTGGTGTTCCCATGTGTCTGCTATTGCAGGCCTAATAACATTACCTCAGTACTCTCTGTGGTTTATAGGTGTGTTTTTCTCATGGATGCCACATCCCCTATTATTCTGAAATATTGAGCCTGCCTCTTTACCTCCCCATTTAACTAATGACTTTCATTTAGTTAAAAAAAGTCTATACAAACCGAATCAGTATTTATTGTTTATTGTTGCAGATTTCCAGCATCTGCAGTATTTTGCTTTTATCTTAGTATTTAATTCACTGCCACTTCTCTTCCAGGAATGCCTACTTTGACGAAGTACTGCTCTTCTCTCCGACAGGATTTCCGCTTGTCTCTTTTGCCCTGTTCACCTTCATTGCTTTCCATTTCTCTCCTGGTGTTTGCCCTCTTTCCAGCTCTACCTGTCCCACCCCCCTCAACCAGCTTATATTTCATCTCAATCCTATTTTTCCTTAGTTCTGATGAAGAGTCATACAGACTCGAAACGTCAACTGTGTTCCTCTCCGCAGATGCTGTCGGACTTGCTGAGTTTTTCCAGCTATTTTTTATTTTGCTTTTATTTTATTGTTTATTCAGTTACTGTATATGTTATTTTTAACTTGCAGTAACTATTGAGATAAGTACAAGAAACATTAAACCTGTACTGATGGACAGCATAAATGCTGTTTGTTTTCAAGCTGTTTCCTGCTTGCCAAATTCTCAAAGTGATATCGCCGTAGAAGAGAGAACGGACTCAGTAAGCTGATCCTACTCCAATTGACACTGAGCAAATAAGTGGCTGCATTAGCATTCTTCAAATAGAGTATTAACTTGGCTTCGGATTCATCCTGATACAAGGCTTTCTCATCTCAGCAGTTGGGCATTGCTCATGGCAGGAGGTGCAGGAACTGATGCTTAATTGAGAGAAACAAAAATTGATTAAACAAATAGCTTAAATTGGGCCTCAATGAGGAGACCATTTGATCTCTGATCCCCTGCCTCTCTCGACAATGACCACCAACTCTACCCATGCAAATCTGGAACACCAAAAGACACTTTGGCTTGAAGTTCTTTCATCTGACTGTGACAGCTGGTAATCACAGCCGTGGCAGGTTGACTGATTTCATTTGTGTGACACAGTCTGTTTTGTAAAATGACCTCATTCAAAGTTGAGCATGAAAAGAGTTTGCTCTGATTTTGACTTCTCATTCGAGACAGTGTAGAAAGAGTCCGTTGAAAATACTGAGCCATGAAGAAAAATAACTGTTGGAGAACCGTGTTCGAAGGCAGAAGTTATTTCCCAGAAAAGCTAATGTTTTACCTGTAAGACCACCCATCTTATGGTCCATTTATAAACAATGATTTTTCAAACAAGTAAAAATCACATTATATTTGTTGGTGTTACTTTTGGTGCTGGCATTTTTCACGCAAGCCAGACCATGACTCCTTTAAATGTGCCTGTGACCTGGGTTTGCAAACTCTAGTTGGAGGCAATTTTCCCTTTAAGCTGCATAGGTCGTGCACAAGTTAGCTCTGTAAATTATCACGTATGCATAGCCACATAAAAACAATTAAACGGGCTGCACACTTAAACAAATCACCCTATGCACTGCAAAAAAAATGAGAGGGAATGTTGGTTGGAATTATTTCTGGAGGGTTGATCACATGATTAAATGGTGCCTGCTCATGTAATGTCTGGTCACATGATATCTGACCATGTCACATTTGATAATGTGACATCTGATTATGTCAAGTCTGATCACCTGATTTACTTTTTAAAGGCTGCGTCACCTTTGTTGAATATTGTTGCTCATTCTTTTGCAACAGCAGCTGTTGTGCGAGAAATTCTGAGACCAAGGAGGGCACCCATCACCAGACGATGAAGGGAAACTGAGGGCAAAGAAGAGAGGAATCCAGAGGTGTGGAGCAGTTCGCACTGGTGTAAGGAATGTAATTCCACTAGTAAATAATAGTAATTCACTGGAATGGCACTGCTAAATAATAGTTATACATGTAACACTTTGATTCTCCTCATTACCAACAGTAATACAATACTCAACAAAAATTGTCTGTACATAACTTGGTGTAAAGCCCCAATATCTTAACTGTTACTAATAATAATCCTATAACTGTTGCTGTTCATCATGTAACTATAGGCAGAATCCCACTGCGTTATGAGGAGTAGTCAGACTTCTCAGTCACTTTTAACAGACCCATGTGTCTCCTTACTTCCTTGGAGGCTGGTTTCATGTGAAGGTGACATACCTGAACAGGAGGCTGAACCAAACCTAACCTGCACTTAGACTTCACATGTCAAATTCGACTGGTACATACCAGACTGATACAGATGCAAGAGATCACAAAGGGCTCAGCGTTTGGGGCACTTCTCAGAAGGCACATTGCTGTAAACTCAGCTCAGCGCCAATATTTCTAAACCACTCTGGGCTTGAGCTCAATAAAAAAGGAGTTTCATTGCCCTCTCACTCACTCACTCACTCACTCACTCACTCACTCACTCACTCACTCACTCACTCACTCTCATCCTCTGCACTCCACCAATCCACCATCCTCTTTCCCAGACATCCACTCTATCTTCCCAGAAGGAAAAAACAGTTAAAACTGGGAAAGAAGAATACTGGCCCAAACTGGTCTTGTATAACCTAAAACGGAACACCAGAACAACTGGGAAATAAGAGCACTGGTCCAAGCTGTTTTTTAATTCTGTGTTGCTGAAGTCCTTCGTCCAATCTCCCATCCCCTACACTCCTGCTCTCCCCCAATCTCCCATCTCTCAATCCCAGACTCCCTCTCTCCACTGTGTCCCCTTCAATCAATCTTCCCATTTCGTGACCCCCATCCCAATCTCCTACTGCCAAGACCCCAGCCCTCTACTACCCCCGACCTCTGAGCCCCTCCTTCTGACTTCTGAACCCACCCCAGATTGGCTGCTTAGAGTTGACGTGTGACATGCTTTTTGGAATAGGATCTGTTGCCATAAAATATTTCCTCATGTGAATTTCTTCTTTAGTGTGTTGAGCTTAATTGAGTGCACAATGTAACTGATACAACTTGAAACTGGTCTCCCAATATCCCCAATTTACTCACTTGATGACAACGAAAACACAAAAACTCAGCATTTAAAGCCACAAATTGAACATTTTTATCTAGATTACGTTTGTTGTAATTTGTTCCCAAGTGTATCAATTTCCCCTCAATCCTTACAACATTAATTGAAACCAGTTCCTCATGGTTTCTTTAAGTTCATAATGTATTCGCGGACAACCAAAAAAGCCTTTCTCTTAAGATGTAAAATAATGACCCTTTTGCCTTAAAAGCATCTGGGCTACATGATGTACATCCTTTCCAGATATTTTCCGCATCTCTATATTTCATGCGCACGTGAAGTTTAAATTGCTCCATTCTTCTTAATATTGGAAGTAAGCCTAGCAAAGAAACATTGTATTTCTGTACTTCTACTGCCATTCACTGAATGCCTGATCAGCAATTTTTGAACAAAATATGGAAGGTTTTTATACCTTTTATAAAACTAAAATGTTTCACAAAATACAGCATCACAATCAATTACAACCATAGATTTTTAGGTGGACAACAAATCAATAATGTCATTAACTGTACTTTATGCCGACTTCCATGTCTGCAACATCGCCTGTCTCTGCCCCTGCCTCAACCCATGTGCTTCTGAAACTCTTATCTATACTTTTGTTATTTCTGGGCTCAACTATTCCATTGCTGTCCTGGCCAACCTCCCATGCTCCATAAGTTTAAGCCCATTCAAAACTCTGCTGCCCATATCCTAACTTGCACTAACTCCCATCACCCTTGTGTTCGCTACCCTGCTTTGGCTCCCAGCCCAGCAACACCTTGAATTTAAAATGCCTCCATGGCCTCACTTCTCCCTGTACCTGTAATCTCCTCCAGCCCTACAGCCCTCCAAGAACTCAACTTCCCTCTAAGACTAGCCTCTTGCGTGTCTCTGACTTTCTCCACCCCATCATTGATGCTGTGCCTTCAGCTAACTAGGTCCTGAGCTCTGGAATGCCTTCCCTAAACCTCTCTATCACTCTCTCCTTTAACCTAGCTCTTTGACCAAGCATTTGGTCAGCTACCCTAATGTTTCCTTCTTTGGCTCATTGTCACGTCTCTTTTATCTGATTATGCTCCTGTGAAGCACTTAAGGGGCATGAATTACTACAGTAAAGACATTTATATAAATGTATCTAGTTGTTCAGAGGAGCAGACAGTATGAACTGTTTTACTCTTGGTTTGGAGTGGAGATATACGACCAAATTAGGATAGTGTGTGACTTGGAGAGGAAGTTGGAGGTGCTCTCATGAACCTCCTGCCCTTATCCTTCTAGGCAGTGGAGGTTGCAGACTTGGGAGGTGCTGTTGAGGGAGACTTGGCGAGTTGCTGCTGTGCAATTGTTACTAACTTCTTACTCCCTCCCACCTTCCTGATGAGTCTAAGCAGTAATGGGCTTTCTCCATTTTATTTGATTGACAGTTCAAATAAATGTCATTGGCACATCACTGGTAACGCATTCAGCTGGGGTCTCTGCTGTCAAAGGGTCAATTATCCATTTAAAAAATAGCTTGAGCCAAACAGTAAATGTGATTGACTCCAAAGTGGCTGCACTATTAGTCTTGGAGCCGAAGCTGGCACTTACTGTTTGTCCACTGCAGATTATCACACAAGCCTTCTCTCTGTGCTGAAGACCCAGGGGTTGAAGATTTCTCCAAGGGCTCATGTGCAATGTACGATGTGTGAATTGTGGAAGGACTGGGAAAAAGTGAGGCAACAAAGTTGTATCTGTGTTCCCAGTCAGACTTGCCTTCTGTTGATAATGGGTCAGTGTTCAGGTCGGGTCAGGACTGTAGGTTTAAGACAAATATCTTACTGCAGGGTCAGTTACAAAATTTGAATATATCTTTTGCTGGGGGCTGACGGAGCTCCATATTGAACCCAGTAACTGCTTTGTACTAATTTTTCTGTGCTTAAAACTATTAAACCAATTCTAGGAGCTATCATTCAAGCAGAATTCCTCATATTGGGAATGTGAAAATTCTGCATTGCTATTGAAAGAAATGCCTTTCCAAGGGACACAGTGGTAGAATTTCACCTTTAGTGTGTGGACAGTAGTCCAACAGAGCGAGTCACCTGCCCTTTGCCGAACCTGCCTAATTTTCAGCTCATTGATTTAAATTGTCGGGTTCTGGCTGATCTCTTCCATCTGATTTACACTCACATGAGGGAAACAAGAATCTATGCCACTCTGTTCAGGTTGTGTTTACATTGGCTATTCTGTTGATACTTCTTTAGAGAGTCAGTGCCCTCCTTACAAGTGTTTCAGGAGCCAGTGTTGAGCTCCAAGAGTCTGCAGCCCAACCTACTCATACACACGCATAGGAAAGAGAGTTACATGCAAGGCACATGAACATGATGCAGACCCCACCACCACCACCCCACCCCCTTCGACCCCTCCCAAATGGACAGCAAGCAAGCATCCCAGCTATGGCTGCTAAATCTGCCGAAATACCATGTTCAATATTACCACTAGAAAACGTGTCAATACTTTGCTCTCTAGTGATTGATGGGACTTGAGATTTTGGTCCTCAAATTTTGTGGGAGTTCTGTCAGTGTGCCGTTGTTATTCGGGCAATCGACAGACTTAATTCTCAATAAAATGGTGAAAACCTGATAATACATGAACTCTCCCATATCTGGTATTCTCTTCAATGCCAGGGAAAGTATTAGTACTTCAGTTCATCCCTTTTAAGACAAACTCCAGGCAGCAGGCAGGGCCGGGATGGTGAGTTGCTAAACTAGAACTTCATGCTCGTCTGTTGGGATCTGGTGTTGTAGTGCCAGCTGGTGTATCGATTGACTGGGGGAGTACTGCCGTCTACAAGGGTGTACGTGCAGTTCAGGCCAAATAACCTCAACTGCTGAAAATGAATGAAAATTTTAAAACTGTTTCTCAGGAAACCAAAGAGCTGGGATGGGGTTTGGAGGCTTTGAATACCATCCCACGTATGGTACAGGCACTGCAATTTCAAATAGGAAGCCATAGGTGGGTACAAAAGATGCACCCTAAGCGTAATGCAAACTAGGCGTCTGCATACTGACTGCTGAACTCCAGTGTTGGAAGTCAACATTGGGTGCTATCCAAGTGCAACTATTGGAAGGCTACCTGTGGGTCGTTGTCGTTATTTCAATGTTTCCCTCTTATCCGCTAAGAATAAGAAATATTGTGTCTTTCATGATCTCAGGGCATTCCAAACACTTTGCAGTCAATGAAGTACTTATGAATAGTTGTACTGTTATAATGTAGGAAATATTGGCCCACATTTTGTGTTAAGAGTAACAGTGAGGCTTGCAACACTCATCTTTATTACAGAACAAATCAGCAAATTTTGGTATCAGTAGAAGCGCAGTTAAATGTGGAAATCAGGAAATTGTTCGATTTGCCTTCGATACATGGCACCTCACCAAAAGATTCGACATTCAAACATATGAAAGGCATGAAGTTGTGATACTTACCCACAGGATACAACTAAAAGTTAGGTCTTGTCCATTGAAGTGTAAGTAAATTTTCAATGGTTTGCTAAGTCTTAGGTCAGAATCATCCCAGATTTGCACTAAGTGCGGTAGCGGGAGGGAAAAAGAATGTTTTTTCCTGCCGGCCGCCATGGTGGCTTTTCACGCCATAACATCCCAATCCCACCTCATTAATCATGCATTCCTGGGAAACACGCCGTTTCAATGGTGGGCGGGCTTTCACTCACCCGCCACCCTGTCACCTCGCCGCTTCCTCACCATATTCAAAGTGCAGCTGTACACACTTCTCAGTGCTTCCAGCCTAGGACTGGAAGAAGACATGGCCCCAAAAGGTAAAAGACTGCAGCCCCCTGGGTTTAGTGAGGTGTCCCTTGAGCACCTTTTGGACACTGTGGACGCCCGCCATGATGTCCTCTGCCCCCACTCTGGCGACAGGAGGGGCAGCAATATCAGCAATCTGGCTTGGGAGCTGGTGGGAGCAGTGGTCAGTGCCAATCTCCTGCAAAAGAGGACAGTCACCCAGTGCTACAAGAGGGTGAATGTTCTCCTCCCTTCCGCCAGGGTAAGCCACTCTTCCCATCACTTTCAACTCACACACTCACAAACACAGCACACATCCACAGGGATCTCACTCACTGCCAGTGCAAGGGGCATATCCATTCACCCTGTCATACTCACCTTCATTGTCCTCATCCTGACCATGGGACCACTCATCACCCACACATGCCAGGCATACATCAACTGGCCTGGCAGGCATCCTGCTTACACTATCCCCATCTGTATTCATGCAGGACAAGCTGGCACACAACAAGAAGGAGAGGTCATAGACCAGTGGAGGAATGCCTGAAATTAAGGTCCTCATGGACTTTGAAAATCGAGTCATCCAGATGGCTGGCAGAGATCTGGACCATTCTTTTTCAGCATCCCGATGGTTTTCCCCACCAAGGTGTGAGTTGCAGAATGAGCCTTGTTGTATCTTTGCTCTGCTGCAACCTGAGGTCAGAGCACGGGCATCATCAGCCACGTCCTCTGTGGGTAGCCCTTGTCCTCGAAAAGCCATCCCAGCAGCTTCTGTGGACCCTGGAAGATGTCAGGGATCTGGGACTGACTGAGAATGTAGGAGTCATGGACACTCCCTGGAAACTGTGTGCAGATCTGCAGGATGCGTTTGTGATGGTCGCACAGCAACTGAACATTCAGCGAGTGGAAACCCTTGTAGTTGACATAGTTGACTGCTTGTTGCCACGGAGATCTGAGCACCCCATGAGTGCAGTTGATGGCATCCTGCACCGGTGGGAAACCTGAGATCTGCACAAATACCAGCGGTCTTGCATCCTGGCTTTCCTGGTTCCAGGCAAAATGCACAAAGTTGTTTGCCTTCGTGAAGGTGGCATCCATGACCATCATTTGTAGGTGGAGGCTTGCGATATCCCACAGAGGTCACCTGTGGAGACCTGAAAGGAGCCACTGGCGTAGAAATTGTGGATGCCCTCCATGTCCTTGTGGGACCAAATCCTGCAGCAGGTGGCAGATGTGACCGACCGGTTCCCCAGACATGTGCAGCCTTTACTGACACTGGTTGCTGGTTATCTGCAGGAATGAAAGGCGGTGTATACAGACCCTGGGTCTAGGCGCCGACCAGCGACAGCTTGCTGTGGCTCTTCAGCAGCGTGTGTAGGAGCCCCAATCACCCCTTCTCCTTGAGGCTGCTGCTGCTCCCACTGCCAAGCCACGTGCCTCAGTCGCTCTCTTCTCTTTTATCTCTGCTCTCTGTAAGCCATGAGGTATACAGCTAGATCACCAGGCTCCATGCTCCTGATGTACTCCTCCTGCAGGATGAAAGAGAGAGATGCGTGGGTTAGCCTGGGTGTACTAAGAACCTCTCTTGGTTAAGTCTGAAGGCCTCTTAACACATCCCAGAGAGTGCTGGCCAACACATGGATGCCAGAGTTTAGTGCGCTGCATGGCTGCCCGAAACCCCACCCACCTCTGCCCCTGTCCATTGGACCGATTGGTGGAAACTTTGCCCATTGAACTGCATGTTGCACTCTCAGCTCAGGTGCAGGAATTTTCCTAACCCTGGCGCCAGCTGCACACCTTATATATGCTGTTGTGAAATACGCACTGACGAGTTTGGATGATCCAGCGTGGGGGGATGATTCTGGCGAGCTGGCCTTATAATGATAGGCATTACAATGAGGTTCCCGATGTCTGACGGTGAGAAATGAGGCCTGCCATTGATGGGCAGAACGGACGATTGCAAACTGGTTTTACTATGGCATGAAACCGATTTTTGGCCTTCTCGCCATTTTGCCTACTCTCGCCCCCAAACACGCCCAATGCCAGCAGGCATGGAAACTTCCACCTTAATTACTACTAAACAACCTCTCTGCCATTGATTTTTTTAAAATATAAGCTTGGAGTCTCATTCCTTCAGATTCTAATTATGGTTGGAGATTTTTAAAAAAATGTTTTATTTCCCTCTTTTATATCTATCATAACTCATTTTTCTGTCACTTTATTTCAATTGCTGCACCTGATTTTACAGTTTACACGGAATTAAACATTCTAATTTACAGTTTAGATGCTGCGTATTGCAGTCAGGATTCTTCAATCTGATTGTTTGAAGAGCCTTGCTGCTGTTTGCCCTGCTGACAGATGCAACAGATTCCCTATAGATGGTGCCATGCTGGAATGGATGCTTGATGACTGCAAGTTGCCACCAAGAGGCAAGCACCATTCATTTGCCGTTGATGATAAAGTCTGGCCCATTGGTTTTAGTTCCTGCCCCAACACCATGACTCTCAATGTGAGAATTCACAAAAAAGCAATAACAAGTGACCTATTTGGTGACCTTCCTTTGTTCACGCTTCTTGAGCTTACTGTTGAACTTGTTTCACTTTTTATCCCCATTTACACTGGTAGGACCACATTCCCAACCGCCTGATTAAACTCTGTAGGGGTATTAGGAAATGAAAGAGTTACTGTCACATGCTCCCAGCTCTTTTTTTGTAAAGATTCCAGTAAGTCTTAATGTCACACGTTTGACTGCAATTTCTGGGTCAGTATTTACAAAGCAATAGATTTTCTGTTTTAATTCATGTTTTCAACTGAATAAACAATGCGGCTGTAATTTTGCATATTGCCAATTGCTCTTGCAAAGTGAAGGCGCAGGACATTTACAGCTCAATAGTTCATCCAGAATCTACATCAATGCATAAATACCGATAATGTCTTATGTGTAGTCTGTGTGCATAAAAACATAAAAATGCTTATGGAGCAGCATTTAGTGTCTTATACTTAATGTATGATAGAAAGTGTCGGACTGTAATGGGTGTTTTATGTCAGAATGAATGCTTAAATTAAGGTGTTCTTTCTCATACTCGTGCCCCTAACTTACAGTGCTTATGTTAGTTCTTTTTCTGTTGGAATGCCTGCTAAAATCTGATCACTGGTCACCAGGGGAGACACGCTAAGGGCCAAGCCTCTAACTGAAATAAAAGCAAAAAACTGCAGTTGCTGGAAATCCAAAACAAAAACAAAAACACCTGGAAAAACTCAGCAGGTCTGGCAGCATCTGCGGATAGGAGCACAGTTAACGTTGATCCTGTGACTAAATAGCTCAGTGATGAACCACTCTAGCATGAATGGTTGCCACATCTTTTTCTGCCCATTACTTCCTCTCTGCTTTGCCAGCCATTCCTGTTCCATTTGGCTCACTGGCTCATTTGTCTTACCAGTTACTAAAATCTTTTTAACCCAATTAAGCAAGGCCACAGCTCTGATTTGATTGCTAAACTCAGATGAATGAAATTTAACGTAAACAATACTTCAGGTTACTCTCCGAATGAATTTAAGCCTCCCCCCCCCCGCCCCCACCACCACCATCTGGAAGTAAAGTTGAATGTAGGTGATGTTGACAACCATTTGGATGCTAAGTGCTAAGTTTTATGCGCATTTCTAGTCAATTGGTTCACATTATTACGCATCACCAATGGAGTTCAGAGTCTGACAGTGATATGGCAATGAGATTTTATTGAGATTACATTAAGCTCTTTTTCAGTTCTCCCCACCCGTTTTGTCACTCCCACTGCCTCTTCTCTTTCTTGTTTACTGTTGGCGAGTCAGCTCCTTTTGAGCTGACACTGTGAAGTGCATGAAACTGGCCTCATGATTCACAGAATGGTACAGCACAACAACAGCTTGCATTTAGATAGCAACATTAACATCATAAAATGTCCCCAGGCCATTCACAGGAGTCCTATCAAATTATTAATGAATTTCATGATTTTCTTACATTTCTCCTCCCTTGTTACTATCTCACTAGCTAGTGGTAACAATCTATCACTAATTAAATTATTTTAACTCTTGCTATTATTTCAGATCTGCTTTGGATGCTTTCCTGGGCACTTTGACTTCTGTTATTCCCTTAAATGATTTGATCATCGTAGTTTTATTGGACACAACTCATGCTGCTCCATATCTACTTGTATAGAAGCATAACCTGGGTGTGTAACAGAAGAACCACCTTTTGACCTGGACCAGATATTCATTATCTTTTACGTGTGAATTTCTTTAATCTCTCTGAAGGTAGACCAGGTTAATGCTAGATGAAGCAAAGTGTGGTTCAAATCAGAAGCTGTTTTATTCCATAATTAAATGAAGCAGCAAGATCACTGGGTGTGATCAGATCATATATTCCACTTCATAGAATCACACAGCACAGAAAGGCCACACCGTTGGAAACCAGTGAAAAGCATAGCCCGTAGCACCTGACTGCTCCATTCCCACTAGTGGACAGGGTTAACAATGAGCCTACACTAAGCTATAAACCTGTCAGCGTGTTTTGGAGAGGACAGGATGAACGACTAACAGGTAATGAGGGAAGAGTCTGTGGCATGTATATTTGCAGCAGGTTTCCTCAAGTGTGCCGACTTCTTACACATTTGCAACCAGGTTCTCTGTATAGTGTTGACAGCATTCACCTCGTCAGCCTGATTTTGCTTCACTTCATGTAGCACTGTGAATGTGAATCTGTTTTTCAGTAATATTTCGGCTGTAAACTCTTGGGACAGAATTTTATGTTGAATGAGTGGGCACGCGCCCGGTCTGAAGTCGCGTGAAATAACATGAGAAGACATTGGGCCCGCGTCCCGACGCCTTCGCCCTCTCACACGCAACATTATGGTCAGTGGGCGCACATGGGAGTCTGAAGTGTGCCCGCCGACAAATAAGCGGGCAATTAAACCCATTAAGGAGACAATTATTAGAGATTTTACGTGGTTGATGGACTGGTCAATCGGCCAGACAGGCTTCGTGTTTTCACTTCACACTCGATCCAGGGCAAGATAAAATGTCCAGGATGAAATAAAATAGAATAAGATATTTAAGGTTATGCATTTTGCTGCCAGTTGCTCGAATTTTCATTACAGAGAAAGTTTGTGGCATCTTATTGTGCAAATGTCATTGGAAGGATACTGCAGCTCCCCGTGCCAGCTCCACAGCAGTTGTCAGCCTTCAGGAAGCTGCAGTATTGTTCCAATGAAATTTGTACAAAAAAATGCCGCAAACTCTTTCTGTAATGCAAACGCCCCCCGCCCCCGGCACCCTCACTCCTTGCGTTGCCTGCCCTCTTCCTGCCCTCACATGGCGGCGCTGACCCTCCCACAGCGCAAATTTCATGCTGGCTGCCAGTTAATTGGGCCAGCCAGCGTGAAATTACGTTTGGGGTCTGATTGTGACCAGATGCGGAAACTGCGGCCGCTTCCGGGCCTGCTGGTCAAGCGCGCCCAACATGCGCAAAATTCAGGCCTTGAAGTCAATGTGCTGTCTTTTGTGATCCTTTTAGCTAATAGCAAAATAAATACTGAGAGCAATTTAATGGTTACATTCTTGTCTGTAGGAAGGGCAGAGCAGCTTGCTGCGTGGGTAAAAGCTCAGACAGATCACATTATTTACGTAACTCAGGAATATCTGCTGGAAACAACTGTGCAAATTGACTTGCTGGGATCACATGTAGTGCACCCTACTATTGTAAATATTGAGTGCAAAAAGGTATTTTCAATGTCATAACTTTTGACATGATTGAACAGTCACTCTTTGTATCTACATTGTACAAGACTTCTCGTGTGCAGGAGGGCATGTCAGAGCACTTCACAGTAGAGAGGAGAGGGATACCAGGGACACTGAGCATGGGTGAAAGGAGAGGAATGGCAAAGCGAGGAGGGGAGCCAAATGTACGGTTAAAGTAGCGGGGGTTGATGAGGTGTTTGAAAATGGTTAACAGGTGATAAACGGGTGATAAACTGGCAATACACTGGTGCTGAAATGTGATAAACTGGTGGTGAATTGCTCACTATTTAGCAGTAATGGATTAGCCATCATTATAGAGTCTATGGCCAGGATATTGAGGTTGGCGAGCGTTGGGCAGGGCCCGCTCGCCAACGTGTAAGATGACACAGGATGACATCGGGTGGAACTCCTGACGTCACCCCGCGTCATTTCAAATTTCAGGTCAGCGAGGGCGCAGCTGAATCAGCTGTGTGCCCGCCGACCTGTCAATGGCCAATTGAGGCCTTGTAAAAAGTAATTAGACTAGTTAATGGACCTGCCCGTCCAACCTTAAGGTTGGCGGGCAGGCCGGGAGCCCTGGCAAGCTTCAGAAAAAGCATGAAACCTCATCCACAGGCGGGATGAGGTTTCATGTAGGTTTTTAAAAATTTTATAAAAGTTTGAAAGAAAATGATGGACATGTCCCAATTCATGTGACAGTGTCACATAAGGGGACATGTCAGGGAAATTTTAATTTTGTGCATTGACCATTTTTGAATTTGGCACTGATCTCCCTGAGGCAGCACTTAGCATCAGGGAGATGAGTGCGCTCTTTTGCGCGCATGCACGAAAGAGCGCACTCCCGGCTGAGGGAATCCCCCCCCCGCCCGCACAGGGAGCGCATTGCGCTTCCTGGTGGATGTCACAATGGGCGGGCCATAATTGGCCCACCCATGTAAAATGGCATCACGCCCCCGCTCCTGCACATGCCCCCCCGTGGTGAGGGGAAAATTCTTTCCTATAAGTCAGGATGGAGTGATAAAATAGAGTCCAATAGAACGACTTGAAAATTTTCAGCTGATTGGAGAGAGGCAGCACAGAACTGTAAAGGGAAGATCATTCCTGATGAATCTGACTGAATTTTTTGAAGAGGTGGCTAAAGTAGTGAACAGAAGAATGTCTATGGATGTTATTTATATAGACTACCAGAGGGTATTTGAATAAATCCTTCATAAGAGACTGTTAGTTGAGGTTGAAGCTCACTGAATTGAAGGCAAATTACTGACTTGTTAGGAAATTGGCTGAGTTTTTTTATTCCTTCAAGGAATGTGGGCGTCGCTGGCTAGGCCAGCATTTATTGCCCATCCCTAATTGCCCTTGCGAAGGTGGTGGTGAGCCACCTTCTTGAGCCGCTGCAGCCCATGTGGTGTCAGTATACCCACAGTGCTGTTAGGAAGGGAGTTCCAGGATTTTGACCCAGCGACAGTGAAGGAATGGCGATATATTTCCAAGTCAGGGTGGTGAGTGACTTGGAGAGAAACTTCCAGGCGGTGGTGTTCCCATCTATCTGCTGCCCTTGTCCTTCTAGATGGTCGTGGGTTTGGAAGGTGCTGCCTAAGGAGCCTTGGTGAGTTCCTGCAGTGCATCTTGTAGATGGTATACCCTGCTGCTACTGTTTGTCAGTGGTGGAGGGAGTGAATGTTTTTTGTGGATAGGGTGCAGGTGGCAGACTAGGGATAATAGGCATATACTCTAATCGACAGAATCTGACTAATTGTTTCCCACGGGGATCTGTGTTGGGGCCTCAGCATTGTTACCAATTTAAATGATGGGATCAAAAGCCACATTTCCAAATTTGTCAATGGTGCAAAGATAGGCAGCCTTATAAGCAGCGTGGATGGAAGCATAAAGTTGTAATGATATAATAGATTAAGTGAATGGGCAAAAATGTGGTATATGGTTTTCAATATAGACAAGTGTGAGATCATCCACTTTGGAGCTAAAAAGAATAGAACACTTTCTAAATGGTGAAAACCTAGAAACAGTAGAGATCCAAAGAGGCTTGGGTCTCCAAGGTACATGGATCATTAAAATGCCATGAACCATTACAGAAAATAATCAAAAAGGTTAATGGATTGCTGGCCCTTATATCTAGAAGACAAGAATATAAGAGGTAAAAGTCATGCTTCAGCTATACAAATCCCTGGTTAGACAACACCTAGAGCATTGTGAGCAGTTCTGGGCACCACACCTTAAGAAGGACATATCGGCCTTATATTGAAACACGCAGCATAAATTTACCAGAATGATTCCTGAATATCAAGTGTTAAATTATGATGAGAGATTACACAAACTAGGGTTGCATTCACTAAAATTTGAAAGGCTATGGGGTGATTTGATCAAAATTTTCAATATATTAAAGGGAACAGATGCGGTCAATTGAGAGAAACTACTTCTGCTAGCTGGGAAATCTAGGGCTAGGGACCATAATCTAAAAATAGAGCCAAACCTTTCACGAGTGTAATTAGAAAATACATCTACACACAAAGAAGTTTGGAACTTTCTTCCACCAACAGCAATTGGTGCTTGATCAATTGTTAATTTTAACTCTGAGATTGATAGATTTTTGTTAACCAAAGGCATTAAGAGATATGAAGGAAAGGCCATATATAGAGGTAGGTCACCACCACCTGATTGAAAGATAGAGCAGACTTGAGAGGCTTAATGGCCTATTTCTGTTCTTATGTTCCCTTGTATCCCACCTCTTCCACTTCCCCGCACCCCCCTCCCCCACCCCCAATCATGCTTGAGCTTCTTGTCCATTGAGAAGTTTTGAACAATTGGGCATGGTATGTAACAAACACCCAACCTAGTACAAAAATGTTCCTTCATCGCTGAAAGTGAAAGTTATTGACATTTCTTTAGGGCTCCCATATTTTATCCTGTTAATGTTATAGTGGGAGATTGGGAGAACTTCAGTGGCATTTGAGGACCATGTTGTTCTCATTGGAACATTTGACTGATTAGATGAATCTCAGATGTCCTTCTCATTTCACTGTTGTAAAGCACGTTACACATTGAGGCAGAAAAGGCTGCAACTGCATGGCAAGTCTTTCTGAAATGCCCAATCCTCCCTCCTATTTTGTTTCAGTGTTGGTGGTGTGCTACACTATGGGGAGAATTTTCTCCCCATCGGGCGGGTTGAGCAGGATCTGGCGTGGATGGGCGCGCAGCCAATTGCTGCCCATGATCAGCTGTGCGCTGCCATTTTACATGAGCGGGCCAGTTAAGGGCCGCCCAGTGTGATGCGCACCCAGAAGCACTCAGTGCTACCTGTGCGGGTGGAGGGAGGAGGGAGAGTCAGGGCCTGCGCTCCTTCATGCATGTGCACTAAAGAGTGCAGAAATCTCCCTGAGGCACAGAGCTGCCTCAGGGAGATTAATCTGATTGTGAAAAATGGAAAAAATGAATAAAAAAATTATTCAGACATGTCCCCTCATGTGACAGTGTCACATGAGCTGGGACATGTCTATGAATTTTAATAAAAATTTTTATTGAAGTTATAAACCCTTCATGAAACCTCATCCCACCCGTGGATGAGGTTTCATGAGAAATGTGAAGGCCGCCTGGGCTCTTCGCCTGCCCGCCAACCTTAAGGTTGGACGGGCAGCCCAGACAATCAGTTTAATTAGCTAATTAATGGCCTTAACAGGCCTTTGACAGTTCGGTGGGGGTGCAGCTGACTCCGGTGCATGCCCGCCGAACTGAAAATCGGAATGACGCGCGGTGACGTCGGGACACACGCCCGACTTCACTGCGTGTCACTCTACGTGTTGACGTGCAGGGCCCGCCCCCGCATGCCAAACAGAAGGTTCTGGCCAATGAGTCTTTGCTTCTTAGATAATCTTCACGATACAGTAAAAGTCCAATCAACATTTTAAAAAGAAAGAAAAGATAATGTTTTAGGTAGGACTCTGACTTTATCAAAACCCCGCTCATTACCATTCTGATGTGTAGTTGTGGAACTTCCTGTTTTTGTTTTGAGCTTTTAGCATTCTTGCTTTTTACCTCATTTTAGTGAAACTGTTTTTAAGACAGAATCATGGCAATTACTGTAACTAGACCTAACATTTAAAGTGTCACTTGAGCTTTCTGCACATTTGAGTGTTGACTTTTAATAAGGGATCCGTTAGTTCTCAGTAGTTTAAAATATGCTACCACATCTGTGATTTAAGAATGTGCATAACTGTTTGTGTAAGAGGCCAGAGCTGGGATAACAACAAAAAGCAAGGCTGAGGCCAAGCAACATTGGCTCAAAATTGTACTTTGCAGCCATTCCGATTTATTCCTTTTGAAATGTTAAGTGCCTCTGAAAGTGTATGCATTAGCCTCTTGAAAAGTTAATTACTTATATTTGGGCCATCTGCAAAGATTTGGTTATATAACAACTTCTAACTTTAAGGTAATAACAATCTCCACATCCTGCAATGATTGGAGATGAATTTTGCTGCCTTGGTTCCAAAGTGTGACTGATTAATTGATTATTTACACCAAAAGTTACAATATTCCTGTCATGGTATGTTTCATTCATGATCTCAGGATGATCAGATGAAGAGCACTCATGAGGCCCTTCTTAATTGCAAAGTTCGAGACAAGCCCCAGAATCTCTGAGAACTGTTCTTACCTATTTTTGTGTACCTCGCTTGCAGCTGCTCTGGCCACTATTGCTGTTGGAGGTGTATTGACAGTGTGCCACCATGCACCTGATTACTGACATTAAAGGCCATTACTTTGTGGCTCTGTAAAGTAAAACAAATGCACTGAAGTCAAGATGCTGAAGTCAAATACACTGGAGTAAAATTGTGCGGGGTGGACAAAGAACCAACTGAGTCTCATTTATCTCGATATATCTGCACATCCCTGCTACTTCCTTCACACTTTATAAACCAGATAACTTAGTCCCTTTCAATTCATAACAGATATAAGTTTGCAGTCAATTTTTGTAGTAGTCACACATTTTGATTTGATTAGGGCTGCTGAGTATTGTTAGAGTGAAAAATAACTCTGTGTCTGCCCTGAATTTCCTGATATCTCCTAAATCTGCCTTTTACTAGTTTGAACCTGTGTCTCTATGTCCAATTTAGGTTTACGTTGAAGCA
Organism: Cetorhinus maximus; assembly: GCF_964194155.1. NCBI lineage: Eukaryota > Metazoa > Chordata > Chondrichthyes > Lamniformes > Cetorhinidae > Cetorhinus > Cetorhinus maximus. The sequence continues at coordinate 126,477,424 of NC_135883.1, read as the reverse complement.
TTTTCCTGTGTTTACTTTTTCCATATTGATATCTACTTTTACATATATTTCTGTAAGTCCTCAGCCCAGCTCCATCTTTTGCCTATAACTTGTGAAGTGAAGCAGGAGAGATCTACTTAAATCGAAAGAAAAGGGAATCTATTAAATATTAACCTCAGGCAGAATGCTGCCCTATTGCTTAACACTGGAAGGGTACCTTGCATTACGATAAAATTACCAGATGTGCTGGTGCCTCAGACACAGCTGGAGGAAACCTGCAGCCAATTTCAGTTCATAAGAATGGTAAGAGACAAGACACACGGATCCCATTACACAAGATTGATATTTCTCTTCAAAAGGTGCCATAGAAATAAATCTGGAATTGATGTGAATAAAATGTTGTGACCAGACCATTGACAATATTCTATGAAGCCAATTGTCATATAAGGACACACCACAGGAAAACACTAAGCCTAATCCCAATAATATTTTCTGTGTTATAAATCATCAGACCCAGACATTACCAACTGTGCAAACAAATGATCCAGTTTGCTCACAGCCCATTAACCTTTTCACTGACATAGTCATAAACTGTGGCTTGAATGAAACACTTACAGGGGATGGCATTTGACTACTTTGAAGCAGGTTGAGGCTTTCCAGAGACTGCCTTTGCTTCCCACAGACAAGATGCATTTGGTAGTTGATTCTCACGTATCTTTGGTGCACTGTGCAGAAAGCGCTCTTAAATAGATTTAACCGAGTTATTTAAAATTATTAATAGAAGTAGATACGATTATTTCAGTCCGCACGAACAGACAATGGGCTGGTTATTCAGGGCTCAGGAGAAGCTGCTACGCACATTGGGCTCAGTATTTCACTGATCCGTCAGCCCTCTGCTGATTAGGCTTCTGATTTAACGGACTTGACACCATTCTCTTGTGAACATCCCCCTCAGACACGAAGCAATTACATTAGAACAATGACCTGTGGTTTGAAGCCATGACGCATTCAAAGATTATTTCATTGGAAGCCAGTGCTAGTGTTCTTTACTTTCTCTGATGGACACCTCAAAGCTCCAACTCTTTAGTAACTGTGAAAAACAGGATGATGACATTAGAAGTTCCAGAAACTGAAGACTGTTGTTAGAATTAAATTAGCCTAGTGAATGCAACACAAGATGCTTTGACAACTGCTGGCTGTTTTTGGTCTTTATCAGGTTGCCAACCTTTAGTTATTTTTAATTTGTTCTGTTTTTTTATTTAGACCAGTGCAGGGGAAAGGGGGAATGTCATGAACCTACCACAATTCTTTTCACAGTATAAATGTTTACTCTGAATTTGATGACAGCAATGTAATATCATATTCACCCAGTGTGCAAACAGTCACATAGATTGGGTGTGGGCATCGCTGGCAAGGCCAGCATTTGTTGCCACCCCTAATTGACTTTGAGAAGGCGGTGATAAGCCCGCTCCTTGAATTGCTGCAGTCCAGTTGATGTAGGTACACACACAATGCCTAATGCTGTTGTATTTCTATGTTCAGTAGGTCTCATGAAGAGGTTCTGAGTCTTGTATGGTTGAAGATTAAGTGTTTATTGATAATACAAAACTATGTACATATATACAGGGTTTAGCCCAAGCTATGAGCTAACTCCATGCTTGCTTCTACACAGGTCTCTGTCCAGTCCACAACTGACCCTAGTTTCAAGTCATTTGTCTCTTTACACCATGCTGTAGGTGGCACTGTTTCCCAGTCCCACATTAACCCTTGCTATGTCAGATTCCCTTACATTAAGGGGAAGGCGGTGATATTGTCACTGGACTGGTAATCTAGAGACTTAGGGTAATGCTCTGGGGATCTGGGTTCAAATCCTACCATGGCAGATGGTGGAATTTGAATTCAATAAAAATCTGGAACTAAAAGTCTAATGGTGGCCACAAATACCATTGGCAATTGTCAGAAAAACCCATCTGGTTCACTCATGCCCTTTAGGAAAGGATATTTGCCATCCTTATCTGGCCTGGCCTACACGTGACTCCAGGCCCACAGCAATGTGGCTGATTCTTAAATGCACTCTGAAATGCCTTATAACCGCTAAAAAGCCTAAAAGGAATGAAACTGGATGGACCACCTGGCATCAACCTAGGCAACTGGGGGCTTGTGCCAAAATTGGGAGAACTGTCTCACAGGCTAATCAAGCATCAGCCTGACTTAGTAATATTCATGGAGTCATACATACATGTCCGAGATATCACCATCCCCGGTTATGTCTTGTCCCACTGGCTGGACAGACCCAGCAGAGGTGGTGGCACAGTGGTATACAGTCAGGAGGGAGTTGTCCTGGGAGTCCTCAACATTGACCCTGAACCCCATGAAGTCTTATGGCATTAGGTCCTGTACATAAAAAGCATATGAACACACGAACAAGGAGCAGGAGTTGGCCATTCAGCCCCTCGAGCCTGCTCCGCCATTTAATAAGATCATGGCTGATCTGATAGTAACCTCAAATCTGCATCCCACCTACCCCCGATAACCTATCACCCACTTGCTTACCAAGAATCCATCTACCACTGTCCTAAAACTATCCAAAGACTCTGCTTCCACCGCCTTTTCAGGAAGAGAGATCCAAAGACTCACGATCCTCTGAGAGAAATAATTTTGCCTCATCTCTGTTTTAAATGGGTGATTCCTTATTTTTTTAAACAGTGACCCCTAATTCTAGATTCTCCCATGAGAGGAAACATCCTCTCCACGTTCACCATGTCAAGAGCCCTCAGGATCATAAAGGTTTTAAACATAGAAACATAGAAAATAGGAGCAGTAGTAGGTCATTCGGTTCTTTGAGCCTGCTCCTCTATTCAATATGATCATGGCTGATCCTCTATCTCAACGCCATAATCCCACTCTTTCCCCATCCCCTTGATGCCTTTAGAGTCCAGAAATCTATCTCTTTCCTTCTTAAATATATTCAGTGACTTGCCCTCCATAGCCTTCTGTGGTAGAGAATTCCACAGGTTCACCACAATCTGAGTGAAGATGTTTCTCCTCATTTCAGTCCTAAATGGTCTACCCCATATCCTGAGACTGTGATCCCTTGTTCTAGACACCCTCAGCCAGAGGAAATATCATCCCTGTCTCCAGTCTGTCTATCCCTCTCAGAATTTTATACGTTTCAATGAGATCTCCTTTCATTCTTCTAAACTCTAGTGAATACAGACCTAGTCGGCACAATCTCTCCTCATACGACAATCCTGCCATTCCAGGAATTAGTCTGGAAAACCTTCACTGCATTCCCTCTATAGTAAGTGTATCCTTTCTTAGGTAAGGAGACCAAAACTACACACAATACTCCAGATGTGATCTCACCAAGGCCCTATGCAGCTGCAGTAAGACATCCTTGCTCCAGTACTCAAGTCTCTCACAATAAAGGCCAACATACCATATGCTTTCTTAACTGCTTGCTGCACCTGCATGCTTGCTTTCAGTGATTGGTGTACAAGGACACCCAGGCCCCTTTGTACATCAACATTTTAAATCACCTCAAGTCGCCTCTTGCTCTTCCAAACTCCAGTGGATACAAGCCTAGCCTGTCCTTCCTTTCCTCATAGGACACCCTGCCCATTCCTGGTCTGGTAAAGCTTTTTTGAAATGCTTCCAAAGCATTTACATCCTTCCTTAAGTAAGGTGACCAATATTGTATATAGGACTCTAAATAAGGTCTCACTAGTGCTCTGTACAACTGAAGCATAACCTCCCTACTTTTGTAATCAATTCCCTTTGCAATAAATGATAACATTCTATTAGCTTTCCTAATTACTTGCTGTATTTGCATCTTAACCTTTTGTGATTCATGCACTAAGACATCCAGGTCCCTCTGCATCTCAGAGCTCTGCGATTTCTCACCATTTAGATAATACGCTTCTCTTTTATTCTTCCTGCCAAAATGGACAATTCACATTTCCCCGCATTATACTCCATTTGCCAGATCTTTGCCCATTCACTTAAACTATCTATATCTTTTTGTAGCCTCCTTATGTCCTCTTCACAACTTACCTTCCTACCTATCTTTGTGTCATCAGCAAATTTGGCAACCATCGCATCCACTCCTTCATCCAAGTCATTTATATAAACTGTAAACAGTTGAGGTCCCAGCATTGATCCCTGTGGCACTCTACTCATTACGTCCTGCCAACCTGAAAATGTCCCATTTATACCTACTATCTGCTTCTTGTTAGTCAGCCAATCTTCTATTCATGCCATTATGTTATCGCTATATCATGAGCTTTTATTTTCCACAATAATCTTTGATGTGGCACTTTAACAAATGCCTTCTGGAAATCTAAATACATTACATTCACCAATTCCCCTTTATCTACAGCACATGTTACTTATTCAAAGAACTCCAGTAAGTTAGTTAAACATGATTTTCCTTTCATAAAACCCTGTTGACTCTGCCTGATTCTTGAACTTATCCAAGTGCCCTGCTGTAGCTTCTTTAATTATAACTTCTAACGTTTGCCCTATGACAGATGTTAAGCTAACTGGAATGTAGTTTCCTGCCCTTTTTGAATAATGGAATTACATTTGATATCTTCCAATCTAATGGGACCTTCCCCGAATCTAGGGAATTTTGGAAAATTAAAACCAACGCAACAACTATCTCACTAGCCACTTCATTTCAGACCCTGGGATGAAGTCCATCAGGACCTGTGCACTTGTTAGCCCTCAGCTCCAACAATTTACTCAATGCCACCTCTCTGGTGGTTGTAATTGTCTTGAGTTCCTCCCTCTCTTCCATTTCCTGATTTAAAGTTGATTCTGGGATGTTACTTGTATCCCTTATAGTGAAGACCGATGCAAAATACCTGTTCAATTCATCTGCCATTTCCTCGTTTTCCATTATCAATTCTCCAGACTCACTTTCTATAGGACCAACACAACCTTTGTTAACTTGTTTCTTTTTAAAATATTTATAGAAACTCTTACTACCTGTTTTTATATTTCTGGCTAGCTTTCTCTAGTACTCTGATTTCTTCCCTCCTTATTATTCTTTCAGTCATCCTTTACTTTTCCTTATATTTTGTCCAATCTTCAGGCCTTCAACCTATCTTCACAACATTCACCCCCTCCACCACCGTCGCACAGTAGCAGCTGTGTGTACCATCCACACTGCAGGAATTCACCAAGACTCCTTAGATAGCACCTTCCAAACCCACGACTGCTACCATCTAGAAGGACAAGGGCAGCAAATACATGGGAACACCACCACCTGAAATATCCCCCCCAAGCCATCCTGACTTGGAAATATATCGCCGTTCCTTCACTGTCGCTGGGTCAAAACCCTGGAACTCCCTCCCTAACAGCACTGTGGGCGTACCTGCACCACATGGACTGTAGCGGTTCAAGAAGGCAGCTCACCACCAACTTCTCAAGGGCAATTAGGCATGGGCAATAAATACTGGCCCAGCCAGCGACGCCCATGAATGAATAAAAAAATGTACCTACTCAGTGATCAAGGTGATGCAATGTAAACAATATTATTTTCATACTGCTTAGGTGATACAAGGTTCATTCAACTAGAATCCTAACAAATGACTGGGGCACACAACTGCCACTGTGTGTGAACACATGTGCGTGCGTGAGCGTGTATGGTTATGCAGCGGAGGCGGGGAGGGGGCTTCATTTCTGCAGTTTGCTTCGTGGTGATGGAAATGTATAACTATAAAAACTGACAGCTCCATATGGTTTGTAAATGAAAAACTTTGGGCTTCTGTTTTAAAAAACTATTATATTAGAATCTTTTAAACACTTAAACAAACAGACTGTCTGGTTTAAAACCTGACAAGCTGACAGCACTTGTCTCTCAACTGAATATACAATGTTACAGAGTAATTGTTTCTTACAATGTGTCATGTTTGAGGATTCGATTGGTGATTCATGAATGTCTGGAACATATAACAAAACCTCCAGTTCCCCAACAACACGCCTCACATCACAACCTCAGAGTCATGTTAAGCTCAGTTCAGGTCCTTTCAACATATATTCAATATCACAAGGTCATTCCAGACAAGGGAGGCTATTCGACCTGCTGACTTCGCCCATCCAGAATACATCACAACACCCCCATTGTGGCAGCCAATTGTTTTTCAATGAATGATCACAAGGTTTTCATCTCTACTACTCCATCTAGAAGTCTATTCCATATAGTCGTCACTCTGTGTTTGTGAAGAATTTCCTGATATCTCCTAAATCTGCCTTTCACTAGTTTGAATCTGTGACCCCATGTCTCCCAGTCACCCATGCCCTTTCCCCCATCACTGTCGAACCCCCTGGCATCACCTTCCACCTCCCCACCGTCACCTACCAGCTACAACCCTTTTTTTTTGTGGATGTCCAGGTGAACGTGCACGTTTCCTACTGTCCTAAAAATCCCACCCCCATCTACCTTAGCCTCCCTGGCCTCCTCCTTCCCACCCCCAAGGCCCGTGTCTGGCTCTGAGTCTCCACCAACCACTCTTGCCGCCCCTTCTACCGATACTGTCGAACCCTCACCCTCCCACCTACCAGCTCACTCTGCCCTCTCTCATTCTCACCATTTCCTCCTACCTCACCCACCTTCATCTCGCTCCCCAAGAGGCAGTCATTGACTCCACAGACCCCTCCCTTGAACATTCATCTGGACATTCACTGCCCCCCCTTATTCCTTCCACCCTCCAGAGTTCTTCCTCCCCCTCTGGATTCCTTCCTCCACCCGAACTCTTTCCTCCCCCACCAAACTCCTTCCCCCCTCCAAACTCCTTTCCCCCTCAAATTCCTTCCCTTACACATTAATTCCCTCTTATGCCTACCTACCCCGTTGCCGTATTCTTCTCTGTTACCCCCTCCTCCCGCCATACTCCCACCTCCTAACCTCACCCCCCCAACACCTTCGTACCCTCCTCCCAACCTCACCCCCCAATACCTTCATTCTCCCACTCCTAACCTCATCCCCAGACACTTTTGTTCCCCCCTCCCAATCTCACCCTCTGAAACCTTCGTTAACCCCTCCCTAACTGCCCCCCCCAACACCTTCATTTCCCCCCTCCCAACCTCACCCCCTCGACACCTTCATTCCCCTCCTCCCAACCTCATTATGCGCCCCCTTCCCCCACCCCCCGACACACATTTCTCTTCCAGTCAAACCTAGACTTTCGTCTCCCACACCCCCACCTTCTGGTACACCTTCCTCCCCTACTCACAGCTGGACCTTCCTCTCCACCCCCTCGATGATCATCCATAGCAGAGCATGGCCAAGACACTGAAGTCTCGATGCAGACCCTTAATGGCGACTTTCCACCTTCTGTAGCTGCTTCGCAGCAGAGAATGGCATGAGAATCCACCCAGCATGCGATGGATGTTCCACCAGGATTCTGTTGCTGTTGGGCTCCCGCATCTTCTGCTTCTCAGATGTCGCGATGTGCGCAAGGTCCTGACGGTGAGTCCTGATTTCTACATGTTATACTTGTCAAGACGTGTTCTGGTCTGGCGTGTTTTCCAGCTGGTGCAGGTGGTAAATTTGATGTTGGGGGTATGATTGCGGCAAGCTGGGCTTATAATAATATGCAGGCGTATTAAAACAACATTCCCAATGTCCTACAGTGGGAAACATGGCCCGCCATTGATGGGTGGAGCGGACGATCACAAACATGTTTCACGACGGCGTGAAACCGATTTGAAGCCTTCCCGCCATATTGTCCGCTCACACCCGCCATGACACCCGACGCCAGTGGGCAAGGGAAATTCCACCCATAGTCTTCAACTTATGCAATTACTTCCCAATTCAATCTTTTTTCTTCTGTTTTACTTGCTGAACTTGTAATTCTTTTACCTGTAGTCTTTTAAAATAAAGGCCAGCTCCTTTCAGCAATAGTCAGAGATGCTGTTCACACTGAGAAAGCCCAAAGCACTGGAGAAACCCATCACTTTAATTGAGAAATATCCAACTCCAGAATTACTTAGACACCTGAAGCGTCCTCAACATGCCGATTGCTTACTTCATGACAGACCTGGTGGTCATGGAGTGCTCTTGTGCCTCACTTGAGCAGTTCCTCACAGGTGTCATGAGTTTGTAGGGGGGCATCCCTTGCCATCCATGAACTAGTCCTTAATTCTGTATCGCTTGCAGCGAGTGTGGGGTCAGGAGAGGGATGGCGAGCGGGGAAGCCAAGGAACAGGAGAGGTGGACAACAGCTGCATAACAATGACATCAGTGGTGGGAGAGGCTGCACACTCACCAGCAGATAGATTAGGTGCTGAGTTGGCTTGTGCAACTGGCCAAGTAAGGCAGCATCAAATGCAACCTATCATTATATACTATTTCCCAAAGCCAACCACCGCCCCTCCCAAAATTATGTAATCTGCTGGTTGAGACAACAAAAGCACAGATAAAAGCCCAGACCCATTTGGGGGGAAAAATTGGGAAATTCCTCTCCAATTGCCCCCATGGCAATGAAAATGCATCCAGGAGATCATCCTGGCCCTGAATTCCCTCCTGTACCCACCTCTTTTAAGTGGTGATCTTCGGCACTGGCCCAGCTCTCGCTTAAAGCAATTTTGTGAATCGGCATCAGCTGCATGAGTCAGTAACTTGTTCCAGAGATTCACTATTCTCTGGGGGAAAAAACACTCCCCGGAATCTAACCTAGATCCAAACTTATACAACTTAAAACTCTTGACTCCTGCTCACCTCGACCTATTGAATTGAATTAACTTGAACACAATCTATTCCCTTCCTCATCAATTGTTAGGTTTTAGTTTTAGGTTATGCTTAACAATCTTAAGAAATTGAGCTTGTTCGATCTTGTAAATAAATGCAAATGTTGTTTTGGAAAGAGTGCCCCTGGATGTAGAGGCAGCTGGTATCTGAGCCAGGCCGATCAAGGGGCTACGGAAAGGACCCTGGTCCCATGCTGAGTTCACTGACCTCAGTCTGGGCTTTTAGTGAAAGTGGCCCCACTCCTTGTCCAAGGAGAGTAATTATCAGCCATGGCATTCCTGCTCCTGATCACCATCCAGTGACCACTGCAGCAGAGGGCATTTGTAAGTGTGACAAGAGATCAGGACTAGCCTCGAGAGACCTGTTAGTGGTCAATTAATTTGCAGAGCAAGGTAGTGGGACTAATTGGATAGCTTTTTTAAAGAGCCAGCCCAGGCACAATGGACTAAATAGCCTCCTTCTCCCATGTATAATTTTATGATCCTATGATTATAAACTTCAATCAAATACCACAGATCTACACTTCTCGCCCAGCTCTTTTACCCTTTCTTGATAGCTAAGATCCTTTAAATTGCAAAACCTCAATATCATGCCGCTAGGTGAAGAGACCAAAACGGGACTCAGTATACAAAGTAAGGCCTGATCAATGTCTTGCACAAGGACGAAATAAGCATGCCTTGTCTCATAATCAATTGTCCTATGAATGCTCCCCCACACCCTATTCATGTGCTATTGCTTCACCTGTAGAGATTTATGCACTATAATGCCCAGATCTCTCTCTTTCTGCATCTTCTTTAATGTTGTTCCCTGAAGGATGTGCTTAAACTGAGCATTCACACTGCTCACATACATAATACTGCACTTTTCCAAAGTAAACATAATTTACTTGCCATGAACCCAATCCCCCAGCACATCAAGATCTGCCTGATGAAATAGATCTTCCACTGTCTCATACAGATCTTAGCATTGCCTGCAAACTTGCAGATTGTGCCCAGGTATGAATTGTACCTGTATATTATGAATTGAACACTAGAGGGCCTGAATGGGAGTAAAAATCCTATAATAATTAAACTCCAGGATCTTCATCTACTTTGTTCTGGTATATTGAAAGAGAATATTCCACGGTGTCGGAAATAGAAAAGTCCACTAAATTACCACATCAACTTGACTGTTTATCGGACCTAACAGTGATCTGGTAAATTCATCCCCTCACCAGCGTGCCAAAGCGGATATGATTCCACCTCTCATTCATTTCAGTAGCAAGCAAAACTTCTTTGCATTATATTTCCAGCTGTTTGTAACAGCTGTTTATTGCCACATGAACTCCCAAAAGTTCCATTCATTGAAACAGCCCACAACCGCCTCCTTTTTACTGTGATTTATAATCTGTGATAAAAGGTGGAAGGATTTAAGAGCATGGACTATTTTTTGTAAATTCTTTAATTTGTGGTGCAGTCCTCCTACAGACCAGCTAATCTAGCTTGATCCAATCATTGGGAAAGATGAGCTATTGACTAATCTTGCAAACCTGAGCTGGTGTGTGGTCATTTTATTTCATTTGTGTTCTGAAATAGGGCTGTTGGTGGCGTCTCACAAACATCAGCGAAGACAGAAGCCTGTCTTTGATGGCAGTTTGAAAGCCCCATTGGAGCCTCTCAGCTTTCTGCACTGGAGTGTGCAGTTACCACATGTTTACATAGCTGGGGTTTCCGAATTGACAGCTTTAGGAAACCTCTTAAACCCAATTTCAGCATTCATTCCATTAATAAATGTGGGGTGGGGTTGATTTTCAACAGGCACACGCGCCGGGTGGGCAGTTGGTCAGAGCGGCTGCACCTCCTGCTTGATCGACAGTCATGTGAGAACCAAAATGCTATAAAGTTCGGGCCTCTGAGTTGCAAATGGATCAATGAACTCAATTAGTGCTGACAGACAGCTCACCAATCCAGGCGGGCAGCAAATATAGCAGCTCCACAGCAGATGTGAGCCAGAAGAGGAGAGGTGGGAGGGGGAAATAGTCACTCCAGAGAGGAGTCTGCTGAACGGTCAGCAGCAGGGCAGGATATTGCTGAGGTCCAGGGGGAGCTAGAATACACAGAAATGTATTAGTGGCTGTTTTGTGAGCAGCCTCCTGCGGTTCCTTCAAGGATCATTGTTCGGGCCGCTTAAGGCTTAGCGTCAATGGGCAGAGCCTATACAGTTCATGTTCCGCCCAGGGTACTGCAGTTAGTATAGGACTCTGATTCACATAATGCCTTAGCCTCCCATCTGTTTCAGTCTGGAGCACAGACTCAACTGAAAATCAGGTGGACCTCGGGCAACCAAGGGGTGTATGATTTGTTGCTCTTATCTTCAACAACCTGTTGGCGCCATTTTCCGGAGGTGGCTGTTAGAAATCTCCTGCCGTTCTTATAAAGAGGGAACTATATTTGGTTTCAATTTTAAACGTGAGCCAGTTCTGATCAAGGCACCACAGAAATTGACAACCTGTTCCTCACATGCAGTGTAACCTTATTCGTGTCATGATTGCCCCACCCCTCCCTTCTCTTGATCTTTAATTTCTTTCCTTGAATTCCTTTTCACTTCAGCATCCCTGAGGAATCATAATTCATCTGAAACAAAAGATTTTGCAATGGAAGGGCCAAAAAGCACCCACCGTGATTTTGGAAACTTTCTCAGGTCATGCCATCGACAGGATCACCCTGTTCTGGGAATTTTTCTTTGGAGCTCTCATACTGGGGACAGTCCACATTCCAGCAGATATTTTGGAAGCTGCTGTGCAAAGTTTGGAAAATTCTGTTTTTGTGCTTTTTATGTCAGTTCTCAAGGCATGTCAGCTGTGGTTCAGTGGGTAGCGCTCTTGTCTCCTGAGTCAGAAGGTTGTGGGTTCAAGTCATGCTCCGGAGACTTGCGAAAGCTGACAGTCAGTGCAGTACTGAGGGATTCCGAGGTGCCTTTTTCTCGATGAGATATTAAGCTGCGGTTCTCTCAGGTGGATCCTAATGGCACTATCTGAAGAAGAGCAGGGGACTTCTACCCAGTGTTCTGACCAATATTTATTACTCAACCAACATAATCAACGATTTGGTCATTGTCTCACTGCTGTTCAAGAGAGCTTGCCATGCACAAATTGGTTGCCCTATCTCCTAAGCTGCACATTAACTGTACAATTGTATGCCACAGCTTGCATCTGTGAAGAAGAAAAATAAACAACTTTAGCTTCATGCTGCAACAAATGGATTGAACAGATTTGAGTTCCAAAGGTTTAATTTGCCTTTTTCCTCTTTGCTTTTACTATGTCATCAGAAGCTAATTAAAATACGAAAACAAAAACACATTGCTCAGCTGGTTTCAGCCACAGCGGGGAGATTTGGCAGCATTTCCCTGGGGGAGATGGAAATGCGTGTGTGCATGTGTCTCTTTCTCTTTCTCTCTCACATACACAAAACGCACACACACACACACACACACACGCACACACAGGCACAGATGCTTGGGCTAGTTTTTTAAAAGAAGTATTGGCTGGAGCAGCACAATGGCTTTTTCCAAATATGGATTTAAAGGGATATCACCTTCATGAAAACAGGGTAACTTTAACCTAACTTGGAAGGTGTAAGCCCATGGGATTGGATAGAGCGCAAGTTTTAGACTCATCTAACATTACACCCACTGATCTCAATGGAAACTAAAATTGGAGCATGGTTCGGGGGTGCGGGGTGTGGAAGGGTCATGGGGGTAAGTGGGAAGATGTTAAACGGGCAATATATCCAATATTTTCACATTCCCAATGGGCTTGTTGGGGTAAAATTGCCTCCAAAGTGTCTGACAATCATTTCTTTTGGTTTTATAACATTCCGGTGCAATAGTGCTAACCATTTTAAAGTAAAATCACTGGATCCACGAACATCACACAAGAAAACATTGCGATGAAAATGGTGCACAGTTCTGCAAGCTTTATTCCAACCTGAGTTCCTTATTGGTTTTGTCATTGACTACCTTATATTCTCTAGTTTTGGACTGCCCCACATTAAATTTCACCTGTCATTGGTCACTTACATATTTTGCCTAGGTTATTCAGGTAATTTCTGAATTGCTCAGTAATGTGGTTTCAGAGAAACTTTTCCACCCTGCTACGCCCATTGTCTGGCCAAGAACACCATGACCTTGCAATCATGCAAAAACGACCCATGGCATTTCTCAGGAGCATTATAAAACAAAAATTCAACACCAAGCCCATAAATGGAGATAATAGGGCAGATGGCCACATGCTTAAAAATCAAAGAGGCAGGTTTTAAAGAACATCCTAAAAGAGGAAAGGGGGAGAGAGAGTTAGAGAAATTTAGGGTGCCAATTCTAGAGTTTAAGGCCTTGGCAGCTGAAAGCACACCCACTAATGGTGGAGCAATTAAAATCACGTTTGCTCAAGTGGTCAGAATTGGAAAAGCACAGATATCTCAGAGAGCTATGGGGCTGGAGGAGATTGTAGAAATAGGGAAGGAGCAGCGATGGGACTCTCACAAGGATGAGAATATTACATTAATGAATGGAAGGCCTAAGGCTAGGCCACTGAGATTGTGAGAGTGCAGTTGTAAGTGAATTTGGGAAGAGTTTTTTTCCAGGGTGCACACAGAAGGATGTAGGGTTTGGAGGGGGAAGAGGGATGTGGATGGTGAATGACTCAAAGAAGTGATCTGCCTTCCAATAATGAAAAAAACACTGGTCTGAACTAATCTTGTATACCTCAAAATGGAACACCATTAAAAACTGGGAAATAAGTATACTGGTCTGAACTAGTCTTGTGTACCTCAAAATGGAACATCAGTAAAAACTGGGAAATAAGAATACTGGTCTGAACGTTTTTTTTTCCTTTTGGGTTCTGATTGACAGAATGGGAGTAGCGAGGCTATATGAGATGGCAAGAACAATGGGGTGGCTGTGTGTAGTAATTATGGTTTTATTTAGTGCGCAATGTGCTTTTAAGAATAATACTAATCAGGAGAGATCACATGATCTGTAGTAACCAATAGGAGAGTAGAACAGGCTACCGTAGCAGTCAGTGTAGAGATGAAGTTGGAGTTGAAAGCACATGTGTGGTTGCTGCTGAGTATATTGTAAATAAACTTAATGTTTTCACCCAAGAAGCGTCTGCAGATCAACCCTATCATTAATTGTACAACTCTGCCACTGTACATCAAACTGGCGACGAGGATAAATCAGATCTGGTGCTGTCCTTTGCCTGGCGATTGTGAGTATTTAAGATAATTAAAAAGAAAGGAAGATACACTGACCAGGTATGCTGTCACTTTAAGTTAAAGAAAGAAAGGGCACCGATCCAAACGGCTGAAAAATCTCCCGGAGCACTCCCGACATTTTAAAAAAAACAAAATTGCAAGTCCCCTGAGTGAGAAAGCACAAGACGGGTGAGCGAACCAAAAAAAAAGAGAATCTGTACTTAAATTATAAAATAGGCAGCAGACCTGCAGGCTCAGTAGGTTAGACAAACTGGCACATAGCTTGCAAGTTAAAAAAAAGATAAATCCAGCAGAATCACAAAGAAAAGGGTCTTTTTAAATCTTTTGTTTTAAATTCACTCATGGGATGTGGGTTTCAGTGGCTAGGCCAGCATTTATTGCCTATCCTTGGTTGCCCTTGAGGAGGTGGTGGTGAGCTTCCTTCTTGAGGTACTGCAGTCCATGTGGTGTAGGTACACCCACAGTGCTGTTAGGAAGGGAGTTCCGGGATTTTGACGCAGCGACAGTGAAGGAAAGGTGATATATTTCCATGTCAGGATGATGAATGGCTTGGAGGGGAGCTTCCTGGTGGTGATGTTACCATCTCTCTGCTGCCCTTGTCCTTCTAGGTGGTAGTGGTCATGGGTTTGGAAGGTGCTGTCGAAGGAGCCTTGGTGAATTCTTGCAGTGCATCTTGTAGGTGGTACAAGCTGCTGCTACTGTGCGTTGGTGGTGGAGGGAGTTAATGTTTGTGGATGTGGTGCCAATCAAGTGGGCTACTTTGTCCTGGACGGTGTCAAGCTTTTGAATGTTGTGGGAGCTGCACTCATCCAGGCAAGTAGGGAGTACTCCATCACACTCCTGACTTGTACCTTGCAGATGGCGGACAGGCTTTGGGGAGTCGGAAGGTGGTTACTCATCACACAATTCCTAGCCTCTGACCTGCTCTTATAGCCACAGTATTTATATGGCTAGTCCAGTTCAGTTTTTGGTCAATGGTAACCCCCCAGGATGTTGATAGTGGGGGATTTAGTGATGGTAATGCCATTGAATATCAAGGAGTGAAGGTTGGGTTCTCTCTTGTTGGAGATGGTCATTGCCTGACACTTGTGTGGCGTGAATGCTTCTTGTCACTTGTCAGCCCAAGCCTGGATATTTTCCCGGTCTTGCTGCATTTGGGCATGGACTGCTTCAGTATCTGATGAGTCGCGAATGGTGCTGAACATTGTGCAATCATCAGAGAAAGTCCCCACTTCTGATCTTATGATGGAAGGAAGGTCATTGGTGAAGCAGCTGAAGATGGTTGGGCGGAGGACACTACCCTGAGGAACACCTGCGGTGATGTCCTGGAGCTGAGATGACTGACCTCCAACAACCACAACCATCTTCCTTTGTGCTAGGTATGAGTTTTCCCCCTGATTTCCATTGATTCCAGTTATGCTAGGGTTCCTTGATGCCACACTCTGTTAAATGCGCCTTGATGTCAAGGGCAGTCACTCTCATCTCACCTCAGGAGTTCAGTTCTCTTGTCCATGTTTGAACCAAGGCTGTAATGAGGTCAGGAGCTGAGTGGCCCTGGCGGAATCCAAACTGGGCGTCAGTGAGCAGGTTATTGCTAAGCAAGTGCTACTTGATAGCACTGTTTAAGATCCCTTCCATTATTTTACTGATGATGGAGAGTAGACTGATGGGGTGGTAATTGGCTTGGTTGGATTTGTCCTGCTTTTTATGTACAGGACATACCTGGGCAATTTTCCACATAGCCGGGTAGATGCCAGTGTTGTAGCTGTACTGGAACAGCTTGGGTAGGGGCGCTGGAGCACAAGTCTTCAGTACTGTTGCCAGCATCTGTGATTCTGGGAACCGAGATGGATCAGCCACTCTGCACTTCTGGCTGGAGATTGTAGCAGATGCTTCAGCCTTATCTTTTGCACTGATGTGCTGGGCTCCTCCACCATTGAGAATGGGGATAGTTGTGGAGCCTCCACCTCCAGTGAGTTGTTTAACTGTCCACCATCATTCATGAGTGGATGTGGCAGGACTGCAGAGCTTAGACCTGATCCATTGGTTATGGGATCGCTTATCTCTGTCTATCACTTGCTGTTTGGCACACAAATAGTCCTGAGTTACAGCTTCACATCTCATTTTTAGATATAACTGCTGCTGCTCCTGGCATGCCCTCCTGCACTCTTCATTGAACCAAGGTTGATCCCCTGGCTTGATAGTAATGGTGGAGTGGGGGTATATGCTGGGTCATGAGATTACAGATTGTGGTTGTATACAATTCTGCTGCTGTTGAAAGCCCACAGCACCTCATGGATGCCCAGTCTTGTGTTGCTAGATCTGTTCAAAATCTATCCCATTTAGCAAGGTGGTAGTGCCACACAACACAATGGAGGGTATCCTCAATTTGAAGGCAGGACTTCATCTCCACAATGGTCACTCCTACCGATACTGTCATGGGCAGATGCATCGGTGGCAGGCAAGTTGGTGAGGATGAGGTCAAGTATGTTTTTCCTTCTTTTTGGTACCCTCACCACCTGCCGCAAACCCAGTCTAGCAGCTATGTCATTTAGGACTTGGCCAGCTTGGTCTGTGGTGGTGAAGTCCCCCACCCAGAGTACATTCTTCACCCTTGCCACCCTCAGTTCTTCCTCCAAGTGGTGTTCAACGTGGAGGAGCACTGATTCATCAGCTGAGGGAGGGTGGTACGTGGTAATTAGCAGGAGCTTTCCTTGCCCATGTTTGGCCTGATGCCATGAGACTTCATGGGGTCTGGTATTGATGTTGAGGACTCCCAGTGCATCTCCCTCCCCACTGTGCCATGACCCCTGCTGGGCCTGTCCTGCCAGTGGGACAGGATATACCCAAGAATGGCGATGGCAGTGTCTGGGACATTATCTGTAAGGTATGATTCTGTGAGGATGACTATATCAGGCTTTTGCTTGACTAGCAAGTGGGACAGCTCTCCCACTTTTGGCACTAGCCCCCAGGTGTTAGTAAGGATGACTTTGCACGGTTGACAGCGCTTAGATTGCCGTTGTCGTTTCCAGTGCCTAGGTCAATGCCGGGTGTTCTGTCCAGTTTCATTCATTTTTTGTGACTTTGTGGCAGTTTGGTACAACTGAGTGGCTTTCTAGTCCATTTTAAGAGGCAACCACATTGCTGTGGATCTGGAGTCACATGTAGGCCAGACCAGGTAAGGACAGCAGTTTTCCTTCCCTAAAGGGCATTAGTGAATCAGATGGGTGTTTACAACAATCAACAATCAACAATGATTCCATGGTCATCATTAGACTTTTTTTATTGAATTCAATTCCACTATCTGCCATGGCAGGATTCAAACCCAGGTCCCTAGAGCATTACCCTGGGTCTTACTAGACCAGCGACAATACCACTACGTCATAGCCTCCTCCTGTCTGTTGTGTTTTCTTTTTCTGAACATGAACGAAGTTTTGCAAAGTTAAAAGAGAAGGCCCAAGATCACAGGGATCCCGGCAAAACTCGAAAATCACAGGAAGCACAACACAGAAAAGCCAACAGCCTGAGTCAAAAACTGTGACTGCTCTTAAAGCGACAATACATTTAAAGTGGTAATTACAAGAAAAATGGCTATGGACAGAAAATTAGAAGAGACCCCAGAGAGAGGGCAATTCTGGCAAAGGGAATAAGAGACCCCAGAGAGGCCAGAATATTCCTGTCGGTGATTTGGGGGCGGGGCCCGCTTGCCGATGGGAAAATGACGCGGGATGACATTGGGAGGAACTCCCGACGTCATCCCGGCCCCTTTAAATTTTTAGGAAGGCGGGCGGACAGCGAAATCAGCTGTCCGTCCGCCGACCTGTCAATGGCCAATTGAGGCCAATTGACAGGCTAATTAAGATCATTAAAGACCTGCCCGTCCAACCTTAAGGCTGGCGGGCAGGCCAGGAGACCCAGCGGGTTTCTGAAAAAGCATGAAACCTCATTCTCTGGAGGGATGAGGTTTCATGTCTGTTTTTAAAAAGTGTGATTAAAGTTTATGTTGTTTTTATTAACATGTCCCATCTCGTGTGGCATTGTCACATGAGGGGGATATGTTAATAATATTTTTATTTTTCCATTTTTTAACATCTCTGCACTTTCACTAATCTCCTTGAGACAGCACTTAGTCTCAGGGAGCAGTGCGCTCTGTTGCATGCATGCGCGAAAGAGCGCACTTTGACAGCTGGGGATTCCTTCCCCCCCGCATGGGAAGCGCATAGCGCTTCCTGTCGGGAAGGCCGCTGGGCGGGCCTTAATTGGCCCGCCCACTCAAAATGGCGGCGGGCCCCGTTTCGGTGGCAGGGGTCGGCTGTCTGTCCACCGCCAAGCCGGTGGGGCCCGCCCGCCCATCGAGGGCAAAATTCTGCCCAGAGAGGGCAACTCTGCCAAAGGGAATAAGAGACCGCAGAGAGAGGGCAACTCTGCTAAGGGTAACAGGAGACCCCAGAGGGAGGGGAACAAGAAATTAAACAGTTGAAAGAACAGTCGATTGTCCTTCAAGATCAAATGCAAAATGAATGTGTAACCATTCAGCAACATGAAGCAATGAAGGCCGTTTCAAACAGTAGAATGGAAGCACAGCAGACGAAATACGAAGAGGGCTCAGGGGAACTCCTGGTAATTGGAAAAGGTTCAGGAGAAGTCCTGGTAATCAGAGAGGGCTCAGGGGAAACAATGGTAATCAGAGAGAGGGCTCAGGGGAAGCCCCGGTAATCAGAGAGGACTCAGGAGAAGCCCCGGTAATCAGAGAGGACTCAGGGGAAGCCCTGGTAATTGGAGAAGGCTCAGGGGAAGCCCTGGTAATCAGAGAAGGCCCAGGGGAAGCCCTGGTAATTGGAGAGGGCTCAGGGGAAGCCCTGGTAATCAGAGAAGGCCCAGGGGAAGCCCTGGTAATTGGAGAGGGCTCAGGGGAAGCCCCGGTAATCAGAGAGGACTCAGGAGAAGCCCTGGTAATCGGAGAAGGCTCCGGGGAAGCCCTGGTAATCGGAGAAGGCTCAGGGGAAGCCCTGGTAATCGGAGAAGGCTCAGAGGAAGCCCTGGTAATCGGAGAGAAGGCCTGGGAGTTGTGTATAGCTGGATACAGCCAGGAGACAGGAGTTCGGAGAAAGTCCGATGCAGTGCCAGCTCAGTGAGGCTAGCTGTCTAGCAAAGAACTGAAGAATCAGCTAAGTGAAGCCAAAGAGGCTTTGGAAGCAAAAATCGCAGTATTTCCCAAAAAGCAGACTCATAATGAAATTTTGGGAAACTCGGCGACTGAGCTCAGGCAAGTTGAGCTTGCACCTGAGGGAAGCCTGGCCAATTGTGAAGTCAAAAAGAGGGCTGAGATTAAAGTCTGCTCTTTAAAAAAGAAAAGTGCACCTTCTAAGTGAGGGAGGTAATCTATTTGGGTCACTGAGTAGATTCACAGAGCCTCTACCCGGTTGAGGGGAAAGTGAGAGCCATAGGAGAGGCACCTGTCCCAAAGAACGCCTCAGAGCTCAAATCATTCCTAGGAATGATCAACTGTTATGGGCGGTTCTTACCCAATTTGTCTACAGTGCTGCCCCCCTGTATTCTCTATTCAAAAAAGAACCTATGTTGATCTTGGGAGGCGCCCCAGAAAGAAGCTTTCATAAAGGTGAAACATTTGTCCACGCGTCCAATCTATTAGTGCATTATGATCAGATGAAAGAATTGGTGCTGACATGTGATGCATCTCCCTACTGAGTGGGAACAGTGCTCTCTCATCAGATGACCGATGGCACAGAACAGCCAATGGGTAACGTATCAAGAACACTCACCACAGTGGAAAAGAGATGCTTGCAGATAGAAATAGAAGGGCTGTGCACCATCTTTGGTGTCAAGAAATTTTACCAGTACGTACACAGCCGCCATTTTATGGTTTCAGACCACAACCATTGCTAGGATTGTTTAGTGAGGACAAGGCATTACCACCCATAGCCTCAGCAAGAATACAACAATGGGCTTTCATTCTGGCAGCATATAAATATACTTTCATTCATAGGCCTGGCAATCAAATCACAAATGCCGATTCCCTTAGTCATTTGCCTTCACAAGAAAATGATGAACACTTCCCAGTTCCACAGGAGCTTGTTTTACTGTTAAATTTCCTAGATTCTTCACCGGTATGTGTTCGACAGATCAGAGACTGGACAAGTCGGGAACCAGTCCTATCTCAAGTGCGAGAACAAGTGCTACATGGTTGGTCACAAGGGTCTGTATCTATTGAAATGAAACCGTATTTCAACAGAAGACATGAAATAACCAGCCAGGATGGCATCTTATTGTGGGGAGCACGAGTGATAGTTCCTCCAAAGGGAAGGGAGCCACTGTTAATTGAACTAAACAGCACACATCCAGGAATTTCCCGAATGAAGACCATAGCACGCAGCTATCTATGTGGCCTGGGATGGCTGGCGAAATAGATAGTTTAGTAAAGCACTGTGTGCAATGTCAGCAACTGCAAAAGTTGCCAGTGACAGCTCCATTACACCCATGGGAGTGACCAGGTAGACCCTGGGTGCGGTTACACATTAACTAAGTTGGACCTTTCCTGGGAACAATGTTTCTGCTCATTGTCAATGCCCATTCAAAATGGTTGGACAGGTATGAGGTGAAGTCAACAGTGTCGGCTGCTACAATTGAGAAACTACGTCAGAGTTTTGCCATTCACGGACTACCAGAAGTAATCGTTTCCGATAACGGCACGGCATTTACGAGTGCTGAGTTTCAACAGTTTATCAGTCTCAACTCATGTGAAAACTGCACTGTACCACCCTTCCTCAAACGGACTAGCTGAAAGGGCAGTTCAAATGAAAAAGCTAACTGGTGATTCCTTGGCAACCAAGCTAGCACACTTTCTTTTTCATTACAGGACTACCCCTCACACAACAACAGGTGTCACACCTGCGGAGTTATTGTTGAAACACCGTCTCAGGACGAGATTGAGCTTAATAATACCAAATTTAGAGGGAAAGGTGGAAAGGAGTCAGGGAAGCCGGAAAACTAGACGTGATTGGCATAGTCATGAGAGGAAATTTACTGTGGAGAGCCGGTATACGTGAAAAACTTCGGGGAAGGACCAAAGTGGTTACCGGGTGAAATAAGTGCGGTGACTGGACCCCTATCTTACCACACAGAGGTGGAAGGCCGGATCATCTGTAAACATGTGGACCATTTAAGGAAGAAAGAGACAAATCACCAAGATTTATTTCCACCAGTGATCATGACTGGGTCTGTGTTTCCTGCTGAAGATGCTCAACCCAGGACTGACCTGTCTGATGTTCCTGTAAGAGTTGAGGATTCAGAACTGCAAGTGCCACCGAAGCACCTGATGTTCAGGCAGCTCTGGAAAAGGAGGTTCCTGACAAAGAATCTGAAGTTGTGGAGCTGCGACGTTCCACACGTACCAGGAAACCACCTGAAAGACTGAACTTGTAAATTCCTTACCCAGTGTAAATACCATGTTGTCTTGACAAATATGTACTTGTAAATATAATACGTATAGCTGAGTTAAAGGAGGAGGAATGTAACAATTATGGTTTTATTTAGTGACAATGTACCTTTAAGGGCAGAATTTTCTGCCTGTCGGGCAGATGGACCCGACCCAATCTCCGGTGGGCAGGGAGCCGATCCCCGCCAGCGAAGCGGGCCACACTGCCATTTTACGTGGGTGGGCCAATTAAGACCCAGCCAGCGTGACGTCCGGCGGGAAGCGCTATGCACTTCCTGTGCAGGTGGGGGGGATTCCCCAAAAGCGAGAGTGTGCACTTTCGCGCATGTGCGCATCTCCCTGTGGCTAAGTGCTGCCTCTGGGAGATCGCTGACACTTTTAAAAATATTAAAAATAGAAAAAAAAATTCCCTAACATGTCCTCCTCATGTGACAACATGAGATGGGACAAGTTCATAATTTACATAATAAGTTTCTTAAACTTTTTTAAACCCTACATGAAACCCCATCCCGCCGGTGGATGAGGTTTCATGTTTTATCTATTGGCTGCCGGGGCTCCTGGCCTGCCCGTCAATCTTAAGGTTGGACAGGCAGGTCCTTTAATTGTATAATTGATCCTGTCAATGGCCTCAATTGGCCATTGACAGGTCGGAGGGCCTACAGCTGATTTGGCTGTGCCGCCGCCTTCCTGAAAATTCAAATGGGCCGGGATGACGTCGGGTTCCCCCAGATGTCATTCTGCGTCATTTTACGCGTCGGTGAGCGGGCCCCGCCCCCTGCTCGCTGATGGCAAAATTCTGCCCTAAGAGTAATACTTGTTAGGCAAGATCAGATGATCTGTAGTAACCAATAGGAGAGTAGCGCGGGCTACCTCAGCAGCCAGAATAGAGTTAGAGTTGGAATTGAAAGCACACGTGTAGTTGCTCCTGAGTACTTAGTAAATAAGCTTAATGCTTCTACCCAAGAAGTGGCTACAGATCAACTCTATCACTAATAGTGGAACTCGGCCATCCTACAACACCGTGAATATGGGTTGGAGCATTTATATGGGGGGAAGAGGTTAAGTAGGGGCGGTGGTGGTAGGAGGGCAGTGAACTCAGTGTAGAGAGAGCATGATGAATTGAGCTGGAGTTTGAAATGACTGAGCATGAGAAGTCTTTTGGCGTGGAGGCTGAAGAAGAAAAGCAGTGTGAAAATTTTCAGGATGCTTGGGTGGGCAGTAGGGTGCGAGGGTTTTAAGTGAGGGGTATTGAACAAGGTGAGATGCTCTGAGGAAGGGACAGTGCCAAAGGTGTAGGGGATCAGGATGTGATTTGGTGATATTTCAACAGTCTGGATGGTGCAAGTGGCGGAAGCTACAGCCAGGCAGGCAGGCTTCATTTAGAGGGAAGGTAGCCTCACCCCTCAGCCAGATTTCCATCAAGGCCATGATGTTGATGCAATCTTTGACGTGCCGCCATTTTATGTGGGCAGGCCAATTAAGGCCCGCCCAGCGTGATGTGCACCCGGAAGTGCTGAGCGCTCCCTGTGCGGACGGGGGGGAGGAGAGAGAGTCGAGGCCTGCGCTCTTTCACGCACGCGCGCGAAATAGCGCAGAAATCTCCCTGAGGCGCAGGGCTGCCTCGGAGATTAATTTCATAATAAAACATTGGAAAAAAGAAAGAATAAAGTTACTCAGACATGTCCCCTCATGTGACATTGTCACATGACCTGGGACATGTTTATGAATTTTCATAATACATTTTATTTAATTTATAAACCCTTCATGAAACCTCATCCGGCCCGTGGATGAGGTTCCATGAAAAATGCAAAGGCTTCCTGGGATCTTCGCCTGCCCATCGACCTTAAAGCCCTGACAAGTACTTTAATTCATTCATTAATGGCCTTAACAGGCCTTTGACAGTTCGGCGGGTGTGCAGCCGAGTCCAGTGCGTGCCCGCGGAACTGAAGATCGAAATGATGCGCGGTTTCATCCGGACGCATGCCCAACATCACCGCGCATCATTTTACGCGCCGCCCCCGCATGCCGAATGGAAGATTCTGGCCCAAGTTAAAGAGAGAGCTGTGGGGAGCAGACTTGAAACAAAGTGGGCTTGAGAGAAGACCAGAAGATCCGAGACGAAGGTTGGTGACTCCATGCTGCGGGCCATAAGGGCAAATGTGCTCTTTTGGAGCAGTGGCATGGTCAAAAGATCTGAAAATGTACTTTGAAACGACATCTGAGTGAACGTGGAGATTTGGGGGAAAGGAGTCTCAGGTGAGATCGAAACCCTGGAAGTGAATCTTTGTTGAAGCCATCCGAGTGGGAACAACGTTTGGAGAGAAGTCCAAGGCGAGTTCTTCAGATGTGGGGATTGGAAGGAGAATTCTTCTTCGTGAGAAAGACAGAGTTTAGTGAGACCAGTTGACTCACGGTATAGCAAACGTCTGGGTGGGTTGTTGAAAAATCCATAGAATCTGCCTTGGTTGCATCTGTTATTTACTGTGGAGTCTGGCATGTCTGACCACAGCTTGCCAGTTGGTTCACATGTACCTCATATTTGCCTTGAATGCTAGAGCATAAGATAGTTATTGTAAATTGCTTATCTGTCAGAATTTGTATGTGTTTGTAATGATATAGCTCGGAGGAAGGAATAGTGGATATTTGAATAATTTTCTTGTATTTGTATTGAGATCTTTCCAACCTTTCTGTCTGCTATAATATAGCTCATTATTCTTGTTTCATAAATGTTTTATTCTTTGTGTTAAAAGTTCATCAACAGACTCCTGTGAATTTGTTCAGTAACTTTCCTCCACAGTTTCAAAAAACACTTAGGTTCTATCAAGCCAGGTTTCACTCTGGGATCTGACTTTGTCCAGTATTAATATAAGAAGAAGGAGTGTCGAGGAGAGCTGTAGGTTTGGGGAAGGAATTTGGGAGGGCAGATCACCTGAGAGGGAGAAATGAGAGGAGTCATAATGACAGGAGAGAGGGATCCAGGAAGGATAATGAGAAAAGGGATAGAATAAAAAGTGGAAATACCTGTGATGGGCTCGGGTCTGGAATGATGGCCAAACTGAGCAGGTGAGAACCGTGAATGTGTGATACAGTGAGCTGCTGCTGACGTTAGCAGGAACCTAAGCAATATGTCTCTAATAACCCAGAGCTGTGGGTGAAGAAAAGGTAAATCCACAAATTTGGCAGGAACACAAAAGAAAGAGTGGGAGCTACTTTATGTGCTGTGACTAGCTGAGCAAAAGCCAAATTATCTGCAAGCTGTGATGGATACCAGAGGAGCAAGAGAAATGTTCAAGCAATATTGTTTAATTTGTTCTGGAGCAGTTTGCAGAGGAAACCAATTAATAAGGAATTGCAGGGACTCATTGAAACGGTTTCTAATATATCCCAATATGTTTCTTAGCTTAATATACAAAACTATATAGCAGGCTTGATAAAGGAAAGAATTGTGTGAATTTTTTCTCTGTGATGAGAGAAAGTTTAGGGTGTCAATCAAATGTTTTCTGAATAAACATACATAGATGTGTGAGGGGAAAAGCTTTTATGACAAATATTTTGATGCTGTTTGAACAGCAATTTTTGAAACTTGCCATGGTAATCAAAATGTCCATCATATGTATTACTTTTACGCCAAATTAAATTATGAATCATTACTGCTTAAAAGTTTTATTATATTCCAATAAACATTTCATAATTCACGAGGAAAGTTTCATTCTATGTGTTGCACTTTTTTCTTGTAACTGTGATTGTCAACTATGTGGGAGACTATTGCAAATGTTGTCAATGGCCTGGATTGTTGTCACAGGTCTGTGGACTCCTTGCAATATTTTTACATCCCTCTGTAATAGGGAGTGTGAAGGACAATTTTTAAAAATACATCCAGCTGTAATATGTGAAACGTTCATTTTGCACTTGTATCTATTTTTTTACTTATCTATACAGATGGTTGTATAACGCTGTATTAGAAAAAAGATGGGTGCATGTGGAAAAGTGAAGGACAAAGTCGTGGGGTAAATGCTTTGTTTTGAACTCCTCGAAGATGAAGTGTACAGTTCTGTTGAGTTGACAGCCTAGTGAAATACAGCAATAATTCACATTTAATGATCTGTTTATTAGGTTTATACCAGACAGTGTCTTAAACAAACTTGAGTCAATTTGATTTTCAATGACTCCAGAAAGTAAAGAATTAGCTCCGAATTTGCAAAATGTGATCCTTTGATCCAGCCTTTTTTTCAGCCTCTTAATGCTTTGGGTTATGTTAATGGAACGCACCTAATTATCTTGGTGATCTAATGCCTGTGGATCCCAGACATCTGTTGCCATGGGGATGTCGAGGGGCCTTTCAGATCTGCTAGGTAAGTGTTTCCATGGCAGGTTCCAAGGAGGCTCTTCCTGCTATTCTTGCAAAGTTTCTTTCCCCTAACCCTGGGGTTTCGGACCGCCTGAATTTTGGGTGGTTCAAATCCAGACTCCAAATTGCTCCTAATTCTCCTGTGGGGTATTTATATACACCTCTGTCTCAGAGCAAGATGGCAGGAATGCTGGAATGTGAAACAACGTTAACACCAGCCTAACTTAAATCCTTTTCTTTTCGAAACTAACTTCTTGAGGCGGGAGTTTTATCCTGAACAAAGAAAAAGGTAACTAATCCAAATCAGCTGTGGTATCAACTCAGCTTCCATCTTCAGTCCCATTTGTGTTACTCATGCTGAGCCCTTGAGCTGTGAATTACAGCCAGCACTTTATTAATATCATGTGCCACTGCTGAATTAATAAATCACAAGCAGATAAGTCCCTAATAGCATTGTACCATCGTAAATGGACAGAAATATCAAACTAATTTATTATCTAAGCCTTGTTTATAAATCTACACGCATACCCTGTTTTAAGTAGTCTCCAATCGCGTAGTTTCGTTATTAAGCAGTTAACAAATTAATCTGTTATTAAGTAGCTAGCCAAAGTTATCGATACCTATCTTATTGTGGACATAGTTAAAAAAGACTTGGCATGGCGTGCTCTCGTAGGCCTTTGATCCACAGTTCAACACGCCCGATATTCTGCTCATGTCCATGGACTGTCCAAGAAGTCGTGCAACTAGCAAGATTCTAATTAGTGTCATCCATCTCTCAGTAATTCCTTACCATCTCAATCATGTTGCGTGTTAATTGTTTTTATGTTTGTCTGCTGTGTTATGTTTATTTTTGGCTTGTAAATAAGGTGTGTTTCATGTTTATGTTACATATTGGGGCTGAAAATCTTGAATTGGGAACACATCTCCTGGTATTACATACATTTAAATGGGAAAGCCTGCCACAATGTAAGTAGCTTTGATTTAAGTAGTGGTTTCCAGGAACGTATCTACTACTTAATACGAGGTATTCATGTACATTCATAAATCTATATATAAATGTACAAAATATATGTATACACAAAAATATCTCCTGCATTCAGTATGAGTAGAATACCCAGAATCTATCAATGCAGTTTTTCTGCAGAAACACTCCTTCTGGCATATGTCATTTTATTGTTTATCTTTTGTTATATTGTGTGAAGTTATGCACTAATGAATATATAAAAGCACAAATGCGCTAATCATCTATGGATCTCTCTCTCTCACACGCACACACACCCCTTTCTATGATGGCTCTGTTTAATACTGATTTAAAGGGATACTCTTTTTCATGAAGATATTTCTGACAAAATACTGTCATTTAGAAAATGTGATTAGTGCTAACACTCATGCCTCTGAGTCAGAAGGCTGTGGGTTCAAGTCCCATGCAAGATTTTGGCTTGAATCTTCTGTTAAGAATTGGAACCCCTATTTCTGACCATGATCAGACAAAAAAAAGTACACTTACCTTCCTTCCATTTTTCAGGTCCATTGTCTGATGGAGGCACCTGCAGAACTCAGTTAGTGCAGGAAACCTCGGAGGTATCAGCAAAGGGAACCTGCGCTGAAACATTAGCTGCTGCATTCTGGTGAGTAAAGTTTAAACATCCCAAAGCTTCTTTGACCAGCTACCGAGAGAAGGTAAGTGGGTAAGGGGGTGGGTGGGTAAAGTAGGTGATTAAGGGGATAGGCTGGTAGGTGGGAGGGTGGTGAGGTTGGGTCAGGGGTAGAATCAGGGGGTTTGGGGGAGTCAATGATGGGGCTAGTCAGGTCAGGTCAGGCAATTCCCACAGAGTCAGTGCATTGAGAGTTCTGAAGGGTCCCCGCACGCATCTTGGGGAATATGTCTCGTCTCTGACAATCCAGAGAGCAGAAAATCTGTACCATTTAGTTCATAATCCAGACTAGCACTTTAATTCGGTACTGAGAGAGGGCTGCACTGTCAGACGTGCTGTCTTTTAGATGGGTCATTAAAGTGGAGCCCTGTCTGCCTTCCCATCAATGGATTCATAGAACTATTTGTGAGGAGGATAATGATAGACTTCAAGAGGACATAGACAAGTTGGTGGAGTGGGCAGACAAGTGGCAGATGAAATTTAATGCAAAGAAGTGTGAAGTGATTCATTTTACTAGGAAGTGCGGGGAGAGACAATATTAAATGAAGAGTACAATTCTAAAGTGGGTGCAGGAGCAGAAGGACCTGGGTGTATATGCACACAACTTATTGAAGGTGGTAGGGCAGGTTGAGAGCATGTTTAATAAAGTGTACAGGATTCTGGGTTTTATAAGTGGGGCGTAGAGTACAAAAGCAAGGCAGGTATGATAAAGCTGTGCAAAACGCTCGTTCGGCCTCAACTGGAGTATTACACCCAGTTCTTGGCGCCACACGTTAGGAAAGTTGTGAAGGCATTAGAGAGGGTGCAGGTAAGTTTCACAAAAATGATTCCAGGAGTGAGGAACTTGAGTTCTGTGGATAGATTGGAGAAGCTGAAGTTGCTCTTCTCAGAGTAAAAATTATTGAAAGATTTGATAGAGTTTTTAAAAATCATGAGGGGCCTGGACAGAGTAGACAGGGAGAAACTGTTTTGATTGGTGGAAAGATTGAGGACCAGAGGGCAGAGATTTAATGTGATTGGCAAAAGAAGCAATGGTGGCATCGGGAAAACCCTTTTTATGCAGCGAGTGGTTAGGATCTAGAATGTACTGCCTGAGTGTGTGGTGGAGGCAGATTCAATTGTGACTTTCAAAAGAGAATTGGATCGATCTGAGGAGAAAAGAAAATGCAATGTGGAAAAGCAGGGAAATGGGACTGGGTAAGTTGCCAGCACAGACATAATGTGCTGAATGGCCTCCCTCTGTGCTGTAAATATTCTATGATTCTATTCAAAGGAGAACAGAAAAATTCTCGTTCTGTGCAAACATTTATTCATCGATCAACGCCTCTCTGACTGACATGCCCGAAGACAAGAAAGAAATCAGAAACTATGTGAATCAAACTTTACTCTTTTTTGCTTATTTAAAAATGAACTTTGCTGAACCAAAAGATGGCTGCTACGAGTCACCTGATGTCTGGAATTGTAAAGTGACCACTAAGGCATTATATAGATTGCACTGGAGACACGCTGTTCATGGAATCTCACACCTGGCACTGTCAAGATCCATTTCAAAAAGGAACTATTGAAAGGAAATGGACATCATTTGCACCTTTATAAGCTTACCCATCTAGCAGAGTTCAGGGGCCTACCAAGACAATAGCTACCTGGAAAAGGGTCGTCAATATGGGTAATGACTCTTTCCGAGGCTAATGGCTGGGACATTATAAGCCACCAAACAAAATCTAGACCCAGACAAAACACAAACATCCCTTTATGAGCTCATCATGGAGGAAGGAGGTCACGTGACTCGAGTGACCATTTTGAAATCTCTACATGCAGCTGAGAACTCAGAAGCAGAGCAGTCTGCTGATTTATCTCCAACCTGCATCTGACAGCAGGACTCCAGGCTGACCAAGCAGCCTGCAACAAGCCCTCCGAAGCCTGTTTATCTGGAAGCCACTGGCCACCGTGCCTGCCACACAGACCAAGTCTCTGAAAATCAACCTCCTTTCACTGCAGCACTATCATTTTAAAGGAATTCTGCACTCCTGCCTTCAGCCAGGAACTTGCCTGAACTGGAACCTCGCCATGAGGGAACTACCTTTGGATTTGGATTTTCTGGACTCTGGCAATCACGTGAACTGATGTCCATTTCTGTGGTTCTTTTTACTGTTAAGTTATTCATAGCCGTAAAACCTCTCTTTGCTATCCCCTTTGTGTGTGTTTGTGTTTGTGTGTGTGTGTGTGTGTGTGAAGTAGTGATCATCCCCCTGGGTTTACATATGTGAATACACTAAACTTCTGATTCAATTCTAAGAGACCTTGCTGCAAGTTACTTTAAAAATTGGCAACCCATAAAGAGTTTTTGGAATAAGCAGCACAGCCTATTTAAAAAAAAAATCTCTGCTAATGGACAGGTGGTGAGAGAATAAAGGAGTTCACTTTTACCACTCTCTCATATCCATAACACCGATAAAAGATGGAGTGGTTATTTATATCATTGCTATCTTTGAGAATTTGTTGTGCATTGTTTAGTTATTGTCTTTTCCTACTGAATAATAACAAATACAGATTGAAAATATTCATTGGGTGTAAAGCGTTTTGGGATGACCTGAAGACCGGAAATGTACCATGTAAGGGCAAGTTCTTCCATTTTCTTTCCTTTTATTTGCAAACGCAAACCAGAATAACACAAAAACACAATAAAAGACATCATGACAACCTTATGCCCAATGCCTAAGGACATTGTGATGACAATCGCTCTTCTGATTGTTATTTTTTCAGAAATTGTCAAGTCTACTCTGAATTTTTGATATCCTCATTGAAATTTCTTACTGTGAATTTGAAAATGCCACCTAAATAGCAAAAGATTGTTGTTTTCCTAGGTTGGACATGAACATATGAATTAGGAGCAGGAATAGGCCACTTGACCCCTTGAGCCTGCACCGCTATTCAATAAGATCATGGCTCATCTGATTGTCACCTCAGCTCCACGTTCCTGCCTATCCCCGATAACCGTTCACCCCACTGCTTTTCAAGAATCTATCTACCTCTTCCTTAAAAATATTCAAAGACTCTGATTCCACTGCCTTTTGAGGAAGAGAGTTCCAAAGACTCATGACCCTCTGAGAGAAATTTTTTTTTCTAATCTCTGCCTTACATGGGCTACCCCTTATTTTTAAACAGTGGCCCCTAGTTCTAGATTCTCCCACAAGAGGAAACATCCTCTCCACATCCGCCCTGTCAAGACCCCTCAGGATCTTATATGTTTCAATCAGGTCACTTCTTACTCTTTTAAACTCCAGTGGATACCAGCCTAACCTGTCCAACCTTTCCTCAAGACAACCTCCCCATTCTAGGCATTAGCCTAGTAAACCTTCTCTGAACTGCTTCCAACACATTTACATCGTTCCTTAAATAAGGAGACCAATATAGTACACAGTACTTCAGATATGGTCTCACCAATGCCCTTTATATCTGAAGCATAACCTCCCTACTTTTATAATCAATTCACCTCACAATAAACTTTAACATTCTATTATCTTTCCTAATTACTTGCTGTACCTGCATTCTAACCTTTCACAATTCATGTACTAGGACACCTAGATCCCTCTGCACCTCAGAGCTCTGCAATCTTTCACCATTTGGATACTATGCTTCTCTTTTATTCTTCCGGCCAAAGTGGATAATTTCATATTTTCCCACATTATACTCCATTTGCCAGGTCTTTGTCTACTCACTTAACCTACCTATATCCTTTTTATAGCCTTCTTATATCCTCTTCACAACTTACATTCCTCCCTATCTTTGTGTCATCTGCAAATTTAGTAACCATACCTTTTGGTCTCTTCATCCAAGAAATTTATATAAATTGTAAAAAGTTGAGGCCCCAGCACTGATCCCTTGGCGCACCACTTGTTACATCTTGCCAACCAGAAAATGACCCATTTATGCCTGCTCTCTGTCTCCTGTTAGCTAGCCAATCTTCTATCCATGCCAATATGTTACCCCCTACACCATGAGTTTTTATTTTCCACAATAACCTTTGATGTTGCATCTTATCAAATGTTTTCTGGGAATCTAAGTACAGTACACCCACCAGTTCCCCTTCATCCACAGCACGTGTGACTTTTTCAAAGAGCTTCAATAAATTGGTTAAACATGACTTCCCTTTCACAAAACCACGTTGACTCTGCCTGATTGCCTTGAATTTTTCTAAGTGCCCTGTTATCATGTCTATAATAATAGCTTCTAACATTTTCCCTGTGACAGATGTTAAGATTTCTGGTCTGTTGTTTCCTGTTTTCTGTCTGCCTCCCTTTGTGAATAGAAGAGTTACATTTGTGGGGTGGAATTTTTCTAATCTAACAAAACCTTTCCCAAATCTAGGGAATTTTGGAAAATTAAAAGCAACTCATCAACTATCTCGCTAGTCACTTCTTCTAAGACCCTAGGATGAAGTCTATCAGGACCCAGGGTTTTTGTCAGCCCACAGCTCCAACAATTTGCTCAGTACCACTTCCCTGGTGATTACAATTTTCTTGAGTCCCTCCCTCCCTTCCATTTCCTGATTTACAGCTATTTCTGGCATGTTACTTGTGTCCTCTATAGTGAAGACCGGTGCAAAATACCTGTTTAATTCATCTGCTATCTCCTTATTTTCCATTATTAATTTCCCAAACTCACTTTCTATAGGACCAACACTCACATTGTTAACTCTTTTTTTAAAATATGTACAGAAACTCTTACCATCTGTCTTTAAATTTCCAGCTATCTTTCTCTCGTTCTCTAAATTTTCCCTCCTTATTAATCTTTTAGTCATTCATTCCTGTTTTTGACATTTTGTCCAATCTTCTGCCCTGCCACCCATCTTTGCACAATTATATGCTTTTTCTTTAAATTTGATACTATCTTTAATTTTTATGGTTAACCACAGATGGTGAGTCCTCCCCTTGGAATTTTTCTTTCTCGTTGTAATGTATTTATTCTGTGTATTCTGAAATATCCCTTTAAATTCCTGCCAGTGCATCTCTATTGACCTATCCTTTAACCTCATTTGCCAGTTCACTTTAGCTAGCTCAGCTTTCATGCCTTAATAATTGCCCTTATTTAAGTTTAAAATGCAAGTCTTAGACCAACTCTTCTCTCGCTCAAACTGAATGTAAAATTCAATCATATTATGATCGTTGCTACCTGGGGGCACCTTCACTATGAGGTCATTAATTAATCCTATCTCGTGGCACAATACCAGGTCTAGTATAGCCTGCTCTCTGCTTGGTGCCTGAGCATGCTGTTTTGAGAAACTATCCCAAATCTATGAATTCCTCACCTAGGCTACCATTACCCATCTGATTTTTCTAGTCTATATGTAGATTAAAATCCCTCAGGATTATTGCCATTCCTTGCTGACAAGCTCCCATTATTTGTTCCTTTATACCCCATCCTACGATGTGGCTACTTTTAATGGGTCTGTGCACCACTCCCACAAGCGACTTCTTTCCTTGTCATTTCTCATCTCTACCCAAACTGCTTTTACATCCTGGTTTCCTGAATTTAGATCATCCCTCTCTGTTGTGCTAATGCCATCATTAATTAACAGAGCCACCGCTCCACCTTTTCCTAGCTTCCTAACCTTCCTAAATATCATGTACCCTTCATTATTCAGGTCCGAATCTATCTCATCTTGCAGCCATGTCTCTGTAATGGCTATCAGATCATACTTATTTATTTTTATTTGTGCTATCAGTTCATCTGCTTTGTTTCAAATGCTATGTGCTTTCAGATATACAGCCTTTAGTTTTGTCCTTTTATTATTTTTGCAACCTCTGGCCTTATCTGCTGATTTAGGTTTAGATTTGTACTCTGTGTCCCTTCCTGTCATGATCTGTTTATCATTTCCCACATTAATACCTTACCTTCTTGCCTTGTCTCTACCCTTTGAATTACCACACCTTCCCAAACTTGATCCCTTGCCCCCTCTATTTATTTTAAAGCTTCTCTACTTCCCTAGCTATGTGGCTCGCTGAAACATTGGTCCCAGCATGGTTCGGGTGTAGACTGACCCAACGGTACAGATCCCACTTTCCCCAGTGCTGGTGGCCACCTCTCTCTCTTACCAGTCTTTGAGCCACACATTCATCTCTTGAGTTTTATTTACCCTATGCCAATTTGCAAGTGGCTCAGGCAATAATCTGGAGATTATTACTTCTGAGGTTCTGCCTGTTAATTTCATGCCAACTCCTCATATTGACTATGCAGAAACTCTTTCCTAGTTCTACCTATGTTGTTGGTAACTACATGGACCACGACAAGTGGATCCTTCCCCTCCCACTGCAAGTTCCTCTCCAGCCCTGAGCAGATGCCCCAAACCCTGACACTGGGCAGACAACACAGATTATGGTCCAGGTTGGACTAAGAGTCAGGGTTAACATCTGGCAGAGACTTCAATCAGTTGAAGGGGGGAGATGTTTATTTTGTGTGTGAAGCCTCTGTATTAAAAGGATCTATTACAACAGCCAATTAGTTTCATTACCTGGGCCTGAATGTCCCTTGCACGGCCTTGTTGCTGATGACTCTCTTAGCCCTTCTGTAGCATGGAGCCAATGTTCCCTTACAGCCACAGGACGCCCTTCTGTGGGCGGCTTTCCTTGGCATCAAGCTGTTACTAAACCATAAAGTTCACCATCAAAGGGATCGTTTTATCAATGAGAATGAAACATTTATAAGATATAATACCTTACATATGTTTCATGATTAATTTATGAAAAATCCTTCTGTCAGTAAGTGAACCTCCAATGTTATTGTTCACAGTAAGTCAGAGAATAGGCTGTTTTATAAGGATGGGGGCATTATAAGTGATAACGTAGAATGTATCGGCGTATTGGTCATTTTGCCACAAGTAAGGTTAAAGTAAGTGTTGCTTAAAATGAATTATTTCAGGAAGCTATAGTACAAGGGAATGTGGGTTAGGAAATTGGCGCTGCCCCTCCCGCCATTTCCCACCCCTCCCAAGGTTTTCTCAGTTTGAGATTAGTCAATTTACTTTATAATGTAGAATCTCTTTCTAAAGTGATATCATAATGTTTCTTCCCAATTACAATCATGGATCACAGAAATTAATCAAAATGACTTCAGCCGGGGTGACACTGGAAACCACAGGGAGTAGACTTTGGTCTGGTCATTGAGTACTGTCTGGTTGAAGAGTACAGACATTAAAAATTTAATGAAACATGTCCCCTCACGTGGCTGTGTCACATGAGATGGGGCATGTTTTTGTTTTTCATAGAAACTTTTTATTTAAGTGGTAAAAGCATTAGGAAACCTCATTCCACTTGTGGATGAGGTTTCCTAAAAATTGTGAAGGCTGCTCGACCTTTTCAGCTGCCCGCCAACTGTAAGGTTGGATGGGTAGCATAAACTTTATATTAATTACTTCATTAATGACCTTAATTGGCCTATCAGTTATCGACTGGCGCGTAGCCGACTCCAGCGCGCGCCCGCCAAACGAAACATCACAAGACAGTGCGATGCATGCCCAACATCTTTGCACATCATTTTACACGCCAGCATGTTGGGCCCATCCCTGCATACCACCTGAAAACTCCTGGCCCACATGTTGTAGGTCTACTCACAGTGCTGTTTGCAAGGAAATTAGACTTCATAGCAGTTTGATACAACTGAGTGACTTGCTAGGCAGAGGGCATTTAAAAGCCAATCACATTGCTGTGGGTCTGGAGTCATGTGTAGGTCAGACCAGGCAAGGACAGTAGATTTTCTAAAGGACATTAGGGAATGAGGTGGGTTTTTACAACAATTCTTTCATGTTCACCATTACTGAGACTAGCTTTTAATTCCGGACTTAATTTAACTACCATGGTGGGTTTTGAACCCATGTCCCTAGAGCAATAACTTGGGCCCCTGGGTCACCAGTCCAGTGACATTATCACTACATGACTAGCTCCCCTCATTGAAATAGGAGCAAAAGATTGGAAGTAAAATTGGGCAGTACCTATAATAGGCACAACACCTTCCCTGCCTGCTTTTTCTCCTTGATCTGTATTCCGCAGGCACCAAAGGCTACCCCAATATTTTCAGTTATGACTATAGCTGATGAGGAGGGTTGGCCTTATGAGTTAAAGATGCAATTATAGCCACAGAAAAGATTTTCTTTTTTGTTGATGACAGTGTGGTGAGAGAATCTGTCTGTGTTTTGTTAAATATTAATAAAGGACCTATTATTTTAAAGGGAGTATAATATGGGGTGATTTTCTGGCTTTATACTTCCAGCTGGAACCTCACAGGCTGGCAGTGAAAATTGGAAATTCAGGAGCACAGTATGCAAGATTTTCCAACCATTTGGTTTCAAGGCCAGAAGCTTGTACACAGCGCACACCCGGAATTTCAATCTGTGCTGCCGATTGCCCGGACCTCCCATCAGAATCATAAGCTTGGAAAATTACACCACACGAACCACCAAATAGCAGCAAAGAATTTGAAGATGAGATCTGTAGGTTTCCTAGTTATTACAGAGTTGTAATTATGGGAACTTCACGATTTTAACAGTAGTCTGGGATCAGACAAAAGTTTGTGGTCAAAATGGGAGGGATCCTTAGAAAGCATCTGAGACAGATTCCTTAATCAGTATATTGCTCATTGAACAATGAAGGCTCCAGTCACAATTCGGACAATCAGGTGTGTCCTGCATGAGAGTCTTCTGGCCATTAACTTATTGACACTTAAATTTCCCATACACAGATCAGAAAGGTGAGTGTTCCCATTGACAGTGCAAAGCTAGAAAATAACTTTCTAAGATCCAAAATACTCTGGGAAATTAATAGAGGCTAATCAAGGATAACCAGCATGAACATGTAAATGGAAGACCTTGTTATGTTCTCCTTCTCTTCGATGTAAATGTACCAATTATATACAAGGACTGGTGAAACAATAATGTGGGTTCTTTATTTGAAGGTAAGACTATTTCGAGATAATGTTAATTGGGAGACTGTGAGGCACATGTCTGACTTTTACCTGGGAGAGAATTTTCCCCCTGTTGGGGGGGGTTGTGCGGGGGCGGGCACAGACCCGATCGGCGCCCCTGATCGGGTCTACGCTGCCATTTTATGTGGGTGGGCTGATTACGCGCCCGGAATCACTGTGGCGCTCCCTGTGCAGGCGGTGGGGGTTCCCTGAGTCAGGAGTGTACGTGAAAGAGCGCAGAAATCTCCCTGAGGCACAGAGGTGCCTCAGGGAGATAAGTTTTAAGTTTTAAAAATTTTAATAAAGAAAAAAAAAATTTAAGACATGTCCCCTCATGTCACAGTGTCACATGAGCTGGGACATGTCAATGAACTTTAATGAAAAAATTTATTTAATTTATAAACGCTTCATGAAACCTCATCCCACCCATGGAAGAGGTTCCATGAAAATTGCGTAGGCCGCCTGGGCTCTTCGCCTGCCCGCCAACCTTAAGGTTGGATGGGCAGCTTTCTCAATGGGCTTAACTAGTTAATTAATGGCCTTAACAGGCCTTTGATAGTTCGGCAGGCGCCCCTGCCGAACTAAAAATCTAAATGACGCGCAGTGACATCGGGATGCATGCCCGATGTCACCCCACATTATTTTACGCCTCGGTGAGCAGGCCCTGCCCCTGCTCGCTGAGCTAAAAATTCTCCCCCCTGCTGCTTACAGACTACTTACAAGTCAGGGGTCTAATATATTACATCCTGTCAAGGTATGTAACAATTGGTAGTAGTTCACACCCTTAGAGGTTCATGCATATCATATCACAACACCCCCTTTTTTCTAACTAAAGGTTTACCTTTAAAGAATCAAACTAATTACATGACAGCAAATCAAAATAACATTATGTTTGAATGTACTTTAACACAGAGGAATAAATTCACAAGTCTCTGAAATGTATTGGCAGTTTGCTTTTCCATCCAGATTTAGTTATAGTGATCTTGATCGAAGGCTACTGTACGTTTTCAGAATGCTGGTTAGGGATGTTTTGTTTATGTTGCATTTTAGACTATGTTCTAGTTGCTATAGGATTATTCAGTGTTTCCAGTTGTAGTATTGTCCTGATTTGGCATCTGTTTCATTGCACTGCCATGCCATTCGGTGTTAGTACTTGAGTCGATCTTGGTTCTGGGCATATGCTGATGGTTTCTGCTCGATTCCAGGCAACGTTAGTTGAGTAAAAATAAAAAACTGCAGATGCTGGAAATCTGAAATAAAAACAGAAAATGCTGGAAAAACTCAGCAGGTCTAACAGCATCTGTGGAGAGAGAAGCAGAGTTAACGTTTTGAGTCTGTATGGCCCTCTGAAGAAGGCTCTGAAGAAGGGTCATACAGACTCAAAACGTTAACTCTGTTTCTCTCTCCACGGATCCTGTCAGACCTGCTGAGTTTTTCCAGCATTTTCTGTTTTTATTACCGTCAGTTGGTTGTTGGACTTGTGCTTTCTGTCCGACATTCAAGTTAGGTAATTTGTTACTCGCATGCCATCTTTCATCACCCTCTGTTTTTCCAAGTGGTGCATCATGTACTCCTGGGAGTACTGTCAAGTGATGACTGGGGAATATTGTTCACACTTGGATGCCAAATAGCAATTCCGCGTTGGTTCCATCTTATAGGAAATATAACTACAGAGAAATTACAGCACAGGAGGCCATTCAGCCCATTGGACCTGGTCCATTGATAACCCTTCCCTTTAATTTCATGGGTTGGATTCTCCTCCCTCCCATTGGTGGGTTAGTGGTTGAGTAGGTTAAAGTTTGTCCAAGTGACTCCATTCGAACCTACCTCAATTTCCTCATGGAGCTCTCATTACGTATGTGGGGCTTGAAGTGGTTGTTCCACTTCCAATGTGCTTTAAAATGAACTGGCAAATTATTAGACAAGATCTTTAGGGAAGGTACAGTTTTTTTTAGCAATGGATTGAAGCAGTAGCTGATAAGAACCCAATTCTTCACCAAAACAACTGGTTCCAACCTAATTTATCTCATTTTTTGTAATAAGATTTATGAAATACCGTATTAAATGCCTCCTCAAAATTCATATATACAACATTCACTGGATTCCCTTTCTCTATACACTCTGTGATATCCTTTAAAAATAATTCAAATTGTAAAATACAAGCTGCTCTATACAATTCTATGCTGACTCTTCATGATTAGCTCCTGCTAATACCCACACATCCTACGGGCATGGGAGAAAGACTAAGGCAGCACCACAGTTTACGAGAATGGTACCATTAATTGCCTCCTCTAGATACAAGGCTCATATTGATATCTAGCCCTCATTGTTCTCAGTGTCCATACACTGTGGATTTTTCTAATATATCTGTCTCCTGTAATATACATCCCAGGTTGTACACTTCACTAGTGTTCATGAGGCATGTGGGATAGCCTTGGAGAAATTTCCTGTTGAATTCTGTTCCTTCCTTTTCCATAATGATTTAAATTGACACTTTAAATTGACACTCACTGAAGCTGGCCATTAAAACTATGGTTCCCACTATGAACTGTTGGGTCCTGGAGAACCAGCTTCCACCCTTACCCATAAATAAAGCCTTTTAAAAATGGGATAAATTTCTACCCATTTATGAGAATCCTTGTCCTATTATGTTCCAGAGAGCCTCATTATAGCATCAACCAAACCTACTTTGCAATATCAGCATTTTCTGTTTATGTCGCACTATAGTGTAACTGTTTGCTTCAGTTTTCTGGCTGAGCATTGCCAGCTCAGCTCTTCAACCACGCACGCCACATGCTGAATTTCTTACTGAACAAAGTTCCACTTTTATCAATTTTCAGTTGTAAAACATATAAATGCATTAATAAACTTATTTTGGCACAAGAGACATCCTTTTAATAACCTACATGTGTTTAAAATGCAAACATCAGCTATATGATTCACACAGCAGAATGCATATTATAATGACTGCAAAATTGAAGAAAAAAACATTTTAATAAACTGCCACTAAAAGCAATGATAGTTGGGTATTTTTTTCTTTCATTTCACACAGACTCCCGCAGCACAGATGGAGGCCATTCAGCCCATCCTACCACTGCTTCTAATGGAGGGCAGGGTATAAAAAGGGAAATTGATTCAGATCCATTAATATCCCATCCTGCAGGTTAGATGAGAATTACTCATATGAACACATAACCAGAACCTACTTATGTCTCTGGATTAGTTCCTGGTGCATACCTAGTACCAACTAATGTGCATCTTCTGGAAGATGCTTGCATTATATTTTAATTAGTGCACATTTAGTTCCATCTCCCTATCACCTTTCAAACAAAGTACCTCCACCCCTAACTATTTAAAGTTTGCAGCAGTTCCTTTGAGCTTTGCCTTTTGGCTCAATGATTTCAGTGTTCTATGCTTTCGCCTTCCCCTCACCAACTTTTGCCAATGGCTCACTCAGCATCCATAGAGCTCCATAGATTCTGTGATGAAGACAGTTTTGCTGAAGTAATACCATCACAGGACAGCTTCACTAATAAACCCACTGAATCATTTCAAGTAGATATTGGAGAGCATCTCTAGTTTGGGAATATATCATAAGCATGATTTCAAATTCCATGATTATCTATCATTTAATTAATTCAATGTTTGGTTACTCTTTTCACAAACATAAATTCGGGCCATTGTTTTGAAATTGCCAAGGTAATTGATGCTATGCTGTGTAAGGAAGCATTTTTTTCATGGTGGCCCTCAGTAGCTAACATCCAGTAAGTCGGTTAGATAGAGCGCACTTAGGTGTGGAGTGCAGATAAAATTTGATCACTTTAGTGTACGTTTGACATCTTTTACAGCAGGAAAGGGAGATTCTGTTTAAAAATGCAAGTGTTCCAGTTAAGTCAGTTCGTAGTCAGTTAAGCTTAAGAAAAACAACCTTATCGGATAAGCCGTGCTTTTGGATCTGGCCTCGCTGAGTCTGGTTTGTTCAGACTTCTATCCTGGATTTGCACTCATCCTTAGCCTTAAAGCCAGGGCTATTAAATTCTGAAAAACACGCCAATGGTTTGCCAAGGAATGTTATGCTTGGACAAGGGTTTCTAAAAGCTTCATATAAAAATAATCAATTTATGATACTTGCAACTCAGCATTTTCCAAAATTCATTCCTCAGCTGTTATCTCAATGAATCCGGTACAAATCTTTTCATTAAAAAATCTGCCTGCAAACTCCAATTGTGAAAAAGGCAAAGCTCCACATACATTAAAAATCCCATTTTTAAATTTGCTCATAGGATATCGGCATCGCTATCAACACCAGCCATTATTGACCATCCCTAATTGCTCTTGAGAAGGTGGTGGTGAGCTGCCTTCTTGAACTGTCACTGTGGCGCATGTACATCCACAGTGCTGTTAAAGAAGGAATTCCAGGATTTTGACCCAATTGACTGCAATGTAATGGATTTCCATGAAGATCAATTAGAGCAGATCCTGGTGGTTTCAGCAGTGTTCAGTGGTAGCATGCTCATATCTAATCAGAAGTTTGTGGGTTTATGTCCCACTCCAGGGTCTTGAGCACATAATCTAGGCTAAAACTAGCATAGTACTGAGAGCACATTGCACAATTGGAAGTGTTGTTTTCAGATGTGACATTAAAACTAAAGCTACATCTGCCCTCTCAGGTGGCTATGAAGATCCAGTGGCAGTGGTGCAGTGGCATTGTCACTGGACTAGTAATCCAGAGACGTGAGTAATGCTGTGAGGACCTGGGTTCAAATCCCACCATGGCAGATTTCAAAAAAATCTGGAATGATGACCATGAAATCATTGTCGTAAAGCCCATCTGGTTCACTAATGTCCTTTAGGGGAGGAAGTCTGCTGTACCCCTCCAAGCCACTCACCATCCTGACTTGGCAATATATCATAATTCCTTCAAGTGTCATTGTGTTAAAATCCTGGAACTCCCTCCCTAACAGCACTGTGGGTGTACCTGTACCAGCGGTTCAAGAAGGCAGTTCACCACCACCCTCTCAAGGGCAATTAGGGATGAACAATAAATGATGGCCTAGCCAGTGATGCCCACAATCCATGAATGCATTAAAGAAAACTCTTTCCAGGGTGGAGATCCAGGCCAATATTTATCCTGAAATCAACACAATTAAAACTGATTATCTGTTAATGTCACATTATTCCCTGGAGGAACTTGCTGTGTGCAATTTGGCTGCATTGCTTCCTACGTTAAAATATTGACTGCATGTCCAAAGTGCTTCATTGGCTGCAAATCGCTTTGGCATTTCTGGGGATCATGAAAGGTACCAAATAAATGCAAGTTCTTTCTTTCCTTACTTAATTTGACAATATTATCTACTTTATTTGATGATAAATTTCTGTGCCATAATATAATTAGATTTGACTATTGCTAAAAAAATAAATGACAGCCATTTGCTGACTCATTCCCCAGGACAATGCCATGACCAACCAGGGTCAAGCCACCTGGTTTAAATTTCAAATAATGCTTAGCAGTTAACTGTCAGTCACCATCACTGATGCATTCACCATGACAACACCACTTGCCAACCAATTGGCCCTCTCGTCACATAAAGTATAAATTGTTGTTTTCCCCTTATATTGGAATTTTTGTGAGGTGTCCTGATGAATGCAAGACGAAAAGCTTGGATATGTCTTTTTTCAGCAATACTCAAGTTCTGTACTACCAAACAACTATAATTAGATTGCTATGATTTTTGAATTTCAACCAAATTAAAGGATATGGATACAACATTGACAAATCTCAGTTACAGAGCTATTACCTCCATGGAATAAACTCCATTCTAGTGTATGGCTGCACTCTTTAGTTGTTATAAAAAGGATCGTAGGTTAAAAATTATAGGGTTAATTTCCAATGTGAAAATAAAAGTCGAGAGAGTTGTAAAACAGGTTGCCAATTATCAATCGCCCACTATCGGCAAAAGTTAAAATTACCCCCTGAAGAGTAAGTAAAATGGGGTTGAGAAATTAGACTTAGGCCCAAAACGGATGTGAGTAATTGCTTCACTAGCTGGTCCTCAGTGGTCTGAGGCCTGATCGAAATTTGGCCTCGGGCCTCCTTTACATTAAACAGCCAATCACAGTGCCTGTCCCAGTGCAGCTTGTCGGTCAGGATCCCACCAATCCCGGCCAGCTCCGATGCCAAGCTGGCTCGCCAGCCGATCCTGGTAAGTCCTCCCACTTCGCCTGGCTCACAGAAATGCCACTTGCATAAATGTTTTCTGAGTAACCCCCAACTGTTCCTGTCGCGTCTTCTGGTTCCCGTAAGTTAGAAATAATCACACTTTAGACTCAAAATGCTGGAGTTTCACTGAGTGTATTTCTTTCAGCTCAGCATGTGGCTAGTGCACTGGTAGACTGATTGTTATGTCTTCTGGTTTCCAGAATTTGAAATAATCACATTTTTAAACTCACAATGCTGGAGCTTCATTGAGCGTATTTCTTGCCTCTCTGCATGTGGCTGGTGAACTGATAAGTCTGATACATTATTACTCGGCACTTGACTGCAGTGCAGCAGTAAGTGTGGCACCCAGGGATATATATACACATAACAATAAGCTCCCAGCTTTTTTCAAATAATATAACAATATAACATCCCTCTTTCTTTAAAAAAATATGTAACGCTGCCAAATCAATATACCTGTCCCAATCATTAACTTTTTTTTAAACTAAAGAAGATTAACAATTGGCTTTTATAAATAAACTGAACACTTTAGGAGTCTTTTATATCTAGGGCAGAATCTTCGGGTTGGTGAGCGGGCCCCACTCGCCGACGTGTAAAGTGACTTGCGGGCGTGACGACACAACACATCATTCAGATATTCAGTTCGGCGGGCACGCACCGGAGTCGGCTGGGCACCCGCCTAACAGTCAAAGGCCTATTAAGACCATTTAAATATCAATTAAAATACTTCTTTAAGCTGCCCATCCAACCTTAAGGTTGGCGGACAGACGAAGAGCCCAGGCGGCCTTCGCATTTATGATGAAACCTCATCCATGGGCGGGATGAGGTTTCATGAAGGTTTTTAAAGTTTAATAAAATTTTTCAATAAAATTCATTGACATGTCCCAGCTCATGTGACACTGTCACATGAGGGGACATGTCTTAAACATTTTTTTTTGTCTTTATTAAAATTTTTAAAGATCAAACTAATCTCCCTGAGGCAGCTCTGTGCCTCAGGGAGATTGCTGTGCTCTTTCACGCACATGTGCGAAAGAGCGCAGGCCCCGACTCAGCCTACTCCCCCTGCCTGCACAGGGAGCGCACAGTACTTCTGGGTGCGCGTCATGCTGTGTGGGCCTTAATTGGCCCACCCATGTAAAATGGTGGCATGCAGCCGATCGCGGGCGGTGATCAGCTGCGCGCCCACCCACGACCGCTCCCGTCCCAACCCCGCCCCCC
The DNA here is from genome assembly GCF_964194155.1 of Cetorhinus maximus. Taxonomy (NCBI): domain Eukaryota; kingdom Metazoa; phylum Chordata; class Chondrichthyes; order Lamniformes; family Cetorhinidae; genus Cetorhinus; species Cetorhinus maximus. The sequence continues at coordinate 126,433,586 of NC_135883.1, read as the reverse complement.
CGATGGAGAGAAAATTCTCCCCCTAGTTTTCTTTTCTCAGACAAACATTACTCACATTATCACTTTGGTGGTAGGATGTTGTGCCTCTATCTTGTGGATTTGGCGTTCAATCGCTCTCCGTGATGCAACTGGCAAATTGTACAGGCAATGTCTGTGTGTGTTGCCCCTGGTGTTGTAGGAGTCACGCTTGCTGTTGCTAATGTTTTGTCACTTGCTAGTGATGTTGTTGATGCTTCACTGCTTGTTAGTGAGGCTGTTGATGTTGTCTCGCTGGTTAGTGATGTTGCTGGTGTTGTTGGTGATCTTTCCTGCTTTTCCAGCTCATGTATAGGTTGAATATGGACTCTGTTCCTTCTCATTTTCTTACCGGTTTCTGTCTCAATGATGTATGACCTTGGAGTTTCAGCTTCACCAACTTTTGTTGGGTTCCAAGTTTTGATGATTGACTCATGTACACATACAGTTTGTCCTTTCATCAGCTCAGGCAGGGATTTAGCATGTTTATTGGAAGTGTTGACCTCCTTCTACCTGTGCATCAGTGAGTTGCTGTCTTACTTCCACTTGGTCACTTGGAGGGATTATCTTACTTGGCAGAGTTATCTTATACTTTCTCCCATTCAACAGCTCTGCAGGCGATTTCATGTCAGCCTTGAGAGGTGTAGATTTGAGTGACAATAAGGCAAGGTTTGGGTCCTCCTTTAGCTCTTGGCATTTCAAGAAGGTTCTCTTGACCGTCTGGATGCATCATTCCGATTTGGGTTGTTCCTAGCTGTCGAATCTCAGTTCCTCTGTATGCTGTTAGTACGACGTTACTTGGTTTCAGAGCTTCTTTCCTTGGGTACCCATTTACTTTTAAATTTTCAGGAAAGATCTTCTGATATAGTCTGAGTGGGATGACTGTGCTCTGGTGCCAAGCTTCAGCTTCAGATTTTTGGGTGTCGACTTATTTCTCACTCGCTCCCTGACCTGAATGATTGTGTGAATTTCTATTCCCTGGGAACTCTTGCACCCCACCATCTCATGCAGTTGTATGGCTCCTATGTCTATTGTGTTCTTAAACTCATCGCCATCTTCCAGGGTATGGATGTTTTGGATTCTTTTCCTTCTCAGTGCAACAGGGCAAATGTCTCTGAAAGCTCGTTTACCATTTCCTTTCTTTCTTTGTTCTGCACATCTTTTCCCAGTGATTGGGTTTTCCACATGCTCTGCATATCAGGGACATTTCCTTCTGTCTGTGAACTCATGTGGTCGTACTCATCTTTCTCTGTCCGTGTGCATTCTTTGGTTGCTGTTTCACTGCATCAACCCTGCTGACTTTCTCTTGACTTAACTTGAAGCTAGTCAATTGGATAGTCAGTGCCTTCATCTGTCTGTTTGCGGTTTCATGTGCTCTAGCAGTGTCTACAGCCTGCAATATTGTGAGCTTGTCCTTTCCAATCTTGTACTTCAGGGTGTGCAGCGCCCCAAATGAGCTGATCTAGCAGCCTTTGTCCTTGAATTTACATTTTCTGGCTGCATTTTTCGATCTTGTTACGCAACTGTCAACAGGCTCACCTGATACCTACCTCTGGCCTCGAAATTCGTATCAACAGATCCAATGATTTGACTTTGGCTGGAGATGTGCACTGAATTTTTCAGAAACGTTGTCTTGGTTTCTGCCGTTGTCTTCACTCAGCTCCCAGCTGTTAAAACAAATTTAACACTTTCTCTCCCGCCCACAAAAGGATTTAGCTGACCCTGTCCTCTTCATTAGAGCCTTTTAGAAAGCTGCTGAATACCAGTCTGCACTTTTGTTTAAACTTCACAAGTTCCTCTATGACATCATCAGCCTCCTAATTCCTCCTGGCCTGAAGCTGTGCGTTTATTGTTGTGGTGGGCATTTAGTTTTCCCGCGATTTACTCAGTTTTTCTCTCTCCCACTCTGGCACTAATTCGGGTTGAGTTTCAACCTAATTCAACATTACTTTCATTTAAAATGTTTGGGTTTTTACTCACAGGCACCCACTGGCACCATGTTATGTCTTCTGGTTCTCATAAGTTAGAAATAATCACAGTTTAGACTCAAAATGCTGGAGATCCACAGAGTGTATTTCTTTCAGCTCTCTATGTGGATGGTGGACTAATAGGTTGATAGATTATTTGTTACTTGGCACATGACTGCATTGTGACAGTGGTTGTGGCACCCTGTGATGTACATTCACATAACAATTAGTTCCTAGCTCCTTATGAATAATATAGAAATATAACAGTAGCTGGCAAGGTTCTTGTCTCGAGCTGATGGGGCCTCCTTAATTATGCAGACCTGGGTCTGATAACATCTCTGCATTTTCAACCCGAGTGAATGAGCAGTGGTGGTTTCCCCACTAGGACATACTGCTAGGAAGAGGAGCAAGGGCTAGAAGAGGCCCAATAAGCTAAGACAATTTTTTTCAAGGTTTCTTGTGGGCCAGGAAGAACTGGAACGTTTCTCTGGACACCACAAGGAAATCTGGGATTTGCCTGAAACCTGGGATCTGCTTCAGTATTCCCCTACCTCTCATCCATCTTGTATCCTCCTCTCTCACCTATTAGGGTTCTCAACCCATCAGAATTGACCTGGACCCCCAGTAATTAAGACTAATCACCAGCTCATTGCTGTGAGCAACCAAGGAGAGGAGCCATAGAAGCAATAAAAAAGTTGTAGTTTAAGAAAAATATTTCAATAGTTTTTTTATTAAAGTATTTGACGTGAGTATAAAGGCTGTGACTGACAGTGAAGATCATCCAAACAGGCAAAGGATGATCTATTCACTTTCCGATGGATCTAGAAAGGCAACAGTACTGTGCAGATTAACATGTCGGGGCAATTAGAGGCAGGATGTCATATGATGAAATCACTTGATGTATATCTAAACAGAGTTGGCAACCCCAGCGCCTAGCCTCCTCCGCTGGTGCTGGAACCTGTTTTACTCTGGCTGGCTCACCACCGACCGGCTCGATGTTAATAGCCAGGTTCTTGTTTCCTGATGGCTTGTCAGTCATTTTAGTCGGGGCATCAGTCAACAGCATGCAAATGTGTTTTGGTGTTAAGATCAGCTACTCATCCCTGATGGTCACGTTCCTCACTTTGCTACATTCCTGTCCAGGAGTGGAAATCGAAGCAATAGTCTTAAAATCCAGCTTCAGTTGCAGAAAGTGACCCAGCTTATTTTGAGACAGGAACAACAAAAACAGCAACTTGTACTTACATAGCACCTTTAATGTTGTAAAATGCCCTACAGTGCTTTGTGGAGTGATGCCATTCTGTGTAAGGAGATTTTAGTGTAGACCAAAATCCTCGTTCAGGGGTTGGGTTTTAAGGAATGTCTTGAATGATGAAAGAGAAGTAGAGAGATGGAGAGACTTGGGAAGGGATTTACAGAGCTTAGGGCCCTAGCAGCTGAAGGCACGGGCCCTAATGGTGGAACGATTGCTCAGATATCTTGAAGGGTTGTGGGGCTCAAAGGGATTACAGAGATAGGGAGGGGAAAGACCAAAAAACAAGGTGAAACCAAGGGTGAGAACATTAAAGCTGAGAGGTTTCTTAACTGCAAGCCAATGTAGGTCAGCAAGAAGAGAGGTGATAGGTGAACGGAACCTGGTGTGAGCTAAGACAAGGGCAGCAGAGTTTCGGATGGCCTCAAGTTTAAAGAGGGTAGAATGTGAGAGACTGGCCAACCTGGGTTAGCCTCAGACAGTTGCCAGGGAGAGGGATGGAGTCTGTGGCTAGGGAATGGAGTTAGTGATAGGGACTGAAGACAATGGCTTCAGTCTTGCCAATATTTAGTTGGACAAAATTTCTGCTTATCCAGTACTGGATGTTGGATAAGCAGTCTGATAATTTAGAGACAGTGGAGAAGTCAAGAGAGGTGGTGTCACCGAGGGTAATATATAGATGAGAAAAAGGAGGGGCCATATAGTAATTGTAAGTTAAGCCTTTCATACTTTTATGGGGATCATGTGACTGTACAGACAAATCAGCCCTAAGCATGGATAATCTTAGGGATGAATCTTTTCTAGCCTTGGTCGTGGTACAAGCATGTAGCTTCATCAGGAGCTCTATAAATAAAGTTACTGTTTCTGACAAGAAACCTGTCTGGTACACCAGGTTTAGTACAATTGGTGACAAGGATAAATAGCTCTGACGTTGCATCTTGCCTTGTGAATGTCAATATTTTGATTTTGAAAGAAATAAAAGGAAGCATATTCACCAGTCATGCCACACTTCAGCAGAATTGACCCATACAACTCGGGTCGAAGATTGGAGTCAGTGCTGTTATGACATGGGAGATGATGTGTGTCAGATGGACCAAATCCATGAGGGAAACTTGGTCATTCTATCACATTGGTTTTGCAATTTGTATTTATTAAGAGATGTGTGCACTGAATTCAGAAGTAATAAGTGCATCAAGCCCTTTAGAGATTTAAAAAAATTAAATTAAAATATTTATTATCAAAATAAAATATTCCAAGCACATACATAAGGCTACAATTATTACTGTAATAACTCTTAAAATTCCTAATAAACCTGACCCCCAGTTACGCTCCCTTTAAGGCAACTGTCCACAATAGATTTTAGATTTAAAACAAGCTCAGCAAGTTAACACAATACCCTGGACATTAGAATTCCAAATGGCTTTTTTCCAGCTTCCATTTAGTTAGACGGCAGACTTATGCACAAGTGCTGGAGGCTTCATTAAGGCTTTTCAGACACGCCTGTTAGATCTTATATGGCCTTCTCCTTTCACATAGCCCTTCATTCTCCTTTATATCTGTTTCTCTCTTTTAAGTATGTAAATTCTGTTGTATACCTTTGAAACTGCATCTTCCTCACAATATAAAAACTTTCATGTTGCCACTATTTCCAGTAACCATTAGGAAAAATAAACACAAGGAATAAACACCTTGCTTACCTGGCTAGGGCTATCAACATTAACCCCTGAGGAACTCCACAGCAAACCTTCCTCCAGCCTGAAAAGAATCTATTGACCATTACTCTCTGCTTTTCAGCCAATTTTGTATCCAAGTTGCTACTGTCCCTTTTATTCCATGAGCAATAAATTTTCTCCCAAATCAGCTGTGTGGCACTGTGTCAAATTCCTTTTAATAGTCCACGTACACCACATCACCAGCATTACCCTCATTGATCTTTTCCGTTACCTCTTCAAAAATCTCTAGCAAATTAGTTAAACATGATTTCCTCTTTAGTATTCCATGCTGGTTTTTGCATAACAACCCATATTTTTCCACGTGACTACTAATTCTATCCCGAATAACTGTTTCTAGAATCTTGCCCACCACTGAAGTTAAACTGACTGGTCTGTAATTGCTAGGCTTATCCTTACAACCTTTTTTGAACAAGGGCATAATGTTTGCCATTCTCCAGATCTCTGGCACCACCCCTGAGTCTAGGGAAGACTAAAAGATTATGGCCAGTGCTCCTGTAATTTCTACTCTCACTTCCTTCAATATCCTTGAATGCATCTCATCTGGTCCCTGTGCCTTGTCAGTTTTAATTTCCAACAGTTTATTTAACGTTTTCTCCTTATCAATTTTGAACCCTTCTAGTGACAGAGTTTCCTCATCTGTCACCATGGCCTGGGTAGCATCTACCTCCTTGGTAAAGACAGATGCAAAGTATTCATTTAATACCTCAGCCATGGCCCCTTCGTCCATATGTAAATTCCCTTTTAAGTCCCTAATCGGGCCTACTTCTTCTTTTACCACACTTTTACTATTTATATGCCTATAGAAGACTTTGGGATTCCCCTTTAGGTTGGCTGCCAGTCTTTTCTCATAATGGCTCTTAGTTTCTCTAATATGCTTTTTCACCTCCCCTCTGAACCTTAAGTATTCCTCTTGGTTCTCAATTGTATTTTCTACCTGACACCTGTCAAAAGCGCACCTTTTCTTCTTTATCTTAACTTCAATCTTCTTTTTCATCCAGGGAGCTCTGGATTTGTTTGCCCTACCTTTTCCTTTCGATGGAATAAACCTTGACTATGCCCGAACCAATTCTTTTTTGAAGGTAGCCCATTGTTCAGCTACAGTTTTTCCTGCCAATCTTTCGTTCCAGTCTGTCTGGCCCAGCTACACTCTTGCCCCATCGAAGTCGCCTCTTGTCCTGTTCATTATTCTTACTGTGGATTGCCTATTGTCCTTTTCTATCATCATCCTAAAACATACAATACAATGATCACTGTCTCCTAAACTTTCCCCACTGACACTTGATCTACTTGGCCCGCCTCATTTCCAAGAACCAGGTGCAACAGTGCATCTTTTCTTGTTGGATCGGACACATACTGCTGTAGAAAATTCTCCTGAATACAATTGAGGAACATTTGCTCCTCTCTGCCCTTTGCACTACCACTGTCCCAGTCTGCATTCAGCTAATTAAAGTCACCCGTTATAACTTCTGTATAATGCATGCATCTCTCTGTAATTCCCCTGCAGATTTGTTCTTCTATATAGTAGTTGGCAGTATTAGTTGGCAGTCTATAGACTACACCGAGCAATGTAATTGCACCCTTTTTGTTCCTTAGCTCTAGCCAAATTGATCTGTCCTTGAACCCTCCGGCACATCCTCTTTCTCCAGCACTGTAACGCTCTCCTTAACCAATACTGCCACCCCTCTTCCTTTCCTATCTTTTCTGAACACCTTGTACCCGGGAATATTTAACACCCAGTTCTGCCCTTCGTTGAGCCAGGTCTCTTTTATCACCACACCATCATATTTCCACATGGCTATGCCTATATTTGTGTCTATAACTCCCCAGTCTTATTTATTGCACTCCGTACATTGACATAGATGCAAAGTCATCCTGATTTAGATTTTGTTACTTTCTCCCTCGCCCCGACTTCACCGATTAATTTACAATTCTCTATACTAGTGCTATCTGTCCCTCCCAGTATTTTGTGCACCCTGGTATTCTTCTCTAATATTTTCTCTTGGTTCCCACACCCCTGCTGAGTTAGTTTAAAGCCCCCCCCACAGCACTAGCAAAACGCTCTGCAAGGAACTCAATCCCAGCTCTGTTCAGGTGCAGCCTGTCCGGCTTGTACAGGTGCCATCTCCCCCAGAGCCATTCCCAGTGTCCCAGGAATCTAAAGCCAGCCCTCCTGCACCATCTTTCCAGCCACGCATTCATCTGCCTTATCCTACTATTTCTGTCACTGGCAAGTGGCACTAGGAGTAATCCAGAGATTACTACATTTAAGGTCCTGCTTGCTAATTTTCAACCTAGCTCCCTAAATTCTGATTGCAGGACTACATCCCCCTTCCTACCTAAGACATTGGTGCCAATGTGGACCATGACCTCTGGTTGATCACCCTTCCCCAGAAGAATGTCCTGCAGCTGCTCTGTGACATTTTTGACCCTGGCACCAGGGAGGCAACATACCATCCTGGAGTCACATCTACAGCCACAGAAATGCCTGTCTTTTCCCTAACCAATGAATCCCTTATCACTATAGCTCTTCCTTTCTTCTTCCTCCCCTCCTATACAGGCAAGCCACTCATGATGTCACAAACTTGGCTCTGACTGCACTCCCCTAGGGAACCAGCATCCTCACGAGCTTCCAAAGCGGAAAACCGATTTGTGAGCGGGACCCCAGGGATCTCCTGCACCACCTGCCTACTTCTCTTGGACTGCCTGATGGTGACCCATTCCCTCTCTGTATCTCTAGACCCTTAAGCTACTGTGTGACCACCTCTCTGAACGTGCTATCCATGTAGTTCTCAGCCTCGCGGATGCACCACAGTGACTCCAGCTCTGAAACCCAGAGCTCAAGTTTCTGCAACCGATTGCACTTCCTGCACATGTGGTCGTCTAGGACACCGGTAGCATCCATGACTTTGCACGTATTACAGGACACACATTCCACTTGACTGACCTGCCCTGCCTTGTCTTAACTCTTCTTCCCTTAAGTTAACTTTATTCTACTTTGAATTATTTATATTACTTTATTATATTGGCCCTAAATTTCCCTTATTCCTGATGTTTCCCAGTTAAATCCAAGTATAGCAACTTGTTTAAAAATGTTACACTTTTCTAATTTACTCACCAGTTCCTACTTACCAAGGCCACTGCTCTTCTTTCTGAGGAAAGGTAGAAAAAGAAAGGTGCACCTCCTCCCTTCTCATCGAACTCCCTCAGTCACCAAACTCCAACTGAAGCACACAACTGCAGCTAAAAACAGCACTCCGGAGCAGACAAAGTTGGCCTCTGAAAATCTGATTAAGCCAGTTATCTAACTAGTTGCAGCTGCAAGCAGAGCCTGTATGAGCCCTGTTGTAAGGCTGGAATATAACTCACCCTTTTCTAACAGCAACTTTTAGTTAATTACTCAATTTAAGAAAGACTAGACTTTAGAGAGAATTCAACTCTTAATTTAATCCTTAAACTCCCTCAGTCACCAAACTCCAACTGAAGCACTCGATTGTAGCCAAAAACAGCACTCCAATGCAGGCCAGGAAAACTGAACCAACCACTGTTACCCTTCAAGTCAATGGGAAGCCTCTAGTCATGGAGGTTGACACAGGAGCATCGATCACAGTGGTGGGAGAACACATCTTTAAATACCTCAGCGCAGATACCCAGCCATTGAATTTAGAGCAAACTGTAGCTCAGCTAAAAATGTATACTGGAGAGGCAATACAGGTGAAAGGCATTACCTCTGTACCTGTATCCTACAGACAACAGACAACCCAGCTTCCAGTAATTGTTGTAACAAGTGAAGGACCTAGCCTTCTGGGCTGTGGTTTGTTGAAAGAAATTAAACTCAACTGGTCAGAAATTTTTCAAGTCAGAACAGAAGGAACTCCTGAGTTGTTAAAAAGTATGACAGAATATTCAGATTGAGTTGGGAAAAATAAAAGACCCACAGTCTAAGGTATATGTGGATTCTGAAGCAACACCTCGTTCTTTTAAGGCAAGACCTGTACCTATCACCCTAAAGGAGAAGATGGATGAGGAATTGTGCCTCTTGGAGAAGTTATGAATAATCCAGCCAGTCCAATTTTCAGAATGGGCAGCACCCATAGTCCCTGTGATGAAACCAGATCAAACTATTGATATTGGTGGAGATTACAAGTTAACTGTGAACAAGGCTGTGAAATTAGACAAATATCCAATCCCAAGGATTGAAGATCTATATGTTAAACTTGTAGGAGAAAGATCCTACTCTAAACTGGACATGAGCCATGTATACCAACAGCTAGAGCTGGACCACACATTTAGAGGGTATGTCACCATAAACACGCACAAGGGCCTTTACCAATATACACGCCTACCCTTTGGTGTGTCATCTGCCTGTGCGATTTTCCAAAGAACTACTGCAAGGATTTCCCCAAATTGTAGTGTACCTGATCACAGGATCAACAGAAGCTGAACATTTAGCCAACTTAGAAGACATTTTATGAAGATTTTTGGAAGCTGGTGTACGTTGAAAAAAGGGAAGTGTACTTTCCAAGCGACTGAAGTTACATATTTGGGTCATCAAGTGGATGTCCAAAGGTTGCACCCAGTAGAGGAGAAAGTCAGGGTAATCAAGGAGGTGCCCTCTCCTACCAATGCCACCGAGCTCAAGTCTTTTTTGAGCATGATTGATTATTATGGTTGCTTCTTGCCAAATTTATCTACAGTGTTAGCCCTTTTACACTTGTTAGTTAAGAAGTACCATCGATGGTCTGCAAAGCACAGCAAGAGGAAGCCTTCATAAGAGTCAAGAAGCTTTAACACTCGTCATGTCTGCTAGTACACTTTGACCCCTCAAAGGAATTAATACTCACTTGAGAATTCACTGTGGAAGAGACAGTTTTTGTGTGAAACTTTGCAACTGGACCGAGATGGGTTCCTGGTAGAGTTGTCTCTGAAGCAGGACCTTTGTCATATCAAGTGGAATTGGAAACAGGATTATTAGGAAACATGTGGATCATCTCAGAAGTGGAGAGACAATCCAATAACCAGTTACTCCACCTGAAATTGAAGTTGAACTTTTGATCCCTGAGGTGCCAGATTGACAAGAAATAGACATACCTGATGTCTCTATTGAAGTAATTAATTCTGAACTGCCACTGTGTAAGGATGTCCCTGATGCTGCAGTTCCTGGTCAAGTTGATCCAATGGAAGAATGTCACGTTGTAGAGTTGCGTCACTCTATCTGAATCAGAAAACCATCTTAAAGACTAAATCTATAATTGCATGAACTGTATATATTTGCATATGTAATGGGTTAAGATATTTTTGTAAATAAGAGAGGTAAAACAAAATTAAAGTTAGAGGAATGTAGTAATTGTAAGTTAAAGCTTTCATGCTGGTATGGAGATCATGCGAGTCTACAGACGAATCAACCCCAAGCGTAGATAATCTTAGGGGCTGGAGCTTTTCTGGCCTTGGTTGTGGTACAAGCATATAGCTTCATCAGGTGCTGTGTAAATAAAGTTACTGTTTCTAACAAGAAACTTGTCAGGTGCACCAAGTTTATTACAGGGCGAAGGATAGATTCTCAGGGGACACCAGAGATAACAGTTTGGCAGCAGGAAGAGAAGCTATTACAGGTGATTCTCTGGCTACGATTGAACACAGCAGTCCTGACCACCCCCTCACCCTCCCCACTCCCAACTGTGAATTCCTGATTATTATAAATTCTGCTTATTTCCTGCCTTACCTTCAGTGAGAGATTGATTAAAGCCCTGGAGAAATAGCTGAAATGGCCATTTTCAGTCACATTGCGATACGTCTTTGAAGTTTCCACCAAAACTCCACTGAGACTGTTTTATAACGTGAGGCATAAAAGAAAGGAAGTCAAACCAACTCACCATCCTGAATTAGAACTATATCGCCTTTCCTTCACTGTCGTTGGGTTAAAATCCTGGAACTCTCTTCCTAACAGCACTGTGGGTGTACCTACATCACATGGCTGCAGCGGTTCAAGAAGGCAGTTTACCACCACCTTCTCAAGGGCAATTTGGGATGGACAATAAATCCTGGCCCAGCCAGTGAAATCCACATCCCATGAATGAATAAAAAAAATAGATACAGAGGGAGGGGCAGGGCAGGTGCACTATTTTGGTGAAAGGGTGAAAACAAGTGCTATATGGGTAAAAGCAAAATGGGTGCTGTGCCAATAAGACACATCTGCTTGAAAGTCTGCTTTCAAGAAAGCGTGAAATATTGGCCTTAGTTGCTGGTTACCATAATTTGAAGTTGCTTGGAGGTGCTAAACCAGAAACAATTACAGGTTTAGCATTTGAGCACTGATTGGACACAATTTTTGTGGAGCAGCATATGTGGGCTGTGTGCACCTATCTCCGCTGAGGGTGTGGAATGTGCATTGGCTGGCATACAGTGGTAGGTTTCAGGATAGCTCAGGTACCAAAGAGATCACCACACAGGTTCTTGGATGTAGCATTGGATGTCCTGATGGAGGAGGTCGAGAGGAGGAGATGTCCTGTATCTACGATGGGGAAGGAGTCTACCTCGCCCTCCTGACCCTCTCTCCCGATAGTGTTGCTCTTCCGGGACTCATGTCCTCCTCCCATTCCTTCTGAATACTAAGAGGGACCCCTAACAAGATGCTGATGACCAAGAACTTCATTTCATAAATATTGCTTTAGTGTTGGTGAAATCTTGACGAAGTGCCCCAGAAAGACTCTGAATGTATTTCAAAGATCCTTTTCAAACCTCCAGCAGCATGTAAATAGCAAAAGGTGATATACTTTTAATTAGTGCTCAAAATCCTCAGCAAGAACTTGTTTACTCCTGATCAGCTGGCTGCTTTAGCAGAGGATGTCAGTCAAGTGCTAGCCACCAAAGTGCCACGCAGTATCCTTAATGAGTGCTAGTAGGCAAGTTAAATGGCAATCAGCTGCCTAATTATCCTCCAGGCGGCCGTTCCTGGTACAAGTCTCAACTCCTTTACCAAGATGGCATCTTGCGCTAAACATGGGCTAAACCAACCAAGACTCTGTTTTGGCCACATTGGAGATTCGGTAGCCCTGGAAATCTCTTAGGAAAATCACCAGCCTGGGTTTTCGTTTGCATATACCTTTGATTGGCAGCTCTTTTTGAGTTTAAGAAGCACTTGCTCACACACATCTCAATTTCCTTTCTCCTAGTCAAATCTTGAAGAATATTTCTCAGCCTCTCTTGTTCCAAAATGGAGCAGCCTGTCTGAAGCCACCAGAGAGATGGATAAGCTAGAACGACTCATTGGATAATCAGCAACAAACCACCACCGAATGAGTATTGCTTCAGGACACAGTGTTCTGCCCAGTTTATTTAATGCAGCACATGTAATAATTGTTTCCATTTTAGTCAATTTGGAAGCGGGGTGGAGGACAGTAGTCAAGCCTAAAATTAATAAAAGTCCGCAGTGCATTCTTGCTTTTGTTACTTTGCTGATTAGTAAATCACTTTGATAGTTTGTAGCCTTAACCATGGCTTGGTGATGTGTTTATTCTACAACCTTTTGAAGTCAAGGAATATCGCATGAGCACAAATGATAAAACTAATTGAGTGAAATACAGTTACAATTCCTTGGGCTTGCTATATATTGCCTAAAGACTGGGCAGGTAAAGGGAGCATTAGAAACCCTCAACGCATTTATGCACATGAAGTGCCATAACCTACAGGTCTATGGAGCAAGAGTTGGAAGATGGGATTACATTGTACTGGCTCTTTTTGATGTGCCAAAATGTGTCAAATGGCCTCCCTCTATGTCGTAAATCTTTCTTGTTTCTATCTCTGGGAGTGATCTGAAATGCTGAAACAAAAAGAAGATCCAGGGTAAACACTGATCTGACCAGTCTGGCGATGGCCAGTGCTGATGGTGGCAAAAGGATGGGAACATTTTCATTGCAACCACTGATATCTCTAACTCCAAGAAGAATATCATTTACTAGAAATTATTTCCATTCATCCCCTCTTCCTCCCACACAGTGTTAAAAATAAAAAATGTCTTTGGCCCCAGATGATCAAAATATGGGTCTGAATTATACCCTTGGCGGGCGCGCGCAATCAGCAGGCCAGGGACCGGTTGGGAAAGCACCATATTGGGAAAGGACAAAGAGTAATTTGGTATATTATAAAATAAAATGTCATGATGCATCATGCCAAAAATATCCCAAGTATTTATAGATAACAACCCCTCATTGTAACACTTACAAATAAAGCGATAGCCTTTTTAAGACAATCTCACTGAGAGGCACCACCCAAAACACCTATTTTATAACAGGACCAAAGAAACTTTATTCTGCATTAATACTTTCTCTGGGCTACCACATATGACTATATTATTCAGAAAATAATTTTGGCAAAATTAAAATTCAATCAGAAGGTACTACATTTTCTGCTACCAAGGAATTAATATAATTCCTGGTATAATATGTTTGTGTTTCAAGAGGGAGATTTCAACTTAACTCACCAATCAGACCTCTGGGCTCCTTCAATCCTGGCCTCTTGATCATTCCTGATTTCCAACACTGCACCATTGATAATCGTGCCTTCAGCTGCTGTGGCCCTAAGTTTTGGAATTCACTTCTAGACCTATCCATCTTTATTTTACCTCTTTACCTGTCCCTCCTCCCTTAAGATGCTTCTTATAAGATACCTCTTTTGCCAAGCTTTTGGTCACTTGATCAACTGTCCTATAATCACTTCATATAGTCTAGTGCCAAATTCTGTCTGATAACGCTCCTGTGAAGTGCCTTGAGATGTTTTACTACATTAAAGGTGTTACATAAATGTTGTACTTGCAACATTAGCTTTACATCCAGCTTGTTTTTGTTTTCTATTCAATTCACACCCAATCCCATGGCTTTCCTGCCCAATGAATTAAGTTTGCGTTACCCTCCTAAGATTGCTGTTTTTGCACATCCCAAAGCACTTCATAACTTACCTTTGAACAGCAGTCACTGTTCCATAGGCAAGCACATTAGCAGCAGTCAAACTGATCACGCCAGACCCACAAATGATCATAAGATCTGCTTTTTTTGTTAGTTGTGTTGACTGAGGAAGGAATGTTGGCGAAAACACTGAACGAACCACTTGCTGTTCCTCGAGCAATGTTGCAGGAGTCTGTTACATTCATTCAATTAGGCAGATAAGGTCTCAGTTTAATGTTCAATGGGAAGTTGCACCTTCAACAATATATTGAGCAGAATTTTGCCCTTGATGGGCGGGCGGGCCCCAACGGCTCGGCGGCAGGCGGACAGCCGACCCCCGCCACCGAAATGGGGCCCACCTCCATTTTGAGTGGGCGGGCCAATAAAGGTCCGCCCAGCGGCCTGCCCGACAGGAAGCGCTATGTGCTTCCTGTGGAGGGTGGGGAGGGATTCCCCTTCTGTCAAAGTGCGTTCTTTCGCGCATGCGCGTGACAGAGTGCACAGCTCCCTGAGACAAAGTCCTGTCTCAGGGAGATTACTGACAGTGTACAAAAGTTAAAAAATAGAGAAATAAAAATATTATTAACATGTCCCCCTCATGTGACAATGTCACATGAGATGGGACATGTTAATAAATATCACATTACATTTATTAAAGTTTTTAAAAAGGAACATGAAACCTCATCCCGCCGGTGGATGAGGTTTAATGTATTATCAGAAACCCGCTGGGGCTCCTGGCCTGCCCGCCAGCCTTAAGGTTGGACGGGAGGGCCTTTAATTACTTTAATTAGCCTGTCAATGGCCTGAATTGGCCATTGACAGGGCAGTGGACGGGTAGCTGATTTCGCTGTCCGTCCGCCTTCCTGAAAATTGAAAGGGACCGGGATGATGTCGGGGGTTCCTCCCGACATCATTCCGTGTCATTTTCCCATTGGCGTGCGGGCCCCGCCCATAAATCGCCGACGGGAAAATTCTGGCCATCATTTCGTCATTAAGACAATGGAGCGTCAGTGTAGGTTATTTGTAAATTTGTACTGTTATTTAAAAAGGAAGAAAGAAACAGCCCAAGTAATTAGAGAGGTTAGTCAGCCTAATCTCGGCGACGAGAAAATTAGTAAATTCTGAGGGGCAATATAAATTGTCATTTGGAAAGGCAGGGGTTAATCAAGGACTCTCAGAATGGAAAAATTTAGAGGTCATGTCTGGCAAATTAATTTTTTGAGGAGGTAACAAGGAAGGCCAAAGAGAGCAGTGCATTTGATGTAGTCGACATGGATTTTAGCAAGGCTTTTGACAGGGGCTCCCATGGTAGACTGGTCAGATCAAGGGCAAGTAGAAAGTTAGATCCAAAATTAGCTCAGTGGCAGGAAGAAAAATGAAATAGTTGACAGGTATTTTTGTGACTGTAAGGCTGTTTCCAGCAGGGTTCCACAGGGTTCACACCTGGGTTCATTGCTTTTCATAGTACATATGATGTAGACGTGAATGCAGGGTTAAGAAAAATTGTCTGTGTGGTTGATAGCGAGGGAGAAAGCCGAAGACTCTAAGAAGTGCCACTGCCACCTCTGAGCCAGAAAATGGTGTTTTAAAGACCCACTCCAATTGGACAAATTATACAATCATAGAATCACACAAATTTGCAGCAAAGACTGGCCCACCTTGTCTGTTCCAGCTGAAAGAGAGCTATGCAGCCTAATCCCACTTTCCAGCTCTTGGTCCGAACCCCTGTAGATAATGGCACTTCAAGTGCATATCGAAATGTTTTTTAAATGCAATGTGGGTTCCTGCCTCTACCACCCTTTCAGGTATTGGTGTTCCAGGTGTAAAAAGTTCACCTTAACTTCCCTCTAATCCTTCCACCTATTGCATCAAATCCATGTGGCCTGGTTATTGACCTCTCTGCTAAGGGAAATAAGTCCTTCCCATCCACTCTACTTGGCCCGTCATCATTTTATACACCTCAATTAAATCTCCCCTGCCTCCTCTGTTCCAGAGAAAACAACCCCACCCAGCCTATCTAATATTGCCTCAGGGAGATTAGTTTAAGTTTAAAAAATTTTAATAAAGGAAAAAAAAAATTTTAGGACGTGTCCCCTCATGTGAAACTGTCACATGAGCTGGGACATGTACATGAATTTTATTAAAATGTTTTTCAAACCTTTAAAAACCTTCATGAGACCTCATCCTGCCCGTGGATGAGATTCCATGAAAAATGCGAAGGCTGCCTGGGCTCTTTGCCTGCCCGACAACCTTAAGGTCGGACGGGCAGCTCAGTTTATTGTTTTAATTGATAGTTAACTGGCTTTAATAGGCTTTTGACAGTTCGGTGGGCGCGCACCCAAGTTGGCTGCGCGTCCGCCGAACTGAAAATCTGAATGATGCGTGGTGACGTTGGGACGCCCACCCAATGTCACCCCATGTCATTTTACGCCTCAGCGAGCAGACCCCGCTCCTGCTTGCCGAGCAGAAGATTCTGCCCATGTTTTCTCAGCAGAACTGAGGACAAGCAATTGAGAAGCTGAGAGAGGCCCTTTCTCACTCTATCTCTCTTCACCCAACTTGCAAGCTTTTGGGGCTTCACACTGCTCTTGTTTGATTCTTCCTCCATGTGCAGCAGGTGGAGATTTTAAAGAAAGAACTCAACTCCACAGTTGTATCTCCAGATGAAGATCATCAATCTGCAGTTTTAAACCACCTCGGCGCTGAAAGCAGAAGACCACCGAGTGAAAACAGCAAGGCTACTGGATTCAGCCTGAAGCCAACTAAGTCACCAATCTACAGTCTGTGAATTCTTTTTAACTTTTATGGACTTTAAATTGACCAACCTATCCTTCCGCACTCTGTAATCTGTATTTGTGCGTGTATGATCTTCGGGTGCATGTGAAAGTGACACTATTTTACTGCGAACGGGTTAAGTATCATAAAGCCAACCTCTTTGTTAAACGCAAGAAAACCTGTCAGATTGGTTCTTTTATGACCACAGCGCGTAAACAGTTAAGTATTCACTGAATTGGTAAGTATTGGTAAGTATCCAGGGAGCTCTGGATTTGTTTGCCCTACCTTTCCCTTTCGATGGAATATACCTTGACTGTGCCCGAACGAATTCTTCTTTGAAGGTAGCCCATTGTTCACCTACAGTTTTTCCTGCTAATCTTTCATTCCAGTCTATCTGGCCCAGCTCCATTCTTGCCCCATCGAAGTCGGCTCTTGTTCAGTTAATTAGTTTAACTCTGGATTGCCTATCATCCATTTCTATCATCATCCTAAAACATACAATATAATGATCACTGTCTCCTAAACTTTCCCCACTGACACTTGATCTACTTGGCCCACCTCATTTTCAAGAACCAGGTCCAATAGTGCATCTTTTCTTGTTGGATTGGACACATACTGCTGTAGAAAATTCTCCTGAATACAATCTAGGAACTTTTGCCCCTCTCCGCCCTTTACATTACCACTGTCCCAGTCTATATTCGGGTAATTAAAGTCCCCCATTATAACTACTCTATAATGCTCACATCTCTCTGTGATTTCCCTGCAGATTTGTCCTTCTACTTCCTTCTCACTATTTGGCAGTCTATAGACTACACCGAGCAATGTAATTGCACCCCTTTTGTTCCTTAGAACTAGCCAAATTGATTCTGTCCTTGAACCCTCTGGGACATCCTCTTTCTCCAGGACTGCAATGCTCTTCTTAACCAATACAACCACCCCTCCTCCTTTCCTTCCTTTCCTATCTCTTCTGAACACCTTGTACCCGGGAATATTTAACACCCAGTCCAGCCCTTCCTTGAGCCAGGTCCCTGTTATCGCCACAACATCATATTTCCACATGGCAATCTGTGCCTGTAACTCCCCAATCTTATTTACTGTACTCCGTATATTCACATACATGCAGTCATCCTGATTTAGATTTTGTTACTTTCATCCTTACACTGACTTCACCTATTAACTTGCTACTCTCTATATGAGTGCTATCTGTCCCTCCCTCTGTGCACTCTGGTATTCCTCTCTAATATTTTCGCTTGGTTCCCGCACCCCTGCTGAGTCAGTTTAAAGCCCCCCCAACAGCACTAGCAAAACGCCCAGCAAGGGACTCAATCCCAGCTCTGCTCAGATGCAGCCCATCCGTCTTGTGCAGGTGCCATCTCCCTCAGAGCCATTCCCAGGAATCTAAAGCCCTTTCTCTTGCACCATCTTTCCAGCTGCGCATTCATCTGCCTTATCCTCCTATTTCTGTACTCACTGGAGAAAGAAAGCACGTAGATCCCCGGAACCAGTGGCAGAAATTGTCGCTCAGTGGGAGGGTGCACGCCTGATCCGCTTGAATATGAAATGATGCGTGTTGACATAGGCCAAGCGTGCTGACATCAACGCGCAGTTGTTTGATCGCTTGGTCTGTGAGCACGCGCCGGTGACGGCAGCACGCCTGCCAACAATTACAAGGCCTGTTAAGGCCGTTAAGTAATCAATTAAATTAAAATTTTCACTGCCCGTCCAACCAGTGATGATGAAGGAGCAGCGATATATTTCCAAGTTAGGGATGGTATGTGTGTGACTTGGAGGGGAACTTGCAACTTGGAGTGTTCCCATGTGTCTGCTGCCCTTGTCCTTCTAAGTAGTCAAGATATTGAGCTTGGGAGGCGCTGTCAAAAAAGCCTTGACCAGTCGCTGCAGTGCATCTTGCACATTACAGCCATTGATGGTCAAGTGAGTGAATGTTTAAGGCGGTGGATGGAGTGACAATTAAGCGAGCTGCTGAGTGTTGTTGGATCTGCATATATCCAGGCAAGTTTTTAAAATTTATTTGTTCATAGGATGTGAGCAATGCTGGCTGGGCCAGCATTTATTGCCCATCCCTATTTGCCCTTGAGAAGGTGGTGGTGAGCTGCCTTCTTGAACCGCTGCAGGCCATGTGGTATAGGTACACCCACAGTGCTGTTAAGGAGGGAGTTCCAGGATTTTGACCCAGCAACAGTGAAGGAATGGTGATGTATTCCAAGTCAGGATGGTGAGTGACTTGGAGGGGAACTTCCAGGTAGTGGTGTTCCCATCTATCTGCTGTCCTTGTCCTTATATAGCTGGTCCAGTTCAATTTCTGGTCAATGGTAACCCCCAGGATGTTGATAATGGGGGATTATCCAGCAATAGTAATACCATTGAATGTCAAGGGTGATTATTAGATTCTCTCTTGTTGGCGATGGTCATTGCCTGTCGCTTGTGTGGAGCAAACGTTACTTGCCACTTATCAGTTCAGGCCTGAATGTTGTCCAAGTCTTGCTGCATTTGGACATGGACTGCTTCAGTATCTCTGTCGTGAATGGTGCTGATCATCGTGCATCATCAGTGAACATCTTCACTTCTGACCTTATGATGGAAGGAAGGTCATTGATGAACCAGTTGAAGATGGTTGGGCTTAGGACACTACCCTGAGGAATTCCTACAGCGATGTCCTGGGAATGTGATTATTGACTTCCAACAATCACAACCATCTTCCTTTGTGCTAGATATGACTCCAAACAATGAAGAGTTTTCCCTCTGATTCTCATTGACTTTGGTTTTGCTAGGGCTCCTTGGTGCCACACCTTGATGTCAAGGACAGTCACTCTCACCTCACCTCTTGATTCATCTCTTTTGTCCATGTTTGGACCTAGGCTGTAAAGAGGTCAGGAGCTGAGTCATCCTGGCAGAACCCTAACTGAGCTTCAGTGATGTAACACACAGGTTATTGGCAAGTAAGTACCTCTTGATAGCACTGTTGATGACCGTTTTCATCACTTTGCTGATGATTGAGGCAGTAATTGGCCAGGTTGGATTTGTCCTGCTTTTTGTAGACAGGACATACCGGGATGATTTTCCATATTGTTTGGTAGATGTCAGTGTTGTAGCTGTACTGGAAAAATTTGGCTACACGTGCAGCTAGTTCTGGAGCACAAGCCTTCAGTACTATTGCCGGAATGTTGTCAGGGCCTATAGCCTTTGCAATATCCAGTGCACTCAGCCATTTCATGGATTCACGTGGAGTTAATTGGAGACTGGTATTTGTAATGGAGGGGATAGTTGGAGATGGATCAGTCACTTGGCACTTCTGGCTGAAGATGGTTGTATATGCTTCAGTCTTGTCTTTTGCACAGGTGTGCTACCCCACCTTTGATGATGGAGATATTTGTGAAGCCTCCTCCTTCCTTTAGTTGTTTAATTATCCACCACCATTTATGACTGGATGTGGCAGGACTTCAGTGTTTTGATCTGATGCATTGGTTGAGGAATTGCTTAGTTCTGTCTATCATATGCAACTTCCAGTGTTTAGCATGCATCCAATTCTGTGTTGTAGCTTCAGTAGGTTGGTACTCCATTTATGTCTGGTGCTGCTCCTGGCATGCTCTCCTGTACTCCTTATTGAATCAGGGTTGATCCCCTGGCTTGATAATAATAGTAGAGTGGGCGATATGCTGATGGCTCATAGTGTCTCATGGGTGCCCAGTCTTGAACTGCTGTATCTGTTCTGAGTCTATCCTATTTAGCACAGTGGTAGTACCACACAGCACAATGGAGAATGACCTCAGTGTGAACATGGACTCTATCTCCACAAGGACTGTGTGGTGGTCAGTCCTGCCAACATTGTCATGGAGAGATGCTTCTGTGACAGGTAGATTGGTGAGGACCAGGTTTTTCCCTCATGCCACCTGTATTAGACCTTATATCATTAAACTTCACTGTGGTCAGATTCAGTGTTGCGGACACCCAGGGCCACTCCCTTCTGACTGCATACCAGTGTGTAGTGACCTCTATTGGGTCTGTCCTGCCAGTGGGACAGGACATACCCAGGATGATGAAGGGAGGAGTGTAGGGCTTTGGCTGTAATGTACGATTGGTGAGCGTGAGTATGTCAGATTGTTGTTTGTCTAAACTGTGGGACAGCTCTCCGAATTTTGACAAATATCCTCATATGTTAGTAAGGAGGACTTTGCAGTGTTGATGGGGCCGGGTGTGCTTTTCTTGTGCCCGAATCCGGTGCCTGGATCTATTTTGGCTGATCTTTCCAATTTCACTCTTCATAATTTTTTTGCATAACAGTTTGGTTTGCTCAGCTATTTCAGGGGGTGGTTAAGAGTTAACCACATTGCTGTGGGCACGAAGTCACGTGTAGGCCAGACCTTGTAAGGATGACCGATTTCCTTCCCTAAAAAATATTAGTGAACTTGATAAGTTTTTACAACAGTTTGGCATTTCATTGTCATCATTTCTATTACTAACTTTTTATTCCAGATTTATTTAATTTGTACGCAAGTTTACTATAGTTACTGAAGAAAACAACAATGAAAGTTCTTCTGCACTAATGTTACTATTTGAAAAGACTTTCTTACTTCTTCACACAGCTATTAGGGAGCAATTATGAGAAAAATTAAATTTCATTGAATTACTCAATTAACTTTAATTTAATCAAAAAACAATTTGACTCTGTCCTAATTATTTACTGACACTTCAATTTTGGCAATTTAAAGTGAATAATGTTCTCAATTAGTTTTAAAGTTGCATTGTGTTTGCTTAAAAAGATAACCCTGCAGTTATTAATTTAAATTCCCTGCCTTTTATGCTATTCTTTCATTAACCTCCACTTAACCTTTTGTTCTATTTAAAAACAGGAGAACACTGTGCCTTTTAAGAATATGAGTACCTTTTCCTGCTTAACCAGTTTCTATGATGTTGTGATTATTTAAAAAATGCATTAATTACTGTGGATTCTATTGAATAAATACTGTAGCGCTGTGACACAGTGACAACATTACTAGAGAATAACCTACTTAGAAGATTAGATTTATTGAAGGAAGTGCTTAATGCAGTCATTCAATTAGTCACTGATATTACTTTGTACTACATATCCCTCTCTTTAATTGGATTTATAAAAGTTAATATGAACCATCTATGAAGGTTGAGGCTGCCTAAAAGAATTTCTGACAGATATGTACATCGCCACTGGGCTACTGTCATCTTTAGAAACACTGGTCGTTTTGACAAATACAGTACTAAATTATTTGACTCTCATTTCTCTCTCGCTAGTGCCCACGATATTAAATGTGCATGAACATGATCTTGCAGGTTTTGCAATCTAAACTGTTGTGTGGGCTTGAATTTCAGAATTTATGAAAGACAGCCAGCATTATTAATGGTCTGGGCCACTCTGGGCATTGAATTACCAAGGAGCTACGAGCAGAAATTTTCCTGGGCCTATATCAAGTGTTGCGGATCTCCTTGGCGCAGTCAATAACTGGAACCTGTCTGGATTGGAACACATGGCTGCAAATGACCCTGCCTAATTTTCTTTTTAGAAAAATTGGGTGGGTTCTTTTAAAGGGGGGAATTCCCACCTGGCCAATATTCAGATATTCACTGTAGCCTGCTGATCTTGGGTACAGGCCCAAGAAATTCCCCCTTACAACCTAAATCACTTAGATAACAATACTGAGCAGAATCAGAAAACCACGGGCTAAATATTCCAATCTGACCTCTGATGGGGTGTTACTTGGCTCTGTGTGTTCCTAACATCTGCTTGACCTGATTTTATGGGGGTCAACTTCACTTATATAATGTGGACAAACTTCCAGCCTGTATTAGCCATCACATTAGGGGAACTTGAAAAGGTGGGTAGTGCAATCTCATGGACACCATCCATCTGGAAAGGCTGCTGTTTTTAATGTGTATTAAAGGTTGTTTCAATAACAAAAATGCCTGCGCTTGGAAGGCTTCAGGGCTCAGGTTACTATTACAGCCACTGGCAGTGCCAGGTATCCTTGCCACAATTGGCACAGTCACATCTGGCTGTCTGCTGATCTGGAGCCTTTAGTTACTGCCACTTAATCATTGTCTGCCTGGTGCTTTTCTCTTTGTAGGTATGGGTGGGAGGATATAGCAGCTGAATGAAATCTTCTGAAGACTGGTCACCTCAGCACCTCACTGTTACCCCTCCAACTTTTCCTCTCCAAAATAAAAATAAAGATAAATGGCAAAATCAAAGGCATGAATAAAGCCACTCAGCCCCTCTGTAATACTTGCATCTTGCATACAGAGCAACTTGACACTTGCCCCCTTTTTTAAAGGAAGACATGGAATTTATATAGCACTTTTCATTATCTCAGAGGGATCTATCTGCCATTTCTGCTCTAACTGACATTCACTGTACTGATCGGAAGCTTTCCCCAGTCACATTAGAAGGTGACTTCACTCGGTGAGTGTGCGATGATGTTGCCCATGTGGCTGATCACGAGCAGCTTTCAGGATGTCTGTCTCTGATATGTGATTCGCTTGTATCCATTACTTGCTTGGCACTGCTTTTTAGTACTTTCTAATGGAACCTGCAAGATGAAAAATATTTATTTTGGCTGCCTCCATTATCTTCTGTCTCATTATCACAGACTTTGCAGCATGTTTTTATTTAACATGACATGCCCCCGTAATTTCTGTTTTTTTTCCTCTCTAGGACAATGAAAGTGACAGAAGTACCCGCTAGAGGGCCTCAGCCTTGCTGACATCAGCGTTGTGGCTTTGAGTAATTTTTCATCTTGCTCCATCCATGACTAGGCTTCCCAACCATCTGCCCTGCAACATGGTCCTTATCAAGTCACACCCTGGTCTCTCCCTCTACTCCCCTAATATCTTCTCCTCCTTCGAGAAGCTCACCTCATTCCACCTGTCTCACTTCTCCATAATAACTCTTATTCTCTGTTTCCCATCCCCCAACAACTCCATTCAGAGTTTTGACCAAGGTATCCTCACTCCATTCTTTCCTCAGCCTCTGCACTGAGTGATTCCTCGTCTGTAGCTATTTCATTCCCCATCTCCACTCGCTGATTACTCCTGATTTCATCGCCCTCCAGTCACTTGGCAGTACAGAACTTGAATATTGCTGAAAAGAGAGACATGTTGCCGAAGCTTTGCGTCTTGTACTGGTCAGGACAAATGTAAGAAAGCCAAACTTCAAACAATCACAGCAAGTTATATTACAGGAGCAAAGTCATAGAATCTTGGAGGTCTACAGCACAGAAAAAGGCCCTTTGGCTCATTGAGTCTGCACCGGTCAAACAAGTACCTAACTATTCTAATCCCAAAGGGTGCTGATTGGTTGGCAAGTTGACTCTGATTGGCTGAGGTATTGCTATGGAGAAAGCAACAGGGAACTGTCAGTTCTCCCAGGTAATTCAAAAAAGGCTCAAGGCTTGAACATCTTTTTGTTTGCAGAGGATGAGTCCCCGTGTATGAATGTACATTGCTGCTAGCAAGCATAAATGAGCCACATTACAAACTCGACTGATTATCTTAAAATGATTGTTAGTGTAGCTATTAGCGCATTCAGGATTATTCAGCAAGTGCTGCCCAGTCACTGAATCACATCTAACAGTAGGCATTTTGTTTTGGGTTTTGTAAGTGCAGGCTGATTGAATATGATCTGTACTCTATCTATTACAAACAACCAAAGGAAAATGCTGTTTGATTCGATCAGCCAACTGCTGGGACATATGGCCTGTGTACCTGGCATCACACTGGCACTGAAACTCATGCACAACGTTGCTGAATTGTAGTGGTAGGCAGAACATTTTTTGGACTAACGACAGCATCCTGTTAGTGGAAAATACCACTTGCATTGCCACTGGATGGTAGTGGCATGAAATGACTTCCTTAACCTGTTGTTTAAATTTTTGAGACCTCCATTCAAGGAAGAAGTGGAGAGCCCTCAGACCGTCCTGCTGGGGGATAGAGGTGTAGAGAGATTGGCATCCATGGCGAAGAGCAGACAGGGTCAGGAAATTGGAAACTGTTAAAGTGACGGAGGGCATCACAAGAGTCACGATGTAGGTGGGGAGAGACTGAACAAGGGGAGAAAAAATAGAGTCAAGATAGAAAGAAATCAGTTCAGTGGGACAGGAACAGTCTGAAACCGGGGGCAGAATCTAAAGCTCCCCCGAGTGGAAAACGAGCTGGGTGGTACACTTAATTGTGTGAGAGCCAAAATGTCAGCTTCCTGAAGATGAGATGAAAGTTGACAATTAAGTTGGTGGTGGATTAAAGGTGGATCGTGATTTTCAATGGCAAATGGCGAGAACCTATTTTTAATGCATTAGCATACCGTGCATACTTATTAAACATGTGGGCACCACATTAAATTGTACCTTTGCAATTAAACTGGCAGCAAATGAGAAACATGTGCCTTCAGATTCACAACTGGTTAAGGGTGACATGCAGCAGGCGAGGTATTCTTGCTGGTGGATTTGCAGTGTGTAGAAGCTGCATTTCATCTATGGAGTATTTTGTTGGACCGGAGAGAGGAGGCTGAGTTATTGCATTGCGATCAGGTGGTGGATGTCCAGGGAGGTTGGGCAAGGCTGTCTGAGGGACGGAGTTGGGTCACGTTGGGTCTAAGAAAAGTCATGGGGTCAGAGGGAGGGAGCTGGATGACAGATGGAAGGTCAATCTCTACCAAAGGCAGCTCAAACATGTTAAAGGGGAGATTAAGGGTAATTGAGGGCAGGTCAATGGTGATGTTGGGAGAGTCAAGGGTAACCGAGGGCAGGTCAAGGCTGATAGAGGGAGGGTCAAGGGTAATGGTCGGCAGGTCAAACATGTCCAGGGTGCTGGGGGGCAGCTCAATGGTGATGGGGGGGCAGATCTAGGCTGACAGGCAGTTGATCAAGCTTATAAAAACAGAAAGTGCTGGAAAAACTCAGCAGGTCTGACAACATCTGTGGAGAGAGAAACAGAGTTAACGTTTCAAGTCTGTATGACTGAAAGAGAATCATATGGACTAAAAACATCAACTCTGTTTCTTTCTACACAGATGCTGTCAGACCTCCTGAGTTTTTCTAGCATTTTCTGTTTTTATTTCAGATTTCCAGCTTCTGCAGTGTTTTGCTTTTATCTTAATTGATCAAGGTTAGTAATGCATGACTTGAGGGTCACAATGCAGGGCTAGGGTGATGGAAGCAGGGTCAAGAGTGATGGAAGGCAGGTCAAAGTTGATTGAGGGAGGGTACACGGGGATGGCGTGCAGCTCCAGTGTCAGAATAGGACTATCCAGGGACATAGCTGTGACAGCAGGAAGGAATGGCTGGAGAACATGTTAAGGAGGGAGTTGGCCATGGTGAGATGGGTGGAGACCAGGATGTGGTCAATACACAGCAGTGGGCTCCCTATTGGTCCACAGTCCTCAGATGAGGAAGAAGGGTCAAATGGACTGGGCTGACCAGATCTTTGTCAGCCTTCTATCTGCAATTCACTTCACACAGACAGGATGGGTCTCATCCACCCAGTGCTTTTGGAACCTCTGGCAGAGGAGGAGAGTAACTGGCTTCTCCAGTCAGGGTCAGGCACAGCAACGACTAGAAGGATAACACGGGGTGGAAGCAGAGGGTGAGGCAGCTCAGGATGCTGGCAACTAGGGGCTAATGCAACACTGAGCAACGGTGTGTAATTGAATATACCACATGTGGAGTCACTGCCTACAAATGTCAGCAGAGGCATTGTAAAAGATGGCTGAAGATGTCACAGCAATCAGTCACTGACCTATGTCACTTCCTACAGGGAGACCTATGGCCCTGTGGAATGGGAGGCAATCGTATGTCAGTAGCCTTAAAAGTCACCGTGGCCTTGAACTTTGATGCCAGCAGGTCATTCCAGGGCTCCATGGGAAATGTGTGGCATCTCGCAGTCAGCTACTCACAGGTTCAACAGAGAGGTCACCAATTCCATGTTTAAAAGAGGCGTTTATTTAATGAGATTCACCACAGACCCTGAGTGCCAGGCAGTCAGAGCTGTTGGATTTGGCTCCATAACTTGTTTTTCACAAATACAAGAGACAACTGATTGCACACATGTGGTGCTGAGAGTTCCCTTGGAGCAGCCGGCAGCATTCATAAACTGAAAGGGCTTTCACTCTCTCAATGTGCAGCTGGTCTGTGATCACTGCAAATGAATCTTTCAGGTGTGTGCTCACTTTCCAGGGAGCTCTCACAACTCTTACATCCTCACTCACTCTCAGGTGTCACAACTCTTTGCTCCCCCTCAGCAACTGCAGGAGTGACTCCTGGGTGACAGGGGATATCCACTGAAGGTCTGGCTCGTGACACCTGTGTGGAACCCACAAATCCCAGCAGAGGAGAGATACAAAGCCTCCCATGCCTCAACAAGGGCAACAATAGAACAGACCATTGGACTGCTCTGGGCCACTCAGGCAGAGTGTTGCAGTAGGTGCCACAGAGGGTCTCCTGGATCATTGTGGTCTGCTGTGCCCTATATTACCTATTGCAGCAAAGAGATGATGAGTTTGCAGACAGAGAGATGGAGGAGCCGGATTCACCCTCCGACAAGGATGAAGGGGAAGTATCAGAAGACCCTCAGAGTATGCATGGTGCTGCTCCAGCTGCAATGCCAGGGTGATGGAGCGAATGCACCGGGCAGGCTGTGAGACCCCCATTACATTACAATTTCAGCCAGAGTGAGGCCTTTGAAGGGTCTCTTGATTTCAGCCTCAAGTGAAAGTGCCACCACATCTGTCACACCAGCCCCCAGACCAAACTACAGACCTACAGGCCTAGAAGGCAAAAGGCTTTAGGCCCCTGGCATGAACAAGCCCGTATGCACGGTCCCAAGAAAGTCTCACACACTCAGTTGCACATACTCCAATCCCGGCAAGGCCTGGATAAAACCTTTGTGCATTTACCTGCAAATGGAATGCCTCAGCTGCAGATGTTGCTGAGACAACAGCCTCTGTAAGGGGTTGAGCAACATATGCTGGCTTGCCAGTGAGGTTCCAAATCCCTGAGCTAACAAACATTGACAAACATAGAAACCACCATGTGTCAAGAAGCTCAGATTCGCCACTGTCCCTGTGGCTCAACAATAAATGGTGTGTCCATAACTTCTGCCTGCCCGCCGCCCCCCCCCCCCATTCCCATTGAGCTCAATTTTGCCAGACCTTCTTGATACCACACTTAGTCAAATGCTGCCTTGATGTTTAAGGCAGTCACTCTCACCTCACTTGAGTTCAGCTCTTTTGTTCATGTTTGGACCAAAGCTGTATGAGGCCTGGAGCTGAGTGATCATGTTGGAATGCAATCTTAGCTTCTGGTTATTGCTGCTTTATGGCACTGTCAGTGACACTATCCATCACCTTGCTGAGGATTGGGATTAGACTGATGGGGTGTGGATAATTGGCTGAATTGAATTTTGTGGACAGGACACACCTGGACAACTTTCCACATTGTTGGGTAGGTGCCAGTGTTGTTGCTGTACTGGAACAGCTTGGCTAGAGGCGTGGTTTGTTCTGAAGCACAAGTTCAAGCTCCAGGATATTGTCAAGGCCCATAGCCTTTGCTATATCCAATGTGTTCAGCTATTTCTTAACATCACTTGGAGTGAACTGAATTGGCTGGTCTGTTATCTTTGATGCTGGGGGCCTCAGGAGGAGGCCAAGGTAGATCATCCATGCAGCTTTTCTTGCTGAAGGTGATTGGAAATGCTTCAGTCTTGTCACTTACACTGATACACTGGTCTCCGGCATTATTGAGGATGGGGATGTTTGTAAAGTCATCTCCTCCAGTTAGTTGTTTAAGTTTCCTCCACCATTCATGATTGAATGTGCCAAACAGTGAATTAGATTTACATCTTTTATGCTGTTTACCACCTCACACATAGCCCCAGTGAATGGAGGCGAGAATTCCGGTCTTAACTGGGTTGACACCCAGAGGTTCTCAAGTTCGACAGGTTTGTAGTGGTGACCCTTCCTCCACCCCCCCAACAGTAATTAAAATTTAATCTGGCTAGATCACTAAACAATTTTGACACAAGATCCTTCAGTTTACACTTCACTGATTTAGCAATATAGCTAAGTATTCATTTCCTTTGTTGATTGCTGGTTGACTGCTAAATTGATTGACTGTTTGTGCTACAACTGATTTCAGGTCTTGCGTTTAATCTCTTCCAATTGCTGATTGGACATGACCTCCTTTACTGAATCTCTGCTGGCTTTATTTGCATGTCCTTTAACAACCGGTAGTGTTCCTAAGTAAATGATCATCTTATTAATGTTTATATGGAAAGCTTTTAATTCTTTGAAAAACAACACCAGGTTTGCTGAAAACCCAAATGCATTTTTTCTGTATAATAAACATCAGAAAATATTGACAAAAGGTTCTGTAGTAAGATTTTAAATGTCAGTTTAAATTGTATTTCAGGTATGTTTACCATAAATGTGTGACATTTAAGTTATTACAGGTTAATTGCTATATAATGGAAACAGAATTAGAAAGAAATTATGATAATTGAACATTATTTTCACTCTGCAGTGTAGATACCATTTATGTGGTAATTTAGAGACAGCTTAGTCTAAACCAATGCACTTTCCATTAATTAACATCAGAAATTAATTCAGAGATTACTATGAAAAGCAAATAAGCTTTGTTCCCACGCCATATCCAATTATTGGAAGTTGGGGCATAGTTACCCTTGTTATTGTGTAGTTTTTGTTAATGAGAAAGTCTGAATGTCATTTTGTAAATGTGCATTAAGAGGCTTCTGATGTGAGTTAGCAATTCAAAAGTCTTCTATTACTGTTTCATCTCATAATTATCCTCCAGGCCACTGTGGCAAGTAAACATCGCTTTATTTAGCTGATTAATAATTTACAGTTGAAATATTTAGTGGTAAGACAATTTTGTGTTTCCTCTGCTCTGGGATTGTGAACATTTAGAAATATGAATGGGTTGACACCATGCCTTAACATCTCTTTTTGTGACCACTCAATGGCATTGCACATGCTAAGAATGAAAATATGGTCACTCTCATACTTGTCGCTTATGTGTTTTGGGTACTTCTTGACTTTGTGCGATAGTGTAAAGTGGGTATTAGCAAGCTGGTGACACACTTTGCATCTCTCCTGATTTCTATTTCCATCAAAGCCTTTAGCTCCATCCTTAATTAGGTATTCATCCAAATTCTGTCAGAAGGAATTACTAACTCAACATTGACTTGCTTTTAAAAGCAAAATACTGTGCATGCTGGAAATCTAAAACAAGAACAGAAAATGCTGGAGAAACTCAGCAGGTCTGACAGCATCTGTGGAGAGAAAGACAGAGTTAACGTTTCGAGTCCATGTGACTTTTCTTCAGAGCTTTGCTTTTTTGCTTTTTATGAGTCAATTCTACATGTCTTTTGTCTGGTGAAAAAATCTCTTCTAATACCTCATCTCATTTCAGGCTTGTTACTTCTGTAAATTTGTCATTTGATCTGTGGACAGGCCCAAACCAGCCCTTCTGACTGTCATGTTGGGAGGGTGTTGCAGGCACATCATCGATATCACACCTGCTCCCACCAAGGAAACTGTGAAGCTAGCAAGAGAATCCCTGCACTTGCTGGTTCCATGACTTATCTTTCCACACTGCTTAAATTTGCAGTGGCCACTGAAGAATCCTGTGCAAGAAGACCTGACACCGACTCTACTCCACCAATTCCTGTGAGGTGACCTAAAACAGGGCACTAGGTCCTCACTGACATAATTAAGGAACCTGATGCCTGCTTTACGTGGCTGACAGATACACACGAAAAATGGCCCAGTCCAATTTTGGGTGTGGCACATCCTTGGAGTGCAGGATGTTAGACCCTGAAAATTTGGCCTTGTTATGTGTATTCGATGCCCTTTAAAACAGGCTCAACAAGGACCTATTTCTACTCCAGAGTGACTTTGATTTTGATTGTTGCTGTATTCAAAGGGTTAAAAGTGAATCAAGTTTTATTTTACTGCTTGTTGAAAATCTTGTATGTCAAACTGCCATACATTTGGAGATAAAATAATTAATATCCCATGTACTTGGTGTGTTGTAAAAACACGGTTTACATTTATTGGAGAATTGTATTTCATTGTAGACTGCATTTCTCTGAGGTATTTAAACAGATTGAAACTCTGTACCTGAATTATATATTGACTTGCCTCCTCCTCATCCCTTTTTAAATTAAGAAAAATTATCTGTAGCTGCCCATATTTTGATTTCAGGTAAGTCGTAGTGGGAGTTTGCTAAATACGTGTGGAACCTAAACCAATGGGAGGAGAAACGTTGTGCTGATCCAGTAGGCCTTTAAGGCCTAGAACAGGTTCAAGGCTGATTTCAGAAGTGGCTCAAATCTTGTCCAACCACTGTATGCAAAGCAGCAGGGCCCCCTGCTTTGATGATGATGCTACTGACATCTTGCTTGAGATGGCAATAGGGTCGGTACGATCATGGGGAAAAATATGGCTACTGGTGAATAAACAGTCACGATGCCAGTAGCCAGAGAGCATGGCTGCAGAAATTCCACAATCTTGGCTAATTGAACAAAATAGTCCCGCACAGCAACAGGTCAGCGACTGCACCAACTACTATTAGCACGAAGGCTTCCTTTGTACCAGTTCATTCTTTCTTCACCTTCTATCCAACTTCTTCTGAATGACCTTGAAGTTGCAATATGCACTTCCCACCATCTCCTTTGCTCAGCACCAAACTAGTGCAAAAAAAGTACAGCAAAGAGAACAGCAAATGTGCCATGTATGTTGGACGTCTTTCACCAGCGTTGCCTATATAAGGTCCTGGGCATCATATGGAGGTACAACATCACCAGTGAAGAAGTACTGATCAGAAGCGCCTGTGGGACATCATGATGGAGAGATGACTAAGACTAGTTGGACATATGTTTCATCTTCCAGTAAAATGGACACCACCAGATGGAAGAAAACCAGATGGAAGCAAAAGAAAACCTGGCATGGTACATTTAAGGAGGATCCCCAAGAGCGGGACACTACCTGGGCTGGAGTGAATGAAATTACAATGGACCGGGCCTGGTGGCAGAGCCTTACTGCCCATTGTCCCAAATGGGGCTGGAGGAACTAAGTCTAAGTAAGTAAGACTATTTCAAAGAAGAACAGGGGAGTTATCCCCAGTGTCCTAGCCGATCATCATCACAATCAACATCACAAAAACAGATTAATAGGTCATTATCACATTGCAGTTTGTGGGAGCTTGCTGTGCATGAATTGGCTGATGTGTTTCCTACATTACAACAGTGACTACACTTCAAAAGTACTTAATTGGTTGTAAAGCACTTTCAGATGTCTGGTGGTTGTGAAAGACACTATATAAATGCAAGTCTTTCTTTCTTCACACGCAGATGTAAGGAGATTCCTTGCCTGAAAGCCAGATATTCAAAGATTCATTTTGCTTCTATAGGAGAAGGCAACACATAATGAGAAGCAGAGGCCTATGAGTGCAAGAAGTGCTTTAATGCCATTCGAGAAGCGGGTCCTTCAAATTCAGGGCTGGGGCTTGTAGGAGGCAGGAGATGGGGAAGCAAAAGAAGAAATAAAGGATTTGTATTCATGTAGCACCTTTCACAAGTTCAGGACAACTCTGAGTGTTTTCAGCCAAGGAAGCATTTTTGAAGAAAACTCATTTGCTGTAATGTAGGAAACACAGAAGTCAATCATGAGCAGAACAAAGCCCCACACACAGCAATAAGATGACCAGTGTTTTTGTGGTGTTGGTTGCAGTATGCATATTGGCCAGGGCAACATGAGAGCTCCACTGTGAAGTATCATCATAAACGGTCCCAGCATGTGTTTAACAGAGACTACTGGAAACAAGGCCCCCAGGAAATTCCAAGCATTTATTAACAATGTACAAATATGTGCAGGAATAGTTAAGCACATGGCTCCTTCCGGAAGCATCTCTCTCTGCATTTTAGTGACATGTGATATGATATCACTGATGATGTATATTAGCTATCAGCATAATAGCTATTAACCCTTTATACTACATCAACCCCCAATTCTTTCATTCTACTCATTAAATTATTAGACATCCCACTTCCTACCCCCACTTCACAGTCTCTTGTGCTAGTGGCATCAATCTCCAACTGTGTTCTCGGCCCTCTTAAAGAATGTATAGGATGTATGTTTTCCATGTTCTTCCTGGAACACACTTAAATCAGTAAACAGAAATTCCTGTTTCTGGTGCACTGCTGAAAGGTGATTAGCAGACGTCTTTTTTTTTTCTTTTTTGTGCCCCCTTTATAGGTTGTGCTGCTGGCTACTCTTTCCCCAAGGAATGTGACTTGACCAGCTTCTGTTAAGGTTTGTCTCATTGTAGTGGGTCTGCAAACTTATGATCCAGCAACTTCATTGCCTGGCAAAAGTATCCATTGCTTAAGTACATTCAATGGTTCCTTTAGCCGGAATGAATGATGTACAATCCCAATGTCACATTCAAGATTGAATCCTGTGTACAAAGAGAAGAATGAAGGTTATTGTCAAGTGGAGTTGGTACTTTTGTTAATACTGTGGGGTTTTGTCTTTCTGCTTGTTGCTTGGCATGTGCACACATTGCTTTCAAGTCAGTGTGAGTTTGCTGTTCACTGAGTATTGGTATTTTGACAGCTTCAGCAGTTAAGGCAACATCTGGAACAGAGCTGAATATCACCTTGGGTTCAGCTACTATACAGTGTTTTGGTGGGTTAGGTGTTCCGCTGCATCTACTAGATTTGGAGACATTACACTTCCTTGTACATCTGAGTGTGTGTGAGATCAGTAGCTAGTATATCAGCAGTTTCAGTCACTTTCTCATCAGGCTTGACATGAGGAGTCAGCCTTGTGTTTTGGAATTGTCTCATTGGCCATTGTCAGAGATTCTGTTCCTATTTTACTTCATAAAAATCAATGCCTGCACCAGGTTGCTCTATGTCATTGGTGTCCTTACCAGAATAGTCTGGTGGTTGGCATCCTGGTCACATTCATCAGTAATGTTCTGGTCAAACTCATTAGTGGTATCTTGGTTATCGTCCTCATTCACTCTCTCTTCAAAAAGTATTGTGAGATCCAGAATTTCCTCCTCTGCCTAGTCACCATTATCAGTGGTATCTGGTCTCGTTCTTCATTCACCTTCTCCTCAAGGAATGTCCCCCTGTGGCTGCAGGTGTGGAGCTTCCTCTGTGGAGCCTAGTTCAAATTGTTCTAAGTCAACTTGGGCTTCTACTGCAAGGTGAATAAAGAAGCTGCAAAGCTATACAAGCTTCCCTGCTTAATAAAAAGCAATCTTTATTCTGGATACCATACAGTGTCGGTGAGTTCTCTTCCGTTACATTGAAGTGTGGCAGTCATCTGTCCTTGCACCTTCAGTGAGATGCCCCCTGGACCATGGAGTCGAATGCTAGATGGCTTGAGGAAACTCAGGCTTCAGCCACTCTGCTGTATCAGAAAGAATGGACGCCCCTGCTCCCATGTCCAACTTATAAGTGGTTTTGTGGCCACTGACAATGATATTCGCACTCCAAAAGATCACCTTGGATTTTGCAACATTGCCTAAGAATGCTACTTTGTGTTCTTCTGTAATCTTCTATTTCCTGAATACTGTTTGATCTGATTGGCCTCCTTTTAAATGTTAAAGTAAGAGGCTTTCTATTGCAGCATACTGCTTTAACATGGCCCCACCTGCAGGAGTGACACTCTGCATTTATGGTGGGACAATCTTCACGCCGATGGGGATTTTTTGTGCCACAACGGGAGTACTGGATAATGGCGACGACTGCCTCCTCTTTGTTCTGGGCTTGCTTTTTAGTGAGTGCACTGGCACCTCTATTACTCACAGGCTAGACTGAGTCAGTAATCTGACTTCACAGAAGTTCTCGATCACCCTGGATTAAAAGTCGGTTCTGCTTCCATAGCTCAGCCTGTCTCGCTAATTGAACTGCCTTGGATAATGTTTGACCCTCCCTGGACTGCAGAAAATCAGTTAGGGCTTCATCACGCATGCCTGCCACAATGCGGTCTTGGATGGGTTAGAACCCCATACCCACAACTATCAGCCAAACGATACAGGTCGTTAATTTAAAAAATCAATAATTTCTCCAGATTCCTGAGTGCACCTGTTAAACATCACCCAGTCTATAACAATGTTCCTCCAAAGACTGAAATACAAATCAAAGGCCATAATAACCCTTTCACAGGTTGCACACCCATAGCACACCCTGTTTTATTAAAATGATGTCTGCACTGCTGCCAATAGAATAGAGAAAAGTGCTGACTTGTTCTTTATCAGGCTACTGTGCTAACCCCGAAGCAGTTCTATACCTGTTGAATCTGCAACACCGGTTTTACCGGTGTGTTGCTTGGTTAGGGCCTCCTACGCGGTCAAAGGATTTGGGTACAGGCAGGACTTTTTCCATGATTATCTGCTACTTTTACTCAGCTGTCCTGGGACTCTGTTGGCACTGTGCCCTTCCGATTCTCTGCTGCAGTTTGGCAATACTCTGTTCAACTTGCATCTCTGGTATAGGCAAGGGAAAACAATCAGCTCCGGCTGTTACCGAGGTAAAGTGAGCATAATTAGGAAATTAATTGGGATAGATCCAATTACCTTGAGTGGATATTTATTCTCATATTTCAACAACCTTATGTCACCAGTGCTACAACAGTCCTAAATTTGATTACCACTGACAAACAAAGGACAATAGTTTCTAAAAATGGTGCATTGATATTAGTGGACAAACAGTTCATATGTTCCTTTGAAATTTTTTTGTTATTTCGACAGAATTATATACAAACATACATAAATGCGAATTAGGAGCAGGAGTAGGCCACTCGGCCCCTCGAGCCTGCTCTGCTATGCAATCAGATCATGGGTGATCTGAATGTAACCTCAACCACACATTCCTGCCTACCCCCAATAACCCCATCACCCCCATGTTAATAAAGAATCTAGATCTGCCTTAAAAATATTCAAAGACTAATTCCACTGCCTTTTGAGGAAGAAAGACTCAAAAGCCCCTGAGAGAAAAATGTTCTCCTCGTTCATGGGATGTGGGTGTCATTAGCTCGGCCAGCATTATTGCCCATTCCTAATTGCCCTTGTCTAGGGGGCATTTTAAGAACCAATCACATTACTGTGGGTCTAGAGTTACAGGCAAGGCAGATTTCCTTCCCTAAAAGGCATTAGCAAACTAGATGGGTTTTAACAGCAATTGGCAATGGTTTTGTGGTCATCAGACATTTTTGTAATTCCAGATTTTTATTGGATTCAAATTTCACCATCTGCCATGGTGGGATTTGAACCCAAAGAATTGCCCTGGGTCTCTGGAATACTAGGTGCAGTGATAATACCATTATGGTGCCACCACCTCCCCTTATTTATAAACAGTGATCCCTAGTTAAAGATTCTCCCACAAGAGGAAACATCCTCTCCACATCCATGCTGCCAAGACCCCTCAGCATCTTAAAGGTTTCAATTAAGTCACCTCTTACTCTTCTAAATTCCAGTGGATGCAAGCCTAACCTGTCCAGCCTTTCCTCATAAGACAACCTGCCCATTCCTGGTATTAGTCTAGTAAACATTCTCTGAACTGCTTCTAATACATTTACATCTTTCTTTAAATAAGGAGACCAGTACTGTACACAATACTCCAGCTGTGGTCTCACCAATGCCCTGTACAACTGAAGCATAACCTCCCTACTTTTGTAATCAATTCTCCTCACAATAAATGTTAACATTCTATTAGCTTTCCTAATTACCTGCTGTACCTGCATACCAAGCTTTTGTGATTCATGCACTAGGACACCCAGATCCCATTAAGTCTCAGAGCTCTGCAATCTCTCACCATTTAGATAAAACGCTTCTTTTTTATTCTTCCTGCCAAAATGAATGATTTCACATTTGTCCACATTATACTCTATTTGCCCACTCACTTGCATCTATGCCACTTTGTAACCTTCTTATGTCCTTTTCACAATTTACTTTCCTATCTATCTTTGTGTTGTTAGCAAATTTAGCAAGCATTCCTTCAGTCCCTTCATCCAAGTCATTTATATAAATTGTAAAAAGCTGAGGCCCCAGCACTGATTCCTGTGACACACCACTCATCACATCCTGCTAAGCAGAAAAAGACCCATTTATGCTAACTCTCTGCTTCCTGTTAGCTAGCCAGTCTTCTTGCCATGGCAATATATTACCCCCTGCAATAACCTTTGATGCAGCACTTTATCAAATGCCTTCTGGAAATCTAAATGCTGTACATCCACCGGTTTCCCTTTATCCACAGCACATATGACTCCTTCGAAGAACTCCAATAAATTGGTTAAACATGATTTGCCTTTCACAAAACCAGGTTGACTCTGCCTGATTGCCTTGAATTTTTCTAAGTGCCCTGCTGTAACATCTTTAATCATAGCTTCTAACATTTTCCAGAACACAGATGTTAGGCTAACTGGCCTGTAGTTTCCTGCTTTCTGTCTCCCTCCCTTTTGAATATTTGCCATTTCCCAATCTAATGAAACCGTCCCTGAATCATGGGAATTTTGGAAAATTAAAACCAGTGCATCAATTATCTCATTAGCCACTTCTTTCAAGACCTTAGGGTGAAGTCCATCTGGACCTGGGGATTTGTCAGCCTGCAGACCCAACAATTTGCTCAATACCACTTCCCCTGCGATTGTAATTTTCCCAAGTTCCTCTCTCCCTTCCATTTCCTGATTTACAGCTGTTTCTGGGATGTTACTTGTGTCCTTTATAGTGAAGACCAAAGCAAAATACCTGTTTAATTCATCCCCCTTCTCCCTACTCATTATCAATTCCCCAGACACACTCTCTATAGGACCAATGCTCACTTTGTTAACTCTTTTATTTAAATATCTATAGAAAGTCTTACTATCTGTCTTTATATTACTAGCTAGCTTTCTATCATACTCTAATTTTTCCCTTCTTATTAATCTTCTTGTGATTCTTTACTGCTCTTTATATTCTTTCCAATCTTCTGGCCTGTCACCCATCTTTGTGTAATTATATGCTTTTTCTTTAAGTTTGATACTGTCTTTAACTTTTTTAGTTAACCACGGATGGTGGATCCTCCCCTTGGAATTTTTCTTTCTCATTGGAATGTATCTATTCTGTGTATTCTGAAATATCCCTTTAAATGTCTGCCACTGAACTTCTATTGACACACCCCTTAACCTCATTTTCCATTTCACTTTAGCTAGCTCTGCTTTCATGCCCTCATAGTTGCCCTTATTTAAGTTTAAAATGCTAGTCTTGGATGCACTTGTTTCTCCCTCTAAATGAATGTAAAATTCAATCATAATATGATCGCTGCTCCCTCAGGGTGCCCTCACTAGGAGGTTATCAATTAATCCTATCTTGTTGCTCAATATAAGGTCTAGTATAGCCTGCTCTCTTGTTGGCTCCAGAACATACTGTTCTAAGAAACTAGCCAGAAAACATTCTATGAACTCATCATCTATGCTACCTTTGCCCATCTGATTTTTCCAGTCTATATATAGATTAAAATTCCCCATGATTATTGCTGTAACTTTCTGGCAAACTCCCGTTATCTTTTTTTATACTCTGTCCTACTATGTAGCTACAATTAGGGGGCCTGTACACTACTCCCACTAGTGACTTCTTGCCTTTCTCATTCCTCATCTCAACCCAAACCGCTTCTATATCTGGTTTCCTGAACATAGGTCATCCCTCTCTAATGTGCTAATATCATCATTAATTAACAGAGCCATCCCTCCACCTTTTCATAACTTCCTGTCCTTCCTAAATGTCACATACCCTTCAATATTCAGGTCCCAATCAATGTCATCCTGTAGCCATGTCTCTGTAATGGCTATCAGATCGTACTTATTTATTTCTGTTGGTGCTAACAGTTCATCTGTTTTGCTTTGAATTCTATGTGTGTTTAGATACAGAGTCTTTAGTTTTGTCCTTTTATTATTTTTGTAGCATCTAGCCTTATCTGCTGATTTACCATTAGATTTGTAATCTCTGTTGCAGTCGCAGACTTCCTGTCACAGTCTGTTTATCATTTCCCATATTAATGCCTGCCTCTCTTGCCTTGTTTCTACCTTTGGTTTACTACATCTTCCCAAATTTGATCCTTTTCCCCCACTATTCAGTTTAAAACCCTCTCTACTTCCCTAGTTAGGTGCCTTGCAAGGACACCAGCCCCAGTACGGTTCAGGTGTAGGCTGTCCCAACGGTACAGGTCCCACTTTCCCCAATACTGGTGCCAATGCCCCGCAAACTGGAACCTATTTCTCCTGCACCAGTCTTTGAGCCATACATTCATTTCCCTAATTTTATTTGTCCCATGCCAATTTGCACGTGGCTCAGGTAATAATCCAGAAATTATTATCTTTGAGGTTCTGCTTCTTAATTTGGTTCCTAGCTCATTATACTGACTATGCAGAGCCTCCTTCCTCATCCTACCTATGTTGTTGGTACCTACATGGACCACGACCACTGGATCCTCACCCTCCCGCTGCAAGTTCCTCTCCAGCCCTGAGCAGATGTCCTGAACACTGGCACTGGGCAGGCAACACAGCTCTTTGCTACAGAAAACAGTGTCAATCTCCCTCACTATACTATCCCCTATTACCACTACATTCCTTTTTGCTCCCCTGACTTGGATGGCTTCCTGTACGATGGTGCCATGGTCAGTTTGCTCATCTACCCTGCAGCTCCCACTCTCATCCAAACAAGCTGAGAGAACCTCAAACCTGTTGGACAATTGCAGAGACTCACAGTACTGCACTCCTGCCCTCTGGATCCCCTTACCTGCCTCACTCGCAGTCACACCCTCCTGCCCCTGGCCACTGACCAAATCAGAAGACCCTATCCTAAGTGGTGTGACTGCCTCCTGGTATAAAACATCCAGGTAACTTTCCCCCTCCCTGATGTGTCACAGAGTCTGCAGCTCTGCCTCCAGCTCAATGACTCTGAGCCCAAGTCCCTCAAACCTCAAACACTGCAGACGTGTTTGCCTGGGATCACAATGTTATCCAGGAGCTCCCACATGCTGCAGCCTTGACACTTCACCTGTCCTGCCATCCTTAATGTGTTTTAAATAATTACTTAATTATATTAATCACTCATTTATATTGCTTTCTTATATATTTTATTAACTTTATCACCAAATTGTGCACTATTTTAAACCTTAGAAATAGAATAGAACTTACCCACTTACCAAATACTCACCAAACAGTTAGTTCCTTCCCCTGTAGTAGAGCAAGAATCAATTTCTATGGGGTGAGAAAGATCAAAAGAGGAAACAAACAACTCCTCCCCCTTCACTAAACTTCTCTCTCACAAACTCCAAGGGCAGGATTTTGACCTTGGCGTGTGGGCGCATGCCCAACATGTATGATGGTGCCATGGTCAGTTTGCTCAACCACCTGCAGCTCCCACTGGTGCATAAAATAGCATGTGATGATGTCAAGCGAGCGTCCTGGCGTCATCGCGCCCTCACGCGCACTCACTCATTGCCTGCCGACAATGAAGAGGCCTTTTAAGGCCATTAGTGTTTCAGTTAACAGGGATTTTTCACTGCCTGTCCAACATTACGGTTAGCGGGTGGGCGAATCGGCCAGGCGGCCTTTGGATTTTTGAGGAAACCTCATCCCATGGCAGAATGAGGTTTCCGAGATTAATTAAAAAACAGATAAAAATGTGTGGACATAATTTTCAACATCTGTATGTTGAGGTGACTCATTCTGACACGTAGACATTATTTCCGGATTTTACATTATGTTTTTATTGATTTTAAGTTTATCGGGTCCCTGAGGCAGCTCTCTGCCTTCGGGGAGCTTTCATTCCGCATTCCCCCGCGCTGACTTCAGCATTCGCCCTCCTCCTGCCCCCACCTCGGCAATGCTGAGTGTTTTAGCACGCCTTTCACGCTGGCTGCCCGTTAATTGGCCAGCCAGTGTGAAATCGGAGCCGGGGGCCGAGCGCGGGCCATGTCCAGTTTCCTGGCCGCTCCTGGGCTTGCCCACCGTGGCTGCACGCTGAGGTCAAAATCCTGCCCTGAGTCTTCACTCAGCTGCACTCTGAATGGTTTTAAAGATTTTATTAGAATGGTTTCATAGAAAGCCACAAAAGAGCTGATTCTAATACTGGCGGAATTTACATCCTACCACCCTGCTTGCCTTTCTGTGCAATGTACTTCTAACCTGCTCTTTTGAGCAGATGTGTGGGACACCTGCCATCAGCACCAGAGTCCGCCTTTAAAAATTCAGATCCAGCTCTGCAGAGGTCATCTGGGCCAGTCTGCAATTTTAACACGAGCCGTGCGTGGGTAGGCCCAGCCTGCTGGCAAAGAGATTGGGGAACCAAAAGAGGTCCAGGAAGGTAGGTTAACAAATTTTACGTGGCTTCCTGGTGGGCCTGTTTCCTCCTGGGAGGAGCAGGAATGTCTCGTCTTCCAGGCACTCCCATTGCCCATGATTTATATCTATTGATTTTAATGGTCAGAAAATTGTTGGTGGTGCGCACTTAAATCTCTGATATGTTCTGTCAGGGACACAGGCTGGGTGAGGAGACTGATTGAAATGTCTGTCAGCAGATTATTAGACTGTGGAGACTTCACAGATGTGCCTGATCCTGACATCCCCACAACATCAGCACATGTACTTCCCTCAGAATGTTTTTGTATTGCGTGCTATTAAACATGTAGACACCTGTTTTAACTGTACTTCTTTTTCTGCCATTGTCTGCATTAGTGATAGCTTTAATACCTTTGCTAACTTGTTAACATTGGCTACTTTTTGGTAGCCTTCTGCAGTAAAGACTCTTCTGCTGCCAAAAAATGCAGGTTTTAATCTGGTGTATTGTTTCAGCAAGGAAATAGTTCAGTCTCACTGAACCATGAGCCTTGGAATTGCTGTTGGCATAAAGTAATAATCCAGTGGCTCTTGAGTGATCAGAATAGGAATATTTGGCGTTTGGAATAATGATCATGGTTAGCATGCTTCCCAATCTGAACAGCATTGCTGCAGAATGAAATGCAATTCATTAATGCATTCAAATCTTTTGATCCAATAATTAAGGGAACAGATTAGATATTTAAGGAGGAGGGGTGTCTTGGTGTGATGCATCCAACTCCCAGGAATGGACAGGTGAGAGAGGGAGCCTGGAGGAAGCTAGGAATGAAAGCAAAATGCAAGAAATACTCAGCAGATCAGGCAGCATCTGTGGGGAGAGAGTTAACGTTTCAGGTCGATGACTCCATCATGGTCTCAGCCCCTCTCTGCTCTTCCAGTTCCCTGAAGCTCGGGGAACCAGGCTGGCTATGGTTAAAAATAGAATAACTGCTAAAATGAAGGCAGGCAGCTTCATTCAGTATTTAAATGACCAACCGGTTTCCCACAAACAGATTGATTACCCACCCCTCGTGCCAACTCTGTTTAAGCTGGGAGTGTGCGGATTCGAGGCAGGGTGGATACCTGTTTCAGATTTCTTAACTTCTGACACCACACCAGCAGAGTGTAATTGGAGTTAAAATTCAACTCATAATATACAAAATGTTATTTTAGTTGCGGTTCAACTATTGAGTACAGTTTTGGGCAGCCCATTATAGAAAGGTTTTGTGTTTTTGGTTATCAGGTTCTCTTTGACCAGCAAACACTAGCTGCGCCCTGGACATTAACACACTAGTTGGTGCTTGAAACAATATAGGCAGAGAGACCAATTAACTGAACAAACACTGGTGGTTTATTGAAACTAAGAACAGGACACTAACACCATGGACAGAGTTTTCCCATCGGCGATTTGGGGGCGGGGCCCGCTTGCCGACGGGAAAATGACACGGGATGACATTGGGAGGAACCCCTGACGTCATCCCGGTCCATTTAAATATTGAGGAAGGTGGGTGGACAGTGAAATCAGCTGTCCACCCGCCGACCTGTCAATGGCCACTTAAGGCCATTGACAGGCTAATTAAGCTTGTTAAAGGCCCTGCCCATCCAACCTTAAGGCTGGCGGGCAGGCCAGGAGCCCCAGCAGGCAATAGAAAAAACATAAAACCTCATCCACTGGCGGGATGAGGTTTTATGTCTGTTTTTAAAAACTTCAATAAAGTTGATATGCTTCTTATTAACATGTCCCATCTCGCGTGACATTGTCACATGTTAATAATTTTAATATTTTTCTATTTTTAAAGATTTTTATACTACCAGTAATCTCCCTGAGACAGCACTTAGTCTCAGGGAGATGTGTGCTCTTTCGCATGTGCGAAAGAGCGCACTTTGACAGATGGGGAATCCTTCCACCCCCTCCGTACAGGAAGCACATAGCGCTTCCTGTCAGGCAGGCCGCTGGGTGGGCCTTAATTGGCCCGCCCACTCAAAATGGCGGCAGGCCCTGTTTTGGTGGTGGAGTTCAGCTGTCTGCCTGCCGCTGAGCCGGTGGGGCCCGCCCGCCCATCAAGGTCAAAATTCTGGCCCATGTGTCCTTAGTCAA
Source organism: Cetorhinus maximus (assembly GCF_964194155.1). Classification (NCBI taxonomy): domain Eukaryota; kingdom Metazoa; phylum Chordata; class Chondrichthyes; order Lamniformes; family Cetorhinidae; genus Cetorhinus; species Cetorhinus maximus. Next base: position 126,390,383 of record NC_135883.1, on the reverse strand, counting down.
TCACTTCCAGCTCCAAACTTACAGTTACCCAAGAAGCCCATGCTGTGTAGCGATTGGTCAATACAGTCACATGGTCAACTAACTGCATTCTCTTAAAGGTACATGGCGCTCCATTTTACCACAAAAGGATATAAAAGTAATGATCCTTACCTGAATTAGAATTTCCCACTTGGCCTGGCGTGGGGTGCAGCCTCCACCTTACTAACTGTGGAACAAACTACCACAAACCCTGAAACAGAGTCCATAAATTTGTTTAAAAGGGAATATTAAAGGTATGTGGAGTCAGCCAGTTACTGGGAGAAGATTGGGTGATTCATGTGTTGCAGATTTGATGACATGTGCACTTTCCATGATATTCTATAATTCTCTCATTTTAAAGGTATTTCCTGTAGCACCTTATTCGAAGGAGGATGATGTGAATGTATGCCTGGCACCAGGAAGGCTAAGGCTAACCTTTGTGATGACCACAAACAGAAACAGAGGGCGGAACCTCCCGCTCCGAAGACGAAGATCGGTGGCGAGCGTGGAAGTGTGAGTGATTCCTGCCGTGGGGTGGGATGGCTGAACAGGCGCAATCTTGTGCTGTTCAGCTCATTACGAATGCATCTGTGCGGAGCACAGCAAATCTTGTGGCGGGGGCGGGGAGGAAGCCGCCCTCCTCACTGTTACCTACTGGGTTCGAAGATCCGGACGCCATATTTAAAGGGCACCCAGGCAGCCTCCCTCCCTTCAGCCCTTAGCCTGCCTCCCAGGTCCAGCCTCAGCCCCACTCTACCCCCTGCTGCCAGCCTTTGCACAGCTTGTGCCACTGGCTTCCAGTATGAGTGAAGTTATGAAAGGTCTCCAAGGTGGTAAAAGCAGCATTCACTGACCTCAAAGTCGTGGAAGAAGTGAAGCTTGGCAGGTGCTCGCCACTTATATGCAGTCATGAAACTGAATGTTCTAATTTCCCACTGGCAGGAACTTAATTTGGCAGGAAACTTAATCCCGGTGAGGTGACCTTTTAATGAGCATGCATGACATGCTGACGCTTACAAAAGGGTTTCCTGGCAGCGTTTGTTGGGAAGCTCGACCAACATTCAACCCGCCTTTAAAGTCCCGAGACCAAAATTCCAAGAACAAAGTTCATCCCAACTTTGGGATTTTTGGCCTCACGCTAAATTAGGTTCCCCCCACCGCCCGCCTGCCACGCTAGCCACTGCTGGCGGGACCGGAAGATTCCACCCAAAGTTTAGGTACAATAAAGCTGATGGGTTTATTCTCAAGTATGCCATCGACATCTCGAAATAGGGCTTCATATGTCTGGGCCATTCAGCCTCTCAACAAAAGAGTTTCCAGAAGAGTTACAGTTTGCTGCATACTCCACAACCTCTCCCTGCATCTCAATGTTGAGGACAACTACAGAAAAGGTCGTACAGCACTATCGGCAATACCGAAAGAAAGGCTGCTGTATCAGACACTGACTCTAGATGGCTTCCAATTAGTGTGATATCTACACTATTTCATTAAAAAGGAATCCACATCATCAAAGTTACCATGATCAAACTGTCCTGTTCCACATGCTTATAGTCAGCTCTACATATCCCACCAATACCATTTTATGCTGGAAGTCTGCTGTGTTATGCTGAATGACAAATAAGTACTCAGCACGTTGTTCAACTCGAGTCAGGTGTTTGCATTTATATTCTATAAAATTTAATAAAAACAGCAGTTGCAACTGTAGAGAACCTACCTTCAGAATGTCCCGAAGCTCTTCTTACTCAATTAGTTACTGTTAAAGGATAGGCATTGTTGTTATTATAATGTGTGAATGTTGGCAGTTTCTATTTGCACAGTGCTTCTACTATCTTTCAGATATGTGATACCTAATCACATCTTCTAAGTGATCCCACCCACCTTTGGTGATGGCATTAGGTTTTTGGCTGGTTTCACACTAGTTCACGGGCTGCAGTGTGAACCATCTACCTGGTGCATTGCAGCAATTCACCAAAGCTCCTTTGACAACACCTTCTAAATCCATGATCATTATCACCTAGAAGGCCAAGGGCAGAATGTGCATGGGAACACCATCATCTCCAGGCTTTCCTCCAAGTCACACACCATCCTGACTTGGAACGTATCACCTTTCCATCATGGTGGCTGGGTCAAAATCCTCAACTCCCTCCCTAACAGCACTGTGGGTGTACCTACACCACATGGACATTGTTTTATTCATTCATGGGCTGTGCGCATCGTTGGCTTGGCCAGCATTTATTGCCCATCCCTAATTGCCCTTGAGAAGGTGGTGGTGAGCTGCCTTCTTGAACTGCTGCAGTCCATATGGTGTAGGTACATCCACGGTGCTGTTAGGGAGGGAGTTTCAGGATTTTGACCCAGTGACAGTGAAGGAACGGCAATATATTTCCAAGTCAGGATGGTGAGTGACTTGGAGGGGAACTTCCAGGCAGTGGTGTTCCCATCTATCTGCTGCCCTTGTCCTTCTCGGTGGTAGAGGTCGTGGGTTTGGAAGGTGTTGTCCAAGAAGCCTTGGTGAATTCTTGCAGTGCATCTTGTAGATGGTACACACTGTTACCATGGTGCGACGGTGGTGGAGGGAGTGAATGTTTGTGGGTGGTGTTATGACCAAAATGGGAGGAGTTCATGAATTATCAAGCCTCACTACTCTGCAGGCCATACCATTAATTTAAATAAAACAAAAGCAAAATACTGCAGATGCTGGAAATCTGAAACAAAAACAAAAATTGCTGGAAAAACTCAGCAAGTCTGACAGCATCTGTGGAGAGAAAGAGTTAACGTTTCAAATCCAGATGACTCTCCTCGGTGCGTTGGCATGCCAACGCTATCAACTCAGATTGTAGGTGGACAGACTCCTCCATTGTGCCTTGCAACCTGAGGAGTGCAGCGGGCGTCCCTCCCTGATGTTCCCGAACTTGCCTTTGCAGCTCCAGCAACTGTGACATGACTGAGTCCACGGACTCCTCATCTGACTCAGACTCAGCAGATTTCTGGCCTCCAGCAGTCCTTCAAGTGCCAGAAACCAGGGAAGTTCCTGCCTCCACCTGCTGTGGATCAAACAATGCGATGTGCTCACTAGATTGTAACTCTGAGGCTACTCTAGAACTAAGTCCTACCGAGGTGTGTGTCTCTGCGCTGGTGGAGGGTGTGAGTGAGCGCTGTGGTGGGTGCTCAATTAGGATGTCATCAGATCCCATAGTCGGGATAAATGGGTCTTTTTCTGGATGGCAGGCTGTAACTAGGGTTCAGTCCTTGGGCCCCAACTATTTACAATCTATATTAATGACTTGGATTCAGGGATAGAAGGTACTATATCTAAATTTGCAGATGACACCAAAATAGGTGGGAAAGTAAGTTGCAATGAAGAAATAAGAAATTTACAAATGGATATGGACAGGTTAGGTGAATGGGGCAAAATTTGGCAGATGGAGTTTAACGTGGATAAGTGTGAGGTTATCCATTTTGGTCGGAAGAATAAAAAGGCGACTTATTATTTAAATGGAGAGAAACTTCAGAATGCTTCAGTGCAGAGGGATCTGGGTGTCCTCATGCATGAATCGCTGAAAGCTAGTATGCAGGTACATCAGGTAATAAGGAAGGCAAATGGAATTTTGGCATTTATTGCTAAAGGAATAGAGTATAAAAATAGGGAACTGTTGTTGCAACTGTACAAGGCATTGGTGAGACCGCACCTGGAGTACTGTGCACAGTTTTGGTCCCCTTATTTGAGGAAGGATGTAGTTGCACTGGAGGCAGTTCAGAGGAGGTTCACTAGATTGATTCCAGAGATGCGGGGCTTGTCTTATGAGGAGAGATTGAGCAGTTTAGGCCTATACTCGCTAGAGTTTAGAAGGATGAGAGGAGATCAAATTGAGGTATATAAGATGCTAAAGGGGATAGACAAAGTAGACGTGGAGCGGATGTTTCCTCTTCTGGGGCATTCTAGAACGAAAGGCCATAGTTTTAGGCTAAGGGGTGGTAGATTTAAATCAGAGATGAGGAGGAATTACTTTTCTCAAAGGTTTGTGAATCTGTGGAACGTACTACCTCAGAGTGCAGTCCCAGGTGTGCCTAAGGAGGAGATAGACAGATTTTTAATTAGTAATGGGTTGAAAGGTTATGGGGAGAGGGCAAGAAATTGGAGTTGAGGCTGAAATGAGATCAGCCATGATCGTAATGAATGACGGGGCAGGCTCGAGGGGCTGAATTGCCTCCTCCTGCTCTTTTCTTATGTTCTTATGTTCTTCTTCTAAGCTGTCTTCAGGGCTTGAGCCGAGGACCTGGGTCATGGACCCCCTCTGCTGTTTCCCAGGTGTGCCTGTGAAAGCACAGAGAGATAATTAGCACATGGCAGGGGACTGCAATATAGGGGAACTGGCTCACAGCATGGTTGCCTGATGGATGTTGCACTGCTTGATCTTCACTTGGTAGAGCACCGCCGACCTCACCGTCAGCACAGGACCGGTCCAGATCGTTGTTGGCCAGCTGGTTGAGTCTATTCTCAAAGTCTGTGAGGACCTTGATATCAGGCATTCCTCCACCAGTCTGTGAGCTCTCCCTTTTGTTGTGTGCCAGCTTGTCCTGCATAAATACAAATGGAGAGAGTGTAAGCAGGATGCCTGCCAGGCCAGGTAACAAGGACGCCTGGCATGTGTGGGTGGTAAGTGCGCCATGGACGGGATGAGGACATGATCCGCAGGGCAGATGAAGGTGTGTGTGAAAGAGTGAATGGTGATGTCCCTTGAACTGGTAGTGAGTGAGGGCCCTGTGGATGTGTGATGGGCTTGTGAGTGTGTGAGTTGAGAGTGATGAGAAGAGTGACTTACCCTGGCAGAATGGAAGAGATCCTTCATCCTCTTTTGGCACTGGGTGGCTGTCCTCTTTTGCAGGGGTTGATGCTGTCCACTGTTGCCACCACCTCCCATGTTGGATTCGTGACCTTGCTTGCTGGTCTTTGCCCAGAGTGGAGGTAGAAGACTTTACGGCAGGTCTCCACTGTGCCCAGTAGGCATCCAAGGGAGGTGTTGCTAAATTTGGGAACAGTATGTTTCCTCCGTTTGGCAGTCATGACTTTACAGCAGCTTCCGATCCCTTAGAGCGTGCTAGCTCTGTGCAGGGGTGCCCTTTAAATATGGTATTCAGATTACTGAAGGCCTGAGGTGGCGGTGGGGCGGGCGAATCAGAAGCCACTATTGATCCGGCGTGTTTCCCGGGAATGCATTATTAATGAGGTGGGACACGCCAGGAATGGGACGATATGGCGCAAAAACCCGCCATTGTGGCCGCCACGTAAAACAACTTTTTTCCCACCCGCTGCTGCACTTAATGCAAACCTGGGATGATTCCACCCATAAAGCCTACCAAAATAGCATTGTTTAGGTGTTGATTATATCATTTAAAGAAACATAGAAACTAGGAACAGGAGTAGGCCATTCGGCCCTTCGAGCCTGCTCCACCATTCATTATGATTATGGCTGATCATCCAACTCAATAGCCTGCACCCGCTTTCTCCCCATACCCTTTGACCCCTTTCGCCCCAAGAGCTATATCTAACTCCTTCTTGAAAACATACAATGTTTTGGCCTCAACTACTTTCTGTGGTAGCGAATTCCACAGGCTCACCACTCTCTGGGTGAAGAAATTTCTCCTCATCTCAGTCCTAAATGGTCTACCCCATATCCTCAGATTGTGACCCCTGGTTCTGGACTCCCCCACCATCGGGAACATCCTTCCTGCATCTACCCTGTCTAGTCCTGTTAGAATTTTATAGGCTTCTATGAGATCCCCCCTCAATCTTCTGAACTCCAGCGAATATAATCCTAATTGACTCAATCTCTCCACATATGTCAGTCCCGCCATCCCAGGAATCAGTCGGGTAAACCTTTGCTGCACTCCCTCTATAGCAAGTACATCCTTCCTCAGATAAGGAGACCAAAACTGCACACAATATTCCAGGTGTGGTCTCACCAAGGCCCTGTACAATTGCAGCAAGACATCCCTGTTCCTGTACTCGAATCCTCTGGCTATGAAGGCCAACATACCATTTGCCTTCTTTACCGCCTGCTGCACCTGCATGCTTATCTTCAGTGACTGGTGTACAAGGACACCCAGGTCTCGTTGCACATTCCCCTCTCTCAATTTATAGCCATTCAGATAATAATCTGCCTTCCAGTTTTTGCTACCAAAATGGATAACCTCACATTTATCCACATTATATTGCATCTGCCATGCATTAGCCCACTCGCTCAGCTTGTCCAAATCACACTGAATGTCCAAATCACACTGAAAGAGCTTGACAGCTGGTTGGCAATGTTAATGTAATCTGATTGGATACAGTATGGATGCATGGGTGAGTGCCAGGCTATGAATCTCTTTCTATAGGTACTGCATACATAGATTGCAAAACAAAAGGCACCTTTATTATAATCAAGATAATCCAGCCTTTCACAGAAAAACATTTTCTTTGTAATGCTCAGCCATTCCCAACACTTTTTCATGTTTTATTTCTCCCATTGTTTTCTTGGGATCCTCCTGTAGCTGAGAAGGTAAATGGGTGACTGACCTCATCAGTGAAATTGACCAATCAGGCTTTTCCTTTCCCACCAAACTCATTTCCTTTTACTTTCCTTACTCTTGTCCATCCTTACTACCTATACCTATGACTCTTCCAATGTCTTTCACTGCTTTAACAATTACAGATTCTCTGGCCTCAACCATGTCCTGTTCACTATGCACATCTGGTCTCATTACCTTGTCATGCCACCATTACTGTGCCATGTCATCCAATCAGTCTCCACCTAACATTGCCCTCTTCCACTTGACTGAACTGATTCTCACCTCGAACAATTTCTCTTTTAACTCTGCTCACTTCAGCAAGATAAAGGGTGTTGATATGGGAATGCGATGGGTTCCAACTATGCCTGTTTCTTTGTAGGCTATATGGAATAGTCACTGTTCCAATGAAGTTCTGATGAAGTGTGATTGAGCTGAAATGTTAACTCTGCTTCTATCTCCACAGATGTTGCCTGCCCTACTAAGTCCTTTCAGCATTTTCTGTTTTTATTTCGGATTTCCAGTATCTGCATCATTTTGCTTTTGTTGTATTGTTCCAATTCTTCCCAATCTCCATCTCCATTGGACAAGAGGACCCTTGACCATATTGTGCCCTATTTCCTGGGGCTCTGCTCCTCCCCTCTCCTCACAACACCAGGGTTATCCATCCATCCCCCCAACCTCCACATCCTTTTGCCATCTCCACCACCTACAAAGTGATCCGAATGCCCTTTCATTTATGGTTGGGAATGGTTCGATATCTGTTATTTATGTGGAGAAAAGACTGAGGAAATATTCAGCCAAGTAACTTTGCAGGCAACCTTTGACATTTGACAAAAAAAGCCATTACATCGGCAGCATGTTACCCAAGCCGTTTGGAGGCTTGGACCTTATGTATTCTACAGTGGGCCACAGTTTTACTGGGGGCTCAGAAGGAACCTCCTTAGATCACCAATAAAAAAAAAGGTTTCCTATGCCTTCTTTTTAGTGGCCCCCTGCAGTCCCTTTAGCATCACTGATTAGGCTACTCGATGCCTAGTATAAGTGGCTCTGAATATGTAGAGCCCTGGACACTGGTTCAAGAAGCTTTATGCTTGCTTCACACTATTGGGCTACTTGTCCATTTACAGACCCACCTGAAAATTGCATCGGACAAGCCTTGGGCAATAATCGACAAACCCCAACCCTGCCCCAATTTTCAATTTCCAGATGTTTGCTTTTCAGATGGGAATGAGTGAGCTGGTAGTTGAAGAACAACCCCATTAGCCCTGAATCCAGCAAAATCAGTGCTTTATGTGAAGCTGTGGCAAGATAGGTGAGGCTGGACTGGTTAATTTTTGACCAGAAGGCCCCAAAGCAGGCAGCCAAAACAGGCTGCAGCCCCTTTCAATAATGCTACAGTCCCCTCAAAAAGGCAGTGCTGACTCAGTATTGATTAATACTCAGTAACCCTAGATTACCTGCTCAAATCCTGGTATGGGCCCTGAACACACAACCTTCTTTCGAGCATTACATAAAAAAAAAAATTGAAATTTGCGGCACAGGAGGAAGCTATTCAGACCATCCTGTTTGTATGGGCCAATAGAAAAGCTATTGAGCCTAATTCTGCTTTCCAGCTCTCGGCTTATAGGTCACTGGACTTCAAGTGCATATTGAAGTACTTTTTAAGGGTGATGAGGGTTTCTGCCTCCATCGTCAGGTAGTGATCTCCGCCATTCTCTGAATGAAAGAGTTTCTCCTCAACTCCCCTCTAATTCTTCTACCAATTACTTTAAGTATATTCCCCTGGTTATTGGTCTCTCTGTGAAGGAAAACAGGTCCTTCCTATCCACTCTGTCTAGGTCCCTCATAATTTTATACCCTCCGATCAAGTGTCATAAAGTTGCACTGAAGGACTTTTCCCAACATTTATTTCAGGCCAACAAGCCTGTAATTTCCAGGTTAAATCAGTGGTCCTTTTTTGATCCTTGGCATAACACTCACTATCCTCCAGTGTTCAGGCACAATTCTCAGATTTAAAATTCTCATCCTTGAGTTTTAATCCATTCATGATCTCACCCACCCTTATTTCTGTAAGCAACTCTAGTCCTTCAATTCTGCTTCCTGAACTCTCTTGTTTTGACTCGTGCCTCTTGTACATCGATCCTGCCCTTTGCTTTACCATTGGTGATTATGTTTTCACAGCCTAGGCCACAAAATCTGGAAAACCCCCTCAAATCCCTTCAATCCTCTACCTTTAGCACACAGTTTAAAATCTAATTCTTTGGCTAGACTTTTAGCAACCCCTCCCTAATTTCATCATTCTTTAGCTTAGCGACCATTTTATTCTGATTATGCCTCTATGAATCACATTAGAATTGTTTTCTGTGTTAAATACACCATATAAATGTGTGCTATTGTCATTGAGATGATTTTCAACTAGTCCCCAGTTTCTCACAAATGGAATTTAGTTTCCTGCTAAGTACCATCCAAAACATCACTAAGACATGCAAGGAATGCTCAACCTTAGGCTCTTTAGCTGCAAGGCTTAATGACCTGTACATTCGGAGTAGCAAGCTTCAGCTACTTGTTTTTTGAGGACTCCTGGAGAATTATTCAGATCTGTAGCTATCCTGGTTAACTCTTTCCACCCCAGCTTCTGGCACTCACCCAGAATTATTTTTCAGCACCTTGTAATAAAGCCTGCTTTGTCTCGGTGTCCATTTTTAAAATTACACTCTTGTGAAGTGCCTTGGGATTTTTTTTTTCCTTTTTTAAAGACAATATGTTGTGGAGATGCAAAATACATTAGCCATAGGCCCATCTATTTCTTAATTCATTGAATCTTGTTCATTGGATTCTAAGGTATGCCCAAGCTAGTGCAGGTGCCCTCCAAATACTTAATTTCTTCAGAGTCTTTATAAGATGGTTTACTAACCTGGAAATGGTACAGTTGCTTGTACATTCCTACGAAAAAAGTATTGGATCTGTAAGTCATCTCCGGTCTTGAATGGTGAAAACTGATGTAAAGAATTAATTCAGCAAGCATGCAATTTAAGGAGTATTGCAATTCTTGGGAAATTAATTTAGTTTTTTTTTTGCCATGCACAGATGCTCTAGTAGGCTTATACTAAAGTGTGGAAGATATAACATTGACAGTATTTCCTCTCTAATGCTATAAATATAAGTTATAGTATAAGATATAGATATATGGATATGTTATATATATACATATAGTATAAGATATAGATATAGGTATAAGATACCTATATTGACAGTATTGACAGTATTTTCCTCTCTAATGCTTCTGGAAAAAAATCAGTAGTATGAACTTACTATACATTAGGTGCTATTAATTTTTCAGAAAGGCACATCAGCTATTGTAGACGTCACTATTGATTTTCACAATTTTCGGCTTGGTTTATTTTCCATGGTGTGGTACATGTTGTGGTACATAGTGCGTTATAGCTTTCTTCCTGCAGAACCAAGTGTTGTTCTCTGTTTACTCTTATGAAAGTCAAGGAACCAAATAGTATTAAAGTTGCTTCTCTTTGTACAAAGGGCCTTTGTGTACCAGACTGACTTTATTTTAACTTCCATAGGTGGCTTACCAGGAGAAAATAGGCCCTAAAGTTTGTTTAGTTGTGACTAAGGAGCTCTACTTGCTCATATTTCAACCAGACAGACATGTTGACTATTAACAACTCACTGAGCTGCATTATCCATGAGGCTTTGGAGAAGTTAGTGAGTCAACATGACTAGCTCTCCAAAGCTTCTGTCAGTCAAAGAAAGTGAGCAGCAATAACTGAGAAGCTTCATTTGCCTGTGGGAGACAGAAAAAAAAACTCTGCTTGTCCTGTAAAACGTTTTATCCTGTAAGATTTTCTATTACCAAATATGATTTGTCATAATTCATACACCCATGGCAGTGCTCAGAGCACCAGAAATCATGACAAAATCTATATTCATATATCCAACATTCCAGAAGGGATTGCAAAGGAAAAAATGCACAAAAAAAATGCAAGGTGAAAAATACGCCCTTAACTGATTAAAAAAAAAATCAAATATTAAAAAAGTGTAAAATAAGCTAGTCAACATATTCAGCTTCTTTTACAGTGCTTAGCCTGTGCACAGGAACCGTGCAAATCATTTTTTTTCTCTCTAACATTTTTTAAGGGTTTGAATTCCCATCTACTTTCTCCTCAGTCTTTTCAAGGCCCCAAAACATGCCTGGCACGACCTGTTCTAAACTCTCCAATAACAGTGTCCCACGTGAGCTAGACATCAGGAGAATGTGACATCCTAAAATAGCTCCCTCTGCCTCTGGCACCTGCTCTGCTACCTGTGGAGCTCCCTTACAGCGTAGTCATCTGAAACTTTGTTGCTTGCTTGCAGATATTTAAATGTAGCTTGATCAGCCAATGTTATTGGAGCATACCATAGACTATGGCCAGAGTATTGCCGCAGGCGTGCGGGGGTGGGCCTGACACGCCGACATGCAAGATGACGTCGGGCGTGTGTCCCGATGCCATCGCGCATCATTTAGATCTTCGTTTGGCAGGCGGGCGGGCGCCAGAGGTGGCTGTGCGCCTGCTGAACTGTCAAAGGCGGGATGAGGTTTCCTGAAAGTTTTATTAAATAAATAAAAAAAATTTCCCGACATATAAAAACACGTCCCATCTCATGTGAGACAGTCACATGAGGGGACATGTTTAGATAACTTTTAAAATGCTTTATTTAACTATTTTAATATCAACTTAATCTCCCTGAGGCAGCTCCGTGCCTCAGGGAGATTCCTGCGCTCTTTTGCGCACATGTGACTCCCCCTCCTCCTCCCCGCCTGCACGGGTAGCGCTGAGAGCTAGCGGCCACGCATCACGCTGGGTGGGCCTTAATTGGCCTGCCCATGTAAAATGGCGGCGTGCAGCCGATCGCGGGCAGCGACCGGCTCTGCGCTCGCCCTCACCCTCTCTCACCCAGACCGCCTGACACAGGCCTATGGGGCTCTTACAATTTGTCTTGATTTGCTTATCACCATGCAATTTCCCAGAAACCGACAGCATCAAAATGCTAAAAACAACAGGAAATGCTGGAAATACTCTGCAGGTCTGGCAGCATCTGTGGAGAGAAACAGAGCTAAGGGCAGAACTCTCTGCTCATCGGACAGGTGCTTGCCCGACCTGAACAAGCGTAAAATGACGCGTGATGACGTTGGGTGAACATCCCGACGTCATTGTACACTCTCATTTGGGTGCGCCCGGGCGTTGGCAGCGCGCATGCTGAGAACTAACAGGCCTATTAAAGCCATTAAAAATCCAATTGAATTAAATTTTTTGTTGCCCGTCTAACCTTATGGTTGGCGGGCAGGTGGAAAGGCCAAGTGGCCTTTGCATTTTTTGCAACACCTCATCCGCAGATGGGGTGAGGTTTCGATCCGTCATTGAAAAAAAAATTGTCAAACTAATTTCTAACATGCCCCTGCTCATGTGAAAGTGTCAGTGACATGTTTTTTTTAACATTTTAAAATTCTTTATTTTTAATTTTTTATATCTTCAGCTCCCTTAGGCAGCTCCTTGCCTTCACTGCGCGCACCCGCTCGCATGTGCAAACTTCCGCACTTGCTCTCCTCGCCCCCCCCAACACAGGTAGCGCTGAGCGCTGCAGCACACGTTTCAAGCTGGGTGGGCCTTAATTGGCCTGCCCAGTGTGAAATCACCATCACGGCCTGATCACGGAAGGCGGTTGGCTTCATGACCGCTCCCGCTCGCTCTGTCGAGCCCGCCCGATGAAGGCAAAATCCTGGCCAAGGTTTCAGTCCTGTTCTGATGACCTGAAACTTTCTGTTCCTCTACAGATGCTTCCAGTTCCCTGGCCCCAACCGCCTCCTCTTCACCATGGACGTCCAATCCCTCTACACCTTCATCCCCCACCGGGATGGTCTGAGGGCTCTCCGCTTCTTCCTCAAACAGAGGCCCGAACAATCCCCATCCACCACCACTCTCCTCCGTCTGGCTGAACTTATTCTCTCACTGAACAATTTCTCCTTAAACTCGTCTCACTTCCTCCAAATAAAAGTTGTGGCTATGGGCCCTAGCTATGCCTGTCTCTTTATGGGGTATGTGGAACATTCCTTGTTCCAGTCCTACTCCGGCCCCCTCCCACAACTCTTTCTCTGGTACGTCGATGATTGCTTTGGTGCTGCTTCATGCTCTCATTTGGACCTGGAAAAATTTATTAATTTTGCTTCCAATTTCCACCCCTCCATCATTTTCACATGGTCCATCTCTGACACTTCCCTTCCCTCAATCTCAATTTCTGGTGATAGACTGTCCACCAATATCCATTACAAGCCTACCGACTCCCACAGCTACCTCGACTACAGCTCCTCACAACCCGCTTCCTGTAAGGACTCCATCCCATTCTCTCAGTTCCTTCACCTCCGTCGCATCTGTTCTGATGATGCCACTTTCCAAAACAGTTCCTCTGACATGTCTTCCTTCTTCCTTAACCGAAGTTTTCCACCCACGGTGGTTGACAGGGCCCTCAACCGTGTCCGGCCCATATCCCGCGCATCCACCCTCATGCCTTCCTCTCCCTCCCAGAACCATGATCGGGTCCCCCTTGTCCTCACTTATCACCCCACCAGCCTCCGCATTCAAAGGATCATCCTCCGCCATTTCCGCCAACTCCAGCATGATGCCACGACCAAACACATTTTCCCTTCACCCCCCCAGCGGCAATCCCCAGGGATCGTTCCCTCCGTGACACCCTGGTCCACTCCTCCATCACCCACTACACCTCAACCCCCCCCCACGGCACCTTCCCATGCAACCGCAGAAGGTGTTACACCTGCCCCTTTACTTCCCCTCTCCTCACCGTCCAAGGGCCCAAGCATTCCTTTCAAGTGAAGCAGCATTTCACTTGCACTTCCCTCAATTTAATCTACTGCATTCGCTGCTCCCAATGCGGTTTCCTCTACATTGGAGAGACCAAACACAGACTGGGTGACCGCTTTGCGGAACACCTTTGGTCTGTCCGCAAGCATTACCCAGACCTCCCTGTCACTTGCCATTTCAACACTCCACCCTGCTCTCTTGCCCACATGTCCGTCCTTGGCCTGCTGCGATGTTCCAGTGAAGCTCAACACAAACTGGAGGAACAGCACCTCATCTTCCGACTAGGCACTTTACAGCTTTCCGGACTTAACATTGAGTTCAACAACTTTAGATCATGAACTCTCTCCTCCATCCCCAACCCCTTTCCGATCCCCCTTTTCCCATAATTTATAATTTTAAAATATATTTTTCTTTTCCCACCTATTTTTAAACCTATCATTTTATCTCCGCCTTTTAGCCCATTCCGATCCCTTCTCCCCACCCCACCCCCACGAGGGCCATCTGCCAAATGTTTGTCCTGCTTTCTACCCTTAATGTCACCATTAGTACATTCCTTAGATAATATCACCACCGTCAACACCCCTTTGTCCTTTTGTCTATGACATCTTTGGCAATCTCTTCTTTGCCTCCATCTATCATTGGCCCTCTATCCAGCTCTACCTGTCCCACCCCCCTCAACCAGCTTATATTTCACCTCATTTCTATATTTCCTCAGTTCTGATGAAGAGTCATACGGACTCGAAACGTTAAGTGTGTTCCTCTCTGCAGATGCTGTCAGGCCTGCTGAGTTTTTCCAGCTATTTTTGTTTTTGTCCCTTAATACTTTTATTACTGCCCCGCGTCCATTTTAACTTCTGTGAATTACTTTGCAACATTTCCTACAGTAAAGACACTACATAAATCAAATTGTTGTTCTGAGGGATCTGTCATTGTTACAGTTTACTCCAGCTGCACCGAAACATGTTTTAAAAAAATGAAAGGAAAGTTACCCTTCATCAAACTGAAACACCACAGCCCAATTTAAAACTGTTTTAGTTTTGACTCATTGATACTTTATAAAATGAAAACTTGGTCACATCTATGTTTATAGGAACATAGGGGAGAATCCTGGGGGATTGGGCGGGAGCGGGCATGGGTGAGCACGCAGCCGATCACCGCCCACAATTGGCTGGGCGCTGCCATTTTACATGGGCGGGCCAATTAAGGCCCACCCAGCATGACGTGCCTGGAAGCGCTGAGTGTTCCCTGTGCGGGCGGGGAGGAGTAGGCTCCCTGAGGCACAGGGAGATTGGTTTCAGTTCTGAAAACATGAATAAAGAAAAAAAAGTTTTAAGACAACATGTCCCCTCATGTGAAAGTGTAACATGAACTGGGACATGTCTATGAAAGCTATTAAAAATTTTTATAAAAATTTAAATACCTTCATGAAACCTCATCCCACCCGTGGATGAGGCTTCATGATAAAAGCGAGGGCCGCCTGGGCTCTTCGGCTGCCTGCCAACCTTAAGGTTGGACGGGCAGCTCAGTTTATTATTTTAATTGATATTTAAATGGCCTTAATAGGCTGAACTGAAAACCTGAATGACGTGCGGCGCTGTCGGGACGCCCGCCTGAGGTCACTGTGTGTCATTTTACACGTCGGCGAGCGGGCCCCAGCCCCCGCTCGCCGAGCTGAAGATTCTGGCCAAAGGATTTAGGAGCAGGGGTAGGCCATCCAGCCCTTTGAGCCTGCTCCACCATTGAATAAGATCTGGTTGTGGTCTCAACTCCACTTTGCCATCTGCGCCCCACAACCCCTGACTCCCTTGTCTATCAAAAATCTGCCTAAGCCTGCCTTGAATAAATTCAGTGGCCCAGCCTCCACTGATCTCTTGGAATTAAGTTCCACTGACTAATGGCCCTCTGAGAGAAAAAAAAATCCTCCTTATCTCCATTTTAAAAAGGAGACCTCTTATTTGCAAACTCTGGTCCCTAGTTCTAGGCTGGGATTTTCTGGCCCTGCCTGCTGCCCGAGATCTTCCTGTTCCGCCGAGAGTCAGTGGACTTTTGGCTGGCCCGCCACATCCCCCACGGCGGAAAATCCCAGCCCTAATCTTCCCCCAACAAGTGGAAATATCCTCCTGTTATCAACCCAGCCAAGTCTCCTCAGGATCTTATGGGCAGAATTATCCCCCCGTTGGGGGGGTGGATGTTCAGGAGCGGGCGTGTGCGGGCGCTAATTGGGGCCAATTAAGGCCCACCCAGCGTGACATCCGCCAGGAAGCGCTCTGCGCTCCCTGTGCAGGCTGGGCGGGGGCGGGGGGGGGGAGATTCCCTAAGCTGGGAGTGTTCTCTTTGGCGCATGCGCATGAAAGAGCTCATTGATCTCCCTGAGGCTAAGTGCTGCCTCAGGGAGATCGGAGCCAAATTCAAAAATGTTAAATATAGAAAAATAAAATTTTCCTGACATGACCCACCCCACCCCCCCTCCCCCCCTCCCCCGCCATGTGACACTGTCACATGAGTTGGGACATGTTCATCACTTTTAATTAAACTTTTATTCAATTTTTGAAAACCTACATGAAACCTCATCCCGCCCGTGGATGAGGTTTCATGCTTTTTCTGAAGACCGTCAGGGCTCCCAGCCTCCCGCCAACCTTAAGGTTGGACGGGCAGGTCCTTTAACTACTTCAATTACTTTTTAAATGGCCTCAACTGGCCGTTGACAGGTCGGTGGGTGCACAGCTGATTTGGCTGCGCCCCCACCGACCTGAAAATTGAAATGGGGCGCAGTGACGTCGGGAGTTCCGCCCAATGTCATCCCGTGTCATTTTACACATTGGCGAGCAGACCCCACCCTCGCTCGCTGACCTAAAGATCCTGCCCTATATGTTTTAATAAGACCACCTCTCATTCTTATAAACTCCAATAGGCCCGACCTGTTCAACCTTTCTTCATAGGATAAACTCTATTTAACATAAGCTCTATATATTTTTATAAGATTTATATAAATATTCAGATTGGAAGGACAAAGGTTTCCTCCATGATTTACTCTCATTTCCCTATGCTACAACAGTGGCTACACATCAAAACAATATAACTGGTTGTGAATTACTGACGATGTGAAAAACATTGGGTAGAATCTTTGGGTCAGTGAGCGGGGGTGGGGCCCGCTCGCCGAGGCGTAAAGTGATGCAGGGTGACATCGGACGTGCATCCCAACGTCACCACGAGTCATTTAGATTTTCAGTTCGGCGGACACGCAGCCGAGTTGGCTGTGCACCGGCCGCACTGTCAATGGCCTGTTAAGGCCATTTAAATAGCAATTTAGGCAATCAGCTGAGCTGCCTGTCCAACGTTAAGGTTGGCAGGTGAAGAGCCCAGGCGACCTTCGCATTTTTCATGGAACATCATCCACGGGCGGGATGAGGTTTCACAAATGATTTAAAATTTTCAGAAATTTTTTTTATTACAATTAATGGACATGTCCCAGCTCATGTGACAGTTTCGCATGAGGGGACATGTCATAAAAATTTTTACAACACTTTATTAGACTGCTTAAACTTAAAACTATTCTTTTTTTCTCTGTGCTCTTTTGCGCGTATGCATGAATGAGCTCACTCCCGACTCAGGCACCCCCCCACCGCCCACACAGGGAGAACTCAGGACCTCCGGGTGCCTGTCACGCTGGGTAGCCCACATAATATAGCGGCGCACAGCCGATCAGGGGTGCCGATCGGATCTGCGCCCGCCCCCGCACAATACCCCACCCCCCAACCGATGGGGAGAAAATTCTCCCCATTATATAATGTGAACTCTATTGTCATTATGTTCTGTAAATAATGGCATTGACGTATGGCAACATAATGGCTGTGTTACTGTGTTAGTAATGCAGAGGCCTGGACTAATAAACCTGGACTGTATGTTCAAATCCCACCATGGCTACTTGAGAACTTGAATTCAGCTAATAAAAGAAGCTCTGGAAGTAAAAGGCTAATAGACTATAGAAAAACCAAATTGGTTTATTACCCAGCCTGCCCTGGGTGTGACTCCAGTCCCACATCAATGTGGTGGATTCTTAACTCCATTATATCAAGAAGAATAGTTTGTAATTATGTAGAGCCATTAATATTGTAAAATATCCCAAGGTACTTTGAAGGAGTATTTTCAAACAAAATTTGACACTGAACAACTTAAGGAGATAGGACAAATGAAAGAGAAAGGTTCTGAGGAGTACCTTAATGAGAAAAGAGAAATAGAGAGGCAGAAAGGTTCAAGGAGGGAACCCCAGAGCTAAGGGCCTTGACAACAGGAGGCATGGCTACCAATGGCGGGCATTTAAAATTGGGATGCTCAAGGGGCCAGGATTAGAGGAGTATAGATTAATGTTTCCTTTAAGTTGTCTGGCCCAAAAGTCCCCACACACGCTGTGCATGAGTTGGCCCCCATAAACTACTGTGGCAGTGGTGGTCAGTGCCAGGTTGCACAGAAGAGGTTGGCCATCCAATGCAGAAAGAGGATGAATGATCTCATCCATGCTGCCAGGGTAAGGCAACCATCTTATCACTCTCAACTCACACACTCAAGCCCATCACATATTTACTAGCATCTCACTCACTGCCAGCTCAAGGGACATCACCACTCATTCTCTCACACACACCCTCACATCTCCATGGGGCCTCATCTCCTCTGGAGACTGCCTCCCCAGCCCTCACCATTTTGAGGCCACTTGCACAGATCAACAAGTGCCCCCCCACACACACCCAGGGATAAAAGCTGGTCATGGAACAGCCACTGATGGAGGTGCTCAGAGCCCCTTGTAATGTATTTATTCTCTCATGGTTCAAGTTAACAGCGCAGCCTTGCAGTGTGGGTCAGGAGAATGCCTGCGCCTGAGCTGAGAGCACAGCATGCAGTCCAGTGGGCAAAGCTGCCGCCAATTGGCTAAGTGGAGTGGGGTGGAGGTGGGTGGGGTTTTGGACAACCATGAAGTGCACTACACATTGGCCATCCAAGTGGTGGCCAGCACTCCCCGACATAAGTGACGGGGCCTTTAGATGGAGCTGGAGCTGGAGACTTAACCAAGAGAGGTCCTTAGGAGAGAGATGCTAACCCTCGCACCTCTTTCTTTGATCCTGCAGGAGGGGAAATTCAGGATCATGGAGCCTGGTGATCTAACTGTCTGCCTCCTGGCTCACAGGGAGCGGAGACGAACGAGAAGAGTGTGATGGAGGTGCCTAGCTCACCAATAGGAGGAGCACCGCCCTCAAGATGAAGGTGCAACAGGGCCTCCTCTGGATGCATCTGAAGATCCACAGAGAGCCGTCGCTCGTAGGCACCTTGCTAGACCCAAGGTCTATAGATGGTGCTTGCCATTCCTGCAGCTGAGTGAGATCCAGTGTTGCCGAAGACGGCACATGTCTAGGGAACTGGTGCTCACATATGCCACCTTCTGCAGGATTTTGTACTAGAGACTTGGAGGGCATCCACTGACATTGGCCGTGAAAGCGTCCGCGGCACTCAATTTTTACACCAGTGTCTCCTTCCAGGGCTCCACAGGTGACCTACGCGGGGTCTCGCAATTCCACACACAAGTACATCCAGGAGGTCATGGCCTTCCTGAAGGCACAGAACTTTGTGCATTTCGACCGGGATCAGGCAGCCAGGAAGCAAGAGCGCTGGGATTTGCACAGACCTCTGGTTTTCTATAGGTGCAGAGTGCCATTGACTGCACTCATGTGGCGTTTAGATCTCCATGGCAACAAGCAGTCAACTATGTCAACCGCAAGGGCTTCCACTCTCTAAATGTTCAGCTGGTGTGCGACCACGACAAATGCATCCTACAGGCCTGTGCAAGGTACCCCGGAAGCGTCTATAACTCATACATCCTGAGTAGGTCTCAGATCCCTGACATCTTCCAGGATCCAGAAAGGCTGCAGGGATGGCTCCTTGGGGACAAGGGTGCCCACAGAGGACGTGGTTGATGACGCCTGTGTGGCAGCCTCAGACTGCAGCAGGGTGACGGAACAACGAGGCTCATGCTGCAACCTGGAATTTGGTGGAGCACATGATTGGCATCTTGAAACTGAGGTTCTGGTCCCTCAACTGGTCTGGTGGAGCACTCCTGTACAGTCCCCAGAGGGTGTCACTCAACATCGTAGCTTGCTGCGCGCTACACAGCCTGGGGCTGCAATGTGGGGAGGACCTGGCTGAGGAGGGGATGAAAAAGCTGCACATCTCCTCCAATGAGGAGGGTGATGAGGTCCTGGAAGGCAAGGATGATGGCAATGAGACCATCGCAGTGGCCAGATCAGGCAGGCATGCTCGTGAGGCCCTAGTAGCTGCAAGATTCTTGGAGGGTGATGATGACATGCAGTGAGGACACTCTTGACATCCTTACATTGCATCTGTGAATGCCTGACACCTGCTGGGTGATGGCAGTGCACATACACTGTTTGATCAGGCTCATGTCATGGAGATGCAGTGGAGGGCCTAATAGTCGCAAGATCTGGAATGTGCATCTTGCCGGATGTGGGAAGCCGTGCAGACACAAAGTTACCTCGATGACTGCGTCTGGAGGAAGTGTCACCAGCTGCAGAAACTTGAGCTCCGAGTTGTGGAGCTTGAGCGGCAGCTGGAGTCACCGTGGTGCATCCACAAGTCTGGGGATTATGTGGATAGCATATTTAGAGAGGTAGTCACACTGCAGCTAAGAAGTACGCAGACAGAGAGGGTGACCATCAACGTATCTAAGAGAAACAGACAGGTAGCTCAGAAATCCCCTGTGGCTGTCTTGCTCTCTAACCACTTTTCCTTTTTGGATACTGGTGAGCGAGATGTACTCAGTGGACTGTAGCAAGAGCCAGATTCATAGCACCACAGGTGGCTCAGCGCCACAGGAGGGGAGGAGGAAGAGTGGAAATGCTATAGTAGTCGGGGATTCCAGATCTCAGGGAGCAGGCAGGCATTTCTCTGGCCATAGACATGAATCTAGGATTGCATGTTGCCTCCCTGCTGTCAGGGTCAAGGATGTCGTAGAGCGGCTGCAGGACGTTCTTTTGGGGAAGAGTGAACAGCCAGAGGTCGTGGTCCACATTGGGACCAATGACATAGGTAGGAAAAGGGATGAGGTCCTGAAAGCAGATTTTAGGGAGTTAGGAAGGGAATTAAAAAGCAGGACCCCGAGAGCAGTAATCTCAGGATTATTCCCAGTGCCATGTGCTAGTGAGCGTAAGAATAGGAAGATTGGGCAGTTCAACACGTGGCTGGAGAAATAGAGTAGGAGGGAGGGCTTTAGATTTCTGAGGCATTGGGACTGGTTCTGGGGCAGGCGGGGCCTGTACAAGAAGGATGGGTTACACCTTAACAGGACTGGGACTAATGTCCTCACTGGGCGGTTTGTTGCTGCTGTTGGGGAGGGTTTAAACTAGATTGGCAGGAGGATAGGAACCTGAGGGGAAATTCAGAGTGGAGAGGAGAAAAACTGGCAGTGGGAAGTAGTGAAGTATTAACTGATAACGAGAATATATCAGAGAGTTGCATTGAGGTAGTAGATTACTTGGAGAGTTTGATAGAATTGGAGTAAATAACAGTAAGTCATTAGATGGGGTCAGAATAAGCGGGAAAGTAAAAAAACCTAAATCAGGGCGAACGTGCATGTATGTGATTGCACGGAGTGTGGTTAATAAGATTGATGATTTACAGGCATAGGTTGACAAATGGAATTATGATATTTTCACTATAACAGAGACCTGGCTCAAAGAGGGGCAGGACTGGATGTTAAATATTCCTGGGTAAAAAGTGTTTAAGACAGACAGGGAAGGAAGAAAAAGCAGGGGGGTGGGGGGAGTGGCAATATTGATTAAGGATGGCATTACAGTACTGGAGAGAGAGGATGTTTCAGAGGGGTCAAGGACAGAATCTCTCTGGCTAGAGGTAAGGAATGAAAAAGGTACAATAACATTGATTGGTGTCGTATATAGACCACCAACTAGAGGAAAGGATGTAGAGAAACAAATTTGCAAAGAAATTATGGAGCAGTACAAGAATTATAGAGTAGGAAATTAGGGACTTCAATTATCCAAATGTAGGCTGGGATAGGAATAGTACAAAAGGACAAGAGGGGCGAGAGTTCCTGGAATGTGTTCAAGATAATTTTCTACAGCATTATGTTTCCAGTCCAACCAGAGGACATGAACTTTTGGACCTGGTTCTGGGGAATGAGTTGGCTCAAGTGGATCAAATATCAGTGAAAGAGCCTCTAGGGGACAGTGACTATTGTATCATAAGGTTTAGGTTAATCATGGAAAAGGACAGAGAACAACCAAGAGCAGGAATAATTAATTGGGGGAAAGCCAACTTCGATGGGATGAGAATGCATCTGAGTTGAGTGAGTTGGAATCAAATGTTGACAGAAAAGACAGTGAATAATGGGCCACCTTCAAAGAACAAGTATTGCAGACAATGTCAAGGTTTATTCCCTTGAAGGGGGAAGGTAGGAAAAATAAATCCAGCGCACCCTAGATGACGAGAGAGATAGAGGTGAAGATGAAAAGAAAGAAGTGGGCGTACGACAGATGTCAGGTAGAAAATACAATGGAGAATCAGGCTGAATATAGACGGACCAGAGGGGAACTGAATAAACTAATAACAAAAGCAAGGAGAGAGCATGAAAAGAGGCTGGCAGTGAACATAAAAAGGGATCCCAAAGTCTTCTATGAGCATGTAAATAATAAAAGGGTGGGAAAAGAAAATGTAGGGCTGATTAGGGACAAAAAAGGGGACATGTATGCGGAGGCTGGAGAAATAGTGGAGGTATTGGATGAGTACTTTGCATCTGTCTTTACAAAGGAAGAACTTGTTACCCAGGCCAAGGTGAGAGAGGAGGTAACCGGTGTACTAGGGCCAGAATTTTACATCCCGCAGGCAGACTTGCACCTGACCCGATTGGGTGTAAAATCGCATGAGATGACGTCGGGCGAGTGTCGCACACTCGCGTGATATTTCACTCAGCGGCTGTGCGCAAAGGTTGGAAGAGTGCACGCCAACAATTAAGCAGGCAATTAAGCTCATTAACGGCCCAATTGTAAGCGATTTGTCGTGGCCCGTCCAACCTTACGGTTGGCGGACGTGCCAATCGGCCAGGCAGGCTTTGAATTTTTGATGAAACCGCATCCAAGGTCAGAAAGAAATCTCCGTTCAGATTTAAAATAAAAAGAAATGTCTGGGGACTGTTTTTTTTATGAGATACGCTTTCAGGTGCTTGTTTGTGATGCATGGACAAGGCTGTCTGCCTTCAGGGATCTCAATGTAAGTGCTTACCAGCACCTGCGGTGATGTCAGTGCCTGCCCTCTTCCCGCCCCCACCGGCAGTGCTGAGCCTTTCTCAGGGCGTGTTTCACACTGGCAGGCTATTAATTGGCCAGCCAGCGTGAAATCGTGGTCAGGGGCCAATCGCGGCCGGGGGACGGTTTCCCGTCCACTCCCGAGCCCGCCGATCCTGTGCGCCCAACGAGCGCAAAATTCAGGCCTAGAAGAACTTACAATTGAGAGGAAGGAGGTGTTGTAAAGACTATCTTTACTTAAAATAGATAAGGTACCAGGACCGGATGAGATGCATCCAAAGGTACTGAGGGAAGTGAGAGTGGAAATTGCAGAGATACTAGTGATAATCTTCCAGTCTTCCTTAGACACATGGGTGGTGCCAGAGGACTGGAGAATTGTGAATGTTACACCCTTGTTCAAAAAGAGTTGCAAGGATAAAGCAGGCAACTACAGGCCAGTCAGTCTGACTTCAGTGGTGGGGAAACTTCTGGAAACTCTAGGACGGGATAAAATCAATAATCACTTAGACAAGTGCAGGATAATTAAGGAAAGCCAGCATGGATTCATCAAGGGAAAATCATGTTTAACTAACTTGCTGGAGATTTTTGAGGAGGTAACAGAGAAGCTTGATAAGGGAAATGCTGTTGATGTGGTGTATATGGATTTTCAAAAGGCATTTGATACAGTGCCACACAACAGACTTGTGAGCGAAATTCTAGGTCATGGAATAAAAGGGAAAGTAGGCATTTGGAAAAGAAATTGGCTGAGTGACAGGAAACAGAGAGTAGTGATAAATGATTGTTTTTCAGATTCGAGGAAGGTTGGTCGTGGAGTTCTCCAGGGGTCAGTTTTGGGACCCTTGTTCTTCCTGATATATATTAATGACCTAGACTGTGGTGTGCAGGGCATGTTTTCAAAGTTTGCAGATGATATAAATATTGGAAATGTTGTCAACTGTGATGAGGATAGTCTTGAACTTCAAAAGGACATAGACATGTTGGTGGATTGGACAGACAAGTGGCAGGTGAAGTTGAATGCAGAGAAGTGTGAGATGTTCTGTTGAAGGGTCGTGAGGACTCGAAACGTCGACTCTTTTCTTCTCCACCGACGCTGCCAGACCTGCTGAGTTTTTCCAGGTAATTCTGTTTTTGTTTTGGATTTCCAGCATCCGCAGTAGTTTTTTGTTTTTATTGAAGTGTGAGATGATTCGTTTTGGCAGAAAAGATTTGGTGAGACGGTATAAAATAAAGGGAGACCCTCTACAGGAGGTGCAGGAACAGAGGGACCTCAGTGTATATGTACATAAGTCATTGAAGATGACAGGACATGTTGAGAGAGCGGTTAATAAAGCATATAGTATTTCAGGCTTTATTAATAGGGGCATTGAGCATAAGAGTAAGGAGGTCATGTTGAACTTGCATAAGACACTAGTTAGGCCTCATCTGGAGTACTGCGTCCAGTTCTGGGCACCATACTTGTGGAAGGATGTGAAGCCATTGGAGGGATTACAGAGGAGATTGACAAGAATGATTGCTGGGATGAAGAACCGTAGCTATGAGGAGAGATTGGGCCTGTTTTCCTTGGAGAAAAGAAGGCTGAGAAGAGACTTGATAGAGGTATTCAAGATCCTGAGGGGTATGGACAGGGTAAATAATGAGAAACTGTTCTCACTCGAGGAGCATCAAGAAGTAGAGGGCACAGATTCAAAATAATTGGCAAAAGGAGTGAATGTGATGTGAGGAATTTTTTCACTCAGAGGGTGGTTGGAGTCTGGAACAAACTTCCTGAAAAATTGGTGGAGGCAGGTTCGATCGAGGTATTCAAAAGGGAATTGGATTGCTACCTGAAAAACAGAAAGTACAAGGTTACGGGGATAAGGCAGGGGAGTGGGACTAGGTGGAATGCTCTTTCAGAGAGCCAGTGCAGAATCGATGGGCCAAATGGCCTCCTTCTGCACTGTAAAGATTCTGTGATACTGTGATTCCAGGAGGATGATCACGACATGCAGTGAGGACACTCCATAGATCTTCACATTGCACCTGTGAACATTTGACTCCTGTCTGGCTGAGGGCAGATCGCTTGTGCTCTGTGATCAGGGTCATATCATGGTGATGCAGCCGTGATACTTTAACAGCACCAAATCCTTTGGCAGCCTTTATCATCTGTCCCCTTCAGGAGCACAGTGTCATTGGACCCAGATGCTGAAGAGATTGGGGACAGCCCCACTTCAAAGGTGCTGAGAGCACACAGAGAGAATGATGGACTCTGTGGCATCTGCCCACGACATTCTGGCAGCAATGACAAGTACCATCGAGGTGCAGGCATCAGTAATGTGTCCAGTGACTGTGAAACCCGACCATCACTTTGATCTGAAGGTTGCATAAAGCACAGGGAAGAGGCCCTGGACTGACACACCTGCCTTTATCTTGTGCAGGAACCAAGGTTCCCATCTGAGTGACACGAACACTGCTCAGCACAACAAGGAGCCATAGGCAGGGAGACATTCTTGGGAGTTTATTTATAATCGTGAACATTATGTACAAGTGATTAACACCCCTGCCCAGGCTGTGCAACTACATCTTCTTAAACTTCCTAACCCTGCCGCTACATCTTGGTGCTCCCCCCACATCCACAGCAGAGGGGAGGCAGCCAGCTGACTGCAACACCCTGTCTGTAAAGACCTTGGCGGGTGCCCTCTGGACGGCTGAGACCTGGAGGGCCTCGGCCTGATTGTGCGGTACTGCTATGTGGCAGTGGCACCCTCCTCAGCCTGCAGGGGCTCAAAAGATGAAGGTAATCAGATGAGCTGGACACTCCTGGAGTCACCTGGGTGGATGGCCCTGGGGTATCCACCTGGAGATTCTCCTCCCTATGGGTGCCTGAAGGCCCCTGGCTGACTCCTTGAGAGGAAGAGGTAGCTGGAATGAGTTTGAGATGCCCTGTCCCCATCACGCCTTAACACTGATGGTTGCCTGCAAGTGCCTCAGTGATGGAGTGCAGCTCCTGCAGCAGTGCAGGACCAATGTCCTGGACCAAGGTCTCCATGGCGGCTGCCATCCTACCAGTATTGACTTTGGTGCATTGGCATGCCAGTGCTTTCAACTCAGGCTGAAGGTGGACGGACTCCTCCATTGTGCCTTGCAAGCTGAGGGTTGCAGCGGACATCCCTTCCTGATGTTCCCGAGCTTGCTTTTGCAGATCCTGCAACTGAAGTAGAACTGAATCCAGAGGCTGGTGAACTGACTGGGATTCAGCAGATTCCTGGCCTCCAGCTGTCCTCCAAGTGCCAGCACCCTTGGATTTCCCTGCCTCCACCTGCTGTGGATTAGACAGTGCAGTGTGCACACCAGATTGTGACCCTGAGGCTAATATAGAGCTAGGCCCCACCGAGGTGTGTGCTGGTGGAGGGTGTGGGTGAGCGCTGTCACGTGCCTTCCATTGGCATGGCTGCGGGTTCCTCTTCCCAGGTGTCCAAAGGGCTGGACTCGATGCCCTGGCTCGTGGCTGCCCTCGGCTGCTTCCTGGATGTGCCTGCGAGAGAAAAGAGAGATAATTAGTGCAAGGCAGGGACTGTGAAAGAGGACACATCACTCACAGTATGGTTGTCTGATGGATGTTGCAGTGCAGGATTATCACTTGGCTGAATGCCGCTGACCTCACTCTCTGCGCAGGAACAGGCCACATCCTCACCAGCCAGCTGGATGGCTCTATTTTCAAAGGCCTTGAGGACCTGAATGTCGGACATTCCTCCACCAGTCTGTTGTTTTGGACTGGCTTATCCTACGTGGAGACAGATGGAAAGAGTGTAAGCAAGATGCCTGCCAGGCCAGATGAGAAGGATGCCTGGCATATGTGGAGTGTGAGTGGTGCCATGGACGGCATGAGGACACGATGGGCAGGGGAGACGAGGGTGTTTGTGAGAGGGTGATGTCCCTTGAGCTGGCAGTGGGTGTGAACCCTGTGGATGTATGATGGGTTTGTGAGTGTGTGAGTTGAGAGTGATGAATAGAGTGACTTACCCTGGTAGAATGGAGGAGATCATTTATCCTCTTGCTGTCCTCTTTTGGAGGGCGTTGGCACTCACCACCGCCGCCACTACCTCCCATACTGGACTGGTGAGCTTGGTGGCAGGTCTTTGCACAGAGCAGGAGCAGAGGGAGGCATGGCGGGCTTCCACTGCATCCAGCAGGTGCCCCAGAGAGGCATCACTAAATTTTGGGGCTGCCGCCTTCTTTGCTTTCAGGGCCATCCTATCAATTGGAGCAATATTGTGGTATGTAAACACAAAGCAGACCGCACTCTGGTGCATTTTAAATATGGCGCCCAGAGCGAGGAAGCGCTGAGGTCGTGGCGTGGCGGGCAAATCTGAGCTGCCCGCCAGTGACCTGGCGTGTTTCCCATGCATACATCATTAACGAGGCGGGATGCGCCGGGAAGCAGATGATATAGCGTAAGAATCCAGAATTGCGTCTTTTTTCATGTCTACACAGCACTTAGTGCAATTCAGGGAAAATTCCGGCCTTTGGCCTCAGTCTTCCCAGTAATGAGTTGGAGGAAATTTATGCTCACCCAGGATCGGGTATCAGACAAGCAGTGTGAAAATGTATAGATAATGGAGTGTTCAAGTGGCGATGAGGTAGGGTTGGGTGTCATCAGTGTAGGTGTGGAAGCCGACGCTGTGTTTTTGGATGATGTTTCTGGGGGCAGCAGGTAGATGAGAAATAGGAGGGATCCTTGGGGACACCAGAGGTAATGGAGCAGGAATGGGAAGAGAAGACATCACAGCTGGCTGATGGAGGAGAGTTGTTGGTGAAGGATGGTGTGGTCAACTGTGTCAAAGGTTGCAGACCAGCCGAAAAGGCCGAGGAGGGAAAGTTTACCTTTGTCACGGTCCGACTGGATGCCATTTGTGATTTTGGTAAGAACCGTTACAGGACTGTGGCAGGCGCGGGGAAACCTGATTGGAGGGATTCAAACATGGAATGTCAAATCACACCACAGCAATTCAAGAAAATAACTAACAACCACCTTCTCAAGGCAACTCGGAATGGGAAATAAATGCCTATCTTGCCAGTAACATCCACAAATCATGAATGAATATTTAAAAGAAAACTGACCTTTGCTTAGTAGCACTGAAGATTGTTGGCGGAAAAGACAATCAGTTTATATGATTTCGCTTAAAATATTTGTCAACTTTAAATGGAACAAAAGCATTCAGTTAAAAAATATACTGTCTCGACTTATGGAAAAATCTATTAATGGCTCTGAAAGGTTTTAGGCCAACGTGGTTGACTTATGGTAATATTTGGGAAAGAATGCGTGGGGAACAAAGGATAGTTTGGTGATTCTGGTAAACTGGAACATTTCTTTCACTATAATTCATAAATGTAATTGGCAGGATTGAAAGAAGACTTGTAAATGGTCAGTTATTTTGTTTATTCTATGGGTGTGTAGCTTCTGGCGCAAACCTCAAGTAACTCTTTAAATAAATTCTGGAACATCTCAAGCTGTTGTTGACTCAAGTGTTATTTCAGACATATGAATTATCATTTTCTAAAACGTATTTACACACGTGGCACACAAGCAGTCTAATGCAGCAAGATCACAGGTCTTGGCTGCATAAATCATTGTGGTTTCTTTACAGAAGAAGGGCAGTGGTATGTACGGAGACTTTTGACGGCAAGAATCCCACCCCGCACATAGACAGCATTCATTCCTCATTGACACAGCATTATGTTGGCTGATCAGGACCTTACAGTTAGCGGGATGACAAACTGAACTGTTAGTGGTGGTGCAGCTCTGCTGCATTTAAGGGGAGAACTAACTAAGTACGAAATGGAGAAAGGAATGGACGGATATGTTGATAGGATGAGATGAAATAAGGCGAAGGGCGGCTTGTGTGAGCATAAACACCGGCATTGACGTTTTGGGCTGAATGGCCTGTTTCCGTGCTCTAATTGCTAGGTAATTCTATGTAAGTTAGCAAGTTAAATTCCAAAGGTTTTGGGCTGAATAAAACGGGGTGCCGGGAGGGGGTGAAGGGGCAGTCAACTCACGCCACCACCACCCCCCCCCCCCCCCCCACCCCCCGGCCACCCAACGCATCCCGGAAGAAAAGTTGGCATGGCACCTGCCCTATTTTACTTGACCCCGTCACCCACCCCCCACCCCCTCCACAAACCCAAAACGGGCTCGGCGGGACATGTAAGATACAGCCCTTTGTTTGAAAGACCGGGGCCCTGAGTTTGTTCAATGTACATTGCGCCATTGATGTGTCAACAAGTTATGCCATTCCCCAAAGAAGCAAGTTGCATGCAAATTTCCTGGGTAAGCTCATTTTCATTTCAAGTGGAGTAAATGCTGGTATTTAAGTGCAGTGAGCAGCTGAGGTCATGAGAAAATTCCATCCCCAAACATCGCAGCTTCTGTACAGACAAGAGGGCAATTAAGGTTGCATAATAAATTATGACCTTGTCAGCCGCACCCACAACTCGAGAATGAAGCAAGGGGAGCATGAGTCTTTTGCACTTGATTCACTGAGAATATCTTCCACCTTCGCCTGAAGCACCTCTTTCCTGAACTGGTAGCATTCTCACAGGCAAGCTGTACCCATGGGACACCATGACAGGGCAGCATCTTGCCAAAGGGCTGTGAATTTTTCACAGGATGAGCTCTCTTGGAAGAGGGATTGAGTCCTGGTTGATGTCATGGTCCATTTTGAAATGATCTGATGCCAAAAAAAGTTCAGCACGTTGTCCACTTTCATAATGATAGACAGTGCCATCTGGCAGTGGAGTGAGCTGAAGACCTTTGCAAAGAAGGTTACACCATATGCAATGGCAGCCTTATCTGAGAGGATCTGTGCTGCTTGGGGATGTACTGTGGAGAGTGATACCAGATGGTTGACGTCTTTTGCTATCCTGCATTATTCTCCCTGCCTCCGCATGCTACTGTTCCTCTCCCTCCATAATGAGGGCAGAGCTATGTCCACTGGGAGAATGTCATATGTTCTCCAGAGGTGTTCTGAGTATCTAGATAATTGGGCGGGTAGGTGTGACAAACATGCTGGGTGGGATGAGGCTGTCACTTTGTGGGGCAGTTAAGGTTCAAATCCAAATTTCAGCGAGGAAACCTGTGAAATAAATGGGTTGCAAATGGGTGAAACAAGAAATTGGCGAGTAAAGTTTGGGAACTATTCAAAGCTCTCTCCTCACTGTGGCCTGAATCAGGTGACTTTGGGAGAAAACTGTTAAATATGGATCTAACAGAGTGCAGTAGTGGCGTAAGGGCAAGATATTTATGAGCACATGGTCACTGCGTGGGTCTTGGGTGGGCTGCTGTTAAAAAGATTGTATCTGATGCATTGATGGTGTATTGCACGAAACTCTGTCTTCAATTTTTCCTAGTGCAATAATGATGTAATAATGCTGGAAGGCTTACAATAGCGAGGAGATTTGGAGCCCAAAACTTTGACAAGGTGCCGCACATGAAATGCTTATCTATCTTTTCACCTTTGGAAGTCAAAGGCCTGTAGGACAGTTTCTTCTAGACACAAATGCTGCAGTCAGTGTAAGATCTAACAACACCCAACTCAATCCTTTCTTGATGGCTCAAATGTAGAAAAAGGGACCACCGGTATTCTGTTAAATTTGGCAGATACAATATGGTGATATCTTTAACTTTGTGTAGTTTGGTGTCTAGCCCGAAAATACTTGTAACGAAACCATGTCAAATATTATACAGAATGTGACTATGTATAAATTGGCCCAGAATCTTGGTTATGGGAGAAATATTTTTGTCTCAATTCTTTCACTTTTTTTAATACTGTTTATTTACAACTACCTTGTTGTTTTTGGCATGAATTGAAATGTAAATAAAAGCATTTTGTCACTATTTTTGCTGTGGTACATTCGTAAAGCATAAAAACATTTACAAATTTATTTCTATGGTATCCCAATGTCATTTTGGGAACATATGAAATTAAAAAGCTTGTGGGCAGCAGTTAAATGTCGATTGTTGACTATCTGCATCAAGATCTGCAGATGTTCATCCCAAATTATTGGTGATTCAGCTTTGAAGCAGGAATTCAGGGTATTTGGGTACTGGGAAGCAACTCCAGTGTGTACGATTGCAGATATTATTTATTTTTCCAATAGACCTACAGTCCATGATTGCATTAGTCTTGACTTATGGAAAAGGGGACAAAGAACCATAACCTTTCAAAGTCTCCAATTCCAGACCTGACTCAATCAGGCATTATACTCACCCTGAACCATTTCCAAATGTGTGTCCTTGTGGAGTGCCATTTTATTTTCATTAAAGGATGTGTGAGTTTGAGTCAATTTGAATGCACGCACCTCTCAATTTACACAGCTCGCTTGGGATCAGAATTGGTTGCTTGAATTCTTAACTTGCAAGTCTTTCAACCTTCAGGCTCAGTTTGTATCCACCTCAGCTTTACACCAAGCCTGTTGGGTTTGCTTTTATTTCTTAAATAAAAGTAGTGGCTAGGAAAATCAATTTAAAAAAAGCTGCTGTGAAAACCATTTGCATTGGGAGGATTATGATGTCACTTCCCCATGGCACAGCTTCTTATTTAAATAAAACTGCATATTAATTAGGGGGGGAAGGAAACAGTCCAAATTATGGATTTTATAGCTCTACATTGACTTCTATCTTTGTTAAGTTCTGGCGTAACTCACTTAACACAAGATAGTGCTAAAGATAAAACATGGATATATTTCAATTTAATAATATAATGTGCATAATAGTGTTTGTTGTTGACCAGATATCAAAAGAGAACTGGGTGTTAGCATAAGTGGTCAATAATAAAATCAGAAACATGACTAAGAGCCAATTTAAAGATTAGATTACAGGGTGATTCAGCGACTAGCATTCACAGCAGAGATGTACATCGAAACCGTGGGTACACAACACATGATTTTCTGTCCATTAATTGTAATGCATTGAAAATCATTCACTGCACACCCCTGATTTCTTAGATGTGCTTCCTGTGGATACCATCCACCACTCACAGTGCGGAATTGTGGAAATTTCAACAACCTAGATATCATCAATACCAATAGTTTGTATTTTTATAACACCTTTCGCAAGACTGGCAGTAGACACTGAACAACAAGACGGAGAGGAACTATGAGTGAATGAAAGCTCTTTCACAGAGGAAAGCTTTGAGGAGGCTTCTAAAATAGGAAAAAGGAAGTAATAAAAGGAAAAGATTTAGGCCCTGAAATTTCAATTGAAGTGTAATCTCCTCATCTCCCACCGTAACTTCAATGGGAGTTGAGCAAAATCCACAGGGAAAGGGTGTAAATGGCTACAATGGTAATTTACACCATTTCACAGGAGATTCTGCCAATTTCCTACTCCAGTAACAGTGGGAGTCCAGGAGAACCATCACAGAGTTTTATATTATTCTTTCACGGGATGTGGGTATCGCTGGCTGGCCAGCATTTTTATTGCCCTACTTGCCCTTGTGAAGGTACTTTCTTGAGCCACCTTCTTGAACTGCTGCATCCATGTGTTGTAGGCACACCCACAGTGCAGTTAGGGAGGGAGTTCCAGGATTTTGACCCAGCAACAGTGAAGGAACGGGGATATATTTCCAAGTCAGGATGGTGTGTAGCTTGGAAGGGCACTTGCAGGTGGTGGTGTTCCTATGGGTCAGCTGCCCTTGTCCTTCTAGTTGCAATAGGTCGCAGGTTTGGAAAGTGCTGTCAAAGGAGCTTTGGTGACTTGCTGCAGTGCATCCTGTAGATGGTACAGGATTGGTACAGGTGGTTTCAGGACCTTAGAGAGAGGGAGGGGGTTCTAGAGCTCAGGGCTGTCCGGGTTGATGTTCTGCCACTGATAATGAGTGGAGGAGCAGGAAGAACAACAGATCTGGAGGAAATGGAATTAACTGAGAACACAGTCCTGACTTTAGTAACTAACATTCTCTTGAGGTCTTTGCGTCAAGCACCAAAGGTGCAGATGGAGAGAGCAGGGAATTATGGTTTTGATTGAGGAGTTTAGCATTTTATTGTAAGACAATCCTGGATAAAGTAAGCTTGAGAAGCTCAGGGAGATGCAAAGAGTGAGGGAGATGAATAAGTGATCCGACTTAATATACACGATGACATTCAGGGAGGACGGGTTGCAGGGGATGTGCATGGTGACAGAGAAGTTTTTGTCACAAGATGAGTGACCTTCAGTTAAAGAGGCTGAGGAGGGTTAAGTGCAAAGGTTAAGCAAACAGAAGGAAAGTGGTTTTGGCAAGAAGGTTGAGAAAGTTTTAATGGGGGATAATGATGAGGGCTTTTAAATGACAATTAAGTTATCATTATTCATGTATATATTTAGCAGAAATGTAATATTTTTAACAATTAAATTAAATAGCCTTATTGATTAACTTCCCTGGTGGTCAGAATGTATATGAGAGCTGTATATGGATAGACTCCCCGCTATTTTCCCAGCTAACCCTAACCCCAACTCCACTCCTGCCACCACTGGGCTGAGGAAATCCTGTCCATTCAATCTGGCACTAAGAGTTATTGCAGTTGGCAACCCATTACTGAATTCTAGGAGGATAACACAGGCCATGGATAGTAACATTAGAAAAAACCCACACATACAAAGCATATGCTACATTTCAAAACCTTTAGCAGTGTGGCAATTGCAGTAGGTGTGCATTATCACAAGGAAATCCACATTAAGAAAATAATATTTTGGCAAGCTTCTTCAGTTTCAAATAGAGTAGACACGTCAAAACGTGGGAATCTGGGGCTGCTGAGCTCCATTACCATCCTTTCCTGTCATTTTGGTTATCTTTCACTCCAAGTAGCCTTTTCATATTTTGAGCAGGAAGAGTAATTTTAATTCACTATATCCTTGTTTTTAATCTGATAGCTGAACAGAGTTGTTACCGGAATCTATCCATAATCCCACATGTGATATAGTCTATTTTGATTGGTGAATGCCGTAGTTTGCAGGCAGAACCACCTGGATCTACATCACCTTCTGATAAGCAGTGTCTCAAGCAGGTCTCCAGCAGATGCCCTCATGGACACTAGCAATTCCATCAATTTTTCCACCAGGGGATCTTAATGGCTGCAACACCAGGAGTCAGCATGGCCATTAATGATATTCATAAACCTTGAGTGTTCCCACTGAAATAAGCACAAGATATGAATGCTGTAAACATTGTTTTAATACATTATTTATTATGACACCCTTATTCAACAAAAAGGAAGGCTGAAACAAAAACAGACAATGCTGGAAAACACAGCAGTCATGCAGTACTGACAGAGGGAACAGGCTACATTTTCATTTGTGCGTCCCAATCTTGCTGTCGGGAGGAAATGCAGGTTGGGAATCAACACATACTGGTGCTGTGATCCAGAGGGCAATTTTCAAGGAGGTGGATAATTAAATGGTTGCTTCTCTTGTCTAACTAGGAGGCCCTTCAGCACTGACACATTGACAGCCTCACCATTAGAGGTGGGAGCTGCTGATGGGGGTAAGAGTGAGAGAGAGGGAATGTCAAGGCATAGGGTCCCCTAGGAGACCTTTTATGATTTTTTAAAAATCAAAGAGGCCACAGCAGCAGGCAACACCGACACTAGATTGCCAGTGACTGCAGCAATGGCTATGGTGTGTGCTGGGGAGGAGGTTCCAGTTGAATGGAGCACTAGCCCTTCCAGTCTGCTGCTGAAGGTCACCTCCATCCCTGACTGTCAGAGTAGCCCACAGCTGCACCAATTTGCCCATTACCACTTCCTGGTGATTGTAATTTTCCTGAGTTCCTCCCTCCCTTCCATTTCCCGATTTATAGCTATTTCTGGGATGTTACTTGCACTCTCTATACTGAAGACCAATGCCAAATTCTAGTTCAATTCATCTGCCATCTCCTTATTTTCCATGATTAATTTCCCAGACTCACTTTCTGCTGGGCCAATGTGCACTTCTTTAACCCTTCTCTTATTTAAATATTTATAGAAACTCTTACTATCTGTCTTTATATTTCTAGCTACCTTCCTCTCATACTTTAATTTTCCGCCCCATATTAATCTTTTTGTCATTCTTTGTTGTTCTTTATATTCTGTCCAATCTTCTAAACTGCCACATGTCTTTCTGCAATTATATGCTTTTTCTTTAAGTTTGATACTGTCTTTAACTTTTTAGTTAACCACGGATGGTGGGTACTCCCCTTGGAAGCTTTCTTTCTCATTGGTTTACCGAATCTTCCCAAATTTGGTGCTTTGCCCCCATTATCTATTCTGTTTATTCTGAAACATCCCTTTAAATGTCTGCCACTGCATCTCTACTGACATATCCCTTAACCTCTTTTTGTGAGTTCACTTTAGCTAGCTCTGCTTTCATGCCCTCATAATTGCCTTTAATTAAGTTTAAAATACTAGTCTCGGATGCACTTTTCTCTCCCTCAAACTGAATGTAAAATTCAATCATATTATGTTTGCTGCCACCTAGGAGTGCCTTCACTATAAGGTAATCAATTAATCCTATCTCATTGCACAATACCAGGTCTAGTATAGCCTATCCTGAAAACATTCTATGAACTCCTCATCTATGCTACCTTTGCCCATCTGATTCCCAATCTATATGTACATTAAAATCCCCCATGATTATTGCTGTACCTTTCTGACAAATTCCCATTGTCTCTTCTTTTACACTCTGTTCTACTGTGTAGTTATAATTAGGGGGCCTGTACACCACTCCCACAAGTGACTTCTTGCCTTTATTATTTCTTATCTCAACCCAAACCACTTCTACATCCTGGTTTCCTGAACTTAGACCATCCCTCTCTAACATGCTAAAGCCATCATTAATTAACAGAACCATTCATCCACCTTTTCCTAACTTACTGTACTTGCTATAGGTCATGTATCCTTCAATATTCAGGTCCCTATCTATGTCATCCTTTAGCCATGTCTCTATAATGGCTATCATTCTATTTGTGCAATCATTTCATCTGTTTTGTTTTGAATGCTACGTGTGTTTAGATACAGAGCCTTTAATTTTGTCCTTTTATTATTTTTGTAACCTCTAGCCTTACCTGATGATTTACTCTTAGATTTGTACTTTCTATCCCTTCCTGTCACGTTCTGTTTATCATTTCTCATATTAATACCTTTCTCTCTTGCCTCGTCTCTAATCTTTGGTTTACCGAATCTTCCCAAATTTGGTGCTTTGCCCCCATTATTTTATTTAAATCTCTCTCTACTTCCCTAGTTAGGCAGCTCGCAAGGACACCAGCCCCAGCATGGTTCAGGTGTAGACCATCCCAACAGCACAGATCCCACTTTCCCCAATACTGGTGCCAATGCCCCACAAACTAGAACCCACTTCTCCCACACCAGCCTTTGAGCCACACATTCATTTCTCTAATCTTATTTGTCCTATGCCAATTTGCACATGGCTCAGGTAATAATCCGGAAATTATTACCTTTGAGGTTTTGCTTCTTAATTTGGTTCCTAGCTCCTCATACTGATTCTGCAGAACCTCCTTCCCTGTCTTCCGTATGTCGTTGGTACCTACATGGCCCACAACAATTAGATCTCCCCCTCTAAGTTTCTTTCCAGCCCTGAGCAGACGCCCTGAACCCTGGCACCGGGTAGGCAACATAGCCTTCTGGACTCTCGCTCTTTACTCCAAAGAACAGTGTCGCTCCCCCTTATTATACTGTCCCCTATGACCACTACATTCCTTTTTGCTTCCCCCACTTGAATGGCTTCCTGTACCACCGTGTCAGGGTCACTCAGCTTATCCACCCTGCAGTCCCCACTCCCATCCAAACAAGCTGAAAGAACTTCAAACCTATACCGTTGAGTGTCTCCAGCAGTTTCTGACTGTGTTTCAGCTTGTCAACATCTGTAGTTCTTTGCTTCCTGTTCAAAGCAGAAGGCCCTGTCTGTTTGTGAAATGAGCTGATGAAGTCCTCACTTAATCTGTGAAATCTCTGCCAAAGTCTAATCCTGGGAACTGCCTTGCTATTGGTGCTCATCATCATCAAACACATTCACGCTTGTTTCTCAGGTGGTGTCAAGCTTTGTGATTTTGTGACCATCTCTCTCTTGAAAAAGGTTCGGCTGTAATCAATCTTAATCTGTGTTTCAGCAAGAAGGTTGCTTGAGAGGGAACAGTTTACCCAGGCAGCCTGTGCTGCATTTACTATCCATAAGCTTGGAAAGAAAGAATCTGCATTTATATAGCATCATTTATGTCCTCAGGCCAAAGTACCAATGAATTACTTTTGGAGTATAATCACTGTTATAACGCAGGGAAGTGTGCAGTTAATTTACATTCAGCAACTCCTAAGAACAGCAATGAAATGAAGACCAAGGTAATCTCAGTGATTTTGATTGATGGATAAATGATTTTCAGCTCAACAAGAGAACTACCCTGGTCTTTCAGTGATGTCATGCAATCTTTTACAACACCTGAGAGGGTAGATGAGGCTTCAGTTTAATGGCTCCTCTGCCATACTTAGTGTAGATTATGTGTTCATGCCTGAGGAGTAGGGCTAGAATCCATAACCTCCTGATTCCAAGGCTGGAGCGCACCACAAAATCAATACTGACACGATGGGCAGGATTTTCATGCCCATATTGGGGCAAACTTGGAGGCAAGTGGGCGCAAAACTTTGTGCTGCTGGCTGGCTTGCTGGTTTGATGGCATCATCATGGGCCATTTTCCCAGAGGCGGGATTCGCAGCTGAAGGGCTATCTGCCCCAAGAGTCGGGGACTTGGCCATCTGCCTGGAGGCAGCCAGTACACCAGGCAAGCTCTGAGGCCTCCCCAACTGCCTGGCTACAGCCGCAGCTGCAGGCTGCCCTCTGCCACAATGGTGGCCTGGCTGCTAAGATCATTTTTAAATTTAAACCTTTAAAGTTTGCAGAGAGGGCGCCTCAAGGTGGAGGTGCCCTCTCTCTTACCTGAACTCTTTCCGAGCGGGAGGACCTCCTATTGGTCCTCCAGCTTTGAGATTCCACGTGCCATCCACGATTGAATGGCGAACCTGTCCTCTGGCTACTAATTAGCCAATTCGGGCAAGGCCACTGGCAGGTGACTCTTTCCCACATAGCGCGAGGTGTGACCGCCACTTGACCCCAACGCGGGGACCCAATCCAAAAGGCTAAATCGGGCCGAATAATTGTGGGACAGACAATTTATTAGCACCACCTGGGCACTCTGGAAAGGTCTAGCACTTTGGTGTTGATAAATGTCTTTGACCTCTGTCTTTGAAAGGAAGCTTCTAAAGAATTCACACAGGCACCCACGTTAGTCAGGCAGCAGAAGGCTTGTGAAATAAGTCAATGGAATCTGTGCTCTGCTGAGGGGAAGTTTATATTTTTCCATTAATTAAATGACCCACTGATAGAGTGTAGCAGATGCACTCTTTCATTTTTGTAATGGTACACGGATAGTAGCTAAACTGATTGTGTTAAGTAACTTTTATCAAACTGGGTTTTGCCGGCTGTGGAATAAAGCAGTTTACCAACTAAAACCAATGATGCCTCACCTCGTGTTAACTTGTCCTCCTTCAGGGAGATTAAGGAGCACACATGCTGAGTACATGGAAATATGTTCGGATTTTCTTTCTCTGTCAGGACGAGTCGGACCAGTTTCCTTTTACTGCTCCACTGCTTGTAACACTAGGCAGCAGAGTTACTTCAGCGACAGACTCATTGCACCCACCATTGTATTTATATAGTGCCTGCAACATAGTAAAACATCTCAAGGTCTGTTCAACAATAGATTTGTTGCTGGACTGCACGACTTAAAGTTTTTGATGCTGCTCCTCTATTGCACGCTCATTTCCCAGACATTAGGAAGGAGGAGAGGATCCCTGGGGCTTCCACAAATCGACGGCGACCAGATGAGTTTTTCTATTTGTGTTTTGACAGTGGCCTAACCATTGGCCAATAAAGGCATCGCTGTCCGCCTGTGCTCACCCCTTCCCATCATCACCCCTTCCTCCCCCACCCACACTCCCCACCCCCAGACTTGCTGTGGGCCTGCGACTGGTAAACTGCCTTTTGGGGCGTGACTTGCGGTCACAGCATGCTGGTCAGCACCTGGTGACACAAGAGAGCCAATATTGTGCGGCCATCTCGGTTTAGGTGCCAGCTATTGTTGCCCCAAAAAGGCTATGGATGAATTTCCAGAACTCTGGCTCTTGCATTTCCAATATTTCCCTGTTGCTTGTCTGAGTGCCGTAGAGTTGGAGCAAATTGGAAGTGGAGGTGTTGCCTGCTGCTGTGGCGCTGCACCATATCCAGCTGCCATGCACCCACACAGTTACATCACCCTACATGAACCTCTCCCCTATCTAGAACCTGTCTGTGAGGAGGTAGGCCAATTTGCCAAAGAACCTCTGAGCCTGCACTTTCAGCTCATCTGCTGCTGACATCTTCATTCGTGCCTTTGTTACCTTTCGACTTGAATTTTCAAATTCACTCCTGGGTAGTCGCCTACATTCTACCTTCCATAAACTTAAAAGTCATCCAAAAGTCTGCCGCTTGTGTTTTAACTCACACCAAATCTGGTTTACCTATCACCCCTGTGCTCAATGACCTACTTTGGCTGCTGGTTAAGGCTCCTCGCCCTTGTTTGCAAATTTCCCTATGGTCTCATCCCTCCGTCTCCCTGTAAACTCCTCTAGCCCACACCCTCCAAGAAACCTGTGCTCCTCTAATTCTGGCATCCTGTGCAATCCCCATTTTAATTGCTCCACCATTGTTCTGCCGTTAATTGCCTGGGCCCCAAGCTCTGGGACTCCTTCCCTGCACCTCTCCACCACTCTAACTCGCTTGCCTCCTTGAAAACACTCCTTAAGAACAGTCTCTTTGGACCAAACTTTTGGTCATCTGATCTGATATCTCTTTACATGACTTAATGTCGTGCTTTGTTTTATGACGTGCTTGTGAAACACCTTGAGATCTTTCATTATGTTACATTTGCTATATAAAGATAAGTTGCTGTTACTGTTGTTGGATGTTGAAAACGTTTCTCTATTTAGGGCAGAACTGAGGACACTGTCTGAAACATGTGACTTTGGTGACGTTTTGGACCATGTAATAAGAAACCACGTTGTATGTGGTTTGAAGGAATGTCGAAACTGAGGAAACTGCTGGTAGAAGCCAAGCTCAAATAAGCTGGAGCTCTCAAAATAGAACTTGGGATGGAGACTGCTGCCAGGCACGTTCGCGAGTTACATGCCACAGAGCTCAACAACTCCAGAGTAAACAGTGTCACCCAACCACGTTGGAGCTGTGGCAAAAATACTCATCATCCGGATGTGTTTCAAGAAGGTCAGATGCTATAACTACTTGAAATCTGACCACTGAACGTCATCTATCTGGAAAGCTGTAGATGCTGCTAGATGGAATCCAGGGGGATGAAACAAAAGGCAGGTCTATTCATAGCACTGAGGAATCAATCGAATCACCCCACCTGTCCAGTAAAAAATACAGCATCTATTACACTGAATCCAATGAGGAACCTGAAGATGAGACGTGCAAGGTGGTAAGGATGAAGAAAGAATGCATTTCCTTGATATATTCCATGATAGGAAATGGGAAGAATAAAATTGTATTTCCACCTGGACAGAAGTTATAAGAGCTGAATTTGAACTGCAGAATGGGGCTACAATAGCTATTTTATCATCCTGAAATATCCTAAGGTAGGTTTGAGAAAATTGCTCTACAAAAAAATGTTTTGTCTGGAAAGTTATTCCGGACCTCCATTGTCAGACCTCAGAAAATAAAAATCCAACTAAAATTTGAAAATAAGCTGAATCATTTGTGCATAAATACCGTTCAGGATGAAGGTTCCTCACTGATGGGACAATTGAGCTTTATAGCCTGAAGCTGAACTGGGCCAGTATTCAGAAATGTGCCGCTTCCAGACCCATTTGTGTTGGTTTTTATCTGGCAAATTTATCCATCTTCAGAGGTCCAGGCTCTGTGTGATAAAAGGCCCCGTGCAAATTCACGCTAAATGCCAGGAGTCAGCATATCCAGATCCCGGCCTACTTCCTGGCCATTCTACTATATTTCTCTTGGAATCAAGGGTTAGTGTGCCAGAAGGACCAGGGATTTTGACTTCTATTTATTCCAGGAATATTTAATGAATTGCATCAGCTGTGAAGTTGCATTGGCTGTGCCAGTTGGAGAGAAGTTTGATGCTTCTTTCAATGATCCTGGAAAGTAATGCTCTGCTGTCAGTCAATGTGTTATTTCGCATATTTCACAACCTCCGTAGAGTCCGATAAATTTTAAAAATGAAATTCGAACTTCCAGCAAATAGCTGAAAAGGATGGCACAACAAGATTTATGTTTTAAGACTTTCACTGTAACAAGCAGACTAAAAGAACTCTTGACTAAACACTATTTTTATAGGCAACTGTTATGACATGGCAGGTGGTATTTGCCAGGCCGGCAAAATCCCAAAGGGAAACTTGGCCATGCTACCACAATGATCTTGCAATTTGTATTTATTACCAGAAGGTTTCTGTGCTGAAGTCAGAAGTAAGGAGTCCACTACCGCCTTTAGAGATTTTAAAGATGAAAACATTTATTAACAAAAGAAAAGAAAAAAAATAAACACACATAAGGTTACAGTTACACAGTTATTTAGTCTTATAACAGTGCCCAAAATTTCTACTTAACTAGACTACCAACTACACACCCCTTTCAGGCAACAGTCCAAAATAGATTCTTACCTTATAAAGCATCCAGCAAGATAACACAAGCACCCACTGTTGCTGTAAGGAA
This sequence comes from Cetorhinus maximus, assembly GCF_964194155.1. NCBI lineage: Eukaryota > Metazoa > Chordata > Chondrichthyes > Lamniformes > Cetorhinidae > Cetorhinus > Cetorhinus maximus. The sequence goes on along the minus strand of NC_135883.1, from coordinate 126,348,843 downwards.
GGTATTTCACAGCGTTTTTTTCCCTCTCACTCGACAGTGAAACTCCAAAGGTTTTTAACAAAATCTTGGTTATTGGAACAACAAACTTCTCCAGAGTGGCTAGAGGCTTTTCCTACGAGTCTGTTTCACACAGTGCACCTTTCAAGATCTCACACAGCCACATGCATACAGCCTTCCATCCTTCTTTAAATATATTTTCACACTTTTGATTTGTAAATTCCATTGATTCAACTTATTTTTGCAAGTACTTTTCCCAAAATGTAAAAATCTTTCATGTTGTCATTTGGCCTGCACTTTCGGGAAAAATAAATGTAATAACTTTGCCTTATTTATCTTGCCAGTTGTAAACATCCGATCATGTCCCTTTGAAAATCCAGCAACCTCTCCATTTATCTAGAAATGCAAATTCCACTTTACTTAGCTCATCCATTAGCATTTCACATACCTGTTTTTATACTGAACCCCTTTGATGATTCAAACCTTGCAATCCAACAGTCTGCAGTTTACTTAAATTATTTACCCACACAGAAACATCTACATACACACACAAAAATAAGCCTGCTTTAAAGTATCCCACAGTAATGCCTGGAAAATATGATAGTTCCTTTACACAACTTAAATTACAGATCAGAACTTTCCCTTTTACTTTTAAAACAACCGGAAAATCACCTTTACGTGTACGTTACACTGCTTTTTAAGTAGACATTCAGTTCTCCTGGAACCAGTCCATAGTCATTCTTAGCTGCTGAGGGTTTACTTCCATTCTTTTCCTTTCCCAGCCCGGTAACTTTTAATCCCAGGACTGTTTTTCATGGTGAAGGTTTTTCCTGGAGATTCTCCCTTTAGTGCAGGCTAAGCAAATCGTCCAGCCTCATTTCAAACCCTCACTCATTTGGTCTTTTCAATCCAAGTGTCAGCTCTCACCTATATCCCACAGAGACTTGTGACCTCTAGCTCCTCCTTCTCTCCTTGGGTTGTGGCAGACTAATCTTATCTGTGAGTTTTCAGGGGTATCTTAGACCCTTCACCTCCCAAAGCCTAACTCCATGGCACCATGAATCAATCACATCCTTGTATCCAGGTAAAAATGTAGATTAGCTTTCCTTGAGATGCCAACTCTCTTTTATCTTGGAAGTAAATGGACAGTTCAAAGCACAACTGTTTACAACCAGACATTGTCAACACTTTCCTGGGGCTTTGGAGAGTTGAACTTCAGAAGTGAGGTGAGAGTAACTGCCCTTGACATCAAGGCACCATTAGACCGAGTGTGGCATCAAGGAACCCTAGCAAAACTGGAGTCAATGGGAATCAGGGTGAAAACTTTCCGTTGGTTGGAGCCATACCTAGCACAAAGGAAAATGGTTGTGGTTGTTGGAGGTCAATTATCTCAGCTCCAGAACATCCCTGCAGGAGTTCCTCAGGGTAATGTCCTAGGCCCAACCATCTTCAGCTGCTTCACCGAATCACAAAGTGCAGAAGAGGCTCTTCGGCCCATCAAGTCTGCACCAACACGTGAGAAACACCTGACCTACCTACCTAATGCCATTTACCAGCACTTGGCCCTTGGCCTTGAATGTTATGACATACCAAGTGCTCATCCAGGTACTTTTTAAAGGATGTGAGGCAACCCGCCTCCAACACCCTCCCAGGCAGCGCATTCCAGACTGTCACCACCCTCTGGGTAAAAATGTTTTTCCTCACATCTCCCCTAACCTCCTGCCAACTCACCTTGAACGTATGTCCCCTTGTGACTGACTCTTCAACTAAGGGGAACAGCTGTTCCCTATCCACCCTGTCCATGGCCCTCATAATCTTGTACACCTCGATCAGGTCGCCCCTCTGTCTTCTCTGCTCCAACAAAAACAACCCAAGTCTATCCAACCTCTCTTCATAACTTAAATGTTTCATCCCAGGCAATATCCTGGTGATTCTCCTCTGCACCCCCTCCAGTGCAATCACATCCTTCCTATAACGTGGCGACCAGAACTGCACACAGTACTCCAGCTGTGGCCTCACCAAGATTCTATACAACTCCAACATGACCTCCCTACTTTTGCAATCTATGCCTCGGTTGATAAAGGCAAGTGTCCCATATTCCTTTTTCACCACCCCACTAACATGCCCTTCTGCCTTCAGAGATCTATGGGCACACACGCCAAGGTCCCTTTGTTCCTCAAAACTTCCTAATGTCATGCCGTTCATTGAATACTTACTTGTCAAATTACTCCTTCCAAAGTGTATCACCTCACACTTTTCAGGGTTAAATTCCATCTGCCACTTATCTGCCCATTTGACCAACCCGTCTATATCATCCTGTAGCCCAAGACACTCAACCTCACTGTTAACCAGCCGGCCAATCTTTGTGTCATCCGCAAACTTACTAAGCCTACCCCCCACATAGTCATCTATGTCGTTTATATAAATGACAAATAATAGGGGACCCAGCACAGATCCCTGTGGTACGCCACTGGACACTGGCTTCCAGTCACCAAAGCATCCTTCTGTCATCACCCTCTGCCTCCTACAACTAAGCCAATTATGAATCCACCTTATCAAATTACCCTGTATCCCATGTGCATTTGCCTTCTTTATAAGTCTCCCATGTGGGACCTTGTCAAAGGCTTTGCTTTCACCCCTATAAACTACATCAACTGCACGACCCTCATCTACACACCTGGTCATCTCAAAAAAATTCAGTCAAATTTGTTAGGCATGACCTTCCTCTGACAAAGCAAAGCTGACTATCCCTGATCAAACCTTGCCTCTCCAAGTGGAGATAGATTCTCTCCTATAGAATTTTCTCCAATAGTTTCCCTACCTTTGATGTGAGACTCACTGGCCTGTAGTTCCTTGGCTTATCTCTACAACCCTTCTTAAATAGCGGAACCACATTCTGTTCTCCAGTCTTCTGGCACCTCCCCCATGGCCAGAGAGGAATTAAAAATTTGGGTCACAGCCCCTGCGATCTCCTCCCTTGCCTCCCTCAGCAGTCTGGGACACAAATAATCTGGACCTGCAGATTTGTCCACTTTTAAGCCTGCCAACACCTCCAATACCTTGTCACTCCCTATATCAATTTGCTTAAGAACCTCGCTGTCTCTCTCCCCAAGTTCGATACCATCATCCTCATTCTCTTGGGTGAAGACGGATGTGAAGTATTCATTCAACACTGTAGCGATGTCCTCTGGCTCCACCCATAGATTGCCCCCTTGGTCCCTTATGGGCCCTACTCTTTCCCTGGTTATCCTCTTCCCATTGATATACTTATAGAATATCTTGGGATTTTCCCTACTTATACCAGCCAGAGCTTTTTAATATCCCCTCTTTGCTCTCCTAATTGCTTTCTTAAGCTCCATCCTGCATTTTCTGTACTCTGCTAATGCCTCCGCTGATTTGCTTTCCTTGTACCAGCTAAAAACCTCTCTTTTCCTTCTCATCGTATCCTGAATATCTCTGGTAATCTATGGTTCTCTGGGCTTGTTACTCCTTCCTATCGCCCTAGAGGGAACATGTTGAGCCTGTACCCTCCCCATTTCCTTTTTGAACGCCCCCCGCTGCTCCTCTGTAGATTTCCCCATAAGTAGCTGTTCCCAGTCTACCTTGGCCAGATCCTGCCTTATTTTTCTAAAATCCACCCTCCCCCAATCCAAAACATTTTTTTGCAACTTGTCTATTTCTTTGTTCATAACAAACTTAAACTGTACCATGTTGTGGTCACTATCACTAAAATGATCTTCCTTCCATCTTAAGGTCAGGAGTGGGGATGTTCGCTGATGATTGCACAATGTCCTGCACCATTCGTGACTCCTCAGATACTGAAGCAGTCCATGTCCAAATGCAGCAAGACCTGGACAATATCCAGGCTTGGGCTGACAAGTGGCAAGTAACATTTGCACCACAAAATGACCATCTCCATCAAGAGAGAATCTAACCATTGCCCATAAATACTGTGGCTACAGGAGTAGTTCACAGGCTAGGAATCCTGAGGTGAGTAACTCACCCCCTGACTCCCCAAAGCCTGTCCACCATCTACAAGGTACAAGTCAGAAATATGATGGAATACTCTCCATGTGCCTGGATGAGTGCAGCTCCAAGAACACTCAGGAAGCTTGACGCCATCCAGGACAAAGCAGCCTGCTTGTTCGGCACCCCATCCACAAACATTCACTCCCTCCACCACCGGTGAACAGTGGCAGCAGTGTGTACCATTTACAAGATGCACTGTAGGAATTCACCAAGGCTCCTTCAGCAGCACCTTCCAAACCCACGACTCCTGCTATCTAGAAGGACAGGGCAGCAGACACATGGGAACACCACCAGCTGGAAATTCCCCTCCGAGCCACTCACCATCTTGACTTGGAAATATATCGCCGTTCTTTACTGTCGATGGGTCAAAAAACTGGATCTCCCTCCCTAATAGCATTGTGGGTGTACCTACACCATAGGGACTGCAGCGGTTCAATGGGCAATAAATGCTTGCCTTGCCAGTGATGCCCACATCCTGTAAATGAATTTAAAAATCAGCCTATCCATTGTTAGTATCCACGCTGTCGCCATTGTCTCCAAGGCCTGAGCTTTTCAATCAGCGTGCTTGTTGGTTGGGTGGGCCCGGAAGTGGATGTAAAGTCTGCTCCTGTCCAACACCAGTGGCCAATAGCAATCATGCTGGCTGACAATTAATAGCTGGCTGGCGTGGAACGTGCTGACTGAGAGGACAGGCATTCACGGGGGTGGGGGGGCTGGTGGCGGGGGATGGGCGCGCAGGAGCAGGGTGGGCTCTTCCATGAAGCCAGCTGCAGACGGGGTTTTCAAAGGACATCAGGCAAGATGTTGGGAAGACCGAGGGAACAAATTTGGGACTCTGTGCAATGGCAGGACCCTCTTCAGAGACAGTCGATTTCTGCTATCCCGCAGCAGAGGCAGGGCCAACTTCTGAAATTTTTGTGACATGGCGGCCAGAGGACAAAGCCAAGCGATGGATATGTCCAAACGTAAATAGCTCCTCATTTTTCCAATGACTGCATGTGGTCCCTTCTGCAGACAGACAGTGATTGATGGGAGACAATACTGCCAGGTGATGGCAAGAGGAAACCTCCACGTCTAACCAAGTATGCCAGGACAGAGATGGGGGTGATAGTGAGCAGCTGTAGGCTCGTGCATAGAACCTGGGTGCAATGTCAGAAAAAGGTGAATGACCTTTTCCGCTCTACATCTTGAATGAACCTATACGGGTGGGGAAAGTGTCCGGTGGGGCTGGAAAGTGGTACGCGATTGGCTCTAGTTGCAAAGGCTGTTTAGGACCAGATAGGATGGCAGACATGGCTAGAAGGGAGAAGTCCTGCAATGTGTTGGGCACATGGACCAGCGATGTTGGAAAGGAGCATGTACACCTCAGCCATCTAGAAAAGAGACTCATGTATGTGCTCTTGTCTTCACAGGAGAAGAGGAAGTTCCAAATCTGGCAGTGTTGATGCCAATGTAAGAGGACATTTGAGAGTTGGCATGCAATCAGGGTTAGACCTGGTTATGGAGAGGCAGGGGTTTTTGAGGATGAGAGTGAAGGGGATACACTTTTGATGGGCCTTCAGAAATAAAGGGCTCAGGGGAAAGGAATGTAATGTTATGTTCACTGTTCGTCTCTGTTCCTGCATCGATATATGTTTGAACTGCACCATGCCCATGTGCAGAATGCAGCAGCTGTTACTTACTCTGCTTCTTTAATGCTCATGTCTACTTACTGCTGCTTTTCATCCATCAGATGGATCATTGTCCAGAGCAATCGAGGATTCAGGCGATCCACCATTCACCTCAGAGGAGGAGGGACCATCGGATGCTGCTGCATCACATCCTCGCTCAGCACCTCTCACCACCCCTGATACTGGCATCTCAGTGGGTTGAGCGCGTTGGTACAGATGGTAGCACATACTGGGGGAAGCACGTCATATTCGCCTGTGCAGCTGTTGGAAACTGAGCATTCCCAGGACTCTGACAGTCGGAGGAGTGTTGGAGACCAGGAAGGTGCTGAGCCCCAGGCAGATGACGAGCCTCTGGAGTTGTCTATCAGGCAGCAAACGCTGGTTGTCCAGCGGGAGGTAGTGGAAATCTGGTGGAACTGGTCCATACAATGGAGTGGTCCATGCAGGGCATGAGCACAATGGTCACCCTCTGCTCTGAACACACGACATCCTTCATCGAAGGACTGTCGATCTCATGGAGAGCCAGCTCCAGCAGCTCAAACAAGGGTTTCTGGGGCTGCATTCAGATCTGCAAGATCACACACTGGCAGTGGCCTCAGCAGAGCATTGCCAGTGTGAGAGATGGATGAAGCAGCGGCTACAGGAGCTCCTTTGTCTCTCTGCCATTGACAGTTTTGTCTGAAGAATCTGCAATGACTGAGGAGTGTCCCACTGCTGTGCAGGACTCTCCCGCCCAGCCAGGGCCCTCACAGCCTCTGGCAACCAGAGGCCGACCACCAAGGTCATCCAGGCCAACAGGGCACCTGAGTCAGCAGGCTGCCTCCAATGTAGCTGCCAGTGATAGGGCAGCACCAAGACGAAACATTCATAAACGATTTAAGAAATCACAGTAAATACAGAAGGCCTATCAGGGGTGAAATCTTTAGCTGTCTGACTTATGTATTGTTGTTCCACGTCACTTTATTAAATTGTTACTTCATAATCATATGTTCTTCTTGTGCTATTAGTGTCATTTAGATAGGAGGCCTGCAACTCAATCCCAAAAAGTAGTTGAGCATGATTGTTCTTTCCTGGAGGAAAGACGTAGGCCATAGAGGGTGTCAGGAAAGGTTCATGAGGTCTGAGTGAGTATGTAACTGCAGCTTTTCAAAGATATGCAATGAGGACTTTGGAAGCCTCCTGGAAACTCCTTTGAATGACAGCTTCCCTGGTCTCCCTGGCTCCCAAAGGCTGCTGCTCTGCAGGCTCCTCAACATGGCCCTGTGGCTGTGCAGGTTCATCCTTGGAGTCAGTGTTCGGTGTCTGAACAGCATCTGAGAGTCCCTCCTCCTCCGAGATTAATGGTAGACTGTCCAGATCCTCGATTGCTCTGGATGATGATCCATCTGATGGATGAAAAACAGCAGTGAATATACATGAGTCTGCATCCTCAAACGTGTGCGGCTGTACATCTCAGCCTACCTCCTCCATCTGATCTCCCCAAGAGAGAGAAAGATTATGCAGGACACAGCACACAACACAATGAGGAACACATGGCCCCGTGCATATTGAAGAGATCCCCCAGACCAGTCTAGGCAATGGAATCTCATTTTGAGCAGGCTGATCGTCCTGTCAATGATGGCCCTCGTTGAGGCATGGCTTCTGTTGTACCTCTCTTCAGCAGGGCTTTGAGGATGTCTTATTGGTGTTATCAGCCACCTTTTCAGAGTGTACCCTTTAATCCACACCAACCAACCATCCAAGTGCGCATGGGGCCTGAAAAGCCTTGGAATTTGCTGGAGAATATAAAAGTCATGGGAACTCCCAGGATATCTTGCACAAACCCGGAGGATCTGCTGCTGACGATCACGCACTAGCTGAACGTTAAGAGAGGGGCAGCCTTTATGATTCACAAAGACCCCCGGCTCTCAATGGCACCCTGAATCTTTGGCAATAGCTGTGAATCCTCTTGCACACTCTGCCTGGCTATCCTCATCTGTTCTGAAATGTATGAAGGTATTCACCCTCCTAAGGGGTGCGTACATGACAAGGTTTATGCAGCTGTGTGCTGTGGGTTGTGACACGCCACAGAGATCCCCTACAGCATCCCTGGAAGGAACCTGAAACATAAAAATTGAGGGTGACAGTTACTTTCAGCGCCACAGGTATAGGGTCCCCCTAAAACAGTTGGATGCAATCTCAGGGCCAATCACTTCACAGATGGAAGTCATTGTCTCCCTTGAGAGGCAGGTCCTTCTTCTGCACTGCACCTCGGTCATGTCCAGATAGCTGAACGTAACTCTGTACACTCTACCAGCAAAGTCATGGCGCCTCCTCTGGCCCCTTCTCCCTGCAAGGCTTGCTGGCCTTCAACCCCTTCAGGGTGTGCTGCTTACTGTTTGGGCAGACACACTGATGTTGTCTCTGGCCAGCTGGCCTCCTCTCCCTTCCTCCCCTCACCTCCTCATCTGAGGAACAGCCTCTACCTGACATAACAGCCCCCATTTGTAAACTATTGGATTATTGCTGAGTTGCTGACTTAATGATGCTGCAGCCAGTCTGTAAGTGACTGTTTAAGGACAGAAGCCTCCTTACCTCAGAAAATAAAAGCTTGATGGTTCACAGAGCAATCAAGAAAGTCCAGACTTACACAAGAAATATTTCTTCCTATCTCTACACTCTTTGCTCCATTCCCAGCCTTATATTCCATCTGGATTTAGAATGTAACATTGACAAACCATGGGATTGGCTGGTCTGATATGTCACTTGCTAACTGTTGTTCAGCCAAGCAAACTGTTGGAGCTGTGAAAACTGAATAAAATGACCTCAAAATCTCAAACCTTCAGCACTGCAAATAGGTCTCCTGGGTTCTGCTCCTTCCAAGCATGAAATAATGGAAAATGGCTTATTGCTTTAAAGGCATGTTTATTCAGAACAGTAACAGAAATGCTTCAGTACCATGGGATATATTGGAACAATTGAGTGCCGTTCATCACCAATGTATTTGTCATGAACTTTCCATGGACTCTTATTCTTGAAGTTATAAGAACATAATGAGTTAGGGTGTTCAGGGCTGAAAGGGTTAACGTATGGGACTGGGGAAACAGTACTGCCCATATACGAGCATACGAAATAGGAGCAGAATTAGGCCATTCGGTCCCTCGAGCCTGTTCCACCCTTCAATAAGATCATGGCTGATCTGTTTGTGTTTCGAGTTCTACATTCTCATCTACCCCTGATAACCTTTGATTCCCTTGCCTAGCAAGAATCTGTCTACCTCTGCCTTAAAAATATTCAGTGAGCCCGCTTCTACTGCCTTCTGAGGCAGAGTTCCAAAGCCGCACAACGCCCTGGGAGAAAAAAATTCTCCTCATTTTTGTCCTATGAGGGCGACCCCTAATTTTAAAACAGTGGCCACTAGTTCTGGACTCACCCACAAGAGGAAACGTCCTTTCCATGTCCATCTTGTCAAGATCACTCAGGATCTTATAAAATTTAATTAAGTCACCCCTCACTCTTCTAATCGCCAGTGGAAACAAGACCAGTCTGTCCAGCCTATCCTCATAAGGCAACCCACTCATTCCAGGTATCAACCTGGTAAACCTCCACTGAACCACCTCCAACACATTTACATCCTCCCTTAAACAAGGAGCCCAAAACTGCACACACTATTTGAGATGTGGTCTCACCAATGCCCTGTACAGCTGAAGCCATACATTCTTATTTTTATGTTTAATTCCTCCTGTAATAAAGGATAGCATTCCATTAGCCTTCTTAATTACTTGCTGTACCTGCATACTAACCTTTTGTGACTCATGCACGAGAACGCCTAGATCCCTCTGCACCTCGAATTCTGCAGTCATTCTCTGTTCAAGTAATATGCTGCTTTTTTATTTCTCCTGCCAGAGTGAACAATTTCACATTTTACCACATTATACTCCATCAGCCAGATTTTCGCCCACTCAGGGCAGAATTATTACCTTGATGGGCGGGCGGGCCCCACTGGCTTGGCGGCGGACAGCCGAAACGGGGCCTGCCACCATTTTGAGTGGGCGGGCCAATTAAAACACACCCAGCGGCCTGCCCGACAGGAAGCGCTATGCGCTTCCTGTGCGGGGGGGGGGGGAGGGAGGGAATTCCCAGCTGTCAAAGAGCGCACTGCTCCCTGAGGTAAAGTGCTGTCTCAGGGAGATCAGTGACAGTGTCAAAACATTAAAAATAGAAGCATATAAAAATTACTAACATGTCCCCCTCATGTGACAGTCACACGAGATGGGATATGTTAATAAATATCACATTACATTTATTAAATTTTTCAAAAGGAACATGAAACCTCATCCCGCCAGTGGATGAGGTTTCATGTATTATCAGAAGCCCGATGGGGGCTCCTGGCCTGCCCGCCAGCCTTAAGGTTGGATAGGCAGGGTCTTTAATGATCTTAATTAGCCTGTCAATGTCCTTAATTGGCCATTGACAGGTCGGTGGGCGGGCAGCTGATTTCACTGTCCGCCCGCCTTCCTGAAAATTTAAAGGGACCGGGATGACATCGGGGGTTCCTCCCGACATCATCCCGTGTCATTTTCCCGTCGGCGAGCGGGCCCCACCCCCAAATCGCCGACGGGAAAATCCTGGCCTCAATTTAGGTATTATACGTCTGAAAACTCTTTGGGCAGGAATCTTACCCTGTCGGACGGGAGTGGCCACGAAACCGACTGTCACACGCGATCGGGCCCCAACATCGATTTCACGGCCTGCCAGCGAGAAACGTGCACTACGGTGCTGCCTGGGTGGGGGCGGATTGGAGGGCGAGCGCGGAAGTTTGAGCATGTGTGCGAGTCGCACAATGAAAGCTCCCTGGGGCACAGAGTTGCCTCAGGGAGCTGAAGATCTTAAAAATCCGGAATAAAAAACTTAGCAATGTTAAAAACATATCCCTTCATATGACTCTATCACATGAGCAGGGACATGTTGTAAATGAAATTTAAAAATTTAGATTTAATTTTTAATTGCTGTTGGAAACCTTATCCCACCTGTGGATGAGGTTTCCTGAAAAAATCCAAAAGCTGTTTGGCCTTTTCACCTGCTTGCCTGCCAACCGTAAGGTTGGACGGGCAGCGAAAAATTTCATTCAATTATAATTTTAATGGCCTTAATAGGACTGTTAATTGTCGGCAGGCGGGCTGCTGACTCCCGCGCCCGCACGACCAAAATATTGCGCAGTGCGCGATGACGTCAGGACGCTCGACTGACGTCATTCCGTGCCATTTAATGCTCGAGCGGGTTGGGCATGCGCCCGCCCACCCAATGCAAATATCTGCCACTTATGTCTTCTTCACAATATACTTTCCTACGCACCTTTGTCATCTACAAATTTAGCTACCATGCCTTCGCTCCCCTCACCTAAGTCATTGATGTAAATTGTAAAAAGTTGAGGCCCCAGCACAGACCCCTGCTGGACTACACTCGTCACATCCTGCAAATCAGAAAAAGACCCATTTATACATACTCTTTGTTTTCTGCCAGCCAGTCAATCCTCTATCCAAGCTAATATATTACCCCAACACCATGAGCTTTTATTTTCTGCAATAATCACAATAACCTTATCAAATGCCTTCTGAAAATTCAAGTATAGCACATCTACAGACACCCCTTTATCCACAGCACATGTTACTCCTTCAAAGAACTCCAGTAAATTGGTTAAACACGATTCCCTTTTCACAAAACCATGCTGCCTCTTCCCGATTACCTTGTATTTTTCTAAGCGTCCAGCTATAACCACTTTAATGATAAACTCTAATGCCTTCCCCATGATAGACATCAAGCTAACTGGTTTATCATTTCCTCCTTTCTGCCTCCCTCCCTTTTTGAATAGTGGTGTTATATTTACTGCTTTCCAATCTGATGGAACTTTCCAGAATCTAGGGAATTTTGGAAAATAATACCTTATTAGCCGCCTCTTTTAAGACCCTAGGATGAAGTCCAGCAGGACCGGAGACTTGTCAGCCTGCAGCTCCATCAGTTTACTTAGTACCGCTTCCCTTGTGATTGTAATTTCACCAAGTTCCTCTCTCCCGTCCACCTCCTCATTTACAGCTATTACTGGAATTTTTTTTATATCCTCTATAATGGAGACAGAAGCAAAATATTTGTTCATTTCATGCATCATTTCCTTATTATCTATTATTAACTCCCCATTCTCACTCTCTAGAAGACTAACACTTGCTTTACCTATTCTTTTCCTGATTAAATACCTATATAAACTCTTGCTATCCATTTTTACATTTCTAGCTAGCTTCCTCTCATACTCTTATTTCTTTCTCTTGATTAAACTTTTAGTCATTCTCTGCCGTTCTTTATATTCTGACCAATCATCTGACCTGACACTCATCTTTGTGAAGTTATATGTCTTTTCCTTAAGTTAGATGCTTTTCTTAACTTACATATGAACAAGGAGCAGGAGTAGACCATTCGGCCCTTCGAGCCTGCTCTGCCATTTAATAAAATCGTGGCTGATCTGATAGTAACCTCAAATCTCCATCCCGCCGATCCCCCCTAACCTATCACCTCCTTGCTTACCAAGAACTTCTTTAGTTAACCACGAATGGTGAGTCCTTTCTTTAGAATTTTTCTTTATAGTAAGAATATACTTATTCTTAGTATTCTGAAAAATTCCCTTAAATGTCTGCCACTGCTTCTCTAATGATCTATCCTCTAGCCTAGTCTCCCAGTTCACTTCAGCTAGCTCAGCTTTCATGTCCGCATAGTTGTCCTTATTTAAGTTTAAAATACTGGTCTTAGACCCACTCTTCTCCCTTCAAACAGCATGTAAAATTCAATCATACTGTGGTCACTGCTACCTTGGGGTGCCTTTACGCTGAGGTCATTAGTTAATCCTGTCATGATGATGTAAGGGAGAGTCACATGACTAAGAGTTTAGAAGGAGGAAGCTCATTAGTGACACCTGTAGTCTTGTATATCTGTAAATGGTTATGTTCGTGCAATAAAGTAATTATTGTTCAGGCATATCTATGTCTCTGCAACCATTCCGCAGCCAGTCACAATCAACATGCAACATGGTGGCAGCTGTGAAGGACCCCAAAATCTCTGAAAAATCAAGGTTTGCTAGTCTGACCTGAAAAAGAGGCGCCAAGACTGAAGACTTTGGTAAGACAGTTGAAAATCGCCAAAAGAGCTGCATAGAAGATGTGGAGGCTGAGAGGCAGAGAAGAAATCAACTGTTCAACTTACTAAGGGCAAAACATAGCCTATGGTGGTCTTTGGAAAATCCCAATCCAACAGCAGAGTCAAAGAACCTGGTGATGATCAGCGAAGGGTGAGCAAACCTTTAAAAAGGCTTATAAACTTTCAATTAATGGCACAGTAAGCAGGCAGCACTGGGAAAAATTCCATTTTAAAAAGCATGAGTTTTGATACACCTCACAGCCCAGGTCCAAGGTCGGTGCATTGAACATGGTGACCGCGAGGCAGCAATTGAAAAAAAATGTTCAGCTGCTAGAGACGATTCCCCTATGGGAGGAAATCAGTGAACTGGCCTTATTAATTACACCCAGAAATTAATTTCAAAATTCTTTGAAGTTTTAGGAACCAAAGACGGTCAGTGACTGAAGTGGGTATCAGTGAAACCCTGATCAGCACTGGAAAACTCCACTATTGCAACAGAAGTTTAAAAAATCCAGGCTGAAGAGCTTAAAAAAGCTAAGGATTCCAAATTCACCTTGTCAGGCCAATTTGGGCACATGGACAGGCCAGGTCAGACACAGAATTGGAGGAAGAGACTTACTCTCTGGGTAAAAAAGTTTTTCCTCACATCCCCCCTAAACCTTCTGCCCCTCACCTTGAACTTATGTCCCCTCGTGACTGACCCTTCAACTAAAGGGAACAGCTACTCCCTATCCACCCTGTCCATGCCCCTCATAATCTTGTACACCTCGATCAGGTCACCCTTCAGTCTTCTCTGCTCCAACAAAAACAACCCAAGTCGATCCAACCTCTCTTCATAACTTAAATGTTTCATCCTAGGAAACATCCTGGTGAATCTCCTCTGCACCTCCTTCATTGCAATCACATGATTCCTATAATGTGGCGACCAGAACTGCACACAGTTTTCCAGCTGTGGCCTCACCAAGGTTCTATACAACTTCAACATGACCTCCCTACTTTTGTAATCTATGCCTTGATTGATAAAGGCAAGTGACCCATATGCCTTTTTCACCTCCCCACTAACATGCTCCTCCGCCTTCAGGTATCTATGGACACACGCCAAGGTCCCTTTGTTCCTCAGAACTTCCTAGTGTTATGCCGTTCATTGAATACTTCCTTGTCAAATTATTCCTTCCAAAGTGTATCACCTCACACTTTTCAGGGTTAAATTCCAGCTTATCTGCCCATTTGACCATCCTGTCTATATCGTCCTGTAGCCCAAGACATTCAACCTCACTGTTAACCAGCCGGCCAATCTTTGTGTCATCTGCAAATTTACTAATCCTACTCCCCACATAGTCATTATGTCGTTTACATAAATGACGAATAATAAGGGACCCAGCACAGATCCCTGTGGTACGCCACTAGACACGGGCTTCCAGTCACTAAAGCAGCCTTCTGTCATCACCCTCTGCCTCCTACAACTAAGTCAATTTTGAATCCACCTTATCAAATTACCCTGTATCCTATGTACATTTGCTTTCTTTATAAGTCTCCCATGTGGAACCTTGTCAAAGGCTTTGCTGAAACCCATATAAACTACATCAACTGCACTACCCTCATCTACACACCTGGTCACCTCCTCAAAAAATTCAACCAAATTTGTTAGGCATGACTTCCCTCTGACAAAGCCATGCTGACTATCCCTGATCAAACCTTTTCTCTCCAAGTGGAGATAAATTCTCTCCTTCAGAATTTTCTCCAATAGTTTCCCTACCACTGACATGAGACTCACTGGTCTGTAGTTCCCTGGCTTATATCTACAACCCTTCATAAATAGTGGAACCACATTAGCTGTTCTCCGTCCTCTGGCACCTCCCCCATGGCCAGAGAGGAATTAAAAATGGTTTTAAAAAATGGTTTTGAAGATGAGAGACTTCAGTTATGTGGATATATTGGTGAAGCTGGGGCTGTTTTCCTTGGAGAAGAGAAGGTTGAGAGGAGATTTGTTAGATGTGTTTAAAATCATGATGGGTATGGATAGCGTAAATGGGGAGAAACTGTTCCCATCGGCAGAAGGTCAAGAAACCTAAGGTGATTGATAAAGGAACCAGAGGTGACATGAGGATAAACTTCTTTATGAAACAAATGGTTTGGATCTGGAATGCACTGCCTGAGCATTTGGTGGAGACAGATTCAATTGCGGTTTTCAAAAGTGAACTGGATCATTATCTGATGAGAAAAGATTTTACAGGGCTACAGGGAAAAGGTTGAGGATTGGGCCTAGCTGAGTTGCTGTTGCAGAGAACTGACACGGAGACAATGTGCTGAATGGCCCTCTTCTGTGCTGTAATCATTCCATGATTCTAATATAGATACATTCAAGGAACTTGATAAATACATGAGGAAGAAAGAAGCTGAAGGTTACCCTGAAAGTGTGATCAAGAAGCGTGAGAGGAGGGTTCTGTGGAACATAAACACCAACATAGATGAAGTGGCTAAAAGGCCTGTTTCTGTAAATTCCATGTAAATCTGCCAGCAGGGGATACAAACACTATACTGCATTTCACATCCTTAGGCAACTCAGCCAAGGAATTAATGTTCAGTAGGCAAACACAGCAGGGTGTTTGGGGATATTGATGCTGCTTTAGATCCTAGGAACCTTGCGCTTCAAAGGCCCTGAAATGCCTGTTTATGAGAAAGCTGTGTGCAGGGAGTTGTAAGGTTTGTAGTTTTTTTTACAGTCAGGGAGCTGTACAGGAGGGTTACAACTGTTGCTGCTGCTGCTCATTGACTTAGAGGCATTCAGCAGCAGCAGTGTGAGGCCCTGAACCTTGGGTAGGGCCTTCACTTCGTCACCTCTTAACCTCCCCTGGCTCTGGATTCACAGCCACACTGTGAGCTTCAGGCATTCTAGTCAACTCTTACCGTACTGGCTGAATTCAAACTCCAGGAGCTCTTGACCAAACTTGCCCCTGTGCCCCACACAATAACACAGGCAGAATTCACTCAGCATGGCCCTTGCGCCAGCTGCCTCTGTGTCAGGAGTCACACAGCCCTACCTGGTTGTGAGATGATTTCCCTCCAGTTCTGATTGTTGCTGTCAGTGAACTAAATCTCCCTGCATGTGTTACTCCTGGAAACCATATTGAAGGCAGTGAGGATTAAAATCAACCACCAATCTTACAAATTGGAAATCCAGTCAGACAATTAATGGGGTGGTTTCCACTGAGATCAGTGGAAAGAAAAATCAACTGGGACATATAGGATCATAAGAACTAGGAGCAGGGGAGGCAGAGGTGTAGTGGTATTGTCACTGGACTGGCAATCCAGAGACCCAAGGTAATGCTCTGGGGACCTGGGTTCAAATCCCACCATGGCAGATGGTAGACTTTGAATTCAATAAATATCTGGAATTAAAAGCCTGATGATGACCATGAAACAATTGTTGACTGTTTTAAAAACCCATCTGGTTCACTAATGCCCTTTAGGGAAGGAAATCTGCTGTCTGGGCTACATATGATTCCAGACCTAATGTGTTGACTCTTAAAAATGCAAGGCCAATTAGGGATGGGCAATAAATGCTAGCCTTGCCAGTGATGCCCACATCCCATGAACAAATGAAGAAAAGGAGTAGGCTATTGAGCCTGCTCTGCCATCCAATAAGATCATGGCTGGTCTGATTGCGGCCTTAACTTCATTTCTTGCCTGCCACCACCAACCCCGCCTCCATCCCACATAACCCTTGACTCCCTTGTCAATCAAAAAACTCTTACTCAGCCATGAATATGCTCAATGACCCAGCCTCCATTGCCCTCTGTGAAAGAGACTTCCAAATGCTAATGACCCTCAGAGAAGAAATTCCTCCACTCTCTGTCTTAAATGGGAAACCCCTATCTTTAAACTGTGCCCCCGAGTTCTACATTGCCCCTTAAGAGGAAGCCTCTTCCCAGCGTCTACCCTTGGAAAGAGGCAAGCCAGACGTTCACCTTAGCCCTAACACTCAGATACCAAGAGGGTGGCTCGCCACCACCTTCTCAAGGGCAATTAAGGCAATAATGTTGTGTAATCATCAGTGAACATCCCCAAGTCTAACCTTACGATGGAAGGAAGGAGCTTGATGAAGCAGCTGAAGATGGTTGGTCCTAGGGACATTACCCTGAGGAATCCTGCAGTGATGTCATGGAACTGGGATGATTTACCTGCAACAACCACAACCATCTTCCTTTGTGGTAGGCATGACTCCAACCAGCAGAGAGCTTTCCCCATCATTCCCATTAATGCTGCCTTGATGTCAAGGGCAGTCACCCTTACTTCACACCTAGAACTCAGCTCTTTTGTCCATGTTTGAACCAAGGTTGTAATGAGGTCAGGAGCTGAGTGGCCCTGGTGGAACCCAAACTGAGCGTCAGTGAGCAGGTTATTGCTAAGCAAGTGCCACTTGTTAACACTGTTGGTGACCCCTTCCACCACTTTACTGATGATTGAGAGTAGGCTGGTGGGGCGGTAATTGGCTGGATTGGATTTGTCCTGCTTTTTGTATACAGGACATACCTGGGCAATTTTCCACACTGCTGGGTAGATTCCAGTGTTGTAGCTGTACTGGGACAGCTTGGCCAGGGGTGCAGCAAGTTCTGGAGCACAAGTCTTCAGTGCTATTGCTGGAATGTTGTAAGGGCCCTTGGCCTTCCCAATATCCAGTGCCTTCAGCCATTTCTTGATATCACGTGGAATGAATCGAATTGGCAGAAGGGTGGCATGTGTGATGCTGGGGACCCCTGGAGGAGGCTGAGATGGATCATCCGCTTGGCACTTCTGGCTGAAGATTGTTACAAATGTTTCACCTTTACTTTTTGTACTGATGTGCTGGGCTCTCCCATCATTGAGGATGGAGATATCTGTGGATCCTCCTCCTCCAGTGAGTTGTTTAATTGTCAACCACTATTCACGACTGGATGAGGCAGGACTGTGGAACTTAGATCTGATCTGTTAGTTGTGGAGTCACTTAGCTCTGTCTAACACTTGCTGCTTAAACTGTTTGACATGCAAGTAGTCCTGTGTTATAGCTTCACCAAGTTGACACCTCTCTTTTAGATGTGCCTGGTGCTGCTCCTGGAACGGTCATGAAAAAAAAATTTGAACAATGGAAACACTTCACCATCATTGATGATCTGCTGATTGATGAGGAGCAGTTGATAATTCCCGTCTCACTCTGACCAGAGATTCTGCAAGGAATCCAGCAAGGCCACATTGGCAATGCTAAGTGCAGAGCACAAGCCCAGTCTGCAGTGTGGTGGCTGGGAATAACTTGATGATTTCACAGTGCCAGGTGTGCGCAGTGCACAAGCTAGTCCAAAGGGAGCCCTTTTATCCCCACACAGTTCCCTACCAGACTGTGGGAATATCTGGGGATGGATCTATTAATGTACAATGACAAATTCTTCCTTATCATTGTCGACTATTTCTCTCGGTGGATCGAGGTGAAGTATTTACATGCAACGACCGCAGGGTCGGTCATTAGGTCGTTGAAAGAAGTCTTTGCAACACATGGCATTCCTGATCAGGTGGTGTCCAACAATGGCCCACAATTCGCTAACAACTACCTCACCCATTTTACTGAGAACGAGTGGTTCCTACGTCTCACCAGTTCCCCGAGGTATCCCCAGGCCAACCGTGAAGGGGAAAGTGCCGTCTGCACTATTAAAACCCTCATGAAGAAGAACAAGGGTTTTCTAATGGCACTTTTAACATGCAGGTCTACTGTCCTGCAATGTGAATTGGCACTATCCGAGATGCTGAAGGGCAGGAAGCTTCGTACTCAGCTTCCCATGCTCCCCAAGGAATTAGCCCCAGGGCTTATAGTCCAGGACTATCAGAAGGTTCAGGACCGAGAACAGGCCTACTGAAAACAACAAGTTTCCACTTACAATAGGAAATACCGTACCGGACACCTGCCCAGGCTAAGCAAAAGAGACAAGGTTTCGATCAAAGACCTTGGCAGAGAATACGTCATTGTCCAAAGGGATGATGATCAACAATGGTCTAACTTGCTACATACTCCAGAAGGCACAACAAGAAGGAACAGGAGAAATTTTATTCTTACTCCTCAAGGAGGACATTCCACCATACATTTGGAAGAACCAGATGTTGAGAGTCAAACTGACAATGTACCAGGTGCTGCAACTCTTACCAAAGACCAACCAAGTCAAAGCAAACAAATCCAAAGGGAGGCTACCAATCTTCCGAGCCTCACAAGTTCACGATCATGGAGAGCTGTGAGACCTCCAAACTGATTAAGCCAATGAAGTCAAAGACTTGAGGGAACAAGGGGGTAGTACGTAAATATAAATCTGAAATATATCTGAAAGACTTGGGGGTTGATGTAGCATTAGGGAGTTTGGGGCTGAATGGGTTAATGTGTGGAACTGGAGAAACAATACCGCCCACATGATGATATAAGAAAGAGTCACATTTTTTTATTCATTCGTGGGATGTAGACATCGCTGACTTGGCCAGCATTTTTTGCCTATCTCTAAATGCCCTCTGAACAAGGGCAATTAAGAGCCAACCACATTGCTGTGGGTCTGGAGTCACATGTATGTGAGACCAGGTAAGGACAGCAGATTTCCTTCCCTAAAGAACATTAGTGAACCAGGTGAGATTTTATGACAATCGGTAATGGTTTCATGGTCATCATCAGACTGTTAATTCCAGATTTTTATTGAATTAAAATTTCACCATCTGGACTAAGAGTTTGGAAGGAGAAAGCTCATGGATTAGACTGAGTAATACCTTAGACTTATATATATGTAAATGGTTATGTTCATACAGTAAACCAGTTATTGTTCGGACATATCTGTGGCCGGGATTTCCTGTGCCCGATCGTGATGGGCGCGTTGGGAGGTGAGAACGGAGAACCTCGTGAGCAGGCCCTAGGTGTATTTCCAAGAACATGAATCCAGGAAGTGATTGTCCCCTTGCCCATCAATGGCGGGGCGCATTTCCCGCCGACAAACATTGGGAACTTAATTTTAATGCATTTGGTGATGTAGCTGCCCGTCCTGCACCCAGAACAGGGGTAGAGGATATCATGGTGAGTCTCCACGGCATTCAAAAGGCGCTCGAGGGACGCGTCACTGAAGCCAGGGGCTGCAGTCTTTTTGCCTTTCGGGGCCATCCTGTCTTCTGTGCGGTTGTCCTGGGCTGGAAGCACTGAGAGGTGTACACGCAGCTGCACTTTAAATGTGACACCTGGCGTGATGAAGTGGCAATGTGATGACGTGGCGGGTGAATGAGAGACCGCCCACCATGGAAATGGCGTGTTTACCAGGAATGCATAGTTAATGTGACGGGTTTGGGGTGATATGGTGTGAAAAGCCATCATTGCAGCCGGCGGGTAAAACGAACTCTGGGATGATTCCATCCTATGGGAAGAATTTTCAGGTCGGCGAGTGGGGGCAGGGCCCACTCGCCGACGCGTAAAATAACGTGCGGTGATGTCGGGCGGGCGTCCCGACATACCGCGCGTCATTTAGATTTTCAGTTCGCCGGGCGAACTGTCAAAAGCCTATAAAGGCCATTTAAATATCAATTAAAACAATAAGCTGAGCTGCCAGTCCAACCTTAAGGTTGGTGGGAAGGCCAGGAGCACAGGCGGCCTTCGCATTTTTCATGAAACCTCATCCACGGGCGGGATGAGGTTTCATGAAGTGATTATTAATTAAATAAAGAATTTTCAAACATTTGATAAACAGGTCCCAGCTCAAGTGATGCTGTCACATGAGGGGGCCTGCCTAAATAATTATTTTCTGATTTTAATAAAAACTTACATTCCGAACTTAATCTCTGTGACTCAGGGAGATTTCTGTGCTCTTTCGCGCGCATGGGTGAAAGAGCGGCGGCGCTGACTCAGGGAATCCCCCACCCCCACTGCCCGCACAGGGAGCGCTCAGCACTTCCGGGCGCTTGTCACGCTGGCTCGTCCACGTAAAATGGCTGCGCGGCCCTGATCGGGGGCGCCAATCGGGTTCGCACCCCCCCACCCCCACCCCCGCACAACCCCCCTGACGGGGGGAGATTTCTACCCTATGTTTCCGCAACTGTTCCTTAACCAGTCACAAACAACGTACAATGCGTGACAAAGGAACATAACAGCACAGTATCCTCGACAAGGCTTCGGAGCTTGTGTGAGGAAGTAAACAACTGCAAATCGCCTCAACCAATCATATTGAAGAATTGTTAATAAGTAGTGGAGTCTGTATCAGGAAGTGTCAGTCAGACTAATTAATTCAGACTAATTAACTCAAAATCCAATAAGGTGCAGTAAGTGAACTAAAAAGGAAAAGAAAGATTGATTTAAGAGAGAGAAAGAGATAAAAGATGTTTAAAAAATCTCCAACAGTAATTAAAATCTGAAGGAATAACACTCTACACTTGTTGAAGTTAATTTTCGGTACCAAAGAGGTTGTACGGCAGCTAAAGCATCCTTACACCGGAATATGCCAACTCTGACTTCTTCTAGCGTGTTTAATGCATATATGTCAGGTAAGTTCAGCAACTTCACATTATTCCACATTTGTGAAGAATATAATCACCTATCATTATTTTATTGTGAGTAATCTTACAGCACAAGATTAATGCTGTTTTGTCTCTGAACAGTGTAACGCAGACTTCATTTTTTAGCGGTGATCACAATGATGCATAAGTGAGCCAAGCAAGCAAGGGAAGTGTCTGCAGAGATTTTCAAAAGGCCCCACACCCGTCATCTAATTGGACAGGCCCCGTGCATCATTTTCCCTAATTGGCCCATTTCACTGTTGAATGTGGACTATAAGATTCTGTCCAAGGTCATCGCCAACCGGGTCAAATCCGCTCTGGAATTGGTGATTCACCCTGACCAGACCTGCTCTGTGCCAGGCAGGAAGATCTCTGACAGCCTGGCGCTGTTCAGGGATACGATTGCCTATGTACAGGACAGGGGTGTGGATACCTGCCTCATCAGCTTGGATCAGGAGAAGGCCTTTGACAGAATATCGCACACCTACATGGGGGATGTGCTCTCCAAAATGGGGTTTGGGGAGGGAATTCGAAATTGGATCCAACTGCTCTACACTAACATCAGTAGCGCAGTCTCAATCAATGGGTGGGAAACAGATAGCTTTCCGATTAAATCTGGAGTCAGGCAGGGCTGTCCTCTCTCGCCTGTCCTTTTCATGTGTTGCATAGAACCCTTTGCCGAGTCCATCAGGAAGGATCCGGGCATAAGAGGAGTGACGATCCCAGGCAGTGGAGGCACTCAGGTAAAAGCCTCCCTGTACATGGACGACGTCGCCGTCTTCTGCTCGGATCCGCTGTCGGTGCGCAGACTGATGCACGTCTGCGACCAGTTCGAACTGGCCTCGGGAGCCAAGGTAAATCGTGGGAAGAGCGAGGCCATGTTCTTTGGGAACTGGGCTGACCGATCCTTTGTCCCCTTCACTGTCAGGGCTGACGGCCTGAAGGTGCTGGGGATATGGTTCGGAGGGACCGGGGCATGCGTTAGAAACTGGAAGGAGCGAGTGGCTATGGTGAAAAGGAAACTGGGCATGTGGGAGCGACGCTCCCTCTCCATTGCGGGTAAGAACCTGGTCATCAGGTGTGAGGTACTCTCGCTGTTGCTGTACGTGGCGCAGGTCTGGCCCATTCCAGACTCCTGCGCGATGGCGATCACTCGAGCCATCTTCCGCTTTATCTGGAGGTCGAAAATGGATCGTGTCCGCAGGGACGCGATGTACAAGCCTCTAGATAAAGGGGGAAAAAACGTGCCCAACATCGCCCTCATACTGATGGCCACCTTTGTGTGTGGCTGCATCAAGCGGTGCGTAGACCCTCAGTACGCAAACACCAAGTGTCACTACGTGCTGAGGTTCTACCTGTCCCCGGTGTTGCGAAGGATGGGTCTGGCCACGCTGCCGCGGAACGCTCCAAGTAGTTGGACCGTGCCGTACCACCTGTCCCTGGTGGAAAAATTTATGCAGAAAAACACCTTTGACCACAAGTCCATCAGGCAGTGGTCAGCACGTAACGTCCTAGAGGCCCTGAGGGAAAAGGAGAGGGTGGACCCTGTGGGATGGTTCCCCGAGCAGACTGTCAAAGTCATTTGGCAGAACGCCTCATCGCCAGAACTTTCCAACAAGCACCAAGACGTAGCTTGGCTGGTGGTGAGAAAGGCCCTCCCCGTCAGATCCTTCCTACACGCCAGGAGGCTCACCCCCTCTGCACATTGCCCTCGAGGTGGCTGTGGTGGGGAAGAGACCGTTGTTCACCTCCTTGTGGATTGTGCCTTTGCAAAGAAAGTCTGGAGAGAGATGCAGTGGTTGCTGTCGAGGTTCATCCCGAGCAGCTCTGTGACACAGGACTCTGTGCTCTACGGGCTGTTCCCAGGGACACACACCGAGACAAACATCAACTGCAGCTGGAGGATCATCAACTCGGTGAAAGACGCGCTTTGGTCTGCCCGAAACTTGTTGGTCTTCCAGCACAAAGAGTTGTCCCCGACCGATTGTTGCGGACTGGCACAATCCAAAGTCCAGGACTACGTGCTGAGGGACGCACTAAAGCTTGGGGCAGCTGCCGCAAAGGCGCAATGGGGAAGGGTCGCTGTCTAAGACCTTTCTACCACAGCGCACCGAGAGACTGGGAACTGTTTAGAGCCCCTCGGGCTGTACAGATCAAAATGAAAGGCTGTAAATGATTGTAATATTGTTTGTACTGATGCACCTGGTGATACATTTTGTAAAAGTTTAACCTGGATTGTACCCTTGTAATGTTGTTTTTGAAATGGTGTGGAATGTGATTGAAGATATTTTATGAATAAAGTATATTTTTACAAAAAAAAAAAAAAATCATTTTCCCTAATTGGCTGGCCATTGCATGATTGCGATCGACCAGCCCCTGCTCGCCTGCTCGAGAATCCCCCAATCTCTGGGTCCACTGGCATGAGCCCCCGTCTCCTGGACAAAAATCAACCCATAATCACAATGCTACCATTCCCACTTAACTGGTCTCTCTTTTCAAGGCCATTAGGCCTAACTGATGTATATGGGCATATTCTGGAGGGTAAGCATACTCGAAGGTCAATTAGAGGGCATTTGTTTCTCTGTAAGTTAACAATTAATAGCCAGTTACTTCCAATATCTGAAAAAGTACCCAAAATGATTTGTTTCCCTTCTTTGATTTTTTAAAATAGTTTTGACACTTTGATTATACATATAAATGTACGCAAATGAATACATTGATCTTACATGACTAATAGTAGCTTGAAGTATGCAGTTTTCATTTAGCAGCAATATTAGTTTCACCAAACAGCTCTGGTGTTTCCTGGAGCTTTGAGAGGTTATGGTAAGGGAATTCCTAGGGAATTCTCCTGCTCTGCTGCAATATCTTCACTAGATGTTATGCAGGTAAACAGGGGTTTTGCCAACTTTCAGCACAGTTATTGTGGTTGACTGTGAAATTCCTCTAGGAAATTAACCCCCATTATTCCAACAAAGATTGGAAATATCTGATGATCATTAGGACATGTAACTTTTACTTTGCTGTATATAATAGCCGGAAAATAATGCTGGTGTAAAAATGAATGTTTGCACTATTTCATGGCAAGGATTTTTACCTTGCCAGGCAGGCTCGGTGGGGGGCTGGTGGGCGAGAGCAGCCGGGAAGCTGACTGCTGCCTGCGATTGGGGCTGGGCTGCGATTTCACACTGGTGGGCCAATTAAGCCCTGAACGCTGCCTGTGCGGGTGGGGGAGGAGGGCGAGTGGGAACTTGGCGCATGCACGCAGGTGAGCGCTGGAAAAGCCCCCTGAGGCACTGAGCTGCATCAGGGAGCTGAAGATATAAAAGAATGAAAAATAAAGGATTATAAAATGGTTAAAAAAAAAACAAAGCACACATCTACCGCTTTACTATTACACGCTGTCAAAATGCTTTCAGTGATAGAGTTGTTAAGCTCATTAATGTCAGCATAATTGATATTGAAATCCCAACAAACTATTTTCTAAGTTCGCAATTCACATGTATAGCTTCACCCAACTCTCACTTCTAAACAATATTTGGCAGAGGCTGTAAACTGATGTACTGACAGGTGATTTGCTATAGAGAGCTGCTGCAATGTACAACATCTTGACTGCAAACGGAATTGAATCCACTGCTACATTTGGACTGCACGTGGCTGAGGACAACAGTTTAAATTAAAGTAATATTCTCGATTAAACTTTTCCAAATTATTTATGATCTAAAAGACTGACATAAAAATCACCTTTCAGCTGCCTCCTTTGCAGACAGAAAAGCCAAGTATCTGACATGCATACATACGCATATACAAGTGACGCCATTGATCTTATGAATAATGGAAGCTTGACATCTGCAACAGTATCATTATTAATGCCATAAATTTAAAGTTAACTATGCAGATCTAGTGTTTCCTGGAGCAGTAAGAAGTCAGGAGATAGGAAACATACAGACCAGGCATTTCCTTAGAGATTCCCTCACTCATAAATCAGACCTGTGACATCAATAATCTGCTTTGTGGCTGTTCTCTGCATTAATTTGAACATTTCAATCTCTCCCTTGTTTCCAATGATTAGAATCGCACACAATCCTTACGGTGGGGAGGCAGATTTGAATATTGACTTTGAGTGTTAGTGTAAAATGGGTGACAGCAAATCAGAAAGCTGTTTTACATTCTTCATTATCTTCTTTTCCTTTGACATCAATTAAGATAAAAATGAAGATTGGGAGACATATAAAACGAGCTGCCAATTCTTTATCACCTGTTTTCACACTACTGCATAATGTCAAAAAACATCCACCACCACCCCACAACCCCCACCCCACCCCACACTGGGTGTGGTCTGACCAGAGAACAGTGTAGTTTGTAATGACTTTCACTGACTTGTATTCTACTGTTCTGGCTGTGAACTTTGACTTTGTCGACCCTTGCTCTGCATTGGTTATTTTCACCTTCATTCCATGGGCTTTAAATTGGCAACTCATTATCGAACCTGCCCTATTAGTTTCTATTAGTTACATGTGGCTTTGATAACAGGTGGTTGATCTTCTCAGTCAGTTTGCCACCTAGACCATGAGGGTGAAAATTACCCCCATTAAACATTCAGTTTACTAAGGCTCCTGGGTCTCTTTTAGCTTCATCGATCCTCAGCTTTTCCACCTCATTCATGCTGTGTATGCATTGCCTATTTTTCCTTCCTTTTTAATATTTTACAATTGCCTGCTTTAAATTTAATCCACCATTGTTTGACCCACTCGTTTACTCTGTAATTTCTGTGCAGGCTCCTTCAAGTCCTGTTCCCGTACCTAGTTTGGTATTAATTTAACCAATTTGAGTTTCAGAATCCAATTATTGATGTAGATTAGAAACAGTAGTGGCTGCAGTGCTGAGTATGCCCCCATCTATTCAGACATAACTCCTTTAGCTAGTATGTGTTTCCTCCTTCTGAGCTAGTTTATTAAGTGTGCTGAACCTGAATTCTGAGCTTAATTTGGAATCTTTTGTGTGGAAGTTCAGCAACTGCCTTTGGGAAGTCTAAGAACATAATAGTTGCCTTCACTTGTCACTTCTTCAAAGAAATCAAATAGGCTGATCAGGCAAGATAGTGTTCTACTGCCCTGTTGATTTGTGTTGTGTTGTGACTGTCATGCCTAGTGGACCTGAAAAAAACATACCTAAAAGAAATGTGTTTCTCTTCCATATTCTCTTGTTTAAATTCTGTTTTTTTTTAAAAAGACAATTGCTGGGCTGAGAAAATGGCTGCAACTGGTCACATGCTGGTAGTTTTGGAAGATTCTAATCCTTTCCAATGGACAAAGGCTAACTTATCCTCCTGGGATGCGGCACTCCCTTTGCATTGTATGAACATTCCAGCCAAGCCAACACAAAGGACTAGTAGATGAGATGTTTGCACCAGCCAGCTCTGAATAAAGGCTGGGCTATTTGTGACTCCTCATCTCCAAAGTTGTGCTAATGGTTCCACAGTTACCTGCTCAAAATACAATGGGTTTTTACAAGGGTCAATAAAGTACATTGTTGGCTGAATGGCTCATCCTGAAACTACCCTGTCACCTGACCAAGTCTTGAGCTGTTTGAATTATATTAATTATACTTACAGCTTTTGGACTCTGTTTTCAGTTGCGCTTTGACCTCAGAAGAGAAATCCGGACTCCAGGCTAGTAGCCTGCCTCTGACCTCCGTCTCTCTCAAAGTCAGATTTCCTGAGAGAATCCTGTATTTCGACTACAGAGTGAATTAATTCCCAAAATACAAGAATATTTGGCTGCATCTTTAACTTGCAACCGAGTTCCTAGGACCAAGACCAGGAATTCTGCCAGACAAAGCCACCTGAAAGAACTTACATTGGGCATTGACTTACTGGTTTCTACTCATATGAATAAAATGCTAATACCTTTAGATTTTGTTTTTAAGTAACTCGCAATTTGCAATTTCTTTCCCTTTCCTTCTCTGCCTTTCTACCTTGTATGCTGTTAAGTGTGAAGGTGTATCATGATCCATCCCTCTAGTTTTGAATGTGTTAATATATCCTAGTTTTGGGTAGAATCATCCGGTCCCATCGGCAGCAGTGTCATGGTGGGCTCTGGTGGGGGGGTGGGGGGAGCGACAATATGGCGATAAGGCCAAAAACCAGTTTCACGCCATTGGGGACCTGGTCCAGAATTTTCCCGTTGGCGTGCGGGGGCGGGCCCTGCATGCCTGTGCATAAAATGAGGCATGGTGACGTCGGGCAAGCGTCCCGACGTCACCGCGTGTCATCGCGATATTTCGTTTGGTGGGTGCGCATTGGTCTCCGATGCGCGCCCGCCATTAATTAACCGGCCACTTAAGGCACTTGAGGCGTCATTCCACGGTGATTTTTCAGTGTCCGTACAATCTTAGGGTCAGCGCACGGGCACAATGGGCAGGCGGGTAGGACACATTTGCATAAACCTCATCCACGGGCGGGATAAGAGAGTTCAGTGGGGCCGCGAGTGTGCTCTGCTAAATATTGTTTTTTTCAAAGTTACTGATACTTGCCTGTGTGACCTGCAATACTTCAAAACGCATACCAGCTGCTTGGTCTGGACTCACAACCGTCAGGTCAGCACTCTGCAGTGAGGAAACATTTTTAAGCCTGCAGGTTTCAGGAAGCCTTCCCTTAGCCTGGGAATGGGAGCTATGCTCTCCACTGGAGGCACCTCCCCTGAGGAGGAAGGGAGGGCTAAAAGGCGGAGGAGACCAGGAGTGCACATTCAGCCTCCAGGGGAGCCACCTTTGGGAGGTCAGGCGCAGGCACAAGGGGTGCAGGGCCAACAGGAAGTCCAAGGTGGAAGGGGCTGCAGAAGATGCCACTATCCTGCTGCCAGGACATACAGGCGGAGAAGCAGCTACCTCAATATGTCTGAGATGCAGTGCCGATGGGGGCTCCACCATTCAAGGGAGACAGTCAGCTATATCTGTCAGAAGATTGGGCCTGAGATCTCCCCTAACTGTGTGGGTGAACACCCCATGCCAGTGGCTCTAAAGGTCACAGCTGCCCTCAACTTCTATGCCTCTGGCTCCTTCCAGGGGTCGGTGGGTGATCTTTGTGGTGTCTCCCAATCAGCTGTCCACACTTGTCTCAAGCAGGTTACAGACGCTCTGTTCAGACGTGCATTGACCTTCATCCACTTCCGCTGCGACCAGGCAAGTCAGATACAGCGAGCCAGAGGCTTTGCGGCCATTGCTGGCTTCCCCCGTGTCCAGGGTGCTATAGACTGCACACATGTGGCCATCAAGGCGCCAGCAGGTGAACCCGGTGCCTTCATCAACAGGAAGGGCTTCCACTCCATGAACATGCAGATAGTGTGTGATCGCAGGATGCTGATTGTACAAGTCTGTGCAAGGTACCCAGGCAGCTCCCACGACGCCTACATCCTCAGACACTCCCAGGTGCCGGGGCTCTTCAGTGCTCCAGCCCGGCTGGATGGATGACTGTTGGGTGACAAGGGCTATCCCCTCAGAAGGTGGCTCATGACGCCTCTCTGCCATCCAGGAACAGAAGCTGAGAAGCTACGCCTCCACATGGGCTGCGGTGGAGAGAGCCAGTGGCTGTGGCTGCACATGCTGAGTCCAGCAGTGAGTCCGAGGATGAGCATGCACAGGGAAATGCTGTGCGGGTAGACGCTGACCTGGGCATACTCCAGGGAGGCAGGGACACCTGGGAGGCTTTAATCCAATGAACCTTCAGCTGGCACACCATAAATGGACTTCCAGGACAAGCCTGGGCTGTAGGCTCCATACTTGATACCTAAGTGCAAAATCTGCCTGGTTTGGAACATTAACTAAGGGCCTTGTTAATAAAGCTCAATGTCCCACAAAATACTCATAATGTTTTTGGAAACCATCCATCTGCAGAAGAAAAGAGGCACCCTCAGCCTTGGTGACATGTCTGAATTTAACATTATAACCAAAGAAACTTTAGTGAACAAAATGACAAAGGTGTTCAAAATCACATCAACTCATAAAGACCTCATTGTGGACCAACACAAAAGCACCAGTAATTAACCTATGGTGTGCCTCAGGTGCCTTAAATTTACGCTTATGGGCGCTACGTCTTGGTGCTGTCCCCTCACTGACACTGGCATCTGAGACAGCCTGCTCACTGTGCTGTCCTATTGGCCTCGATGACCTTGGTGGGCATCCTCTGGTCTGTGGAGCCTGTGCTGGCCCTGCCTGGGAGGGAGCTACCAGTTCCACAGCTGGCATCTCTCCAGTTGTTGCAGCCTAACCGGATGGTACAGCCACTGGGAGAGGGGCGGAAGAGCTGCCACCCTCATCCGGAGGGCCTTGAGAGGAGCCTGCAGAGTTGACAGGCAGCTGCTGCGCCAACGTGAGGTTGCTTTGGACCTCCCTGCTCACCATGGATGATGGGCACCGAGCTGGGAAACTTGGTGCCCAGACCATCTCCCACAATGGCAATGACCAGCTGAGGTCAATGCTGATGTGAGGGCTTGCTGGTCCGAGCACATCGCCAGGAGGCCCTGATTGGTCTCCTGGAGGAGCCTCTCCATGAGAGTCGCCACTCTATCCATGGAGGATGAATGGTGCTCAGATATGTGGCTCATAGCTTCGACGGTCGTCGGCGTAGACTCCTCCACCAAGGGCACCAAGCCAAGCATAGCCTCATGTATCTCCCCCAGATGCTCCCGCACACCTGGCTGCATTTCCTACATTTTCTGCATCGCGGACGACTCCAGAGGCAGATCATCAGGCACCGACTGAGCATGTGCCTGGTCCCCTGCAGTCCTCTGACTGCTGGCGCCATGGGCACTCTCTGTCTCTGCCAGCTCCTCTAGCGACTGTGAAGAGCCCTCACCACTGTGCCCTGGGACACTAGCCAATGATCTAATTCCCACTGAGGTGCTAGTATCTGCATTGGTGCCTGCCTGGCAGAGATAGTGTGACGCTGGTGAGACATCAGGGCCCTCAGGTGTGAGACGGGCCTCTGCTGCTCCTCCTCCCAGTCCTGCTCTGCTGATGCTGAAAGAAAGAACAAGGACATTGGTTCAGTTAACATGGAGACAATGTCAACGTGCATCCCTGTCACCCGGATCATTATGCGCTCATCCTTCCATAAGCAATGGTCAAGCCACGTTGCAAACTTCAATCACTGAACATTCAGCACTGCAATGGCTGCTGGGAGAACAATGGTGACCTCAGTGCTGGGCAAACATACCTGCCCATGGCACCCCAGCCTCACCGACACTGGTGGACCTGGGCGCTTGGCGCCTCTCCAAATCGAGGGCCTCCTGCTCGAAGCAGCTGAGAATCGCCAACTGTGCCGGGCCCATCGCCAGTCCTCACCCGCTCGGCGGCATTATGTGCATTCTTCTCCTGAAAAGGAGAGAAGAACATTGATTAGTGCTACTTGTACCTGGACTCTCTTCGGGCGGCCCACCCCAACCAGAGTGGGACATTGCAGGTCTCCAGTGCCTCCTCACCTCGCTGCTGCCGAACACTCTCTCAAAGATGCTAAGCCTGTCCCCCAACTACCCCACCCCCCTGAACCCCTTGGCCAAATGCTACCTACATCACATTAGTCCAGCCTTCCATAACAAGGAAGCGCAAGCACGTGGAGCACAGAGGGCAGCAGATCGATCGGTGCCAACCTCACCTTGAAGCTCCCCTCCCAGCAGGTCATCACCCTGACTTTGACATGTCCTGGAGTTCCAGCACTGCGCCTAGGTGCAGCTCCTCCAGGTTGCCCCCAAAACAGTCATGTGGGTCTCAGTGCACCACATGCTGCGGGTGCAGAACCCATCTTATCACCAACCTCTCAGGGTGACCCCGGCATGGGCAATATCTGCTGGCCCACCCAGCGAAGGACACATGCCGTCAATGATTCAATGCAGTCACTACACTCAGATTTGGGGGCGGTGGGCACCAGGGGGGAAAGCCTACTTATTGGGTTAAGTGAGCAATGCCAGCATGGTACTCACCCTTCCTGAGTGCAACAGGTCGGTAAAGCGCTTGTGACACTGGATCCCGGTGCACCGCACCACGTCGTGGGAGCTCACCACCTCCTCCCAGGCACGTTTGGTCATGTGGGGGGGCCTCCTCCTCCCGTCCTGGGGCATGAGCACCTCCCATGTGCTGCCACCTCCTCGAGGAGGGCAACAAGGCAATCATCAGAAAAACGAGGGGCCCTCCTGCCCTACCCACCTGCCTGGTCTGCTCACCAGCAGTGCTCTGGGGAGCCCTTCCACTGGCCGTGATTCGCAGCCTTTGAAAGGCTGCAGGAGCTTTTTAAAACAGTCCGCCGGGTCACCATTGGACCTGGTGGTCATTGCAGTCCCACCGCCACCCGCCCACTCCCGCTGTCCTCAGGAGCCGTGACTCACGCTGGGCGGGCCTGCCCGTGTAAAATAGCGGCGCAGACCTGATTGTGGCTGGCGATCGCGTCTGCGCCCGCCTGTGCCTGTGCCTGCCTGCGCCCGCTCCTGCTCTGCCTGCTCCAGCTCCACCCACCCGACAGGCAGAAAATTCTGCCCCTAATTTCAATATTTTGGCATCTCATTATAAGCCCTGCTCATCAGAATCACCCCCCTCAACAAAGTCAAATTTACCGTCCACATTGGCGTGACTTCAGAACGGCGAGCTTCTCGACTGCCTTTAAAAGGCGTGCACCTGGTGACTTGAACTTAGAGCGGAACTCGGAGATGAGTGTACACAACCTTGCAAAACACTCGTGAGCATCATGACGGGCCTCCACTGCATCCAGTAGGTGCCTGAGGGAAGTGTTGCTAAATTTGGGGGCAGCATGTTTTCTCCCTTTGACAGCAATGACTTACCAGCAACTTACAATCCCTTAGAAAGAGCTAGCTCTGTGCAGGGATGCCCTTTAAATATAGTGCCTGGATTATTGAAGGCCTGAGGTGACAGCGTGGCGGGCAAAACAGAGGCTGCCCTGCCAGTGACCCGCTGTGTTTCCCATGAGAGCATTATTAATGAGGCAGGGAAGGGGGTGATACAGCGTGAAATGAGGCAGGGAAGGGGGTGATACAGTGTGAAATGAGGCAGGGAAGGGGGTGATACAGCATGAAATGAGGCAGGGAAGGGGGTGATGCAGCGTGAAAACCCGCCATTGCAGCTGTTGGGTGAAATGGCTTTTTTCACGCCCACTACCACTCTTCATGCAAATCTGGGATGATTCTGCCCTTTGTTTCACCTTAAAGAATCTGCTGTGGGGTTATTTTTAACTTTGGACATCATAAACCGGGGTTTGGGAAACGGCCCATTTCACCAAGGGAAAGGATACTGAGGAAAACAAATTAAATTAAAAATTAAAACTATCACTGTCATGGGCCGAAGAGGGGAATAATAACAATCATTCAATCTACCTTGCCCTCGTGTCCGTAACATGACAACAATCAATGTTGATGCACAAATAAGCCTCAAGTTTACTCCTGGTAATTAGTTCCTTTATTTTACATGGAATTGCAGCAATTCTAATAGGTCTGTAGTTCTCTGTGCCTATTTTTACATACATTTTGAATTTGAGTACCATGTTAGCCTCTTTCTCCAATCTGTCTTTTCCACCCTGGTGTCCACTGACTCCTCCCAATTATCATTGCCTTGCAAATGCCTCCTTCCAGGCCTCTCTCTGTACGATGTATGGTAAGTGCCCTCTAACCATTTGGGTTTATTTAATTATTTTCAGCCCCTTTCAATTTATCTAGAACTTCCATTTCATTACAAATCATTTAACCCACATTTCCCTCGTGTGTGCTTCCCTCACGTATGCGCTTTGTTCTGTTCCTAATCAAATAATGTTAGTTCTTCCACTTGTTCAGTTTTGACAAAAGGCCCACAACCATTAACAGTAACTTGTTTTTTTCTTTCCATAGATGTTGAATGAGCAGCTGTTTGCTTCCAGCAGTTTCTGTTGTTTCAAATTTCCTCAGATAATAATTTCTTTGCACAAAAAGAATCATTTCTAGCCCATGCACTATGCGCTCCAGAAAGAGGAATTATCTCTACGCCCACACCCCCCAACAACCACCATCACCGTATCAACATTTACTGTTCTCATCAATTTGTTATCACAGAGACACGTCTATATTTAATTGATATTTATATGAAGAGCGGGACGTGGGTTAGTCAGGAGGACAAAACAATTTGTCCTCATGACTCTTCAGCTGAAGCAGCCACGTCTGTCTTGCTTGGATTTTTCTGTTGCTGTAATTGGCTTTCTTATTTGACCTGGGCAGAATCAACTGTATGATAATAGCTCCTTGGAGAATGAAACCATTTATTGGAATTTCGAATGGTTTCACTCTATTAAAACTTGTTGTCTGTGATGGTGAATGCAGAATCGCTGACCTAGTTGCCAAGTTTTCTGGATCATGGCAGAAAACTTACATTTGTCTGGATTGGCACCAACCAAAGAAATTTTGCAATAAGCAACACAATTAAGTCTGGCTTGTGGGTAATCAAAGACCATTTAGAGGAACTTTAAGAGGCAGCTTTGATCTATAGCATGGTTGTGATTTTCCTCAGGGTATGCCTTAACAGATCAGGTTAATGATGGATTTGATTTAAGATGTCAGTACGGCAAAAGAAAAGAAATCTAATATGATGCATTGTTTTGCTCAGTTACAGATGAAGACCTTTAACAGGATGAGAATGCATTTCATGATAAAATTGATTATCATGATGAAATGTTGTTGTACAGTCTTCAGAAAGTAAGTCTTCATTTTACATATTTTGTAGTGCTATTTTCCTCTGCTATTGAAATTATATTCCTCTTATATGAAACAAAAGCAGATTTTGAAACAGAGCAGCACAGTGAATTTGCAGAGGGCATGAAGATGGGGCAGGTTTAGAGACTTTGAGCTTATGAAGCTTCTGGCCAAATTAAAGATATCAGAGCCAATCAGATTAGAAGGTAATGTGTCTGCCAGATTTTTTTCACAGGTTCAACATTTCTTAACTAATGTAATATCACACTAGTTCCCAATGTTGAGATTCTGAGGCCTTTGCATGAAAAGAATGCCCAACTCCACCTTCGCAAGGGCAACCAGAAATTGGCAACAAATGCTGCCTCGCCAGGAATGCTCATATCCCAAGAATAAATTGAAATAACTGCGGGGTTGATTTTAACTCTTTCTTCCTGCTGAGAACCAGATGGGAGGCAGTGAAAATAGAGCAGTGACATCTTTATTCCTGTCCTGACCTGGCCAATCACGATTTTAAATTGCAGGAGGCGAGGATGCCCACCTGAAGCCAATAGATATGAGTAATATGAAACATGACATGAGGTAGGTGTCGCATGCTTGGGAAGAACAGGAGACTTTGGACCATGAGCAGGTGCCTGGGTTTGTTGCAGAGATTGCTTGCTGTGATTGCTAAATAACTCCATTATTGTTGTATCATGTTACAAACGCAATGCTAGGAGGCAAAGTATATGCACTTGATGTCTCTCACCTATCTGCCCCTATGCTTCTATGGGGATGCAGTCCTTTGTTAAGTGTCCAGATTGGGCTCGAATGATATCACTGGTGTTTGACTATCATTTGTACCAGATGCTTGAGCAGGGGAACAGTGGTAACTCCTGCAGCTCCCACAAGAAACTATTGCGTCTACTCTGGCCCTGGCATTCAGCTGCACGCACTCCCCCATCACCACCCTCTCCCGACCTCCATAACCCCAGTCCTCCAAGTCCTCTGCCAAGGCCCTCTGATGCCTTGTGCTGAGGACTGTTTCTCTGGGTCCTTGGAATGGTCTCTGAGCAGCTCGATTTTGAGGACCAGGCTGCTGCTTTCTAGCTCTTGGTTGGGAAGTTGGAAAACAGCATGCTAATGAGGTCAGGTTGTTATAGTCGGCCAAACCTCCCAGCTACTGTGCCTGGATGGACTGTTCAGTTCCTAAGCCATGTTCTTGCCTGGGAATAAATCTCAATCATTATGTATTAATGTGCTGCACCTTAGACTGGGGAATCCAAGTTAAAGTCCGAGCCTCAAGTGACATTCATATTTGGGCTTCTTCCAGGTGGCAGGCTGTCAGTATTGGCCAGATCATCAGGCATGATACTGAACTGAAGCAAAGTTCTCTGCCCATGGACAGGGAGACAAAATTCAGCAGGAAGCTGATAAACTTCCAGTTTAGGTTGCACTTCAGTTACCTTTGCTGTATGCTCATAAAGTAATTTTGACAGGAACAGTGAACACATTCATTGTTGCCTGGTCATTCTCTCAGCTGGAGTTCAAGGCACAGAACTTGGGAGGCTATGGAAGGAAAAGGAGGATAAAAATACATTTGAGGAAAGTTCAAAAACCACAATATAATTTACTTAAAAAACAGAGTAGACAGGACATTGTGCTGTTACGACAAAAAAAATCAAAAGTATTCTTTTTTTAACAGCAAGACCTACTGTGTTCACCCTCCTGAGGACCAGATGTTGTTTGTTGTGGAATCAAACCAGAAAGTCCACCATTGCTGGGAGTGGGAGGGAATCAAAGGGTAAAGCTATTCACTTCACATGAAGACGACACCTGGTACCCTTTAATGATGCAGATTTCTTGAATTGTTATTCATTAGAAAAAAATTAATAACAAAACTGATGATATGATTCAGAATTTGAGTTTGTTAGGCTGGTATTTGTTGATGTGATGCTTTAGCTAATTTATAAGCAGTAGCTCTGTCACTTTTTTCTTAGGTTACTAATTTTCAGATTGCAAACCCTTCCTCTAACATATATAGGTCTGAATGTGAAGAACATCTTCCTGGTTTTTCTCCCTTCCCCCTCCAAGTTAGATGAGGCACCTTGGTCATGAGACATGCAGAGGGGATTGAAGGAATCTGAGCCCGAGCTCTGTGCACATCCCATGGTCTTTCTCAGCTGGTAAATACTGCCAGAATAATGACAGGAATTGCTGGGTATTTGTTGCAGGACAGTCAGCAATTGAAAAGAAGTTACTGTTTCAGATGGAGACGCTTGATCGAACCCCCCAGTAAATGATTTTTCAGCATGAATAGACTTTTAATCTTTTTATCCTTAATACTGCTGCTCATTATGAACAAATAAAAATGATGGCTAGGATAGATCAGCTTGTCCACTAAGCCTGTCTCACATTCATGATGGCTGGAGCTTCATGACCAAACACTTCCCTCTATCACCTCTCGCAGACATGGAATCTCCTGGGAGAGACAGGAAATAAGAGAAAAAAACCCAGAGGGAAAATACACAGTGGAAAATTCCTCTCTGACCCCCTCAAGCTACCAAAATCAGTCCATGGAACCACATGGACCAAGAGTTATCTTTAAGATCTTACCAAGTGCTGCAATCTTTAGGCTCAGTCAAAAACTAGTCCAGCTTCCCCTTGAAGAGGCATGTGGAGAATCAGCACCCACCATACCAGGAAGATTTATTCCACAGGCTCATAGCTCTATTGGGAGAGAGGAAATCCCCGTGGTCCCCTCTAACATCCAGTCTATTACCACTCTTGTGTGGATTAAACACATTGGGCTGGATTTCAGCCTTGAGACAGGTAGTAGGAGTTGGGAAAATTTCCTGCTTGGCCCTCCAGCCCGCCTTGGGAGAAAGTGTCCGCAAGGACAGGGTGTTGGGGGGGGATAGGGCTTTCGATCATATCAGTCATTAATTGATGCCAATGAACCTCAAAGTCAACTGTAATGCTAAAAGGACATCAATAGTTCAGATTTCTTCACCAGATCTGGGCTATGAGACTGTTTTTTCACTGTTGGCATAGACCAATTTCACCCCTACAAAGTCACAAAATAAATGCTGGGCTGGATTTTAAGGAGGGGCGTGTTTCACTCCACTACCCATCCCCCAACAACCCCCCATTACAAAAGTCAGTTTCAAAATTACTGACTTAAAAAATGGCCACCCCGCAGCATTAATATGGTGGGGGGGCGACCTAAATGAGCAGACAGTGGGACTTCTGCCCCTCAGTGGTTGGAATACCATCTCTTGAGAGCCAGTGGCCAATCAGATTGGCCAGCAGCTCTAGCAGTCCCAGCAGCACCAAAACATGGTAGTGGTCACTCCCCGGACTGAGCAATAGATAAGATCAATAGACCTAAGGCTTTTAGGGCAAGAAGGGACCGGCACCCTTGAGGGGGGGGGGGGGGGGGGGGGGGTTGGGGGGGGTGGGTGGTGGTGAGAGTGTTGGGGGATGGGTTTTGGAGACAAGGTGTGGATGTACAAAATGGAGTATCATCTTGGAGAGAGTGCCCGCAGTGTGCACAGGGCACTCCCCAAAGGCATATCCCCCCACCTTCTTCCTGCCTTTTAACCAGCTGTGTTTAAAAAAACAGAGTTCTAACTCTTGCCCGTGCCGACCGTTCAATGGGCAGTGTATTTGGGTCAATTGGCTTGTTAACAAGCTCAATTACCCATTAATTATTTATTTAAAAATGGTGGGCGGGCTGCCGATTTCGGCGCCTGTCCTACCGATTTATGGGGGCCGGGTCGGGGGGTGGGCGGGAAGGGGGTGGGCCAGCCGCCCGTCATATTTTACATGTCCCGCACCCCCCACCCCCACTGAAAACTGATGGGCCGTAAAATCCAGCCCGCTGTCTTTTTTGACCATTGGTATCTACCATCATGATGACCTGACGCCCTGTGTGACCTGAAGCAGAGTAACATAAGTTGTTTCAAAAGAATTATAAATAATTTTAGAAAAAGCTTACCTAGTGGTACTTGCCTAGTGGTCTGTATCTGGCCCCCTAGTGGTGTAGCAGTACATAAATGTCGTTGTTGTCTTGCAGTTCTGAAAGTGTGAACAGGTTTTAGTGGGTTTGTCCTTGGCAGTCTTGTCTGAGTACAGCCTGGAAATTGTCTGTGAGCTCATTGTATATACCTTTTATGTTCCTATACCAAATTCCTCTCTTTACAATTTTAATTGAGGCTGCATCCTGTTTATTTTGGATGGGCTCAATTACTCCATTAAAACAGTGGGGGCAGGAATTTGAAACAGCACATTTAGCTGAACGTACAATGTGATCACTGTTACTGTTGAGAAAAGGGACAAAGCATTTGAAGATTACTAATTCACTTGTACATCTGTAATTGATAACTTCGTGTTATATATGACGCATGAAAAATTATCTGTCAGAACAGTTTAAGAAAATAGGTATCATCAGGAAATAATCTAGAAGAAATATTCGCCAGTGCCAACATTCAATGTTTATTGGGTGTGTATGCGAAAGGTAATGTTGAAGTGTTTGTATATGACACACCTTTGTAAATTCTGAAATGGGTGTTCTATGCAGGACATGCTTGTACTTCCCCACCCTGTTAACTCTACTGTGCTGGGTGCTCCTGCCAATGTTTGCTTTGCAGACTAGGGGATCTATGACAATTTATTTCTCTCCAGGAGTTTACTTCAGGCAATTCCACTGTTCCTCTTTCATCCTTCAATATTTTGCCTTGCTGAGGAGTCCAAACCCAATTTTAAAACTGGAGCATGCATGGTTTGGTATGATGCTTAGCTTTGACCCAATGAAAGAGCTTTCTGTAATGTTTGATTGCCTGTACAGTTAGGGTATCTGTTTCCTCATAGTTTAACTTTTATGCATGCCTCCTTTTAATCCTCACTGGATGTTTTTATAGTGTTAAATGCCTTGTAAGTGAATTGGACATATGCAGAATCACTGGAGGAGCAGACAGCAAAGACAACCTGGTCAACAAATTAATTGTGGCTTTGCCCCAGTGGGGCTGGGAGAGGTAAATACATTGCTCTGAGCCACATAAACCTGGAAGATGTAACCCTTGGGATATGCTGTGTTACTGAATTTAGCTGGATTATGAGGCAATAACTGTGGCCTCATTACAGGAGCATGGAGGACTCTCACCCCTGATCGTATTCTCCCAGCCTTGGTGCAGGTGCATGGGTATGGGTTTTGGATGGGGACATGATTGAATGCATTGCCCCCATTTGGTAAAATAACCCACTGATGCTCATTATTTAGGTTCAGACATGAAGAATAAGCACTTTGACAAGATAGTGCCAGCAAACTTGAAACTGTACCCTAGAATAAACACCAATTATTTCTAGAGAGGGCCAGGGAATTTGAGGTGTGGTGAAAGTTGCAAGGGGCAGGGAAACTCTGATACTTTGAGAATATTCCCGGGTCTATTCTAATATCGGCAGACATGATAGAGTTCATTTTCTGACTTCATGGTCCCAGCAGGGAGCTTTGCCTTCCGAGAGCTCACATTTGACATTTGAGCTCAGAAGATTGTGCAAGTTCATTTCAGAACTTCCAACGTAAGCCCCCTGAAAATGACCCATAACACCTGACACAGTGTTGGATCTTATAATATTTTCTTAAATAATAGTAAAATTGCATGGTGTGATCAGTGATAAACTGTTGCCACTATTTTGAGAACAGGGTGCAGCTATGTTACTGGATTTATAATCCATGGGGTGAGAGTTCATATCCCACAGGGCAGTTTGAGAACTTAAATGCCGCTTAAAAAACCTGGAAGTAAAGAGCTGGCATTATTAAGGCATCATGAATCTGTCAGGTTGCCATAAAATACGATGGGCTGCGTTGCTCCAGGGCCCTGATCCTGATGCATCGTTGAATTCCGGGTCAGGAACCTGGAATGCCAGAAGCTTGACCTTAAAGATTTTCGAGAATACAACCAATTAAATGGTGGCCTGCGAGAGCACCATCCACTTAAGGATGGCAGGTGGGCTCCCAATGCTGGAGGGCCAATAGGAGGTGTCCAACACTGAAAGATCGTCGGCTTCGCCCTCAGAGATGCCAGCATAGGTGGGTGAAAGAGAGAGCACCTCAAGATGGGGGGACGTGCAGGAGTCTTTTTAAAAAGGTAAAATAAAAGTGGACAAAGCTGCCAGAGCACCTTTGCTGAAGGGGAACACTTCCACGCTGTGCAGCTGTTGCCATCTTGAATTCACAGCTGCAGGGAGAGGGGTTAAAAATGATAGACGGAGCGTTAGCCCTCACCACAGTCTGCCACTGATAAACCGCCTCAATCCTTCAGCCCCAACAAGAGGCCTGACCGGAAAAATCCAGTTTGCGTTTGCACAGTGACCTTAATGGACCCTTTAAGGAGCATAATTGGCTACCTACCACTTGCAGGTGGGTAGCTGTCTCTCCCCTAACCCTTCACCAACACCCTTTTGAAAATGACCCCAAGGTGGGAACATGCTGAGAAACCAACACGCTGGCTACAGCAGGAAATTGTGGACCCTCTTGCTTCCTTTCCTGCTTCCATTGCCCTTCCAAAGTCCAGTTCAGCTGCTTCACTAATACCCTTTAGGGAAGGAAACCTGCTGTCCTTATTCAGTCTGCTCCCACATGACGGAGTTATATATCAAACAGCTATAAAGGGAAATATCATTGTGGAAGTACCATCACCACATGGGCATTAACGAATTGTGTTCCTCTCCACCTTCTCAGGCCAACTAGGGATGGGCAATAAATCCTGGCGGCACTGGTGATGCCCACAACCCGAAAATGAATTAAAAAAACATTCCTCTGCAGACGAGTGTATGAAATTGCTTACAGAATGCAATCCCTTGTTTATTCAACTGTTGTCTCGCTGCCATCTGTTTGGAGATTTCTGCTCATATAGGAACAGCTTTACAGTTTTATAAAATAAGTATTTCAATATCATGAAAAGATGAGTTTTTCCTAACAGTGCTCGGAACAACTGTAAACTGCTAAAGAAATAAAATGATAAAATAGGCACCTTTATCTTTGAATTCAAATTCCTTCGACAGCTCCTTTCAAACCTATGACCACTACCATCTAGAAGGTCAAGGGCAGCAGATACATGGGAACACCACCACCTGGAAGTTCCCTGCTAAGTCACACACCATCCTGACTTGGAAATATATCTCCGTTCCTTCACTGTCGCTGGGTAAAAATCCTGGGACTCCCTCCCTAACAGCACTGTGGGTGTACCTACACCACGTGGACTGCAGCGGTTCAAGAAGACAGCTCACCACCACCTTTTCAAGGACAACTAGGGATGGGCAATAAAATTGCTGGCCCAGCCAGCGATGCCCATACCTTGTGAAAGAATTAAAAAATTACAGTGTGAAATGAATAACGATTTTGTGAAATAATTTTATTCATTTAACCATTCTATGCTTTTATTTGTTTTAACTGCTGTATCAGGTTTGGCAGAAGCACCACACACCACTCAAGACAACAGGCCAGCATTGGAGGAGGAAGAATCTGCCTGCGTATTCTCTCCCTCTTTGAAGAAAGTGTGCTGGCTGTCATGGAGAGGGACAGAGAGGAGGCTATTAAGACTGGTGGTGCTGGCAGGATTTCTTTGCACTTTAATCCTCTTTTCCCTTTTTCCTTCCCCCTTATCCACACGCAGCATGACAAGCCACAGATGCTTTTACCACTCACTTCTCTTTCTCTCTCTCTGTTCTCCCTATACATCTCAAGCCAAACCTTGTCCTTCTCTTTCATTTCAGATGCTGAGAATGTGGCAGCCCCAGGCTTGATTTTCAATCCGACATCTGGATAATTTTTGAGTCCTGAACCCCTGCTGCATCTGTGTTGCTCGTGTGTCGCAATCTTCAAATGTAAATGCCCTAAATGGGCTGGGGATGAGCTCAGCACCCAATTTGTGGTGGTGAACGTTACCACAGGTGCTACCTGAAGCGGCAGCAAGCGGCAAAGGCAGACGGCAGCCGTGATGGGGTCTTTTGCCACCTTGCGGAAGAAAAGAGGCAGCACCTCTGAGGGCCAACAGCCTTACCACATGCAAAAATGAGCAAACAGCTAACTGGAAGGTTCTGCGCCTGCTCTGGACAAAAATACATCGAAGTACCAAAAACTTATAATTGAAAAAAAAAATCACTTAATTGTTCCCCACATTGAACCTGGCAGCTGTACACTAACAAGCATCAGACTGTTGGGGTTTGGCGATTTTACAAATTGAAAGTTATCTTCTGGCGCTCTGCTGGTCCATTAACAAGCTCCTTAAGGAGGTTAACAGTCTGTTAATTGGAGGTGAGCAAGTACGTGACTTCCTGCTCGACCCACCCTCGCTTTGAAGATTCCAGCGTCTTCTGGAGGTGCCTTGAAAATCCCAGCCTCGTGTCAGTGGAGGAATAAGAGGTGAGCCTTTTTGAAGTTGCACCCTTATTTGATCTGACTGTCATGAGTACCAACTGAAATACTGGCACGCTGCGTACTTAAAAAATTAGGTTAGCAGTGGTGTTTACTCATGGTGACTCACTGGACAAAAGTGTGCAGAAGGTAGGGCAGGGGAATAGGATGTTACAGGTGCCAACTTCGAGGTTTAGGTCACATACTGGCTCTGGTGCAGAGCACTCAGATGCTGACTTTGAGGGACAAGGCTACCAAAGAAGGCTGATGGGCATCTACCAGGTGCACTGAGCAGCTGCCAGAGAGCTCTCTAACATCATGGAGCATGGAGGAGTCCAGCTATAACTTGTTTCAAGGCTTTGTATGGAGAATGGAGACCATTATGGTTGTGGAATCCATTTTGATTGATAAAGATGCCAGGCTGGCGATAGCAAATACACAAGGCAATGCTCTCTCACCCTGCACCACTCTCTTCATAGGAAAGGAGAATAGGTATTCCTCCTAGTGTAGATCTCAGTGACCACCCTGATACATCAGTGGGCTGGATTTTATGCTCCCCACCCCCCTCCAGGCGTGATTTTGGCGGGAGAGACATGTAAACTATGACAGGTGGCTAGCCTACCACCTTCCCTCCCATCCCTGACCAGTTTTCCAGAATACTGTGGGAGGGGTTGGGTAAGGCACCCACTAGCTCACCTGCCCTGAGGCCTACTGAGGCCCTTGACTGCCCAATTAAGGGGCAGCTAAATGCCTAACTCTGCTTCTGCTGCCAGAATACAGTTGGTGTTGGGAGGCGGATGAGAGTGGGCAGGCCGTTTGTTTTTACCAACTCTGGTGTAAAAGCGAGAAGCAAGTGGGGTACGTCCTTTAGGGGGGCGGGGGGTGCCCTGTATGTATCAGGGACACCCCTCAAAGATGGTGCCCCTCCTTTCTGCCTCTCCCTGGCCTCCAAAACCCAAACTCCCACCCGCTTCCCACCCCTCCCTAGGGTGCCTGCCCAAAAATCCCAGACTTACCTTAGTCTGGCCATCTTCTTCGTGGGATTGCTTGCAGTCCCAGCAGCTGCCACTACTAAGTTCTGGTGCTGCTCAGACCGCAAGCGCTGTCAGCCAGTTTGATTGGCTGGCAGCTCTCGAGGGCTCCACTGAGGGGCAGATGTCCCACTCTGTCAGCTTGTTAAGGCCACCCACAATGTAACATTGCTGTGGGGCAGCCTTTTTTAAAGTCGCTTGTTTCGCAACCCTGAATAACTGATATAGATATGACCTCCTGCAAGGTGCCCTCCTCCTCCCTATTCTGCCATTTGCTCCTTCTCTTGTGTCTTCCTTGCTTTTTGCTCCTGTTCCCTGCCCTGAAGGCAGCCCTATCAGATCCTGCATAACTGCAACCAAACTACCTGTGAGGCAACCAA
The DNA here is from genome assembly GCF_964194155.1 of Cetorhinus maximus. Classification (NCBI taxonomy): domain Eukaryota; kingdom Metazoa; phylum Chordata; class Chondrichthyes; order Lamniformes; family Cetorhinidae; genus Cetorhinus; species Cetorhinus maximus. The sequence continues at coordinate 126,304,932 of NC_135883.1, read as the reverse complement.
AATAAAAGTGCAGGATTAATAAAATCTTGTTGTGCCTTAATAAAGTGAACTTTTTAGATTGATAAAACACACCAAAAAACATCCATGAATTTAGCTAGCAACCTGAAACGATAAACTAGCAATTAACCTGTAAGCACTTTTTAATCTCTTTTATCACAGGGAGTTGTTAAGATCTGGAATTCACTGCCTGAAAGGGTGGTGCGAGAAATGTCAATCCTAACTTTTAAAAAGAAATTAGACACATACTTGAAAAGGAAACATTTTTCAGGCTACGGATGACGATCAGGGGAGCGGCTGTAATTGGTTAGCTTTATTAAAGAGTTGGGGCATGAGCACAAAGGGTGAAATGGCCTCCTTCTGTGCTGTACGATGCCCTGACATTGCCGATCTCTTTAATTATCTCTGGTACTGGGCCTCCTGCTGGAATTGTGTTCAGGCTGTCGTGAATGAAGAGCTGGGGTATTCAAAAATGGAAAACAGGTCTAGCAAGGAACTCAGGGCCCGAAACTGAATAATACATTCTGCCTTTTAAATAAACTCAAAGTCCACATCTGATGCCAGGCATACCTTTTCCAATATGGTGGGTGGTGTACTTCTGGCTGGAAATCTGTAGCGCTCCCTGCCTGCTGTATTGGGGTCTTAGTAGCCTGGTTAGTGCCCAACCAAGTGGGGGCTGTATAGCTGAATTCTAAACCATTGTCAGTACTGATTTTTATAGTTTCTCTATTCTAATATACTCCATTATATATCATCAACATTACATCATTACATGGTAGTACAAGTTAAGTCATGTCAATCAGCTTGTTACCATGACTACAGGAGAACAACATTAAGAGCAGAAGTAACCATGGAAACAAATTTGAAATCAAACTAACCACTGACTGTGGATTAGAAAGTGAGACTGAAACAACTAACATCTTAGGAGAATTGAAACAGAAAGCTGAAACTAAGGGCTGTCTTTTTGGAACCGAAATCAAAAGCTTAAAATTAACTTGGAACTTTGTTCCTTTTCTGCACCACTCCCTGTTGTGGGAGCACAATGTAGAGCTATATGTTTTTTTTTAAATTTGAAAAAAGAAATGAATAAACCTATTTTTAAATGGTTGTTTCCAAGCAGCTAAAAAAGTTGTGGGTACTTCACAATTACTAAACGGGTAATTTTATGTAACTTGACTTAGTGAGATGGTGAAAACAACCAACGAGGCAGAACCCATGATCATTTCTTCCACCGTGTATCTGCTAATACTTCTCCTGTAGCTGATGAGCCATTTATAACTGGTATAAATGGCAAGAAGTTTGCAAATCCAGCAAAAGGAGTTAGGGCAGGGTGGGGTGGGGATATTAAAAGGTCAGTTTATAGAGCAGGACTTGACTTTATGAATGGACTGTGTGATGGATAAACAGCAGCTCTTCATGGTACACATGCAAGTGACATCCAGTTTTGGGCTGGACAGTCAGTTCTTAGCTGGTCGGGCCACTGTCTGGTACTGGATATCTTTGCATCTTGTATTTTGACCTTTTTTATACTTTTGTTTTCACACTCCCTCCCCACACCCCACCCCCACCATGGTCTCTCCCAATGGCACAGAATCTCCAAATGGGATAACATCACCGCGTACGTGATGACATCATGCCTGACGACTGTGGAACATACATTGGACCAGAGTGGAAGCAAGTTACCTTTGATCCCAAGGGACTGCCTAAGAAAACATGCTGACATTACCCTCGTACAGATTTTTGATCTCTCAGTGAATTAAGGGAAAAGCGGAGTGGATGGGAAAGTGGAGCTGAGGTCAAAGATCAGCCATGATTGCATTGAACGACAGAACAGGCTCGTCAGGGTGCCTGACCTATTCCTGCTCCTTTTTCTCATGTCCTTTTGTCCATCACCTGAGGTATGTTGAGGATGTGTCCAATTTTGGTGGCTTCTGGTGCTGGCCACCCTGAGCAAAACTTGGATGTTAAATGCTTAGAGATTAAGATGATAACTGAAGTCCTGTTTCACCACACACACTTCAGGCATAGCTAGAAGTGGGAGCAACTTAAGCATTACCACATAGCTGGTTTTATTGGTGTTTGTGTGCAAGAGTCGATTTTCAAGTCACCACTCCCTTTCGCCAGCCTGCTGCCCTCCCAATTCAAGCAGTTGGAGGCCTGAACTATTTTTGGGCCTCATTTATGTTCCGCTGATATGACATTCCTCATGCTTTAGGAGTAGATTGACAATCAGAAGGGGCAGGAACTCTGCCAACTTCAAGTGGGAGCCCAGCCAGAGCAGGCAGGAAGAAAATAGTTTGTGGGAGCCAGGCGGAGAGCTGAGCTTGGGGGAATCAATTTTTGCTGGGGCCAGGATGAGCATTAATCTTTCCACCTCACCAAAAATTGTTTTCCATTCATTTTTCCAACTATTTTTTTTTGAATGGTCTGAAGTAATTTCTTTAAGGATTGCTGGTTAGGAGGCTCAGTGCCAAGTACTAATGGGCAGAACATTGAAACATATTTTCAATCTGCCAGTGCTATACTGTATAATATAATTCTGGTGGATGAATGGTTCTTTTTGTACGCATTGCTGAACTGGAGTCCTGGGAGGTGTGCAAATGCCAGTAGCCCTGGCAGTTGAGGATAACCTTAGAACATTTGCTCAGGTATTTACATTTACATGGTTAAGAGTGCTGGCACAGTGCAGCTCGTTAAACTGAAGGTGGAGCTTTCTGGGAGATAAGCATTTGTATGACGGTGTGCTCTCTGCCACAGACAAACATTGAGAATGTGATATCCATTCTTGTAGATGAGCATACTAATATCAACCAAAGGAGCGCATATGGCCCATGTGGGAACAATATATGAATCCTCGAACCTTGGAAATCCTACCCCTCAGTAAAATTGCTGCCCCCTCATCACCTTGTTGCCCCTCGTCCATGGGAAAGTTGATTAAAATACTTGCTCTAAAAAGCAATGCATCTATGACTTGTTTAAAATAACGATGTGCAGTTATTTGGCTAATATTACAGATGCCCCTGGTCTGGAATGACCTACTGGCATTAGGGCTTTGTGACCTTAGCTGGTGCTGGTAGAATGGTGCATGTGGGAGGCAGTGGGTGCAGATTATAACCTGCTGATAGTTTGCTTTGGAAGGTAAAGTCTCTTCATTGTTCCTCAATTAAATCCAGGGCAGAATCATCCCAGGTTTGCACTAGGTGCAAAGTCCAAATCTGTGTGGTAGCAGGTGGGGTAAAACCTGCCGCGATGGCGGGTTTTCTCGCCGTATCGTCCCAAACCTGCCGCATTACCAGGAAACACGCCGTTTCCATGACGGGCAGGATCTCATTCACCCACCACGCCATCACCTCGTCACGCCAGGCACCATATTTAAAGTCCAACCGCGTGTACACATCTCAGTGCTTTCAGCCCATGACTACTACAGGGCAGGGATGTCCACGAAAGGCAAAAAGACTGCAGCCCCCAGGATTAATGATGCATCACTGGAATGCCATTTGGACGCCGTGAAGGCCCGCCGTGATGTCCTCTACCCCTGCTCTGGCCTCAGGATGGGCAGCGGCATCAGCAATCCAGCAAGGCAGGTGGTGGCAGTGGTGGTCAGTGCCAATGTGACACAGAAGAGGCCGGCCATCCAATGCAGATAGAGGGTGAACGATCTCATCCGTGCAGCCAGGGTAGGGCAACCATCTCATGACTCTAAGCTCACACACTCAAGTCCATCACACATTTACTGGCATCTCATTCACTGCCAGCTCAAGGGACATCACCACTCATTCTCTCACACATACCCTCACATCTCCATCTGGCCTCATCCCCTCTGGAGACTGTCTCCTCAGCCCTCACCACCTTGAGGCCACTTGCATGGATCAACATGTGCCCCCCCACACAGGCCTTGGATTAAAAATTGCTGGATTACCTTCCTCCCCAAGTACAGCCCTTGTCCTGCAGCCTCTTCCCTTGGCTGAGGCCAATTCTCCTCCTTCTCTGCAGCCATTGAAAAGTGAGTGCTGACTGAGGCAAGGTAGGCAAACAAACCTTGAAGTCCCAAGCGAAGTGCAGCCCGCCAGGTGCACGTTGCTTATGTGCTGTTGTGAAACGCGTCGACGTGTTTTCCCGCTGACATGGGCGGATGATCCAGGGGGGACGGGGGTGGGGTGGGAATGGGTCCGGTAGGCTGGCCTTATAATGATATGCTGATGTATTACAATGAGATTCCCGATGTCCGATGGTGGGAAACATGGCCCACCATCGGCGGGTGGCTCGGATGATTGCAAACTGGTTTCATGATGGTGTGAAACCGAATTTTGGCCTTCTCGCCATATTGTCCACTCACGCTACTGAACACACCTGACATCAGCGGGCACGGGAACTCCTGGCCTCAGTTAAGAGTGCCTGTACCGCTATACACTGGTATGGAGGAACTAGTGGGTGGGTGCCATTGCACCTCCTCCTCCTTTATTTTTGTATCCTGAAACTGGTAGGCAGTAATTGTCAATCCTTTAGTAAAAGATACAAATGTAGATGACAAAGTTCAGCCAAACAAAAACAAGAAATGACGCAGTATTACAGCTTTGACAGTATATGTTCATTTATAGTTAGGCTTATCCAAGAAAGGGTGTAAGGATAATCCCAGCAATCACAGGCCAGTCAGTTTAACCTTGATGGTGGGAGAGCTTTTAGAAATGATAATTAGGGATAAACTTAACAGTCACTTGGTCAAAGTGGAGTAATTAAGGAAAATCACCATGGATTTGTTAAAGGCAAATTGTGTTTAACTAACTTGATTGAGTTTTTTGATAAGGTAGCAGAGAAGGTTGATGAGGGTAATGCGGTTGGAGTGATGTAACTCTTTCAGAGTCAAACAAGTAAACTAAATTAACAAACTGAGGGATAAAGTAAACACAGCCCCTAAGTTAGGTTAGCTGAAAAGGTTGGAGTGATGTAACTCTTTCAAGTTATCAACAGTCACAGATTGTAACTCTTTCTAGTACAATCACAGTTCTTGGTTTCCGGGAGTGGGACATGAACCCACAACATTCTGATTCAAAGGCGAGGGTGCTATGAACTGAGCCACAGCTGACACCTTGTTGGAGTGATGTACATGGACTTCCAAAAGGCATTTGATAAAGGCCACATAACAAGCTTGTTAGCTATGTTAAAGCCCATGGAATAAAAGGGACATTGACAGCATGAATACAATGTTGGCTAAGTAACTTGAATAGGAGAGTAGTGTCGAACAGCTGTTTTTTGGACTGGAGGAAGGTTTTTAATGAGGTTCACTGCTTTTCTTGATCTATATTAATGACCTCGACCTGGGTGTGTGGGGCAAAATTTCAAAATTTTCCAATAGTATTGGAAGTATTGTGAACTTTGAGAAGGATAGTGATAGACTTAAAGAGAGGATGGACAGGTTGGTGGAATGGACAGACATCAGGCAGGTGAAATTTAATGTAGAGAAGTGTGAAGTGATATGATTAGGTAGCAAGAATGGGGAGAGGCAATATAAAATAAAGGGTTCAATTCTAAAGGAGGTGCAGGAGCAGAGAGACCTGGGCATTTATGTGCACAACTCATTGAAGGTGGCAGGACAGGTTGAGAAAAGTGGTTAATAAAGCATACAGGATCCTTGGCTTTATAAGTAGGGGCTTAGTGTACAAAAGCAAAGAAGTTGTGATGCACCTGTGTAAACACTGGTTCTGCATCCAATTTTAGGCACCACATTTTGGGAACAATGTGAAGGCATTAGAAAGGGTGCAGATAAGATTCAGGAGAATGGTTCCCAGGATAAGGGACTTCAGTTATGTGGATAACTTGGCAAAATTGGGGTTGTTCTCCTTAAAGAAGGGAAGTTGAGAGGAGATTTGATTGAGGTGCTCAAAATCATGAGGAGTCTAGAGAGAGTAGATCAGAAGAAATTGTTTCCATGATCAGGAAGATTGAGAACAGAAGGGCACTGATAGAGCCAAAGGTGACAGTCGGGAAAACTTTTTCATGCAGTGTGTTGTTAGGATCTGGAATGCACTACCTGACAGTGTGGTGGAGGAAGATTCAATCAGGCTTTCAAAGGAAAATTGGATAATTATCTGAAGGGAGTGGGACTAGCTGGGCTCTTGCAGAAAGACGGGATGGACATGAGTCTGACCAAGGCTCTGTATGACTTGGGCACCATTTCCACACTTCTGTATTCCAGCCCCACACATTCCATTTGCTTTCAACTACATTTTACCAATCTTTTGCACAATTTCTTCACTGTTTTTATGCATATAGGCTGGACTTCCATTCGTCTTTTTATGGCCTATTCTGTCAGCACTACCAACTCCAAAGTTATATTTATCTGATCGTTACATCTATTGAGAAGCTTATCACTTAGGCTGTCCTTTTCCCCAAGATGTTCTACTTCAATTCTCTCTGCACTGAATGTATAGGACCTCATGAATACAATCAGTGGTTTCTTGGACTTTTGGAAATTCTACTGGTTCAGTGGCCTTTCATGTTGCTGCCAGTCATCAATTGGGAAATGCTGGTCTGCAAAAATAAAAAGGATTCAGACTATTTTAGAGGGAAATGTCCTGTAAAATAACAATTATATTCTCAAAACAGAGTTTCAGCCTAAAGGTCCCCAACAATAATGAATCAGAAGTTAAACTGAATGTTGGGGAATCTAAACTAATTAAAGCCAGGAAAGTTTATTTAAACAGAACATTCCTTACCAGTGATAAAATGACCAGCATTAAGTACTGGCTCAGGCATACCTCGTTAGTGGGACATAAATATGTCATGCTCTATCTGGTCCTGTATAGGATCCTCTGTTAAAGGAGGGTTGAATAGGAATGGAGTAAAAATGAAAGTAACAAAAGGGAGTAAAGGACTTGACAGTCATTCCTCATTAGCTTTGTCATCTTCCAGAATCCCTATGTGACAATTAGAAATGATTGAAACCAAAAAAAAACTGAACCCTTCAGACACATGCATCATCCAAATTGGTCAATTACATGGAAAGGCTTTTTCTCTTTGAATTTTGGGTAGACAGCTTGGCACATCTTTCAGCTGGTTCCCTTTGTCTCTTTTAGATGTAGTTTGCCTTTGTTAGCTAGAAGCAGATTCTCTTTGATTTTCTCCTCCTGTAATAACCTTTACTGAGGAGATGGGTAAATGTCACAAGTACAAGGTATAGTCAGACAACAAGAGATTCTGTAAATGAAACTGTACTAATATATCAATCAGCTCCAAAGTCAGAGATAAGCGAGTCATTTAACTGCATGTGCACTTTATCAGGTATAATGGAAGGCAATAGTTATGCCAGCTGTCTCAGATATAGTCACTCGTGCATAAGGTGGAATCAGCCAAAACAAAGGACCTGAGTTGAACCAAAAGTGAAAAATCAATGCGATGTTCCAAAACTAATGTCACCATCTTAGAGATGGAAGAAAATTAACTTAATCATGTCAGTCTTAAGGATGTGATCATATAAGCCCTGGAAACATTGCTAACCTTTAATCTGTGCATTAGATTGGCTATTAAAATCTGTTGCTTTATCAAATCTCTAAGGGTTTCATTCCAATTTAATATCATCAATTTGTATGGACCTCAGATGATGATCTTAAATATAATTGACAATCAATGACCCAGTTAATGCTGAATTACAGTGACACTGCTGTGGTACATTTATAACCTCTGTCACTCATTTTGTTAAGTAATTCCGCCTATTAGTTATTTGGGTATTCAAATTGCTGGGTTACCATGTTTGTAACCATTTATATATGTTAATTGATTACAAGCTCAATGTTTAAATTTAAATAGTGATAACTGTAATCTCATAGTTAATAAATAATTGTTAGTGCATGCCTTGTTATCTGACTTCTTCGTTCATCATTTAGTCATTCATTCAGTACCTTATGGGTGTCACAACTGAGGGCTGATGAGGTAAATTGAGCTACAATCTGAACTGGATGATTTAAGGCAATCTGGTTAGTTAAATTTAGGCAGCACTTAATTATCTCCAGACTTAAGTTGGGCTGGAACCCCAGATGGTGACTTTGCGAGGAGTTAAAGTGAAGGGTTAAGTACTTGGCTGGCTCTTTTACTTATAATTGTTGAGATACTGACCTTGGCGCTCCCCCACATATGTCAATATACAGAATATTTTCTATTACATCCCCAAGCTAGTGTTAAGGAAATGAAGCAAATTAGCATAATTTTAGCTTGGCAACATTAACCATGCCCTGTGTCGAGCTGGAAACTGTGGTGATGGAAAAAATGTTTGCTTTTCAATTCTTTAAAATTAAACTTGCTGAACTGTGATAAGGCAGTGAACTAAACAAAGGCTTTCAGAAAGAATCAGGGATGGTGTAGGCAATGAAGAGACATTAGTATTTGGATAGATCTTGGAGACTTAGAAAGGATGGGACCTAGTGTTGGAGCACTCATTCTACAAACATCTTTATTTTGAAGGTTGAGAACAAGGGGCTTCACTTGATGGAAATTTATTGCAAGAAAGATCGACAACTTTCTTAATGCGTTGAAGCCCTATGGTTTAAACAAAGAGCTCAGGCTAAGATTGAGTATTATGATTTTAATAGGAACTTCATAGGACAGTATAGCCTGTCAAAATAGTAACTCCAGTCCATCTTGTCATGGGGGATATAAAAGTTTGAACACATCGGAGGCCTTTCCTGCAGTCACTAAAGGTCAGCATTGCAGTCGCGAAGGAGAAAGCCAACTGAGTGTTGGAAGAAGAATCTGCAATCAACAGGAGCTGTGTACTTTGGGGATACTGCAAAGGCTATGAGCCCTACCAATATACCGGCAACAGTACTGGACACTTGTGCTCCAGAACTTGCCGCACCCATAGTCAAGCAGTTCCAGTACAGCTACAACACTGGCATCTAACCGGCAATGTGGAAAATTACCCATGTATGTCCTGCACACAAAAAGCAGGACAAATCCAACCCAGCCAGTTACCGTCCCATCAGTCTACTCTCAATCATCAGTAAAGCTATGGAAAGGATCATCAACAGTGCTATCAAGTGGCACTTGCTTAACAATAACCTCACTGATGCTCAGTTTAGGTTCTGCCAGGGTCACTCAGCACCTGACCTCATTACAGCCTTGGTTCAAACATGGACAAAAGAGTTGAACTCCAGAGGAGAAGTGAGAGTGACTGCCCTTGACAACAAGGCAACATTTGGCTGAATGTGGCATCAAGGAGCCCTGGCAAAACTGGAGTCAATGGGAATCGGGGGAAAACTCTCCACTGGTTGGAGTCATACCTAGCACAAAGGAAGACGGTTGTGGTTGTTGTAGGTCAATCATCTCAGTTCCAGGACATCACTGCAGGAGTTCCTCAGTTTAGTGTCCTCAGCCCAATCTTCTTCAGCTGCTTCATCAATGACTTTCTTTCCATCATAAGGTCAGAAGTGGGGACATTCACTGATGATTGTGCAATGTTCAGCATCATTCGTGACTCCTCAGATACTGAAGCAGTCCATGTCCAAATGCAACTAAACCTGGACAATATCTAGGTTTGGGCTGATAAGTGACAAGTAAAATTCACCCCACACAAGTGCCAGGCAATGACCATCTCCAACAAGAGAGAATCGAACCATCACCCCTTGACATTCAATGGTATTACCATCACTGAATCCCCCACTATCAACATCCTGGGGGTTACCATTAAACAGAAACTGAACTGGACTAGCCATGTAAATACTATCGTTACAGGAGCAGGTCAGAGGCTAGGAATTCTGGGGTGAGTAACTCACCTCCTGACTCCCCAAAGCTTGTCCACCATCTACAAAGCACAAGTCAGGGGTGTGATGGAATACTCCCCACTTGCCTGGATGAGTGCAGCTCCAACAACACTCGAGAAGCTGGGCACCATCCAGGACATAGCTGTCCGCTTGATTGGCAGCACATCCACAAACATTCACTCTCTCCACCAGCGATGCACAGCAGCAGCAGTGTGTCTTTGTCTACAAGATGCACTGCAGAAACTCATCAAGGCTTCTCAGGTAGCACGCTCCAAACTCACGACCATTACCATCTAGAAAGAGAAGGGCAGCAGATAGGTGGGAACACCACCACCTGGAAGTTCCCTTCCAAGCCACTCGCCATCCTGACTTGGAACTATATTGCCGTTCCTTCATGGTCTCTGGGTCAAAATCCTGGAACTACCTTCCTAACAGCACTGTGGGTGTACCTACACCACATGGACTGCAGCTGTTCAAGAAGGTAGCTCACCACCACCTTCTCAAGGGCAATTAGGGACGGGCAATAAATGCTGGCCTAGCCAGCGAAGCCCACATCCTGTAAATGAATAAAAAGAGTTACTGGAAACATTTTTGAGCATTCTGATGCCAGATATTGTGAGGCATTAATTTGCTGGGCATACAGTGATGAAGCAGTTTTTTCACAACCTATTAAATCAGCAATTATGTTCTGAAATTATTTTCTTTTCTTCTTTATCAACCTGTTAAATCTGTAATCATTTTCTGTAATCATTTTCAATAAACCATAACTCCATTAAGTATAAAAGCTTTTATGAGGGAGCCATCAATTTGTTCTCTTCTAATTCGCAGGTCAAAGCGAACTATAAGCCCAAGCGAGTGTTTTAAAACAAAAAAAAGGCTTACGCTTTCATAGAACAAGCCAGGTTTTTAAAAAAAAATTGTTTTTGGGGTGTAGCATTGCTGGCAATGCCAGCATTTATGGCCCATCCATAATTGCCCTTGAGAAGGTGGTGGCGAACTGCCTTTGGGAACTGCCATAGTCCGTGTGAAGTAGGGACTTTCAGGATTTTGACCCATATTGAAGGAATGGCGATCCAGGATCCAGAATTCCAATTCAGGATGGCATGTGGCTTGAAGGGGAACTTGCAGGTGCTGATGTTCCCAAGCATCTGCTGCCCTTGTTCTTCCAGGTGTTAGAGGCACTTAAGAACATAAGAGCAGGAGTAGGCCGTTTGTCGTCTTGAGCCTGCTCCACCATTCAATAGGATCATGGCTGATCTGATTGTGGCTTTAACTCCACTTTCCTGCCTGCTTCCCCCCCATAACCCTTGACTCTGTTGTAGATCAAAAATCTGTCTAACTCGGCCTTGAATATATTCAATAACCTAGCCTCCACTCCTCTCCATAGAGTAGAATTCCCCCTCATCTCTGTCTTAAATGGGAGACCCCATATTCTGAAACTATAGCCCCTCGTTCTAGATTCCCTCTTGGGGGCGGTCACAGGTTTGGAAAGCATAGATGTTGAAGACACTAGTCAGACAACCAGTGGTAGTGCTACATGGAGAATTTTGGCTGCAGCTCATCTTGCAGCAATTGGCATATATGCTGAAACCTGATCCCTCTTTTGCTCTATCCTTCTTGCTCCAGAAATAATAAAAAGAGTGCAATTCTCATTGGGAAAAAAAAAACATTGTCCCAGTTTTGTAGATATTTTCAGAAATGGCAGTATCCACATGGAGCCACAAAGTCTCCTGAGCAATTAATTGATAAAAAAAATAAGAAACAAAGAAAACCTATTTCCTAGCCATATTAAACAACTGTAGTACCTCTTCAATTCTAGATCCAAAACTCCCCTTGTTCCACATTTTATAAGGGATAAGCCAATTGGTTAGCTGGTATAAAAGTTGGGAAATTAAATGAACATATGAATTGCATTACTGGGCCTTAATGTTGATCCTAATTCCCACTTGCTTCAACTTATAATTGTAAATGAACAGGTTTGTGAGTTCCAAAATGGTTGGAGATAAACATACACAATTCCTGCCCATCTTTCGAATTGGTTATGCTCAGGATATGCTCATTTATGAATAAACAATGAAAGAGATGGCCATCATCAATTTTATGGCCTCATCTGCAATCCAGTCAGCTTCAGTGGTTTTAGGGAAATATTGCCTCATCAATCAACAGCATGAAACCTATAGGGCAGAATTTTTCCATTGGCGAGTGGGGGGGGCGGGGCCTGCTCGCCGATGCGTAAAATGACGCGGGATGATGTCGGGCGGAACCATTTAAATTTTTAGGAAGGTGGGGGCGCAGCAAAATCAGCTGCGGGCCCGCCGACCTGTCAATGGCCACTTGAGGCCATTGACAGGATCAATTAACCAATTAAAGAACCTGCCCATTCAACCTTAAGGTTGGCGGGCAGGCCAGGAGCCCCGGCGGCAAACAGAAAAAACATGAGACCTCATTCAGCGGCGAAATGAGGTTTCATGTAGGGTTTTAAAAATTGTAATAAAGTTGCTCTGTAAATTATGAACACGTCCCAACTTCTGTGACATTGTCACATGAGGGGACATGTAAGGGATTTTCCTTTTCTCTATTTTTAATATTTTTAGAAGTCGAGATGATCTCCCTGAGGCTGCACTTAGCCTCAGGGAGATGTGCGCTCTTTCGTGCACATGCGCGAAAGAGCGCACTCTTGCTTTTAGGGATTCCCCCACACCCACACAGGGAGCGCGTAGCGCTTCCTGGCGGATGTCACATTGGGCGGGCCTTAATTGGCCTGCCCATGTTAAATGGCGGCGCGGCCACGATCACTGGCGGCAGTTGGCTCTGTGCCCGCCTGCGATTGGGTCAGGCCCGCCTGCCCGCCCGACAAACGGTAAATTCTGCCCATAGCATAGGGTGTTTGGGACTGTAAGGGTTTATATGGGGCTGGAGAACAGTACTGCCCACATTATGGTGTAGAGTCACATTGGGGGTAGTAGAGGTTGTAGTGAGTCTGGTAGAAGTTGACATGGAGATAGCACCTAGTCAGGACTGTACCCTGTATTCATGTGTATAGTTATGTGTTATTAATAAACAGTTATTGTTCAACCATACAAGCCTCTAGACCTCTTCATGAGACAACATACAGCCTTATAACATGGTGGCAACAGGTGAAGGACCCCGAAATTTCTAAGAATGAAGAAGTAAAGAAACTGCAGTCCAACCTGAGAGAAGTGCATCTAACTTGAAGACCTCGAATATACAGCTGGAGATTGCCTAAGAAGCTCCATTACAGGCGTGGAGGCTGAAGGGCAGAGGAAAGATCCACTGAGCAGAATAAGCGGACTCCACCACAGCTTGCGATGGTCCGTTGTGAGACCCAGATCGAAAACAGAGTCAAAGGACCTAGCCAGATCACAAAAGGGTGAACCAACTCCAGAAAAAAAGGCTGAAATAAGCTTTTAAATTCAGCGCAATAATCAGGCAGCACTGGCAGGCCGATTGTTTTAATGAGTGTGGTTGGAAGAACACTGCAACCCACAAACAGAGTCAATGCCATAACACATGGTGACCATGTGCGAATGAGCAAAAAAATCGGCTTCAATTCGATTCTCCAAGCTTAGGAAAGCAACTAGCTGGCCAAAATGATTTGTTCAAAAGATTCTCTGCAGAATTGCTGAAGTTTAAAATGGCTCTGAAACCACGACAGGAGCCCACCAAATCCTGGCAAGCCTGGAAAGAGAGAAAAAAAGATTAATGCAGCACCATTTAAAAAAAAAATCTAAAGTTGTATTCCCCTGTGCTGAAAATGTTATGGGTGGTAATCCAACACTGCCAGACCAATTAAGGCAGATGGAAGGGCCAGACCAGGTGCAAAGTTGGACATTATGGAGAAGATTTTTAAGATATATGATAACATCAGGCTTGACTAAGAAAACAAAGGATGAACAAATGAATACACTATTATATTAAGTCAGTCCAATAGCCAGTGACATTATTGTCAGACAAGGAAAAATGGATCACCCAATAGCTTTGAAGAGGTCATGAAGACCTTTGACAGCTTCTGTAACCGAAGAAGCAATGAAATTTTGGAGCAAGAAAAATTTAATAAGGGAGTCCAAAAGGTGACTGCACACAGCATAACATTGAGAAATGATTCCAAACCCGTGTGCTTGTTTACACCATGAAAAATACTCCACCCACTTATGAAGCAAGTACAGCAGCAGCTTGAAGAGATGACCAAGATGGGAGTCATCTCCCCTGTCGCTCAGCTGACAGAATGGTATTCTGGGATGGTCCCAGTTTCGAAGCCAAACGGGTCCAGTCGCATCTGTGTCAATGTGACAACTCAATAAGGCAGCTATGGGGGAAATCCGCCCAATGTCCTCGGTGGATGACAGCTTGACCAATCTCTCCAAGAGCACTATGTCCCCGAAAGTTGATGCCAACAGTGGCTTCTGGCAGGTTTCGTTAGACAAGAAATCTAAGTTGCTGACAACTTTTATCATCCCATTTGGCAGATTCTGCTTCAATCGTTTGTCCTTTGGCATTACCTCGGCACACGAGATTTTTCAGTGCCTGATGTTGGCCATCTTTCAAGGCCTGAAAGGGGTAAGCTGCCACATGGATGATGTCCTTGTCCACGGTATGACTGTTGAGGAACATGACAGTAGACTCAGCTGTCCTGGAACGCTCGCAGGAAGCAGGATTGATGCTGAATAAGTGCAAGCTCTCTAAGACCTCCATTCAGTTCTTGGGTCATATTGTGAGTAGAAAGGCATCATGGTGGACCCACACAAAATGAAGGCAATTAGTGAGTTTCCAACCCCATTCCCATTCCAGACCTTATGCACATGGTGAGCCAGTTGACGAAATTTCTGCCCAACCTGGCACAGGCCACAGAGCCTCTGTGACACCCTCTGAAAAAGGCCCAAGTGATGGGTTGGGATGCACACCAAGAGCAAGGATTCCGTCAGATCAAAGACATGCTGCTCCCACTAGATATCCTGGCTCACTACAGCCCATCTCTGCCGACTACAATCGCAGTGGATGCATCAGCAACAGGACTAGGGGCAGTTCTGTTCCAAGAGCAGCTGATGGATGCTGCCGACCAGTACATTACACATCTATGGGGCTGTCAGACACAGAGGACAGAACTCTCCGCTTGTTGGGCGGACGTGAACCTGACTTGAACGAACGTAAAATGACGCACGATGACGTCAGGCGAGCGTTGCGACATCATCGCACACGTGCGCGATATTTCAGTCAGCGGGTGCACACAGGAGTTGGAGCCTCGCCTGCCATTAATTAAGAGGCCAGTTAAGGCCCTTAACAACCTGATTGATGGCGATTTAACGTTGCCCGTGCGATTTTTCGCTCATCGCACAAGCAAAACTGGCATGAGGGCAGCCAACAACCTACAAAACCTCATCCATGGGTGGGATAAAAAGGGTCAGCAGCATTGCCAGTGTCAGTAGCGAGGAGTTTTGGAGATAGTTTGCTGCTGGTTGCTTCTCGGTACTTGGCATCTTCACCTCTGTTTGGGGCTTCATTCTTAGTAGTTCCAGGTTTCATTTCAGGACTTGTTGGTGTCTCCAAGGTCCCCTGAGGACTCAAACTGTGTGGACCCTTCCAGGTATCAGACTGCCTTCCGTTACCCTGGGAATGGGGATTGTGGTCTCCGCTGGAGGCACCTCTTCTGAGGAGGAAGAGAGGGGCAGAAGGGGAGGAGGTCAGGTGTCCCAATGCAGCTTCCAGGCGAGGGACCTGTGGTAGGAGAGGCACAGGCACAAGCACACAGGGCCAGCAGGCAGTCCAAGGCGGAAGGTTTTGCTGAAGATGCCACTTTCCTATTTCCAGGCTTTACATGCGGCGATGCAGCTACCTAAATATGTCTGAGGTGCAACGCCGAAGGAAGCTCCGCCACTCAGTGACTTCCATCTGTCAGATGATCGGGCCTGAGATCAGCTCCAACTGTGTGGGTGGATACCCCATGCCAGTGGCTCTGAAGGTCACAGTGGCTCTCAACTTCTATGCCTCTGGTTTTTCCAGGGGTCAGTGGGGGATCTGTGTGGAGTCTCCCAATCAGCTGTGCACACTTGGGTCAAGCTGGTGACAGAAGATCTGTTCAGGTGGGTTTCGACTTTCATTCATTTCCATATGGACGCTGAGTGAGCCAGAGGCTTTGCAGCGATTGCTGGGTTCCCCCGCATCCAGGGTGCCATCGACTGCACACATTTGGCCATCTAGGCACCAGCGGGTCAGCCGGGTGCCTTCGTCAACAGGAAGGGCTTCCACTCCATGAACATGCAGATAGCGTGTGACCTTAGGATGCAGATTCTGCAAGTCTGTGCAAGATACCCAGGCAGCTCCCATGACGTTTACATCCTCAGATACTTCCAGATGCTGAGGCTCTTCAGTGCTCCAGCCCGGCTGGATGGATGGCTGCTGGGTGACAAGGGCTATCCCTTGAAAAGGTGGCTCATAACGCCTCTCCGTCACCCAAGAACAGAGGCAGAGCAACGGTATAATAAGAATCATGCCTCCACAAGGGCGGTGGTGGACAGAATCATAGGTCTTCTCAAGATGTACTTCTGATGCCTGGACCATTCAGAGGGAGCACTGCAATACCGCCCAGAGCGGGTGTCACTGATAGTGGTTGCATGCTGCACTCTCCACAATTTGGCATTGGCAAGGGGGCACCCACTGGAGGAAGAGGATCTTGAGGCAGCTCCACAGGCCATGGATGATGAATCCAGCAGTGAGTCAGAAGAGGAGCACGGTGAGGAGAATGCTGAGGGCGTGGAGGCAGACCTCGTTAACCTCCAGGGACACCAGGGACATCTTGATCCAATGCTTCTTCAGCTAGGCTGCCAAATAAGTGCTACCACCTCATGCCAGGGCTGCCGCCACCATTTTGGATCTCAGAAATGACCATTTCCTTGGCCTCCAAGACACACTCAGTGCCTGCGCAATAAAGGTTCGAGCCACCCACGTCCAGCATTATATACTGGCGCACCTTGCACCTACAAAACAAAGGAAGCATCCTCAGGCCAATAGCACAAAAGTAAATGTAATATAATGTTGGCACTCACAGGTTATGAACAGAACAATATCAGGTGCTGATGGTCACACCATTAAAAAATTGAAAAAAAATGGGAGAACAAGAAATCACCCGTGGCCAGTCCCTCTTGTGCTTAAGATGCTTTGCACTTACGTTTACGGGTGCTACATCTAAGTGCTCCCCCCTCGCTGGCACCAGCATTGGAGACAGCCTGCTGACTCTGCTGTCTTGGTGGCCTTGATGACGTTGGTAGTCGTCCTCTGGGCCATGGAGCCTTTGCTGCTCCCGCCTGGGAGGGGGCAGTGAGTGCCACGGCTGGCATCTCCCCGGACGCAGCAGCCTCATCAGATGCCATGGTCACTGGCAGAGGGGCAGAGGAGCTGCTGCTGTCATCTAGAGTACCCTGAGAGGAGCCCGCAGAGATGAAAGGCAACTCGTGCACCAATGTGAGGTCGCTGTGGACCTCCCTGCTCGCCATTGATGGACGGGCACTGAGCTGGGGTACTGGGTGCCTCATCCAGCTCACACACAGACACTGACCGCCTGAGTTCAGTGCCTGTGTGAGGACTTACAGGTCCGAGCGCAACCCCAGGAACCCCTGATTATGATCCTGGAGCTGCCTTTCTATGAGATTCTCCACTCCCTCAATGGAAGAGGCATTGCGCTTGGCCATGAGGGTCAACATAGGGCTCACGCTCCCCAAGGAACTCCTCCACAACAGAGACCATGGCACGCATTCCCTCATGTATCTCCGCAAGATCCTCCTGCACACCCCGCTGGACATTCAGCATCTGCCGCCTAATGGACAATGAGGGGGGTTTAAATGCCCAGCCAATCTCACCTCCCACTTGGCATCTACATCTGCGTCTGCATCCATGTCGTTGCAGCAGCTCTGATGCAGGCAGCCTCTCTGCGCCGTTTTGGAACTGGCCGCCGGGTCGCCATTGGACCTGGCACCCTCCCGCGGATGAGGTTTCATGCTTTTTCCAATGCCCGCCAGGGCTCCCGGCCTGCCCGTCAACCTTAAGATTGGACGGGCAGGTCCACGAATTACGTTAATTACTTTGTCAATGGCCTCAAAAGGCCATTGACAGGCCAGGCGGCGCACAGCTGATTCGGCTGAGCCTCTGCCGACCTGAAAATTTAAATGGGGCGGGGTGATGTCGGAAGTTCCGCCCAATGTCATCCCGCATCATCCTACACGTCGGCGAGCGGCCCCACCCCCTTTGCTCACCGACCGGGAAATCCTGGCCCAGGTACTTCATTAAGCACAAGCAGTTCAGTGTCATCCACTTCGACAGACACATCAGGTATGTCTATCCTTGGTTGAACAATTTCAACAGGAACCACAGGTTCCGCAATGGTTACAGAGGGAACATCATTTTATTGGGGTATCTCCCTTCTTCTTAAATGATCCATGGGCTTAGGGGTGATCTGGCCCTCCACTTCTATGTGGTATGATAAAGGTCCACTCACAGAGCTTACTTTACCAGGCAACCACTTTGGTCGTCCACTGAAATTCCTTACAGATACTACTTCACCAACAGTAAATTCTCACTTATGACTATGCAAATCATGAGTCGCTTTTTGGTTCCCTTGACTTTTCTCCACCTTCCCCTCCAAATTGGGAAGTATCAGGCTTAGACTTGTTCGAAGACAGCGCCTCATCAGTAACTCTGCAGGTGTTGCTCCTGTCGTAGTGTGGGGGGTTGTTCTGAAGCGGAATAGAAAATGAGCAAGTTTAGTTTCCAATGATTCACCTGTTAATTTTTTCACTCCAGCCTTAAAAGTCTGTACTGCTCTTTCAGCCAATCTGTTAGATGATGGATGGTATGGTGCAGTCTTCATGTGTTTGGTACCATTTAGGCTGACAAATCTTTGAATTTCAGCACTAGTAAATGCAGTACATTACCTGAGATGATTACTTCTGGGAATCCTTAGATAGAAAAGCTTTGGCATAACTTTTCTATGGTAGCACCTGATGTTGGTGGCTTGACCTCATAAATGTCTAACCACTTGGAATGAGCATCTATAATCAATAGAAACATGGTTCCAAGGAAAGGACCAATTAATCTATATGCAATCTCACCCAGAGCCCACCAGGTCATTCCCATGGATGTAATAGGGCTGCCGCCGGCAACTTCTGTAGCTGTTGGCATTGCACACAGTGTTTAACCACCTTCTCAATATCACCATCCATTCCCGGCCACCCAACATAGCTTCACACGATCATCTTCATTCTTGAGATTCCCGGATGGGCACTATGTAACTCTATGGTTCCCTTCCTTGTGAAACAGCTACTACTTGTGCACCCCATTATAAGATACCATCTTCACAGAATCACAGAATCACAAAGTGCAGAATAGGCCCTTCGGCCCATCGAGTCTGCACCAACACGTGAGAAACACACATTTTGACTGCTCATTTCATGTTTTCGGTTGAAAAATGGCTTCAATTCATCAGGGACTGGTTCCTGGGGCCATCCATTTAACACTTGGCCTTTCACTCAAGACAGGACTGGTTCATGATTCATCCAGTTTCTTATCTGCCTGGCACAGACTGGTGAGGAATCCAGGAAATTCATCGCTAATATGACCTCTTGAGGAATTGGGACATGTTCATTGCTCTCCTGCAAAGGAAGGTGACTTAGGGTATCGGCATTAGCTATATGCACCCTTGGCCAACGCACAAAAGTGTATTCATATGCCGATATAATTAGGGCCCATCTTTGAATTCCTGCAGAAGCAATGGGAAGGATAGCCTTTTCCTCACTAAACAGACCCAAGGGTGGTTTGTGGTCTGACACTATCATGAGATGTCACCCATACATATATTGGTGGAATTTTGTTACACCAAAAATAATTGACAGACCTTCCTTTTTAATTTGTGAGTATCCTCTGCATTGTGACTGAAGGTTTGGGTTGAAAATGTCCCTTAACGAGGTCTACTCTGAAGGTCTTCAAATCAGGGGCACTGAGGGACGTCAGCTTTGAATTAAACCAAAGGTCTTGCTCCCACAGATAATTAGAAGAATCACTCTCCTCTTTTCCTTCCCCGTGATTTTGTTGGCTTGAAAGCAGAAGCCAAGATGTTCTATATATTGAGACCAATGGTCTGTGGCTGGCTCAAAGGGATTGATTCTGCCAAACTGTGGCATCTCAGATGAGTATATCTTCCTTTCTTTTTAATTGTCTTAGATACTCATAATCGCTGGGCGAGGGACAGCACCGGATCTGATTTATCCTCATCGCCAGTTTGTTACAGAATTGATTTTTCAGGCAATTTATCTTGGTGGAAACATTGAACTTTATTTACAAGACAGCTACAGCAGCTACATGTGTGCATCTAACTCTATAATTGAAGAAGAATTCTTTCTGAGAGGTTCCACACGCTACAAACTACAAGGTTTACACAGATCATGTGATCTTACAACACAAGATTATTCTTAAAGCTAAAGTCCTACATTTATCAAAACTATAATTACTATACCTAGGAAACAGAACCATCCACATTATGATGTAGAGAGTCACATGGGAGTAGTAGGGTGTAGTAGTGAGTCTGGTAGAAGTTGGCATGAAAATGGCACCTAGTCAGGACTGTACCCCAATGTGTTATTAATAAACAGCTATTATTCAACCATACAAGCCTCTAGACCTTTTCATGAGACAACATACACCCTCACAACAAAACCAAACCAGTAATTATCACTTGCCCAATTTAAAAAAAAAAATTCTTTGGCAATGTGGTCAAATTAAAATACATATTTACTTACCCACATGTGTATATTTTTAAATAAAGACAAGGTTCTAAGAAAAACCCTGTGTGTGGGATTGCAGTGCAATAAACACGCCCGTGGGTGTTCAACTCATTTTCCAAAAGGGACGAGCTTGTTTCTCCTAATGGCCTTTCCTGTTCCTAAACGATCGGTTGAATATTCCTCCGAAGAACATCTTGTTTTCGATGGTCTGGGAGCAGACGGGGGTGGGAACTGCATTGCTCTTCAAAGCTCACTGCCACTTCAGGGACTTCCTGCCAGCAGAGGATGTTAAATACAGCTCTCCGTATTTGGTTAACGAGGCGGTGGGCGGCCGGGTAGATGGGAGTGCAGGTTAAAAATGAAAAAGGACTGCCATGCCTAGAGAAATTGCTTATCAATGCAGGAGATTAGAAAAGACAATTCTCTTGTAGAATTACATTTTGTTTTAGATGACTCAGCCAGTGGTGCTACACGCCGCACTGATTTTCATCCACTTCCCCCCACCCCCTACCCACCCAGTCGCTCAAGGTGACGATCTGGTCACTCCAGAGAAACTGCTGGGTGCCCTGTATCAATATTCAAATCAGCCTGACTCAAAGGGGCAGAGGAGGTTGAAATCTCACCCCAATACACTTCCAGTGGGAATGTCATCAAATCAGAAACTCTATGTCCATTAAACTAGACGTACTTCCATTTGTATTCTTTATGTACATGTATGTCCATTGCACATGGTCTCAGTGCAGCTGTTAATTTTGAACTGGCAGCCTTTGTTATAATAGAACAGAGACTAGCAAAAAAAATCAAATTGGAGATCAATTCCATTACAAAACAATGGTTGTTATGGGATTTAATGCAACATCAGTGGAAGGAGGCATTGAGCACACAAGTACTTAGGTTGTTATTAATTAAGTGGCTATAAAAGATTGCTGACAGAATTTAAATCTCTTCCATAAAACCCAAAGATCAACTTGAAAAACATAGACCACAATACTTAAAAATGTACATCAGATGCTGTGTAACAATTACCGAATGGAAAATTAAGGCATAGCCTCTGATATAACTCGAGTTATCTAAGAATCTGTTTTTAAGATTATGTCAAACACTGTATGGAAACAAATTGAATATGTAATTCTGAGAATTTTGGACTATTCTTAAGGAAATGTTTTGAATAGCAGCTTTTCAGCCATTTGCATTCTTAGTCCACAGTGCAGTTTGGTAACAGGCGAAATGTTTATCTGGAACATTGCTACTATTATGAATGCTTTATTTTAATTTTCCACTCTTCAACTATGAGTCCAGCTCTGATCAAGATAAATAGCACAAAGGTAATTTTAATAAGTAAAATGTAACTTAATTGGAAGTAGAATCCTTAATATTATGTATGCAGCGCAATAATCAACCAATTAAAAATGCCAAATAAAAAATATAATTTTGAACTGTATGTTAATCAAAACCCTGGAATCCTTTATTAGAGACTTGCTTCCAAAAGGTTTTAGTGGCTGGCTGCTTTTCCACAGACCCACTGTGTGACTGATAGTCTGACAAGGAACGAGTCTGTACTGGCTATATAAATAGTGTAATGTTGTAATGAATGTTATTACCAGTAGTACAATGCAGCTTGCCTAATTGGAACTGCTTGGGTGAGCCTCAGAAATTGCAATATAACAGAAATTTCTGTAACTAGTCCTTTGGTAGTACAAAACTTGAGTATTTGCTGAAAAAGAGAAAAGTTTAAGTTTTTCATCTTGCACTCATCAGGTCACTTCGTAAGAATACCAATATTAAGTGGAAAACAACAATTTTTACTGTATGAGAAGAGAATGCTTATTGGCTGGCAAGTGGATTCTGATTGGTAGAGGCGTTGCCATGGAGAATGCAACAGTGATGGTGACTGACAGTTAATTGCCAAGCATTGTTTGAAATTTGAACCAGGCAGCTTGATCCTGATTGGTCAAGGTGTTGCCCTGAGGAATGAGTCAGTGAATGGCTGTCACTTATTTTGTTTAGCTGAAACAGGCGCAATGTGTGTACATGTTTCAGTGACAGTGTGATGCTAGGTATGTAGACTATACATCCAAAAGACCAGCAGGTTG
Source organism: Cetorhinus maximus (assembly GCF_964194155.1). Classification (NCBI taxonomy): domain Eukaryota; kingdom Metazoa; phylum Chordata; class Chondrichthyes; order Lamniformes; family Cetorhinidae; genus Cetorhinus; species Cetorhinus maximus. The sequence continues at coordinate 126,282,303 of NC_135883.1, read as the reverse complement.
TATCAAACAACATGTCCCAGCTGCTGTTCGCAATGGACAACATACAGAATGTATCCAACTAGCCCTGCTTGCAAAACTCAAAATGCAGTGTCCAACATTAGGTGTGATTCAGCGATTGGACAACATTTGCTAAATAATCCTCAGTGTGCTAAGAATTACGTTGACAACCAATTTAAGATTGTCAGTTGGGCTCGCAGTGCGGCACATTTGCGTGTACTGGAAGCTACATATATTAATGCACAGGGCCCTGTATTTTGCAGGCAGGAAGAACATGTACACACATTGCGCCTGTTTCAGCTAAACAAACTAAGTGACAGCCATTCACTGACTCATTCCTCAGGGCAACACCTTGACCAATCAGGATCAAGCTGCCTGGCTTAAATTTCAAACAATGCTTGGCAGTTAACTGTCAGTCACCATCACTGTTGCATTCTCCATAGCAATGCCTCTACCAATCGGAGTCCACTTGCCAACCAATAAGCACCCTCTTCTTACACAATATAAATTGTTATTTTTCCCTTATATTGCTATTCTTGTGAAGTGTCCTGATGAGTGCAAGACAAAAAGCTTTGGCGTGTCTCTTTTTTCAGCAATATTCAATATCTGTAAAGTGGGAAATAACAAAATCAAGAAAATTCAAGGCTGACCAGGTGCATAGCAAACTTTATTTGCCTGAATTTTAAATTGCATTTTACAACAAAGTTGAATAGTCTAACACGTTTTAAAATATTAACATCTTAAAATTGTGAATACAATATAACATCTTAAACATTAAAGAAAAATGATCCTGTCTCGGATTTTTTTTAACGTGAAGAATGCCGTGAATTTTTTTTGGTGGCGATCAGGAGTCATCAATCTTTGAACTTTCCCTTCATCAATCTACTTTTTTACTTGATAAATCGATGCAGAATACACAGTGCATAATGTATCCCTCTTAACTTTGGCAATTTCCAGCTCTGGCACACCTTCACTTAAATCTATTGCAACCGCTTTTCTGATCCCTTCAGGCAGGAAAATACTTCTGCACCAGTCATCTCTCACAACACTGAAACGAGAAAGATCAAACTTTGCCACACTTAAACCACTGGAAATTTCTACATCAACCTTCTCAACTTCAATTGGGCTGTTACTGTCCTTCACTGTCGCCCTTCCTTCACAGTCGCTGGGCCAACATCCTGGAACTCCCTCCCTAACAGCACTGTGGGTGTACCTACACCACATGGACGGCAGCAGTTCAAGAAGGCAGCTCACCACCACCTTCTCAAGGGCAACTAGGGATGGGCAATAAATGCTGGCCCAGCAAGCAAAGCCTACATTCCGTGAATGAATAAGGAAAAAGGCCTTCCTTGCTAGAAACTAAACTGTTGTTTTTAAGGCAGTTACTGATACAGCTGGGAGTTGCTGCATTCCAAACTAATGGATAAGTTCTTAGAAACCAACATGCTACTATTTTTCATAACCTGTGAAATACCAGTTTCCCCAGAGAAACCATTTCGCACTGGAATTGCTGCTTTTAGTGTTGTTGGTTCAACCAAGGGCTAGTTGACAGAGTTGGTACTAGATGGTAAAAACAAGACCCTCACATCATGGCACGTGGCATTATTCACCAAAAGCACCACCTGTTTGCACCATTACCCCAACCTGGCATTGAAAGCCTCAAGTTCAAAGGTGAAAATTCTCATTAAAATGCAACCTCCGTGCACCACACCTGCATGTGGAAAGTGTAAAGAATTAAATTGCAATAAAATGATTTTTTTTACAATTGGAAGCAGAGTGGAAAAAAAGGAGACTGTTAATTTAAAACTGAAATTGCAGTTAAGTGAATTGCAAAATACTGTGCCTAGCTGTATTGGTGTTGACCTCAAAATTCGCATCTGGGTGTATTAAACAGACAACAATTTTACATTCCCAACCCTTTTAATTCCAACCAATAAATACAATGCTGACTTCACACACAGTAACAGGTGCAATCAATGAAAGGGACACGTTATTATTTCTGCAGTGTACATGGGTAAAGGCAAGATAACTTAGATAGGAGTGTACTGATATAAAAAATTCTCATTCTATATTGTTATGACTGGGTTGGGAGAAGCGCGCAAATTATCAAGCCCCACTCCTCCACAGGCCGCACCACTAATTTAAATGTTTAATTTTCTCACCAAAAGGGCCAATTCTAGTACCCAGGAGAAAAGAGACTCTGACCAGGCTTCTTTCAAAAAACTCGGAATGATTAATTTATTTTAAAACAAAACTTCTTTTAACAAGTTGCAAGTACTGGTAAACATATCATTGTAATTGGGAATTTTAACTATCTATCTCTTCCTAAAGAATCACACACACACACACACAGGACAAACAGATGGAGTTTTTCTGCAGAGATGAGCTTTGGAGGATGGGCGATTATAAACTAAAGGATTAAGTCCACAGGGTCTCAATGATGTCGACCCGGACAGGGTCTCAATGCTGTCGACCCGGACAGGGTCTCGGTGCTGTCGACCCGGACAGGGTCTCAATGCTGTCGACCTGGACAGGGTCTCAATGCTGTCGACCTGGACAGGGTCTCAATGCTGTCGACCTGGACAGGGTCTCAATGCTGTCGACCTGGACAGGGTCTCAATGCTGTCGACCTGGAGTTCCCTTGTGTGAAGACGAGCCGCTGTTCCCAGTGAACATCTGTAAGTCCTCACCAACTGGTCTCAGCTTTGCAGGTCAAATGCAGACCAGTTACACTCAGATGAGTGTTCCCTTGCTAGAGGTTGATAGCCACACACAACTGCAGACAAGGTAGAGAGAGGGAACCAATAGGGTTCATAGAATCCAACATGCTTCCCCAGCTTGTTCGCCAGTAAGACTGCCTTCAAAAGCAGCAGGTTCACAGCTAAAGTTTTTTTTCCCCTCTCGCCCATGTGATTTCCAGCAAGTTACCAACCTTCCTTTTCAGTTTTTCTCTCAATCAATTTTAAGATGATTGTAGTTCAAAACAGCCAACCCAATTGTGGTAATCTGAGGTGTAATGCACCTTTAAGAGACTATGAGCAGGTTGACCACATGACTGTAAGACCCAATAGCTGTGCAGCATGGGCTACCATGTAAATGTTAATCTGGAGTAGGGTCTGGCTGGAGAAACACACATTATTTTAATGCTTTGTTGTCTGTGTAAATAAATAGCATGTGCTTCATTTCATATTGGTCTCTGCGTCTGTCGTTTGTTGTAATCGACTCACCTGCCGCCAGGTAAGCGTGCAACCAGTTCACGAGCAAAGCGACCCCCATAGTCAAAACATAACAACTGGCGACGAGGCAAAACACCACCAGTCGACGACACCAAGGAAAACTGTGAAAACTCAACTGTACTGAAGTAGCCGTGCCTGCAGGCTGATTGTAAGTACGGTACAATTGTAAACCATAGTCGTCGAAGCCATCGCCCTCCAATATGCCACAATTTGGCCTCATCGAACCATTTTATCAGAACACTGATGACTGGTCACATTATATTGAATGCCTCGCGTTTTCATTTTGGCTAACGACATACCGGGGAAGGCGAAGAGGAGAATGATCCTCTTGTTGACATGTGGCAGTAAAACGCGCAGCCTAATTCATTGTCTATTGGCATCCAATGCCCCAGATTCCAAGAGCTTTGATGAGTTGGTGAATCTAGTGAAAGGCCATTTCCAACCGAAACCGTCGGCAAAAACGCAGCATTTTAAATTTAACTGGAGGTGTTGCACCTCTGGAGAGACAGTCGCTTGCTATATAGCAGCCTTAAAACAATTGACAGAGCACTGTGAGTTCGGGACATTGATTAATGACATGTTAAGAAAGCGATTAGCGTGTGGGATTAACAAGGGCGCCATTCAAAAATGTTTGCTGTCTGGGACAAATTTGGATTTTAGCAAAGCACTGGAGTTGGCGCTCGCAATGGAAAGCACAGTCAGGGACTCAGAAGAAACCAAGGGAGCACAAAATGGTGCCATTCTTCACGTAGGAGGGAGACACCAGCTAGAAATGGCACGGAAACGCAGGGCTCTGCAGAAAGGTGGGAAACAGCCACCATTAACAGCAAAAGCAATGATTTAACGGATAAAAACCACATTGATAGTAGCAGAATTAGATCCAGGCAGCCTACAAACGAACGATAATTTAAAAGAACCGAGTTTTCCTACTGCCATCGTAATGGGCACATTATGTGATATTGTAAAGAAAGATTGAGGCCAAAGTTCAAACAAAAAGGCAGAAGTCATGAAATTTATATAACGGAGGAGCCAGAAGAAACAGAGTCAGATATTTACTCTCTGCACAATTTAAAGATGGGTAAAACAGAGCCAATCTATGCAACAGTAGAAGTCAACAGAAAACCCATTTGAATGAAGGTGGACACAGGCGCATCCACGACAGTCATAGGAGAACACACGTTTAAGTATCTGGATGGAGGAGGCCACTCACTAAAGCTGGAAAACTCAGATGACAGACTAAAGACATATACTGGCAAAAACATACAAGTGAAAGGTACATGCAAGGTTCCATTACAATATGGAGGCCAGTCTACTAACCTACCCCTGATAGTGGTAGCAGGGGAAGGTCCAACTCTACTTGGTTGGAACTGGCTTAAGGAAATATAATTGAAGTGGACTGAGAATTTCCAAATCAGAATGAAAGATCTACAGGAACTATTACAGAAATATGCTGCTGTATTCAGGGAAGCAGGCTATTGAGTTGGATGATCAGCCATGATCATAATGAATAATGGGGCAAGCTTGAAGGGCCGAATGGCCTACTCCTATTTTCTATGAAGAGCTCGGGAAGATTCAAGGGGCTGTAAGCTAAAATCCATGTGGATCCCAGAGCAACCCTCAGATATTTGAAGGCGAGGCCAGTCCCCTATGCAATACAGAAAAGGTGGATATTGAATTGGACAGGCTGGAAAGGTTGGGAGCCTTACAACCTGTACAATTTTCCCATAGTTCCAGTTAAAGCCTGACCAGAGTGTGCGAGTATGCGGGGCCTACAAGTTGACCGTTAACAAAGTGACCAGGCTTGACAGGCATCCTATACCGAAAATTGATGAATTGAAGCTGGCAGGGGAAACTGCTTATACGAAACTTACATGAACCATGCTTAACAGCAAGTTGAGCTAGAAAAGGCCTCTTGGGATTTTGTGACAATCAACACACATAGGGGGTTATATAAGTATACCATGTTACCCTTCAGAGTCTCATCAGCTTGTGCCATTTTCCAATGGACTATGGAAAATTTACTCCAAGGTCTGCCCAATGTGGTGGTTTATCTCGATGATGCCCTAGTAACAGGACTAACTGATGAAGAACACCTGGCTAACTTGGAAGAGGTATTAAAGCATTTCTCACAGTACGCTGGAGTATGCTTGAAAAGGGGAAAATGTATCTTCCAAACAAAAGAAGTGATTTACCAGTGTCAGAGGGTCGACTCACAGGGTCTTCACCCAGTAGACAACAAGGTAAGAGCAATTCATGAGGTGCCAGACCCAAAAATGCCACAGAACTCTAGTGCTTCTTGGGAATGGTTCACTACTATGGTTGTTTTCCCAAATCCATCGACAGTATTGACAGTAACTATTGGGTTACTCAAGAAAAACCACAGGTGGACTTGGCAAGCCCCGCAACAACAGGCTTTTATGGCAGTGAAGCAGTTGCTACATTCATTAGCCCTGTTGGTACATTTTGACCAAGAAAGAATTGATTTTAACCTACGATGCATCCCCTTACGGAGCAGGGGCAGTACTCTCCCACCGGATGGCAGATGGCTCCAAACGGCCCATTGGCTACTTTTCAAGAACACTCAGTGAGGCAGAACGAAGATACTCACAAACGGAGAAAGAGGGCTTATTCATTGTATTTGGTATTAAGGAATTCCACCAATACAGTCATGGTCACCACTTCAGAATAGTATCCATCCACAAGCCACTACTAGGCTTGTTTGGGGAAGATAAGGCAATACCCCCAATCACCTTGGCACGCATCCAAAGTTGGGTGCTGATTCTAGCTGCTTACGAATATACTTTTATCCACCGGCCAGGAAGCCAGATTGTCAATGCTGACGCTCTGAACCGATTACCTCTAAAGGACAGCAATGTGAATGTCCCCATCCCTCAAGAACTTGTCTTGTTATTAAACGTTCTGTATTCATCACCAGTGAATACCAAATAGATCAGAGAATGGACCGCGATCCAGTTTTGTCTCATGCCAGCGAACAAGTCTTGCAGGGATGGTCTAATGAGCCAAAGTCTGATGAAATGAAGTCTTATTTTAACAGGAGATACGAGCTCACCTCCCAGGATGACATCTTACTGTGGGGAGCGAGAGTCACAGTGCCTCCAAGAGGAAGACAACCATTATTGATAGAATTGCATAGTGCTCACCCCGGCACTTCCAGAGTGAAAATGTTGGTGTGCAGCTACCAGGGATGGGCACTGAGATCGAAAACATGGTCAAGAGCTGCATACAGTGCCAACAGGTGCAGAAATTGCCCCCTTCTGCTCTGCTGCATTCCCGGGATGGTCCACCTCCAGGTTGACTACGTGGGGCCTTTTTTGGGCACAATGTTCCTCTTACTTATTGACACTCACTCCAAATGGATGGATGGATATATACGAGGTGCGATCACCCACATCTGCCGCCACCATAGGCAGGTTGTGTCAGAGTTTCGCGATACACGGTTTACCAGAGATAATAGCGTCTGACAATGGAGTGGCATTAAATAGCAGGGAGTTCCAAAGGTTTACAAATCTCAATGGCATAACACATGTCAAAACCTTGCCATACCTCCCTCCATCCAATGGGTTGGCTGAGAGGGCAGTCCAGACCTTCAAGGCCAGAATGAAAAAAACTAGAGGGGGACTTATCATGCTTCCTGCTCAGCTACAGAACCATGCCACACACGACCATCAAACCCAGCAAAGTTATTAATGAAGAGACATCTCAGGACACGGTTAAGCCTCATAAGGCCAAATTTAGTGGGGAGGGTAGAGGGAAGTCAGGAGGCCGAGAAAAATGAACACGATTACTATAGTCATGAAAGAAACTTCACTGTAGGGGAAGCTGTTTTCACGAAGAAGTTTGGGGATGGGCCCAAATGGCTATCAGGTGAAGTCAGTACAGTGACAGGACCCTTGTCCTACCAAATATCGGTTGAAGGCCGGATAATCAGGAGACATGTAGATCACCTCAGGAAACAGGAAACAGATCCACAAGAAAAGGTGCGCCAAGCATTTCTGTTGGAGTCTACACTACAGGTAGCAGGAACTCCTCTTGCTTTGTAAGTACTTGTCGAACCTGTTGAGGTTGAGAGAATTGAAGATGCAAACATGCAGGTTCTTACTGGGGAACCTAGTGGACAGATAATTCCTGAGAGGGAGGCCTCAGATAAACCATCCGAAGTTGTAGAACCAAGACAAGTTTGATAAAGCCTCCTGAGAGACTGAATTTGTAAATAGTTCAATTTTGTAAATGGTTAATATATTGTAAAATATACTTTCAAGTAAAGGAGGAGGGTTGTGGTAATCTGAGGTGTAATGCACCTTTAAGAGAATGTGAGCAGATTGACCAAGTGACTGTAAGACCCAATAGCTGTGCAGCGCAGGCTGCCATGTAAATGTTAGCCTAGAGTAGGGTCTGGCTGGAGAAGTACTCATCATGATAGTGCTCTGTTGCTTGTGCAAATAGATGGCACGTGCTTCATTTCATATTGGTCTCTGCATCTGCTGTATGTAGTAATCGACTCGCCTGCCAACAGATAAGCGTGCAAAGGGTTTGTGAGCAAAGCGACCCCATAGTCAAAACATAACACAGATCTTCCTCAAATACCATACAGGTCAGGTGATTTCTTGGAAGAAGCCTGCTTGCTGACAGTTTCAAGGTGAACTTATGACCTTCTTTTAATAAAAACCCCAGGTTAACATCCACATGTCCAGATCATGCCATGTTCTCCATTTTGCAAAAGAAAAATTTAGTCTTGAGAGATATGATTCTAACAATATGTATCTACCAAATAAGTAATAAGGCAACTTAGATGCACTGCAAAGCTCTATGGTGGCTATTTAGAAATGTACACTAATAGCCTGGGTAAGTTGCCATCCAATTTTCTCATCAAAAATCTCACAAAAGCCTTTGATACTGTCAACCATGAAGAATTATGGAGCGTCCTCCTCTGTTTCAATTGCCCCTAAAAGTTTGTCACCATCCTCCACCGCTCCATGATAACATGCAAACCGTGATCCTGATCAACAGATCCACCACAGACCCAACCCACTTGACCTAACCAGGGTCAAGCAAGGCTGTGTCATCACACTAATGCTCTTCCTGATCTTCCTTACTGTAATGTTCCATCTCACCCGCAGCAAGCTCCCTGCTGGAGTGGATCGAAACTACAGAACAAACAGGAACCTGTTCAACCTCCGCTGCCTCCAGGCCAGATCCAAGGTTGTCCCATTTTCTATCATTGAACTACAGTACACAGACGGTGTTTGTGTTTGCGCAGACTCAGAGGCTGAGCTTCAAGCTACTGTCAACACTTTCACGTAGGCATACGAGAGCATGGGCCTTACACTAAACATCTGTAAGTCAAAGGTCCTCCACCAGCATGTCCCCTCCATACTGCATTGCACCCCCTCCTCCCTGGTTATCAAAATCTATGATGAGGTCTTGGACAATGTGGACCACTTTCCATACCTTGGAAGTCTACTGTTAACAAGGGCAGATATTGACGACGAGGTTCAACACTGCCTTCAGTGTGCCAGCGCAGACTTTGGCCGCCTGAGGAAGAGAGTGTATGAAGACCAGGACCTCAAACCAGGCACCAAGCTCATGGTCTACAGAGCAGTAGTGATATCTGCCCTTCTATATGGCTCAGAGGTGTGGACCGTGAACAGCAGGCACCTCAAAACTCTGGAGAAGTACCACCTGTGCTGCCTCTGCAAGATTCTGTAAATCCATTGGCAGGATAGGCGCACCAACATCAGTGTTCTCGCTCAGGCCAACATCCTCAGCATCAAAGTGTTGGCCACACTCGATCAGCTCCACTGGGTGGGCCACATCATTCGCATGCCTGACACAAAACTTCCAGAACAAGCACTCTTCTCCGAGCTTTGACACAGCAAGGGGGAAGAGGAAATGCTTCAAAGACACCCTCAAAGCCTCCTTGAAAAAGTGCAACATCCCCACTGACATCTGGGAATCCCTGGTCCAAGAAGTGGAGGGTAAGCATTCGGGAAGGAGCTACACACCTCGAGTCTCATCACCAAGGACGAGCTGAAGCCAAGCGTCGACAGCGAAAGGAGCGTGTGGCAACCCAGGCACCCCACCCATCAGTAGCCCCACCACCGTCTGCCCCACCTGTGACAGAGACTGTAGGTCACACATTGGACACTTCGGTCACCTGAGGACTCATTTTTAGTGTGGAAGCAAGTCACCCTCGACCCCCCAGGACACGCAAATGAAGTAGATTCTCACCTTCCCTGTCTGTAAGTACCGAGCAATTAATTGGAAACTAGCTTGAAAATCTTTGCTATCAGTCGTGTCCTACCCAAAGCTCCAATGTGGGACATTGCTACTGCTGATAAATTCGAAAGAAATTGTTACCACATCTTCACGTTGGAAAATAATGCTGTGAGCGCACGGTGAAACTTTATCCATTTGTTTGAAACAGCATGTGACAATAACTGTAGTTCATTAAATACAAACATTTTCCATATGACAAGGAAGACCATTCATGGGGATACGGTTGAGGAGGGGTGGTCGGGGGAGACAGGGAGGGAGTGAAATTAGTCTTGGCAGCGCAACAAAACGGGGAATAGCAAACCAACAAAGTCCTTTTACATCCCATTTCCTTTTTGAAGTCAGTGGAATGGGGTGTAAAATAGGCCGCCACCAATCTAACCAGTCTAACATGATAAATTATAATATTCTTTTGTTGTACTGGATCTGTGCTCACTGAGGTGAGGAATGTTAATACTGAGGCCTGAACGCCCTCCGTATCATGCACCCAATGTCAGCATCAAGAATTCCCAGACCAGGTTTGATGCAGTGTAAAGCTTTTGCCCAAAACTATGCCTCAGCCCATCTTCTACAATATCACTGGGACCCAGAACAGTTAGCCATTGATCTCTCATGGTGAGATTGCCAATTCTATACTGAATGAGAGACAGTTTTCTAGCACAGGCTTCTGCCCACTGGGACTGCTCTCTGACTGCCCAGATTCACATAGGATCCATACAACCAACGAACAGAGCAGACTTTAATCTTACCTGGATTCAAAGCCAAGCTCCAGAACTGCAAGGCTGTGGCTAATCCAATGCACCACTGTAAGAAATTGTTATGAGATTAATTTGAGAATTTTCTAAAATGAGTTAAGAAACTGGATACAATTTGCACTTTTGCAAGGTTTTAAAGATGCAAGTTCTTTGATGTAGTTTTTCTGTTACCTTTTGTGATTCCTTTCTCCAGATTACTAGAGTTGCTTTGGATAATTTTTATCTTCACTGAAAGGTAAAATGAGCTTCCGTTAATAACTAGAAATTCCTGATAATGATATTAACAGACAAATGCTTATTGCATTTACAGGACATTCACCTCCCTTCTAATTAAAATGTGGTTAGCCTGCTTATTTTAAAATCCTCATTCAAATACAAGTTAATGGGCTGGAAGTTGGATGGTTACTACAATGGGTGAGTAATCAGCTCCGCTTTCGAAGTGAAAATTACTTCATTTCTCCAGAGTTGGAAGGTTATGAAGTAAATAGAGGACTACAACAACTTCCAGGTCTGGGAGTGGACCTGATAGCACAACAAAACCATGGCCTGGGATTTGTAGGGAAGACTTTGGAAAGTTCCTGATGCACGTCGTTATTAATACATTAAAAAAAATCAATTTGTGGTGAGGAAGAAATATGGCGTGAGATGTGAATTGCTTGAAATGATTTGCGTCACTGTGCTGGTAAAAACCGTAGCTTGCCATCACCATCCCCTTGAGTGCCAAGAAACTGCTGCATTTTGCTATAAGTATGATTGAACTTTGCCACAGAGAGTTAGGGCTGTTAATTCACGGTTGTGCCCAGTTAATGAGGTAATTTATGGTCTTCCACTTTGAAACCAATTAGCAATTAATGATAACTATTTTGCACATTTCACATAAAACATGCAAGTAGGATGGAAGTTAAACTGGGGGAAATTAAAATGGAAGTAACTCCTTCGCAAAGGAAAAGAAAATACATAAGAAACACAACTAAATGATCATATAATTAAATCAACTGAGAGGAAGAAAGACCATGTACTGTAAAATGCTTTATTGGACATGAATGTCACTGATAGAGAACACATGGACCAGTAATTGGTTGGCAAAGCAACATTTCTGGCCAGCTGAGAGGAAGATCATCAAATTTGATTTGTTGTGAATTTCTATAAAATATATGGCTTTCATGTATAGGCAGCAGCTGCCTTCACTTTCTGAATTTCATAAGTAAAATACCACACAGGACCTCACCTTATTCATAAGTTTATGTCATGTTCCATAAGCAAAACAAAGAACTCCAGACTTTCCTGCATGCAATTTGGTGATATTTTAATCAATCTTTTTTGAATAATATTCCCATGCTACCACTTCAGAGCTTTACTAACCATTAAAATCCTTAAATTAAGGAAATGGGCTATTGGTCCTGGCGTGAAGGGTGAGGGGAAAAATCCAACTCACAACATTCACCATGAGATGCCACACTCCAGCAAATTCTAGGCCCTTGTGTATGCTTTTTCTGGTTGAATTTACCTGTGTGTTCTGACACTGAAACCTCTGTAGCACATTGTTTGTGCAACAAACATATTGAAAATTGTCAGAACATTCATTACATAATTGTTTTCCATATGGTGACTGATTTGATTTTGCAAGGTTCCACCAACAGTGTGAGAGCTAGCTCACAGGTTGCATGCATGACTTGGAAAATAAAGTCCAACCTTGCATAATGAACTAACTGATGATTTGAGAGCAAATAATGAAGTTGTGCTACTACTACTAAGCAAAGTCTCCTTTTAATTTGCAAATGATAAAATGCCCTTGGGGAATTTTGCGTTCCCAGAGAAATGGGGGAAGAGAAGATATGGCAGAAGGCCGACAGAAACGCCATGGTGTTTCACTCCAATGTTTGTGAAGGGCAGCATATTCTTATTTATTTTCTTTTGAAAAGAGGAGGCACATCTTTCACTGGATGCCAATTGCAAGGCATCATAAATGGCACTCATGAGCATCAGAGTTCTTCATATCAACCCCAGGTTTGGTTCCGAGGACTGGCAGGCACAGTTTAGTGGCCACCTTCTTGGTGAAGTGCAGCTGTTCCTGGATTAGGTTCAGGTGAGTTTGTGTGTGTGCGTGTTAAATCCCCTAAAAGTGGCATTGGTTCAGGATCCCGACACCATCCCATTTTTTGATAAGATGCCTAACTTTTAAGGTTAGTTGTTGGTTTGTAACATCTATGGATTTTATTGTGAACCACTTTTTAAACATTTCAGTTTGAATTTCTGTTAGTGAGACAATGGGCAGTCAAGGTGGTTGGGATATGTTACAGGATGGCAGCTGTTGTTTGTGAGAAACTATACTTAATGGTTTTATGACTTTAAGTTGCCTGAGAGTTTGGATTCAGCAGCTCTGCATTTGAATAAATGGCTGAAAGGTAGCTTACTTATTCTATCTTTAAACAAAACCATGCATTGATTTAATTGATTATATTTGTAGGGCAGACCATCTGTATTAGAGGGAAACTTTTCTTTTTTTTCTGACATTATTGTAGGAAGTGCTTTTAACAGGACTGTCCCGGCAGACCAATCGTGTCAGCCTGCTCCTGCCTCATGGAACTCATTTCTTGCTATCTTGACACCATTCTCTCTCCCCTTGTCCAGTCCCTTCCCACCTACATCCGTGATTCCTCTGACACCCTACATCATATCAACAATTTCCAGTTCCCTGGCCCCGACCGCCTCCTTTTCACCATGGACGTCCAATCTATCTACACCTCCATTCCCCACTGGGATGGTCTGATGGCTCTCCGCTTCTTCCTCGAACAGAGGCCCGAACAATCCCCATCCACCACTACTCTCCTCCGTCTGGCTGAACTTGTTCTCTCACTGAACAATTTCTCCTTAAACTCCTCTCACTTCCTCCAAATAAAAGGTATGGCTATGGGTACCCGCATGGGTCCCAGTTATGCCTGTTTCTTTATGGGATATGGGGAACATTCCTTGTTCCAGTCCTACTCTGGCCCCCTCCCACAACTCTTTCTCTGGTACATCGATGACTGCTTCGGTGCTGCTTCATGCTCTCATCTGGATCTGGAAAAATGTATTAATTTTTCTTCCAATTTCCACCCCTCCATCATTTTCACATGGTCCATCTCTGATACTTCCCTTCCCTTCCTTGGCCTCTCTGTCCTCAATTTCTGGTGATAGACTGTCCACCAATATTCATTACAAGCCTACCGACTCCCACAGCTACCTCAACTACAGCTCCTCACACCCCGCTTCCTGTAAGGACTCCATCCCATTCTCTCAGTTCCTTTGCCTCCGTCGCATCTGTTCTGATGATCCCACTTTCAAAAATAGTTCCTCTGACATGTCCTCCTTCTTCCTTAACCGAGGTTTTCCACCCATGGTGGTTGACAAGGCCCTCAACCATGTCTGGCCCATCTCCTGTGCATCCGCCCTCACACCTTCCTCTCCCTCCCAGAAACATGATAGGGTCCCCCTTGTCCTCACTTATCACCCCACCAGCCTCCGCATTCAAAGGATCATCCTCTGCCATTTCCGCCAACTCCAGCATGATGGCACTATCAAACACATCTTCCCTTCATCCCCCCGGCTGGCATTCCGCAGGGATTGTTCCCTCCGGGATACCCTGGTCCACTCCTCCATCACCCCCTACACCTCAACCCCTTCCCACGGCACCGTCCCATGCAACCGCAGAAGGTGCAACACCTGCCCCTTTACTTCCCTTCTCCTCACTGTCCAAGGGCCCAAAGCGAAGCAGCATTTCACTTGCACTTCTCTCAATTTAGTCTATTGCATTCGCTGCTCCCAATGCGGTTTCCTTTACATTGGAGAGACCAAACGCAAACTGGGTGACCGCTTTGCGAAACACCTTTGGTCTGTCCGCAAGCATGACCCAGACCTCCCTGCCACTTGCCATTTCAACACTCCACCCTGCTCTCATGCCCACATGTCCGTCCTTGGCCTGCTGCATTGTTCCAGTGAAGCTCAACGTAAACTGGAGGAACAGTACCTTATCTTCCGACTAGGCACTTTACAGCCTTCCGGACTGAATATTGAGTTCAACAATTTTAGATCATGAACTCTCTCCTCCATCCCCACCCCCTTTCTGATCCCCCCTTTTCCCAATAATTTATATAGATTTTTCTTTTCCCACCTATTTCCATTATTTTCAAATGTATTTCCATCCATTGTTTTATCTCTACCTTTTAGCCTATTTCGATCCCTCCCACCACCCCACCCCCACTAGGGCTATCTGTACCTTGCTCGTCCTTGCTTTCTACCCTTAATGTCACCTAGTATCACATTCGTTAGATAATATCACCACCTTCAACACCTCTTTGACCTTTTGTCTATGACATCTTTTGGTTATCTCCACCTATCACTGGCCCTCTATCCAGCTCTACCTGTCCCACCCCCCTTAAACCAGCTTATATTTCACCTCTTTTCTATTTTTCCTTAGTTCTGTTGAAGAGTCATATGGACTCGAAACGTTAACTGTGTTCCTCTCCGCAGATGTTGTCAGACCTGCTGAGTTTTTCCAGGTATTTTTGTTTTTGTTTTGGATTTCCAGCATCCGCAGTTTTTTGCTTTTATCTTAGTTTTTAACATTTGTTTGAAACTGCTCTGTATCTAAAGGAAATGTATCATTTGTTCACAATGGAATGTAAACTCTGGAGGCCCAGGGGAAAAGGGATGGACCTCTGTTTTTAGTCTCTATGGCTCTAGTAATAGAAGGGGAGTGACATCAGATGACTCACACCCTAAGCCAATGGAAGAGGTGAATTTAGACTACTTCCAAATAAGGGATTCTGGAATAATGAGAGGTGGGCATAAAAGTTGGAAAATTGGAGTCTTTGTTGGCACAGTGTTACCAGGGCTTCTGCGGTATGATTCTTCTGAACACAATTCAACATCACTTCAGAGATATTGTGTGGACCTACCACTGTGCTAAATGGGATAGATCTAGCAATTCAAGATTGGGCATCCATGAGGTGTTGTGGGCCATTAGCAGCAGCAGAATTGTACTCGGACACAATCTGTAACCTCATGGCCCGGTATATCCCCCACTCTACCATTGCCATTAAGCCAGGGGATCAACCCTGGTTCAATGAAGAACGCAGCAGGGCATGCCAGGAGCTGTACCAGTAGCATACCTAAAAATGAGGTGTTAACCTGGTGAAGCTACAACACAGGACCACTTGTGTGCCAAAGAGCGTAAGCAGAAAATGATAGACAAAGCTAAGAAATTCCACAACCAACAGATCAAATCTAGGCTCTGCAGTCCTGCCACATCCAGTTGTGAATGGTGTGGACAATTAAACAACTCACTGGAGGAGGAGGCTCCACAAATATCCCTATCCTCAATGCTGGTGGAACCCAGCACATCAGTGCAAAAGATAAGATAAGATCAAAAGATAAGACTAAAGCATTTGCCACAATCTTCAGCCACAAGTGCTGAGTGGATAATCCATTTTGGCCTCCTCTGGAGGTCCCTAGCATCACAGATGCCACTCTTCAGCCAATTTGGTTCACCCTACATAATATCAAGGAACGGCTGAAGGCATTGGATACTGCAAAGGCTATGGGCCCTGACAATATTCTGGCAATAGTATTGAAGACTTGTGCTCTAGAACATGCCGTGTCCATAGCCAAGCTGTTCCAGTACATCTACAACACTGGCATCTACCCGGCTATGTGGAAAATTGCCCAGATATGTCCTGTACACAAAAAGCAGGACAAATCCAATCCAGCCAGTTACCGCCCCAACAGTCTACTCTCCATCATCAGTAAAGTGATGGATGGGGTCATCAACAGTGCTATCAAGCGGCACTTGCTTAGCAATAACCTGCTCACTGATGACCAGTTTGGGTTCCACCAGGGCCACTCAGCTTCTGACCTCATTACAGTCTTAGTTCAAACATGGACAAAAGAGCTTAACTCCCGAGGTGAGGTGAGAGTGAGTGCCTTTGACATCAAGGTAGCATTTGACCAAGTGTGGCATCAAGGAGCCCGAGCAAAATTGGAATCAATGGGAATCAGGGGGAAACTCCCTGCTGGTTGGAGAATACCCAGCGCAAAGGAAGATGGTTGTAGTTGTAGGTCAATCATCTCAGTTCCAGGATATCACTGCAAGAGTTCATAGAAACATAGAAACATAGAAAATAGGAGCAGGAGTAGGCCATTCAGCTCTTCGAGCCAGCTCTGCCATTCATTATGATCATGGCTGATCCTCTATCTCAACGCCATATTCCCGCTTTCTCTCCATACCCCTTGATGCCCCTAATATCCAAAAAATGATCAATTTCCTTCTTAAATATACTCAGTGACCTGGCCTCCACAGCCTTCTGTGGTAGAGAATTCTACAGGTTGACCACCCTCTGAGTGAAGAAATTTTTCCTCATCTCAGTCCTAAATGGCCTGCCCCATATCCTGAGACAGTGGGCCCTGGTTCTAGGCTCCCCAACCAGGGGAAACATCCTCCCTACATCTGGTCTGTCTAGCCCTGTTAGAATTTTATATGTTTCAATCAGATCCCTTCTCATTCTTCTAAACTCTACAGGCCCAGTTGAACCAATCTCTCCTCATACGACAGTCCTGCATCCCCGGTATCAGCCTATTGAATCTTTGCTGCATTCCCTCTATGGCAAGAATATCCTTTCTTAGGTAGGGAGAACAAAACTGCATGTGATATTTTTGGTGTGGTATCACCAAGGCCTTGTATAACTGTAGTAAGACATCCCTACTTCTGAACTGAAATACTCTTGCAATGAAGGCCAACATGCCATTTGCCTTCCTAATTGCTTGCTGCACCTGCCTGTTTACTTTCATTGACTGGTGTACAGGACACGCAGATCCCTTTATACATCCACATTTCCCAATATATCACCATTTAACATATACTCTGCCTTTCTGTTTTTCATATTGAAGCGTATAACTTCACATTTATCCACGTTGTACTGCATCTGCCAGGTGTTTACCCACACACAACTTGTCTAAATCGCCCTGAAGCCTCCTTGCATTCTCCTCACAACTCACAAACCTGTTCAGTTTTGTGTCGTCAGCAAACTTGGAAATGCTTCATCAATGACTTTCCTTCCATCATAAGGTCAGAAGTGGGGATGTTCGCTGATGATTGTGCAATGTTCAGCACCATTTGCGACTCCTCAGACACTGAAGCCCACATCTCATACATGTCCAAATACAGCAAGACCTGGACAATATCCAGGCTTGGGCTGACAAGTGGCAAGTAACAGTCACCCCACACAAGTGCCAGGTAATGACCATCTCCACAAGAGAGAATCTAACCATCGCCCCTTGACATTCAATGGCATTACCATTGCTGAATCCCCCACTATCAACATCCTGGAGGTTACCATTGACCAGAAACTGAACTGGACTAGCCATATAAATACTGTGGCTACAAGAGCAGGTCAGAGGCTAGGAATCCTGCAGCGAGTAACTCACTTCCTGACTACTCAAAGCCTGTCCACCATCTACAAGGCACAAGTCAGGAGTGTGATGGAATACCCCCACTTGCCTGGATGAGTGCAGCTCTCACAACACTCAAGAAGCTTGACACCATCCAGGATAAAGCAGCCTGCTTGACTGGCACCCCATCCACAAACATTCACTCTCTCCACCACCAATGCACAGTAGGAGCAGTGTGTACCATCTACAAGGTGCACTGCAGGAATTCACCAAGGCTCCTTTGACAACACCTTTCAAACCCATGACCACTACCATCTAGAAGGTCAGGGCAGCAAATTCATGGGAACACCGCCACCTGGAAGTTCCCCTCCAAGCCACTCACCACCCTGACATGGAACAATATCACTGTTCCTTCACTGTTGCTGGGTCAAAATCCTGGAACTCTCTCCTTAACAGCACTGTGGGTGTACCTACGCTACATGGACTGCAGCGGTTCAAGAAGGCAGCTCACCACCACCTTCTCAAGGGCAATTAGGGATGGGCAATAAATGCTGGCCTAGCCAGTGACGCCCACATCTCATACATGAATAAAAAATAACTTACATCGGTTTTCAGTTAAGCAAAGCCTCAGTTTTAAAATTGTCATTCTTATTTTCAAAACACAACTGGTCTTCACCCCTCTTCGTCTCTGCAAACTTCTCCAACAACACAACCCTTCAAGGTATCCACTTTTTCTGGTCTCTTCAGCATCCTCAATTTTAATAACTCCACCACTGGAAACTGTGGGTGGAATTTTCCGTGTCTGCTGGTATCGGGTGTGTTTGACGGCGTGAGCGGACAATATGGCGAGAAGGACAAAAATTGTTTCACAACGTCATGAAACCAGTTTGCAATTGTCTGCTCTGCCTGTCAATGGTGAGGTGCGTTTCCCACCATTGAATGTTGGGGTCCTCATTGTAATACGTCTGAATATCATAAGCCCATTCCGCTGGAATCATCCACCATGCCGGCGGGAAAACACACGCTTGTTCAGAACATGTCTGGACAAGTGTGATGTGCAGAAGTCGGGACTTACCATCAGGTGGCATCTGAGGAGCAGAGGATGCTGGAGCCCTACAAGAACGCGACCCTGGAGGAACGTCCATGGGTGGATTCTCGTGGACATGGCTCTGCCACGAAGTAGCTGACGGAAGGTGGAAACCACCATTGAGGGTCTTCTCACAATGGATGATGGTCAAAGGGGTGGAGAGGAAGATCCAGCTATGTTTGGGAGAGGAGGATGTACTGGGGAGTGGGTAGGAGAGAAAGATCTAGGAAGAGAAAGGGGAGGAAGGTGTGTTGGGGAGGATGAAGTTGGTGGGGAGGGGTGAACAAAGGTATCAGGAGGTGAGGTTGGTCGGGGGGAGCAAAGGTGTAGGGGTTGAGGTTGGGAGGGGGGTGGGAGTGGGGTTGGAGAAGGGGGTATTGGGGGAGGAGACGGCAACTGGTGAGATACGTGTAAGAGCAAGAAGGGGTAAGGGAAGGAGTTCAGAGAGGGGAAGGAGTCCAGGGGACCCCAAGGAATAGGGGTGGAGGAAGAGGTAAAGTTGGAGGAAGGAGTGAGGAAGGGGCAAGGACTAAGCGGGGGTGGGAGGGACTTTGGGGTGGGGGGAGTCCAGTGGGTGGGAAGGAGTTAAGCACATAAGAACATGAGAACTAGGAGCAGGAATGGCAATTCAGCTCCTCGAGCCTGCCCCGCCATTCAACACGATCATGGCTGATCTCATTTCGGCCTCAACTCCAATTTCCCGCCCTTTCCCCATAACCTTTCAACCTGTTACTAATTAAAATCTGTCTACCTCCTCCTTAAATTTATTCAGCGTCCTGGCATCCGCTGCACTCTGAGGTAGTGAATTCCACAGATTCACGACCCTTTGAGAAAAGTAATTCCTCCTCATCTCTGATTTAAATCTACCACCCCTTAGCCTAAAACTATGGCCTCTCATTCTAGAATGCCCCACAAGGGGAAACATCTGCTCCATGTCTACTTTGTCTATCCCTTTAGCACCTTATACACCTCAATTTGATCTTCTCTCATCCTTCTAAACCCTAGTGAGTATAGGCCTAAACTTCTCAATCTCTCTTCATAAGACAAGCCCCAAATCTCTGGAATTAATCTAGTGAACCTCCCCTGAACAGCCTCCAATGCAACTACATCCTTCCTCAAGTAAGGGGACCAAAACTGTGCACAGTACTCCAGGTACGATCTCACTAATGTTTTGTACAGTTGCAACAACACGTCCCTATTTTTATACTCTATTCCTTTAGCAATAAATGCCAAAATTCCATTTGCCTTCCTTATTACCTGCTGTACCTGCATACTAGGTTTCAGCGATTCATGCACGAGGACACCCAGATCCCTCTGCACTGAAGCATTCTGAAATTTCTCTCCATTTAAATAATAAGTCACCTTTTTGTTCTTCTGACCAAAATGGATAACCTCACACTTATCCACGTTAAACTCCATCTGCCAAATTTTGGCCCATTCACCTAATCTGTCCATATCGATTTATAAATTTCTTATTTCTTCATTGCAACTTACTTTCCCACCTATTTTGGTGTCATCTGCAAATTTAGCTATAGTACCTTCTTTCCCTGAATCCAAGTCATTAATATAGATTGTAAATAGTTGGGGCCCAAGGACCGAAATCTGTGGCACCCCACTAGTTACAGCCTGCCATCCAGAAAAAGACCCATTTATCCTGACTCTCTGTTGGTTAGCCAACCCTATATCCAAGCTAATATATTACCCCTAGCTCCGTGTGATCTTATCTTGTGTATTAATCTTTTGTGCGGCACCTTATCAAATGTTTTCTTGAAGTCTAGATATACTACATCTACAGGATCCCCATTATCCACTTTGTGTGTCACATCTTCAAAGAATTCTAGCAAGTTAGTCAAACATGATTTACTCTTCATAAAACCATGCTGACTCTGATGGATTGCATTTTGACTTTCCAAATGCCCCATTACTACTTCCTTAATAATGGATTCCAACAATTTCCCAACGGCAGACGTAAAGCGAACTGGTCAATAGTTTCCTACTTTCTGCCTCCCCCGCTTTTTGAATATTAGCAAGGTCCCACATGGCAGATTGGTCAGGAAAGTAAAAGCCCATGGGATTCAGGGTAATGTGGCAAACCGGATAAAGGGTTGGCTTTGTAACAGGAAACAAAGGGTAATGGTCGATGGATGCCCTTGCGAATGGAAAGTTGTCTCAAGTGGTGTTCCACAGGGCTCGGTGTTGGGACCCTTGCTGTTTGTGTTATATATTAACGATTTGGACTTGAGCGTGGGGGGCACGATTGGAAAATTTGCAGAAGACACAAAGAGTGGCCGAGTAGTGGATAGTGTAGAGGATATCCATAATCTCCAAAACGATTTAGATGGGTTGGTGGAGTGGGCGGTAAAGTGGCAGATGGATTTTAACATAAAGAAGTGTGAGGTCATACATTTAGGGAGGTCAGACAGTTACAGGGATTACACAATAAATGGGAATATACTAAGAGGGGTAGATGAAGTGCAAAATCTTGGCGTACAAGTACACAGGTCCCTGAAGGCAGCAGTTCAAGTAGACAAGGTTGTAAAGAAGGCATATGGAATGCTCTCCTTCATTAGCAGAGGTATAGAATATAAAAGTAAGGATATAATGTTGGAATTGTATAAAACACTGGTGAGGCCACAGCTGGAGTATTGTGTGCAGTTCTGGTCACCACGTTACAGGAAGGATGTAATAGCTCTGGAGAGAGTGCAGAGGAGGTTTACAAGAATGTTGCCAGGGTTAGAAAAGTGTAACTACGAGGAGAGATTGGATAGGTTGGGGTTATTTTCCTTAGAACAAGGGAGGCTGAGAGGTGACCTGATTGAGGTGTACAAAATTATGAGGGGAATAGATAGAGTGGACAGGATAAAATTGTTTCCCTTGGTGGAGAATTCTAGAACCAGGCAACATAGATTCAAGATAAGTGGCAGAAGGTGTAGGGGGGACATGAGAAAGAACTTTTTTACGCAGAAGGTAGTTGGTGCCTGGAATTCGCTGCCCAAATTGGTGGTAGAGACAGAAACTCTAAACTCTTTTAAAAAGTACCTGGATCTGCACCTTAAGTGCTGTAAGCTGCAGGGCTATGGGCCAGGTGCAGGAAGGGTGGGATTAGAAAGGGCACCTGGGTGTCCTCGGGCTGGCATGGACAAGATCTTCTGTGCTGTAACTTTTTTATGGTTCTATGGTTCTATGATTCTATTAGCATTTTTCCAAGGAATTCTAAAGGGAGAATGAGTTCCAAGAGGGGAAAGAGTACAATGGGTGGGATGTCCAGGTGAACATGCAAGGGAGAGCTCTGTTGAGTCCATGACTGCCTCCAGGGGAGCAAACTGAGGGTGGGAGTGGTAAGAAGGGACGGCCGAGGGCAGAGTGAGGGAGGCGGTAGGGTGAGAGGGTGAGGGTGCCACGGTATCGGTAGAAGGGACTGCAAGGGTAGTTGGTGGGGACTCAGAGGCAGACATGGAGCCTGGGGGTGGAAAGGAGGACGTTGGGGAGGTGAGTGTGGATGGGGCAGGATTTTTGGGATGGAAGGGAATGTGCACGTTCACCTGGACATCCTCGAAGGAAAACGGTTGTGGCTGTTATGTCACGGTGGTGAGGTGGAAGGTGATGCCAGATGGGTCGACAGTGGTAGGGGAAAGGAAATGGGAGACTGGGGGAGGGGGAAAGGAGAGGGGAGTGCAAGAAAAACTGTAGCACTACCATGTTGGCTAAATCAAAAGTGGAACGAGAGCCGTGGTGGGCAAAACAGGTGCTACATGGGAGTGTGGTCAGTGGGTGGGTGGAGATGCAGGTCAGCACAAATGGACAACTGAAAGAGAATCCCAGCAGGCAGCATTGAAAATGCTCAGGGCATTGTGGTGAGTGTGATACGGAAATTGATCCATGTGGATGGGAGGATGCTTGCATGAGGCTCCAAGGCCCTGCCACGCACGCATGCACACACACACACACCTCCCTCCTGAATCACTCCTGGGTTGGCTTCGTGCAGCTAAACTGCTAGAGGTGGGGGTGGGGTGGTGGGGAAGGGGTTGGTGGGAGGCAGTGGGAGGACTCGTGAAGCCTTTCAATGAAGCTGAAATACACAACTACATATTATTCAGTGAAAGTGCATATATTTTCAGATTACAAAGTGAAAAAATGTGTTTACCCATGCAACCAACTGTGATCTTAACTTTTGAACACCTTAGACTTCTAGGTGTAGCCCTGATATCTACAGCAGTGGGGTACACAGCCTGTGCAATGGTTGGCCTTGTTGCCTCTGATGACTTCGGCATGTGTCCTCTGGAGTGCTGTAGCATTGATGTGGCTGTCCTCCTGTGGGCCAGCTTCTCCCTCTGTGGTGACAGAGGACGAGGTTGAGGGGTCACAGGCAAACGGGACTCGGAAGGCGTGGACAGCCTCTGAGATTCCTGAGTGGATGACCCATGGATATCCAGCTGCCGCTCCTCCTCCCTTTGAGTGGCCCCAGCCTGACTCCTTGAGGAGAAGGAGCACCTGGGTTGACACCGAGTTGCCCCGTTACCCTCTCACGTTGCACTGCAGGAACTCACCCATGGCTACCACAATGGAGTGCAGGTCTGCACACATCCCTGCGTTCTGCTGGACCAGGGTCTCCATGGTGTCCACCAACCTCCCCATGGACATCTCCATATGTGCACATGTGGGCACCACTTCATCAGAGAGCCGCCAGACACACTCCTTCAACTCACGTGCCACACTGTTGAAGGCTTCCAACAGCTCTGCGTAATGTTCCCCCGCCCTCTACTGACTCTCCAGGATGAGTTGAAAGGCCAAACCCAAAGGCTCGTCATCTGACTCTGAACTCACAGATGCCCCTTCCCCAGCAGTCCTCCGAGTGCCAGGGAGCTTGGCTGAACCCAGCTCCTCCTGCTGCGTATATGTGTCTGCATGGTGACCACCAGATTGTGAACCCGGGACCGCTCTAGATCTAGATCCCACCGAGGTGCGTGCCTCTGCGCTGGTGGAGGGTGTGGGTAAGCACTGTGATGGTTCTTCCGGGCTAGTTAGATCCACCTCTTCACTGGAGGAAGTGTCCTCTTGGCTGCAGATGAGGATGTGGATGGAGCTGAGGGACTGGCTTTCTGAGGGTGTTGGCCCCATGGCAGAGCTCTCTGTGAACCAAAGTAGCAATAATGAGTGCATGACAGAACAGTCAAAAGCAGGAGAGAGAGCACTCACATTTGCGTTGAGGGAAGGGTGCAGGATCCTCACATGGGTGTTCACCGCCAACATCACCATCGCTGCATCCACATCCTCACCAGTCAGTATGGTGGCACGCTTCTCAAAGTGAGTGAGGGGCCTAATGTGGGCCACTCCACCCCGGGTCTGGGACCTCTCCCTGCTGTTGTGAGCCAGCTTCTCCTGCATGGGAACAGATGGAGAGTGTGAGCAGGACACATGGCACTGCATGGAATGTTTGTATGGCGAGCGGAGCCATGGACGGGGTGAGAACGCGAGCTCCAGTAGATATGAGCCTGATGGAGATGTGAGGGCGTGTGTGTGAGTTTTAAAAAAATCATTCATGGGATGTGGGCTGGGCCAGCATTTATTGCCCATCCCTAGTTGCCCTTGAGGAGGTGGTGGAGAGCTGCCTTCTTGAACCGCTGCAGTCCATGTGGTGCGGGTACACCCACAGTGCTGTTAGGGAGGGAGTTCCAGGATGTTGGCCCAGTGACTGTGAAGGACAGTAACGACCCAAATGATATTGAGATGTAGAAATTTGCAGTGGTTTAAGTGTGGCAAAGTTTGATCTTTCTCGTTTCAGTGTTGTGAGAGATGACTGGTGCAGAAGTATTTTCCTGCCTAAAGGGATCAGAAAAGCGGCTACAATAGATTTAAGTGAAGGTGTGCCAGAGCTGGAAATTGCCAAAGTTAAGAGGGATACATTATGCACTGTGTATTCTGCATCGATTTATCAAGTAAAAAAGTAGATTGATGAAGGGAAAGTTCAAAGATTGATGACTCCTGATCGCCACCAAAAAATAGTCACGGCATTCTTCATGATAAAAAAAATCCGAGACAGGATCATTTTTCTTTAATGTTTAAGATGTTATATTGTATTCACAATTTTAAGATGTTAAAATTTTTAAATATGTTAAACTATTCAACTTTGTTGTAAGATGCAATTTGAAATTTAGGCAAATAAAGTTTGCTATGCACCTGATCAGCCTTGAATTTTGTTGATTTTGTTATTTCCCACTTTGCAGATATTGAATATTGCTGAAAAAAGAGACGCGTCAAACTTTTTGTCTTGCACTCATCAGGACACTTCACAAGAATAGCAATATAAGGGCAAAATAACAATTTATATTGTGTGAGAAGAGAGTGCTTATTGGTTGGCAAGTGGACTCTGATTGGTAGAGGACTTGCATGGAGAATGCAACAGTGATGGTGACTGACAGTTAACTGCCAAGCATTGTTTGAAATTTAAACCAGGCAGCTTGATCCTGATTGCCCAAGGAAACTTCCTCATGATTTCCACTCCCTCTCGACTGTATACCACTGTGCCACCACTTCTGCTGGTTCTGTCCTGCTGGTGGGACACAACATACCCGGGGATGGTGACGGAGGTGTCTGGGACATTATCTGTAAGATGTGATTCCGTGTGGATGACTATGTCAGGCTGTTGCTTGACTAGTCTGTGAGACAGCTCTCCCAATTTTGGCACTCACCCCCAGATGTTCATAAGAAGGGCTTTGCAGGGCTGACTGGGCTGAGATTGCCGTTGTCGTTTCCCGTGCCTAGGCCGATGGCAGGTGGCCCATCTGGTTTCATTCCTTTTTTGAGACTTTGTCACGGTTTGATACATTTTAGAGGGCATTTAAGAGTCAACCATATTACTTTGGGCCTGGAGTCACCAGACCAGGTAAGGACAGCAGACTTCCTTCCCTAAAGGGCATTAGTGAACCAGAGTGGTTTTTAGGACAAATCGACAATGGTTTAATTCCAGATTTTTGTTGAATTCAAATTCCACCATCAAACCCAGGTCCCCAGAGCATTACACAGGTTCCCTGGAGTACTAGTCCACCAACAATACCACTACACCATCACCTCCCCATAAGTTAGTGGTGCTGTCCCTTGAGGTGTGAGATCCCTGTGGATGTGTGATGGGTTTGTGAGTGTTTGAATTGAGAGTGATGAGGAAAATGACTTACCTGGCAGAATGGATGAGATCATTTATCCTTATTCGGCACTGGGTGGTTGTCCTCTTTTGCAGGGCATTGGCACTGACCATCGCTGCTGCTGCCTCCAATGCTGGATTGGTGACCTTGCTTGCTGCTCTTCACCCAGAGTGGGGGTCGAGGTTATAATGGTGAGTCTCCACTGTGTCCAAAAGGCACTCAAGGGATGCGTCATTAAACTGGGGAGCTGCAGTCTCCTTACCTTTCGGGGCCGTGTCTCCTTTGCAGCAGTTGTGGGCTGGCAGCACTGAGAGGTGTGCGTGCGGCTGTACTTTAAATATGGTGCCTGGCGTGATTAAGCGGCGAGGTGATGGCATGGTGGGCGAATGAGAGTCCGTCCACCATTGAAATGGCGTGTTTCCCGGGAATGCATAATTAATGAGGCGGGATTGGGATGATGAGGCATGAAAAGCTGCCATTGTGGCCGGTGGGTAAAATTTTCCCACCTGCTACCGCACTTGGTGCAAATCTGGGACGATTCCACCCTGTGCCTTCAGCTGCTAAAGCCTTAAGCTCTGAAATCCCCTCCCTAAAACTCTCTCCATCATTTCTCCCTTTCCTCCTTTGAAGCCCTCCTTAAAACTTACCTCTTTGACCAAAATTTTGGCCTTAATATCTCCTCATGTGGCTCGGTGTCAAATTTTGTTTGATAATGGTCCTGTAAAGTGCATTGGGTTGTTCACCATTTTAAAGAAATTACTTTATCTCCTCAGGTGTGCATTAAAAACTTTAAGACTTCTTTATCATTTTTATTTCTAGCTTCGTTCTTAAAGTGTTTTCCACCTTCTCTTCCACCCACCCCATATTATTCAGCTCACAGTTTTATATTTTATTACAATGAAAATGCATTTGATACACAAATTAAAAAGAGTTTTTGAGTAAGGTTTTCCACATATCTACTTTCAAATTTTCTTTTTCTGCTCTTTCTAAGTCCTTTTAATTGAATCATAATTTTGGCTATTGCCTTTTGAGCTTTGCATTGTTCTTTTCATTGTTCACATTATTTTTCAACATACCCTCTCCACTTTAGACTTCTTTCCAAGAATCGAATTTGAACATGCACATCATCAGGCTCTAAGAACGTATGCAAGTCAGCCAGGGTGTAAACTCATAAAAAAGCAAATGGGAAGGTTATTTTATGAGTCTCCAAACTGTCTTTTGTATTTGGTTAGCTTTTGAGTAGTTTAAAATTCTGTACAATAGGAATGTGTCAGAAAGCAGTGTAGAAAGGCCATTGCCTGCCAACAGCAGCTAACATGTTTCCCTGGGCAGCATTTTACGTTCCCCCACTGGTGGGTTTTTGGGCGTTGGGTTTCTGTAATATTCTTTGGAAGGCCAGAAGTGCCGAGTGGATGATCCATCTCCGTCTCCTCCGGAGGTCCCCAGCATCACAGATGCCAGTCTTCAGCCAATTTGATTCACTCCACGTGATATCAAAAAACGGCTGAAGACACTGGATGCTGCAAAGGCTATGGGCCCTGACAATATTCCAGCAATATTACTGAAGACTTGTGCTTCAGAACTTGCTGCGGTCCAGCCAAGCTGTCCCAGTACAGCTATATGCAATAGATCAAATCACCAGCAGGGCAGATGTTAAGTGGTGCAATTTAATTCAGCTATCATAAATCAATGTACATGAGAGCAAAGTATAATGTGTGTGACCGAATAGTAGCTGCGGCCTACTAACCAGCAAAGGATAGAAAACTAAATAGTAAAGGAAATGTCTCAGCAGTTTACTCTGCCTAGAATCTGTTAGCTATCAGATTGTCATGGGCCTCTCTGCCAACGTGTACTCTTGCAATGACCTCTGCATGTGTCTGCAGGGTTTAGCGAGAGGGAGGAACTGAAAGAAATCAGTATTAGTAGGGAAATGGTGTTGGGGAAATTGATGGGATTGAAGGCCGATAAATCCCCAGGGCCTGATAATCTACATCCCAGAGTATTTAAGGAAGTGGCCCTAGAAATAGTGGATGCATTGGTGGTCATCTTCTGAGATTCTACAGACTCTGGAACAGTTCCTACAGATTGAAGGGTAGCTAATGTAACCCCACTATTTAAAAAAGGAGGGAGAGAGAAAGCAGAGAATTATAGGCCAGTCAGCCTGACGTTAATAGTGGGGGAAATTCTAGAGTCCATTATAAAAGATTTAATAGCTGAGCAGGTGGAAAACAGTGGCAGAATCGGACAGAGTCAGCATGGATTTATGAAAGGGAAATCATGCTTGACAAATCGACTGGAATTTTTTGAGGATGTAACTAGTAGAGTTAATGAGGGGGAGCCAGTGGATGTGGTTTATTTGGACTTTCAGAAGGCTTTCGACAAAGTCCCAGATAAGAGATTAGCGTGTAAAATTAAAGCGCATGGGATTGGGAGTAGTGTATTGAGATGGATAGAAAACTGGTTGGCAGACAGGAAACAAATAGTAGGAATAAACGGGTCTTTTTCCGAATGGCAGGCAGTGACTAGTGGGGTACCGCAGGGATCGGTGCTGGGACCCCAGCTCTTCATATATATATATTAATGATTTAGATGAGGGAACTAAATGTAATATCTCCAAATTTGCAGATGACACAAAGCTGGGTGGGAGGGTGAGCTGTGAGGAGGATGCAGAGATGCTTCAGTGTGATTTGGACAAGCTGAGTGAGTGGACAAATGCATGACAGATGCAGTATAATGTGGATAAATGTGAGGTTATCCACTTTGGTAGCAAAAACAGGAAGGCATATTATTATCTGAATGGCTATATATTGAGAGAGGGGAATGTGCAACGAGACCTGGGTGTCCTCGTACACCAGTCGCTGAAGGTAAGCATGCAGGTGCAGCAGACGGTAAAGAAGGCAAATGGTTTGTTGGCCTTCCTAGCGAGAGAATTCGAGTACAGGAGCAGGGATGTCTTGCTGCAATTATACAGGGCCTTGGTGAGATCACATCTGGAATATTGTGTGTAGTTTTGGTCTCCTTATCTGAGGAAGGGTGTACTTGCTATAGAGGGAGTGCAGTGAAGGTTTACCAGACTGATTCCTGGGATGGCGGGACTGACATATGAGGAGAGATTGAGTCGGTTAGGATTATATTCACTGGAGTTCAGAAGAATGAGGGGGGATCTCATAGAAACCTATAAAATTCTAACAGGACTAGACAGGGTAGATGCAGGAAGGATGTTCCCGATGGTGGGGGAGTCCAGAACCAGGGGTCACAGTCTGAGGATATGGGGTAGACCATTTAGGACTGAGATGAGGAGAAATTTCTTCAGCCAGAGAGTGGTGAGCCTGTGGAATTCATTACCACTGAAAGTAGTTGAGGCCAAAACATTGTATGTTTTCAAGAAGGAGTTAGATATAACTCTTAGGGCAAAAGGGATCAAAGGATATGGGAGAAAGTGGGAGCAGGCTATTGAGTTGGATGATCAGCCATGATCATAATGAATGGCGAAGCAGGCTCGAAAGGTCGAATTGCCTACTCCTGCTCCTATTTTCTATGTTTCTATGTCTCCGCAACATCCTGGCCCTCATCATCACCAACCCCTTCACCCTCACCATTGTCAGAGGAGATGTCTCGCTCCTCCATGTCCCCTTTGTAGCATGAGGTGGTGCAGGGAGCAGCAGACAACAATGATCTGGGACACTCTGTTTATTTAGGAACCCTGCCTGAGTGGTCCAAACATCTGAACATCATCTTTAGGAGAACTATCATCTGCTCAATCGTCGACCTTGTGGAAGCATGAGACGTTCTGCAGACGGTGAACTGGTGTCATCATCGAGGTCTTCTGGGGGTATCCCTAGTCCCCAAGGAGCCAACACAGCAATCACCAAAGTCCTTCACACCTTGTGGCACCTTGGAATGGTTCAGAATGTAGGCATCGTGAGAGCTCCTTGGGAACCAAGCACAAACATGATCACTTATCAGCTGTACGTTCAAAGAGTAGTGCAAAATTTCCTATTGATGAATGTGACTGGCTGATGCCAGGCAGCTCTCAAGGGCACATATGTGCAGTCAACAGCTGCTTGCGCTTGCAGGAGACCTGCGATTGCTGTAAAACGCAAGATCTGGTGGCCTGGCTTTCGAGATCTAGGCGGAATTGGATAAACTGGTGTGCTGTCCTGAACAGGGCATCTGTCACCTCGCCTTGGGATTTTCCATGCCCACTGGCGTCGGCCATGCTTGGTGGCATGAGCAGACAATATGTAGCGATCGGTTTCACGATGGCGTGAAACCAGTTGGCGATCGCCCGCTCAGCCTGCTGGCGGGCTGCGTTCCCTGCCATCAGATGTCGGGAACCTCATCGTAATACATCAGCATAACATTATTAGGCCAGCCCGCTGGGATCGTCATGCTCCCCGCTGGATCGTCTGCCCACGTCCGTGTAGGACATGCCTTGAGTACTGTGATGTGCAGAAGTCGGGACTTACCCGCCAGGACTTTGCTCACATCGCGGGCATCCGAGGAGCAGAAGATGCTGGAGCCCGACAGCAACGGCGCACTGGAGGGACCCATGGATGCTGGGAGGATTCTCATGGACATGGCTCTGCTGCGAGGCAGCTCAGAGGAGTTGGAAAGTCACCGCTGATGCTCACAACAGGTGATGGTTGACGGAGTGGGAGGGGAAGAGGTGTCGGGGGGCTGAGGTTTGGAGGGGGGGGGGAATGAAGGTGTCAAGGAGGAGGTTGGGGGGGAGGGAGAACGGCGGGGGAAGAGGGGGTAATGGGGAAGAAGACTGTAGGTGTAAGGAGGGTGGAAGGTACAAGGGAAGGAGTGCAGAGAGGGGAAATTGTCCAGGGGGAGGAAGGGACGCAGAGAGGGGAGGGAGTAAGGGTTGAGGAAGAAGTAAGAGTGGAGGAAGGAGCCAGGAAGTGGGTAGGAGTAATGCTGGAGGAAGAAGTGAGGTTGGAGGAAGGAGGTGGAGGGGTGGGGGAGGAGGACTAATGGTGGCGGAAGAGGTAAGGCTGGGGGAATGAGTCAGGAAGGGGGAGGGAAACCAAGTAGGGTGGGGAGTCCAGGGACGTCGGTGGACTGAGAGGGGAAGAGGTTCTGGGGGTGGGGGAAGGGATGCGAAGGGAGGGATGTGCAGGTTAATGTGCACGGGAGGGGTCGAATAAGTGCATGTCTGTCTCCTGGGGACAAAACTAAGGGTGGTAAGGAAGAAGAGTGAAAATGACCGAGAGCAGGGTGAGGCAGTAGAGTGGGAGGGTGAAGGTTCGACGGTAGCAGTAGAAGAGATGGCAGGGTGGTTGGTGGGGACTCAGAGGCGGACACGGACATGGGGGGTGCTGGGGGACGCGGGGGGTTGGGCGGGAGGGAGGGGGTGGGAAGGAAGAGGTTGGGGAGATGAATGTGGGTGGGGGTTGAATTTTTGGGAAGGAAGGGAATGTGTTTACTTCGACATCCCTAAAGGAAAAGGGTTGTGGCTGGTGGGTAACGGGGTGGTGGGGGGGGGGGGGCAGTGGAAGGTGATGCTGGGGTGGGGGGCCAACTGTGATGGGGGAAAGGAAGTGGGTGACCGGGAGAGGGTAAAAGATGGGAGAATGCACAATGCAGTGAAAGCAGACCATGTTTGCTAAATCGAAAGTGAAATAAGAGGTGTGGTGGGCGAGATCAGGTGCTCCATGGGAGTGTGATCAGTGGGTGGGCAGAGATGCAGGTCAGTTCAGATGGACAACTGAGAGTGAACCCCAGTAGGCAGCATTGAAAATGTTCAGGACATTGAGATGAGTGTGAAATGTGAAGGATCAGCGTGCGTGGGAGAGTGCTTGCATGAGGCTCTGAAAGACCCTGCCGCACACACACTTTTCCCTCCAGAATCACTCGTGGGCCGGCTACTCCCTCTGCGGTGATGGGTCTTCCAGGCTGCTTATTTCCACCTCTTCACTGGAGGAAGTGTCCTCTTGGCTGGAGGTGAGGATGTGGAGCTGAGGGGCTGGCTGGCTGAGGGTGTCGCACCCTTAGCCGAGCTCCCTGTGAACCAAAGTAGAAATAATTAGTGCATGTCAGAGGAGTCAAAAGCAGGAGAGAGAGCGCTCAGAGTTGCATTGAGGGAGGGATGATGTGGTGTAGGATCCTCACGTGGGTGTTCACCGCCGATCTCACCGTCGCCGGAGACGGTCACATCCTCACCCGTCAGCACGATGGCACACTCTTCAAAGTGAGTGAGGGGCCTAGTGTGGGCCACTCCACGCCCGGTCTGGGACCTCTCCCTGCTGAGGTGAGCCAGCTTCTCCTGCATGAAAATAGATGGAGAGAGTGTGAGGAAGACACATGGTAATGCATGGAACGTTTGTGTGGTGAGCGGAGCCATGGACAGGATGAGGACGTGAGCTCCAGGGGATATGAGCTGATGGAGATGTGAGGGTGTGTGTGAGAGTTAGTGATGTTGTCCTTTGAGGTGTGAGACCCCTGTGGATGTGTGAAGGGTTTGTGAGTGTATGAGTTGAGAGTGATGAGAAGAGTGAATGACCCTGGCAGAACAGATGAGCCCATTCATCCTGTAGTGGCACTGGGTGGCTGTCCTCTTTTGCAGGGCATTGGCGCTGACCACCGCCTCCCAAGCCTGGTTGGTAACACCGCTGTCCATCCTGCGGCCAGAGTGGGGGTAGAGGACATTGCGGTGGGTCTCCACGGCATCCAGAAGGTGTTTCAGTGATGCATCGTTAAACCTGGGGGCTGTAGTCTTCTTATGACTCATGGACATCTTTGCTGCAGCAGTCGTGGCCTGGAAGCACTGAGATGTGTGCACGCGGGTGGACTTTAAATATGACACCTGGCATGATGAGGTGGTGAGGTGATGGCCGGCTGGCGAATGAGAGCCCACCATCGAAACGGCGTGTTTCCTGGGAATGTATAAATAACGTGGCGGGGTTGGGACGATACAGTGTGAAAACCCACCATCGCGGCTGCACTTAGTACGAATCTGGGACAATTCCACCCCTCCTGTTTGCACTTGCACTTGGAGATGCTGCACAGGTCCCCAGTGGGGTCCTGGAAGGAGTCTCTAGCAAAGAAGTTTAGTGCGGTGGGGACCTTTAATGTTACCGTCATGGGATTGCCTCCAAATCCTTGCGGCCGCAGGTTTTCCTGAAGAAGCTGGCAGATGTGAGCAGTCCAAAGGTGGACATCCAAAGGTGCCCCTGACATTGCCTTTTGCTCATCTGTAGATAGGTGCACTGCCTGTGACATACCTGTGGTTGGGCCAATGCTCACTGTTGCACTGGCTGCTGGTTGCCAGCATCGCCACCTTCTTGAGGCCCCGCTGCCTCTTGCTGCTCCTCCTGGCCCTGTGCCAACCTCTGATAGTCCCTCCTCCTCATCCGGATGTGAGCCAGGAGAGAGGCAGGGTTGCTTGGAGCCTGCACCATCTAGGCTTCAGTGGTTCTGTGAACGAATTGCAGTAATTAATCCCGTGAGCATTTTCTTTTTAGATTTGCCTCCACCTCAGAGCCACCAAGCCACTGCCAAGCCTTGTTCCTGGCCTCCGCCTAGAAATGGTATCCCCACCCCTTCCAGATGAAGGACATCCTGGGGGAACATAAATGAGTGTTCATCCTATTCATACATGACTGTGCATGAAGACATTGCTCTTTGACCAGGGTGATGACAGCCATGTGCTAGAACCCTCTCTCAGGCACTATTTAGCTTGCCTTCATTACCATCAAGACTCCATAGAGAGACCATTGCCTTGGTATCATATAAAGACTAATCACATGAGCCCTCATCAGCCATGGAGGTTTGGAGATGGGAGTTGGCTGCCCTCCACCAGCCTGGCTGCTTGGAGGCATCCACCTCCCTCCCTCCCTTCATCCCTGCCTCTGACAGCAGCTGATGGCAAATGACACAGAATAAGCGGCAGCTCCACACCTTGCTGGGGTCTCGATGTTATGAGACCCATGAGTCAGTAGCAAATCTGCTGTTGTGTGGGTTTCACTATAGAGAGGAGAACACAACTGATCATCTTTGATATCCAGCTGCCTCATAATTATTAGGGAGTCCCGTTAGTTAGCCACTTGTGCTGACCGTGCCACCCAAAAAGACCCTCACAAATCCTCTTGTCAGCCACAACCATTAACCTGGGAGAATGGAGGTTTGAAGTCGGGGCTTTGCTGCTGTCCACCGCCCGTGCCCCTTGGAGGCACCCACCTCCCTCCCTCACTCCCTTCATCCCTGCGCCTGACAGCAGCAGATGCCAATCAGCACAGCGAATGAAGGGCAGCTCCAGACCATGATAGGTTCCCCATTCGTCATGGAGCAATGCTGGTTTATTGAACTTTGGAACCTCGAGAGGAGAGCTCAGCTGAGCCTGGTTCTCCATGGAGTGGAAAAATAATTAATGGGGTGCCCCCTCATATTGCCCAAAAAAATTACATTAACTCCTTGCGGCAATTATGGTTTTATCTAATGTGCAATATACCTTTAAAAAGAATGCTGTTAAGGAAGATCGCATGATCTTTAGTAACCAATAGGAGAGTAGCGCGGGCTACCTCTGCAGTTAATAGTCAGTAGTGTAGAGATAGATTTTGAAGTGAAAGCACATGTGTAGTTGTTGCTGAATACCTTTGCAAATAAACAGAAAGTTTCCACCTAAGAAGCGTCTACTGATCAACTCTATCTATAGTACTAACACAGCGACGGCTTACAACAAACTGGCGATGAGGATCCACGGGATCCAGCAAACTGGCAACAAGGATCCACGGGATCCAACAAACTGGCGACAAGGATCCAAAGGATCCAACAAACTGGCGATGAGGATAAAACAAGATTAAAGCGAAGAAATCAAGTTGAAAAGAAATTGGCACTGTACCTCACCCAGTAATTGTAAGTAGAAGTTCTGTTCGAATCAAAGCAGTAATTCCCTCTCAGAATGCCGCAATTCGGAAGAATTGATCCTTTTGATCCAGCCACGGACAATTGGTCTCATTACATTGAACGTTCTTTTTCCAAGAGCACGAGATGACAGGAAAAGCGAAGATGTGCGTGATCCTCTTAGCTACATGTGGGAATAAAGCCTACCAGTTGATTCGAAGTTTAACGGCACCCAGTGCCCCAGATTTGAAAAGTTTTGATGAATTGGTGGACCTTGTGAAGTGTCATTACCAGCCAAAGCCCTTGGTAACAACGTTCAAGTTTAACTAGAGAAATAGAGGCCTGGGGGGACAGTTACATGCTATGTGGCAAGTTTGAAGCAGTTAATGGAACACTGCGAGTTTGGTACATCTCTAAACGACATGCTGAGAGATCGTTTGGTGTGCGGTATGGATGAGGACATGATTCAGAAGAGATTATTGACTGAAGCAAATTTAGATTTTAAAAAGGTTCTAGAGATAACACTGGCTATGGAAGGCGCAGTAAGAAATTCAAAAGCCATACAGGGGGTGCAAAATGGTGCTGTCCTCCACATCAGGTGGGAAACCTCAGCCAAAAAGGACACAAAAGTGCAAGACCCTGCCAAGAAGTGGGGAACAGCCCCCGCTAGCCAGGACATGAGAGAAAATGACTTAGCAGCGGAAACAAAGAATAATTTCAATAGAGGTGGAAACAAGCAGTCTTATAACAATACTTTAAAAAATTGAATGTTATTATTGTCACAGAAATGGACATATAATGAGACAGTGCAAGGAAAGATTCAAGCAGGCTTTTAAACAAAAGAAAAACACCAGTGAGATCTACAATGTAGAAGAGCCTGAAACAACAAACTCAGATATTTATTCGTTGTTAAATTTGAAGATTGGAAAGATAGAACCAATATTTGTAACAGTCAAAGTAAATGGCAGACCTGTTAGAATGGAAGTGGACACAGGATCTTTTGCTAAAGTAATTGAGGAACATACCTTCAGATATCTGAATTGTGGTGAACATCAATTAAATTTAAAAGAACCTGCTGCCAAATTAAAAACATACACGGGTGAGGACTTTCAAGTAAAAGGCACAAACAGAGTAATTGCCCATTATGGAAGCCAATTGGTAAAGCTCCCAGTGTTGGCATTGAAAGGCAGAGGATCAAGCCTCATAGGATGAAACTGGCTAAGGGAAATCAGCCTTGAGTGACCACTGAGATTCCAAAAGGAAACTGGAAGCATTCCTGTTTTGGGAAAGGAGTGTGTTATGACTCAACAACCTGAAGAAATACAGGCTGTCTTTAAGTCAAAACATGGTAGAACAGCAAAAGGAACTTGAAGAGACCCTGCTTAATCATAGAGTTCAAGACAAGGTGAGCAACCTTTGAAAGGAAAAAGAAAACCTGTTGAAAGATCTTCACACACTATCAAATTTACCTCTGGAAAAGTATGAAGAGAAACAGAATGAGTTCAGCACCTCTCTGAACAAACTGAAGGATCAGTTGGCAGAGAAGACACAACAATGTTCAATTTTCCAGGAGGTAACAAACAAGTACAAAAAAGAGGTGGAAGAGCTGAAGAATCAGCTAAATGAAGCCAAAGAGGCTTTTGAGGCAAAATTCACGCAATTTGTTAAGAAGCAGACAGATAGTGAAATTTTGGGAAACTCAACCATTGAGTTCACTCAAGTCGAGCTTGTATCTGAGATTAGCCTGGCCAATATGGAAGTCAAAAAGAAGGCTGAGATTAAAGTCACCGCTAGAAAGAAGAAGGCACGCAGAAAGAAATCACAGAAACACAAATAAGACTTTAATCCTGGCAGCATACGAATATACTTTCGTATATAGGCCTGGAAATCAAATCACAAACGCTGAGTCGTTTGCCTTCACAAAAAAATGATGAGGAAGTCCCAGTTCCACAAGGACTTGTTTTATTGTTGAATTTCTTAGGTTCCTTGCTGGTATGTGCTCGACAGATCAGAGGCTGGACAGGTCAGGACCCGGTTCTAGCTCAAGTACGAAAACAAATGTTTCATGGTTGGTCACGAGGGTCTGTATCTGACGAAATGAAACCGAACTTCAACAGAAGACATGAAATAACCAGCCAGGATGGCATCTTATTGTGGGGAGCTCGAGTGATAGTTCCTCCAAAGGGAGGGGAGCCACTTTTAATTGAACTACACAGTGCACATCCAGGAATTCTTCGAATGGAGACCATAGCACGCAGCTATCTATGGTGGCCTGGGATGAATGGTGAAATAGAGAGTTTAGTGAAGAATTGTGTGCAATGTCAACAACTGCAAAAGTTGCCTTCAACAGCCCCGCTACACCCTTGGGAGTGGCCAGGAAGACTCTGGGTGTGACTGTGTAATCTTTCATGGGAACAATGTTTCTGCTCATTGTTGATGTCCATTAAAAATGGATGGACATATATGAGGTAAAGTCACCAACGTCTTCTGATGCAATTGAGAGACATCTAAAGTTTTGCCATTCACGGACTACCAGAAGTAGTCGTTTCTGATAAAGGCACGGCATTTACAAGTGCTGAGTTTCAATAGTTTATCAGCCTCAACAGTATCACTCATGTAAAAATTTCGCCATACCACCCTTCCTCAAACAGTCTTGCTGAAAGGGCGGTTCAAACGTTCAAGGCAGGCATGAGAAAGTGGAGGTTCCTTAGCAACCAAGCTTGCATGCTTTCTTTTTCATTACAGGACTACCCCTTATACAACAACAGGCGTCACACCAGCGGAGTTTTTGTTGAAACACCGTCTCAGGACGAGATTGAGCTTAATAATGCCGAGTTTAGAGGGGAAGGTGGAAAGGAGTCAGGGAAGCCAGAAAACTAGACACGACTGGCATAGTTGTGAGAGGAAATTTACTGTGGGAGAGACTGTATACGTGAAGAACTTTGGAGAAGGGCCAAAGTGGTTACCGGGTGAAATAAGTGCAGTGATTGGTCCTCTATCTTACCACATGGAGGTGGAAGGGTGTGTCATATGGAGACATCTAAGGAAAAAATAAACAAATCACCAAGAATTGATTCCGCCAGTGTTCACGACAGGTCAACGTTTCCTGTTGAGAACTCAGCCCAGTACAGACCATAAGACCATATGACCATAAGACATAGGAGCAGAAATTAGACCATTCAGCCCATTGAGTCTGCTCCACGAGTCTGCTCCGCCATTCAATCATGGCTGATAAATTTCTCAACCCCATTCTCCCACCTTCTCCCCGTAACCTTTGATCCCCTTACCAATCAAGAACCTATCTATCTCGGTCTTAAATACACTCAATGACCTGGCCTCCACAGCCTTCTGTGGCAATGAATTCCATAGATTCACCACTCTCTGGCTAAAGAAGTTTCTCCTCATCTTTGTTCTAAAAGGTCTTCCCTTTACTCTGAGGCTGTGCCCTCGGGTCCTAGTCTCTCCTACTAATGAAAACATCTTCCCCACGTCCACTCTATCCAGGCCTTTCAGTATTCTGTAAGTTTCAATCAGATCCCCCCTCATCCTTCTAAACTCCATCGAGTATAGACCCAGAGTCCTCAAACGTTCCTCATATGTTAAACCTTTCATTCCTGGGATCATTCTCGTGAACCTCCTCTGGACCCTCTCCAGGGCCAGAACATCCTTCCTGAGATACGGGGCCCAAAATTGCTCACAATATTTTAAATGTGGTCTGACCAGAGCCTTATAAAGCCTCAGCAGCACATCCCTGCTTTTATATTCTAGTCCTCTCGAAATAAATGCCAACATTGCATTTGCCTTCCTAAGTCTGACATGTCTGATGTTCCTGTAAGAGTTGAGGATACAGAACTGCAAGTGCCCACTGAAGCACCTGAAGTTCAGGCAACTCCAGAAAAGGAGGTTCCTGACAAAACACCTGAAGCTGTAGAGCTGAGATGTTCTATATGCATCAGGAAACCCCCAGAAAGACTGAAGTTGTAAATTACTTACTAGTGTAAATATTTTGTGGTCTTGAGAAAATTGTACTTGTAAACATGAAATGTATTTCCGAGTAAAGGGGGAGGGATGTGATAATTATGGTTTTATCTAATGTGTAATATACATTCTAAGAAGGATGCTGTTAAGGAAGATCACATGATCTTTAGTAACCAATAGGACAGGAGCATGAGCTACCTCTGTGGTTAGTAATCAGTAGTATAGAGACAGAGTTTGAAGTGAAAGCACATGTGTAGTTGCTGCTGAGCACCTTTGTAAATAAACATAAAGTTTCCACCTAATAAGTGTTTGCTGATCAACTCTATCTATAGTACTAACTTGGCCAACAAACCGGTGACAAGGATCCTCAGGATCCAGCAAACCTTCCACTTGTTCTGAGACCCCTCCCATCTTGAATGCTTGAGAGGTTTTATGAACTGCGCAATAACCTTGAGAGATTCAGCACATCAACCCTCTCTCTGTTACCCACCAAGATCCCTCAATCCTCTTCCACACCTACTACCTTGTAATTTCTCTCCCTCCTGTAACCATTATGCCTCCTCCTGGTTACCCTGGACCCAAATGTCATTTATATTGATGTTCCTGCTCGTCCCTTTGTTCCCTTCAATGTTGATGTGCCCATGTCCCTCCCCTCTCGTTCTTGATTGCCAGCTGTACCCTAACTTTCTGAGAAGCCCCCATGAGACCATCCACCAATCCCCACCCCCACCATGGCCTAGCGCTTCCACCCTACCTGATCTGACTCCCTCCTCTGGCTGTGACTGTACCCCCTGAGTCCCAGTACTCTCTTCCAAACCCCTAGGACCAAATTCGAGAACTCACGGACCATGCCGTTTAAACACATTTTTCTACAATGTTCACTGGCCAGAAAAGCCTTCCACTGCCCTACAACGGGACCAAGACTTGGGGACATGCTTAGGCTTCTAAACATGCCCTGGACAGCCTGGCTCCCTTTCCCAGGCAGATTCCCTCGCTTTCTGCTGGTACTCCCTCCTTTGTCTAGCCTCCGTTCCACCCTTCCTTGCTGCCCCTGCCTCCCATGTCTAGCCTTCGTGCAGCTTGGCCGACTGGCACCCGATCTCAATCAAGGGGCTGACGTTTCTGAGCGGTCCCCAAGAAGACCAAGCCAGTGGCTGCTCACTTCAAAGTTGCGGAAGAAGTCAACCTTGCCAGGTGCACACCACTTAAATGTTCTAATTTCTGACTGGCAGGGAACTTAATTTGGAGGGGAAACTTAATTCTGGTGAACTGGCCTTTTAAAGAACATGCGTGACTTGCTGATGCCTGTAAAAGGGCTTCTTGACATTGTTCTTCGGGAAACTCGACTCGCCTTTAAAGTCCTGAGAATATAATTGTAAACGTTTGTTCCGCAGTTGGGAAACTGGCTTTTGGCCTTGTGCCATATTAAGTCCGCCGCCTGTCAAGCTTCCTGCTGCTGGTGGGCCCAGAAGATTCTGCCTGTGGTCTTTATAGTCCATTCAAAACCTAGAATGTCAGTGATTGGGTAGGATAGCTCATTAGTATGTTACTATTTTGCCATCTGGGCCTAGGTTAGGGTTAGGGGGTAGAGGACATCCCGGCAGGCCTCCATGGCATCCCAAAGTCACTCGAGAGACATGTCGCTGAACCTGGGGGCTGCAGTCTTCTTCATTTTCAGGGCCATGTCTTCCATGCAGCAGTGATGAGCTGGAAGCTCTGAGATGTGTGCTTATGGCTGGACTTTAAAGATGGCGCCTTGCATGATGCAGTGGCGGGGAGATGGCGGGTGGGCAAATGAGAGTCCGCCGCTATGGAAACAGCATGTTTCCTGGTAGGCGATGACATAGTGGTATTGTCGCTGGATTAATAATCCAGTGACCCAGGGTAATGCTCTGGGGACCTGGGTTCGAATCCAGCCATGACAGATGGTGGAATTTAAATTCAATAAAAATCTGGAATTAAAAGTCTAACGATGACCATGAAACCATTGCTGATTGTTGTAAAAACCCATCTGGTTCACTAATGTCCTTTAGTGAAGGAAACCTGCTGTCCTTACCTGGTCTGGCCCACATGTGACTCCAGACCCACAGCAATGTGGTTGACTCTTAAATGCCATTTGAACAAGAGAAATCAGGGATGGGCAATAAATGCTGGCCTAGCCAGCAATGCCCACATCCCATGAATGAATTAATAAAATAATGAGGTGGGTTTGGGACAATACGGTGTGAAAGCCTGCCCACTACTGCACTTAATGCAAATTTGGGAAAATTCCGCCCTAAGTAAAATACTGTGAAGAAATTTCTTCAGCAGGGTGGACTTTTAGTGGGAAGTGCACCAAATAATATTTTTTATGAAACCAGTACAAGTTCTGAATTTGGAATGAATCGACAAAACCTTATAGACAAGAATGACTGTTAAAGGAGATTGTTCAATCGGCTTTGTTATGACTGCTTAAGTTCAGCTGAGAACTGACTTGTGCTTGGCAACTCTATTGTTTTTAGGATTGCTGACACTGACTCCAACACAAGATCTATGGAACACCCTCTGGCCCCCCGACCCACCAATGCTCCTCCTCGGAGACCAGTTGTACTGGTTCTCAGCT
This sequence comes from Cetorhinus maximus, assembly GCF_964194155.1. Lineage (NCBI taxonomy): Eukaryota > Metazoa > Chordata > Chondrichthyes > Lamniformes > Cetorhinidae > Cetorhinus > Cetorhinus maximus. Next base: position 126,240,940 of record NC_135883.1, on the reverse strand, counting down.
GTTTCTGAGAGTTTTTTCATTGACTTGTAAAAGGCACTGAGGAGGAAACTGATTGGCAGTGGACAGGGCCAAGGGTCGGGACCCCCTAAACAAGGAGTTCCTATTCCTATGTTTAGGATGTGAAAATAACGGCCTTCATAAGGGCAGGTGTGCATCAGGCCAGGTATTGCCATGGGCCCCTGAACACCCTCCTGTTGTCTTTTTAATGGTTGCCAATTGACTCTATGAATATATAATTGCTAAAGTCTGGGAGAAGGAACTGGGTAACTCCTTGCACTCCTTCCTACTGCCACCCGTGGTTGGCAGGTGCCAGACTTTCTAGCAGGCCAGTGCTGAAATTACCCATGTCCGACTTGTACCTGTTTAGCCCTTGCAAATTAGGTTCCCTCACGGACCCTGCAAACATCAGGCAGGGTCAATGCTAAAGGGTGAAACTGAGGGATTGTGACTTGAGGAATTCTGGGACTGCTGTCTAATATAATGTAAATTATGAACATGTGCGTACAGTTGTAAAGATTAACGAAAAGGAAGTAGCCATTAATCTCAAGGTTTGATTATTAGATTACCACTTCATCTTTAAGCGAATATAGCCAAACTTGGGAACTGTTTCCATTGGGCTAAAGCCAAGATAACTAGTAAACTCAGATTTTCTGATTTGTGGGTAGTGTCTAAAAATGTATATTTGCTGATTTTAAATTATATAAGACAGTCTTGGCAAAGATGGCTGACTTTCTTTGCCCAATTGCCCTGCCAGTCAATGGATTCTAATTACATATAATTGAATCTGTCTTTACAACATCTGTCATTGTGCTTCAAATTTATTCTGGACCCACGCCCGCAGTAATCGGGTAGAATGAGAACAAATGTAAATCTACCCCAGCTTCACTTGGATTCTAATCATACATTAATGCTTTTAAGAAGAGGATTAATGATCTATTTTGGACGGTAGAATTGTTGAATGTGATGCTTCCTGTCAGGCCTTAATTCTTCCAGTGGATGTTTTATATTGCACCAAAGTTAAAACTGTAGGAAGATCATGAGGTAATTTTAGCCCAGCTTACTAGTGGGAGGCCCAGAGGTCCAAGTGGACAGTGGTTTTATTAGCTTCAATACAGAGTAAAAATAGGGTGTGTTAAAAAGACAGTAATATACTTGATCCTGTCAGATTCCCAATGGATGGGTTAAGCTCAAATTGCCCCCACTATGGCTTTGAAATTCCATAGAGTTTCTCCCAGTCTCTTGGTGTAACGACGTAAATGATTACCACCAGCAGCTGTTTGCTCTTTCTCCTTGGGGCTCGCAAATCCTTGGGATGCATTTCTGGTGGTTATTTTTGAATCACATCCAATGGTGCATTTCAGTGCCAACCTGGCCAAAGTTTGAGGGATTACACGAGGTTGCAGGTGGCAGCTGTGGCTTATTGACATTATTCTTCCCTCTGTATCAGAAAGTTGCTGGGTCAAGACCCACTCCAGAGACTTGAGCATGTAATCTTGGCTGAGGTTTGGGTGTAGTACTGAAGCTGAAGCTGCATTGTCGGAGGTGTGCTGCCTTTCAGATATTGTCTGTCCTCTCAGGTAGCGCTACTTGAAGGAGTTTTCCTGTTGCATTCATCAACATTCATCATTCAACCAACATCACTAAAGACAAATTATCTGATCATTATAATAACAACTTGCATTTATATAGTGCCTGTAACATAGAAAAATGTCCCAAGGTATTTTACAGAGATGCATTCAGTCTAACCTAGATATGGAAATAAAAACGGGAGTATTTGGAATGGTGACTAATAACTTGAAGAAAGAGGTGGATTTTATAGAAGCAAAAGGAGGTGATGAGGCAGAGTGCTTCAGGGAAGCATTTCCAGAGAGTGAGACGTCTAGACTGAAGACAGACCAACCATTGCTGGGGTGAAGAAAGGGAAGGATGCACACGAGGCTTATCAGAGTAATGGAAAATTCTAGGGGGTAATTTTAGGGCTGGAGGATGTTATAGAGACAGGGAAGGTTGGCCATGAAAGGTCTTAAATACCAGGGTGAGAATTTAAAATTGGAAGCATTGGAGAACCAGGAGTCTCTGTGGTACAACAGGACAGGGAAGGTGGGGGTGCGTGATGTTAGACTGGACACAAGCGCCATACTCTTGGATGAGGTGAAGTGCACAGAGTCTGGGAAGATGGGAGACTGACCAAGTAGAGCCCTGGAATAGTCCTGTCTGGAAGTGATAAAGGAATGGATGTGATTTTCAGCAGCTGAGACAGGGGCAGAAACAGGTGGTGGAACAGAGGCAGTAGTAGGCGGTCTTAGTGATGGGGAAAATGTGGAGTGGGAAACTCAGCTCTGGGTTGAATAGGATGCTGATTCAGGAAAATGATTGCTGTCTGTACGACCTTGCTATGCGTTTCCTTACAACACAATGAAGACACTTTAATACTTCATTAGCCATGAAATGTTTTGGAATGTCCTCATGCAGTATCATAGAATCATAGAATTATACAAACACAGAAGGAGGCCATTTGGCCCATCACACCTTTGCCAGCTCTTTGAAAGAGTTATCCATTAGTCCCACTCCCTTGTCCTTTCCTGTAGCCATGCAATTCCAGTATTTATCCAATTGCCCTTTGAAAGTTATTATTGAATCTGGCTCCACCTCTTCAGACAATGTGTTCCATGTCATAACACCTCACTGTGTAAAATAATATTTCCTCACTTATCCCCTGGCTCCTTTGCCAATTTCCTTAAATCTGTGCCCTCTGGTTACTGATACATCTGTCACTGGAAACAGCTTCTCCTTATTTACCCTATTAAAACTTTTCATGATGTTGAACATCTCTATCAAATTCCCTCTTAACCTTTTTAACTCTAAGAACAGTCCAACTTCTCCAATCCCTTCACACAATTGAAGCCCTTCATTCCTGGTACCACTCTAGTCAAACTCCTTTGTACCCTCGCTAAGATCTTGACATCCTTCCTAAAGTGTGGTGTCCAGAATTGGTGTCCAACACTACAGCTGAGGCCTAAGCATTGCTTTATAAATATTTAACAACATTTCCTTGTTTTTCTATTCCACGGGAGAGAAACACATTGATTTAAAAATGTCTGGCGTATGCCCCATTGTAATGCTACTGTGCATGTCTCCAGTGTCTTTAATACTGCCTGGTTCAGAAGCAGAAAAAAGTAGCTTCACTGATTCATTAACCTACCTAATCATATTCAATTATAATGATCTTGCTAATCTAATAGAGTTAAAATGACAGCTCCACTAATGGCAAATTGAAGATGACTCCAGTTCTTTAATTTAGCTGCCTCTAATCTCACAGGGACAATAATGTTGCACTGCCAGTTGGGATAATGTGGCATTGAATAAGACTTCAGGCTAGAAAGTGTCTGTCCATCTTTATAGAAATTACACCAGTAATTGCTGCGCAGCTAAAAGCTGAGCCTTGTAACTACCTGCTATGAAATAATGACAATGCTGTTGCCAGATAAATTCAACAGCAGTAACTTGTATTTATATATCATTTAAAAAAAAAGATTGCCGCTGGGATGTGGACAATATTGTAAAGTCACTTTTCCCAAGCAGGCCTGAGGGCATTAAGGATCCACAAAAAGAGCTGGATTTTACGGGCTGCACAGGCTGCTCTGCCCTCCCGAAGGGAAAGAACCAACTTTTAAAAAGCCTATCCTGGAGCAATAACATGCTGGGGGTGGGCCAAACAGCCTGAGGATCGGATTTCTGCCCCTCAGTGGACAGGAAGTCCCAGCCCTGGCTGCACCGGAACTCATTACTGGGCGCTGCTGGGACTGCAAGGAGGCACAGGGCGAAGAGCGACGACCTCTGGAGACAGGTAAGCCCCGTGCCTTTAGGATGGGGAGGGATTCGAGAGCCCAGGTTGAGGTAGAGGAAGGTGAGGGTCCAGGTTTTGGGGGGCACGTGGTGAGGACCAAAGTGGGGGCCATCGGGGGAGTGCCACTGATGCGCACAGGACAGCCCCCAACTGATGTGCACCCCACCCCCCCCCCCCACTTCCTTCGTACATTTTTACAGAAGTCCTTCAAAAATGGCCTTCATACTGTGGCTCGCCTGCCACTGCCCAGTGTTTTATGATAGTGGTTTGAGGCCCTCAATTGCCAATTAATCAGGCAGCTGAGGGCCACAATAGGCTTCAGGGTAGGTGACTATATTATGGGAAACAGGTCGGGCGGGAAGGAGGTGGGCTGGGCACCCGACATATTTTACATCCCCACTCCCTGCCAAAAATACACCCATCCAGGGGTTGTAAAATCCGCCCCATATTGTGGGATTGGAGTCACATGTAGACCAGACTGGGTAGGGGAAGCAAGCTCCCTTCCCTGAAGCTGGCTTTTTACAGCAAGCATTTCTTTTTTCTTCTGGTGCTAACTCACAAATTAGCAGATTAATTGAATCCAATTTCATCCCTTGCCAAGGTGTGATTTAAACCCACCTTTTCAGTGGTTAACCTGTCGGAGAGAAGGACATGTTAAACTGCTACGTAGAGTGGAAAATAAGCAGACAATGAGCCTTCATGGGAGGCTGCAGAGGGGCCCATATTTTTTTAAAGGAATGTTTTGTGAAGATTCTTTTAAAGGTGTGGTGAATTTGAAGTCCCTCCCCCGAGGAAGTTTCCCTCAAGGACAAGAAACTTAGAACCATAGAACCATAGAACACTACAGCACAGAAAACAGGCCATTCGGCCCTTCTAGTCTGTGCCGAAATATTATTCCGCTAGTCCCATTGACCTGCACCTAGTCCATAACCCTCCAGACCTCTCCCATCCATGTATCTGTCTAATTTATTCTTAAAACTTAAGAGTGAGCCCGCATTTACCACGTCAGATGTTAGCTCGTTCCACACTCTCACTACTCTCTGAGTGAAGAAGTTCCCCCTAATGTTCCCTCTAAACCTTTCCCCTTTCACCCTAAAGCCATGTCCTCTCGTGTTTATTTCTCCTAATCTAAGTGGAAAGAGCCTACTCCCATTCACTCTGTCTATACCCCTCACAATTTTGTAAACTTCTATCAAATCTCCCCTCATTCTTCTACGTTCCAAGGAATAAAGTCCTAACCTGTTTAATCTTTCCCTGTAACTCAACTCCTTAAGACCCGGCAACATCCTAGTAAATCTTCTCTGCACTCTCTCAATCTTACTGATATCCTTCCTGTAGTTAGGTGACCAGAACTGCACACAATACTCCAAAGTTGGCCTCATCAATGTCTTATACAACCGCACCATAATATCCCAACTCCTATACTCAATACTTTGATTTATGAAGACCAGTATGCCAAAAGCTTTCTTTACAACCTTGTCTACCTGTGACGCTACTTTCAGGGAATTATGTATCTGAACTCCCAGATCCCTTTGTTCCTCCGCACTCCTCAGTGCCCTACCATTTACTGTGTATGTCCTACCTCGGTTTGACCTTACAAAATGTAACAACTCACTTTTCCGCATTAAATTCCATCTGCCATTTTCTGGCCCATTTTTCCAGTTGGTCCAGATCTCTCTGCAAGCTTTGAAAGCCTTCCTCGCTGTCCACAACGCCTCCAATCTTAGTGTCATCAGCAAACTTGCTGATCCAATTCACCACATTATCATCCAAATCATTGATATAAACAACAAACAACAATGGTCCCAGTACAGATCCCTGAGGCACACCACTAGTCACAGACCTCCAATCTGAGAAGCAATCATCCACTACCACTCTCTGTCTTCTCCCACACAGCCAATTTCGAATCCAGTTTACAACCTCTCCATGAATACCAAGTGTCTGAACCTTCTGAGCTAACCTCCCATGTGGGACCTTGTCAAAGGCCTTACTAAAGTCCATGTAGACAACATCCACAGCCTTTCCTTCATCTACTTTCTTGGTAACCTCCTCGAAAAACTCTACAAGGTTCGTTAAACACAACCTCCCACGCACAAAGCCATGCTGACTATCCTTAATCAGCCCTTGGCTGTCCAAATAATTATATATCCGATCTCTCAGAACACCTTCCAATAATTTACCTACTACTGACGTCAGGCTCACTGGCCTGTAATTACCTGGTTTACTATTGGAGCCTTTTTTAAACAATGGAACAACTTGAGCTACCCTCCAATCCTCCGGCACCTCACCCGTGGCTAAGGACATTTTAAATATTTCTGCCAGGGCCCCTGCAATTTCTACATTAGTCTCCCTCAAGGTCCGAGGGAATATCATGTCAGGCCCGGGTGATTTATCTACCTTTATTCGCTGTAAGGCAGCAAGCACCTCCTCCTCTTTACTCTCTATATGTTCCATGAAACTACTGCTTGTTTCCCTTCCTTCCTTATACACTATGCCAGTTTCCTGAGTAAATGCTGATGCAAAAAAACTGTTTAAGATCTCCCCCATCTCGTGAGGCTCCACACATAGACGGCCACTCTGATCTTAAAGGGGACCAATTGTGTCCCTTACTATCCTTTTACTCTTAATATACTTGTAGAAACCCTTCGGGTTTACCTTCACATTATCTGCCAAAGCAACCTCATGTCTTCTTTTTGCCTTCCTGATTTCCTTTTTTAGTATTTTCTTACATTTTCTATACTCTACAAGTACCTCATTTGCTTCTTGTTGCCTATACCTGCTATACACCTCTCTCTTCCTGTTAACCAGATCGCCAATATCCCTTGAAAACCAAGGTTCCCTATGCCTGTTAACTTTGCCTTTAATCCTGACAGGAACTTGCAAACTCTGCACTCTCAAAATTTTGCCTTTGAATGCCTTCCACTTACTGAACACATCCTTGCCAGAAAACAACTTATGCCAATCCACTCTTCCTAGATCCTTTCTCATTTCCACAAAATTGGCCTTTCTCCAGTTTAGAATCTCAACCCGAGGACCAGACCTATCCTTATCCATAATTAGCTTAAAACTAATGACATTGTGGTCACTCGACCCAAAATGTTCGCCTACACATACTTCTGTCACCTGACCTGTCTGGTTCCCTAATAGGAGATCAGGTATTGCATCCTCTCTCGTTGGTACCTCTATACATTGATTTAGAAAACTTTCCTGAACACATTTGACAAACTCCAAGCCATCCAACCCTTTTACAGTATGGGAGTCCCAGTCAATATGTGGAAAGTTAAAATCTCCTACTATCACAACTTTCTGTTTCTTACATCGGTCTGCTATCTCTCTATAGATTTGCTCCTCCAATTCTCTCTGACTATTGGCGGTCTATAATACAACCCTATTAGCGTGGTCACACCTTTCCCATTCCTCAGCTCCACCCATATGGCCTCTGTGGACGAGCCCTCCGGGCTGTCCTGTCTACGCACAGCTGTGATATTTTCCCTGACTAGTAATGCCACTCCTCCCCCTTTCATCCCTCCCCCTCTATCACGTCTGAAACAACGGAACCCCGGAACATTGAGCTGCCAGTCCTGCCCCTCCTGCAACCAAGTCTCACTAATAGCAATAATGTCGTAATCCCACGTGCCAATCCATGCCCTAAGCTCATCTGCCTTTTCAACAATACTCCTTGCATTGAAATAGATGCACCTGAGAACATTTCTATCATGTACGGACCCTTGATTTCTGTCTATACATGCATTCCTCGCTTGACCTTTATCCTCCTCCACCTCCCTATCTGCTCTAACACTCTGGTTCCCCTCCCCCTGCAAATCAGGTTTAAACGCCCCGGAGCAGCACTAGCACACCTATCCGCAAGGATGTTAGTCCCCCTCCAGTTCAGGTGCAAACCGTTCCGTCGGAATAGGTCCCACCTTCCCTGGAACAGAGCCCAATTGTCAAGAAACATGACGCCCTCCCTCCTGCACCATCTCCTTAGCCACGTATTTAGTTGCATTATCCTCCTATTTCTAGCCTCACTAGCACGTGGCATGGGTAGCACTCCTGAGATCGTAACCCTGGAGGTCCTGCCCTTCAACTTTGCACCTAACTCCCTAAACTCTCTTTGCAGGACCTCCTCCTCCTTCCTATCCACGTTATTGGTCCCTACATGGACCACGACATCTGGCTGCTCACCCTCCCTGCTGAGAATACTGAGAACTCGATACGAGATATCGCAGACCCTGGCACCAGGGAGGCAACCGACCATCCGGGATTCTCGATCTCTCCCACAGAACCTCCTATCTGTCCCCCTAACTATTGAATCCCCTATCACTACTGCTCTCCTCTTTTCCCTCCCTCCTTTCTGAGCTGAGGGTCCAGCCTCGGTGCCAGAGACGTGACCACTACAACTTGTCCCTGGTAGGTCGTCCCCACCAACAGTATCCAAAACGGTATACCTATTGTTGATGGAAACGGCCACAGAGGTGCTCTGCTCTTTCTGTCTATTCCCCTTCCCTCTCCTGACATTCACCCAGCTGCCTGCCTCCTGACTTTTAGGGGTGATTGTCTCCCTGAAACTCCTGTCTATTACTGCCTCTGCCTCCTGTATGATCCGAAGTTCATCCAGCTCCAGTTCCCTAACTCAGTTTGTCAGGAGCTGCAGCTGGATGCACCTTTTGCAGGTGTAGTCATCAGGGACAATTGTGCTGGCCATGACTTCCCACATGCTGCATTCGGAGCACTCGACTGCCCTAACTGCTGCCTCCATTACCTACTCCTAATTTACTTAAAAGGACTTTACCCGGCCCTACCCCACTGGGAGCAAGCTCGTACTCAGCCTCTGCTCACCTAAGCCTCTCAAGCCAAAGCCTCAAAGCTCCACTCCTTCACTGGGCCAATCGCCCACTGGGCTGCTCACAGGCTGGCTACTCCTCTTCAACTTCCCCTCCTTTTATTTTCAATCTCCGCGCTCTTTTTCAACTGACCTGCCTTCAAGATCCGCGCTCTTTTTCAAATGACCTCCCCCACGGTCTCTGCGCTCTTTTTCAAATGACCTCCCCCACGGTCTCCGTGCTCTTTTTCAAATGTTGAGTGCAAGAGTCCTTCTCCTCAATTCCCTCCTGAGTCGTGGTGACTGCGCTGACTTCTCCCAGAATGCTTCAGTCACTTCTCACCAGCGCCCTCTGTTGGATGCCCTTTCTCCTGTTGAGTGCAAGAGTCCTTCTCCTCGATTCCCTCCTGAGTCGTGGTGACTGCGCTGACTTCTCCCAGAATGCTTCAGTCACTTCTCACCAGCGCCCTCTGTTGGATCAACTTCAATAACAAAATGAGGAAGAGCATTGAAAGGAAGGCCTTCTCAGCCTAGCTGATGTTGTAACTACTTCCTTGCAAATCCTATTACTACCTTCAGCATTTATTTTTCAGTACAAGTTGCTTGATGGAACATTCATTCTCTCTTTATAGATCATGCCTTTTAACCTGTCTTTAACTTCTTCATTTCACTTGCATTAGAGTTTGCCATCCCGTGTTGTACAGCTTTTAAAAAAATATTTGTTCTCAGGATGCGAGTGATGCTGGCAAGGCTGCTTTTATTGCCCATCTCTAGTTACCCTGAGAAGGTGGTGAACTGCTGCAGTCCTGGTGGTGAAGCTACTCCTTCAATGGCATTAGGTAGGAAAATATATATGCCCAGATCAGGTTGGTGTGTAACTTGGAGGGGAACTTGTAGGTGATTGCGTTCCCACAGCATTGCTATTCTTCTTATTCTCAGGAGTAGATGTAATATGAGAAAGAAATGTTGTTGAAGCAACTTTGATGAGTTGCTACAGTGCATCCTGTAGGCTGTACAAACTGCATTGCAGCAATGACAGAGCTGTAACATGTCTTCTCTGCCAGGGCTACATGAGGAACACAGCCAAACTTTGAGCTGCACAAACAGTAGTCTGAAAATCACCCCTCCAAGGTGGTGGCTGAGATGCATGGTGTTAGGACCAGGTGAGAAGGTGTGAACTGGCTCCCTTTTCTTCAACCCGCTCGGTTGGTCGCAACAAAGATTTTTAGAAATGTATTTTCCCCCTAAGTACCTTTTCTAATCCAAACATATTTACTCTTTAATAAGGAACCAATCAAACTAGATTTTCCTGAGTCAAATAAAAAGTAAGTTTATTAGTTACTGAACACGAGAAAAAAGAATAAAAGACACAATGACACACAAACAGATCTCAGATGTAAGTGAAATTAGAGTCCAAATAAAAGTTAAAAGAATATACGATTAGGTCCTTTGCTTGTTCTTGAGGCATAGATTGTTGATGTTGAAGCCAGTTAAAGTTAACTGGCTTCCTTTAAAATCCTGGCTTTGAATTAAAGTTCAGGTAACTGCACTCTGCTGGAGACAATCTTAGCTTCAGAGAAAGAGAGAGAAAGATTCCTTACTGCTTCCTTCAGTATTATTTTTTCCAGGTGACTTTGATGACTTCTCTCTCTGTTTCTGCCTTGGCAAAACCAGCTCTTAATCCTCCTGTCTGTATATTCCAAGAAAGGAATTTGATTAACATGTCTTGTAGTCATTGTTGTAGAACAAGTGATCACATTTTTGATCTTTCAGCTCAGAAACTTTTTACACATTTCAAGATAGTGGAAACCAACAGGTGATGGGGTTATTTCATCCTCCATAGGGGATTTTGAGTGTCCTTTGGATGTGTCTGACTGGTTAGCAGTTCCCATTGCCTTGACAGGATTACAGTTGATTAAAGTCCAGCACTTTGAATTTTTAATGCCTTCCTTTCAAGAGTCCCTTGTTGAAGTGGACCTTGAGACCTCCTACCCCCTAGATGTGAAATTCCATGCAACATATCAAGACATGTCTGCAGCGCAATCCATATAGGAACTTTCCAGAAAAGTGGTCAACTTACAGTACCAGACATCAGATGACTGGTGGTAGCTATCTTTAGTCATTGTCTTGTATTTAAAAAAAAGGTCCTTTTAAAACAGTTCAATATGTTTTTGGTTAGCTGGTGAAGTTATAGGTGGATCCCACTTACTCACAATTTCCCATCGTCATGACACTGGCCTCAACAGATGGTCAATAAAGGCACTTCTCCCTTTCAAAATCTTCATTTGCTTCCTTCTATCACTTTCTAAGTAGCAAAATCAATTTCTGTGCTATTGAAATGTTTTAAGGATAGCAGCTTGGAGGTACATTATGCTGCTCTGAGGTTATTAGCAGAAATGTGTGTTCTATTATTTTTGAGAGACCAGTTTTCTTTTCGGCCAGGCTGTTATGCGACAGTTATTTGAAAAAATTAATGATTTTGGAAAGCATCGTCAAACTGAATGCACAGCTCCAAAAATCTATCCAATATTCCATGCCAGTCTCTTCACATTTCAAGTATTCTCAAGAAATTTAAAGTCCTGAATTATTAAATTTCCTATACCTTATGTGGCATTGTGCAGTCATTAAAGTGAGGAATTTTAATCATTGGCATTGTTGAATAAAGTTGATACAAATCTGTTTGTTTTATTAAGCTCCATTTTTCCACTTGCCTTCATTTTAGAACATTAGCTGCATTTCATATATCAGAATGGAACAGGAAGCTAAAACCATTATGTTTAATTCACAGGAGGCCATCATGACTTTGCTGGAGCAACCAAAACTAATTCCACTGCCCTGCTCTTTCACAATATCTTTCTGGGTCGTCCTGTTTTAAATATTCATCCACTTTTCCCTTATAAGCAACCATTGAAATCTCCTGCTAGCTTTCTTTGCTTCAGTGCATACTGTCCCAGTACCTCACGTCTCTCCATATCAATAAAGTGCCCCATCCCTGGCATCAACCCGGTATTATATGCTGTGCACTCTCTATGACTTTAGTGTATTTTTTCTGTAATAGGGGATTCAAAAAAGCTCACAGGTGCGGAGGCGGGCACACCTGCAATTTCACACCACTACCCGACGTGACAGTCTGCCAGCATGTACCCGCCTCGGGTCGATTTCCGTTGAGGCTGCTTATGGGTACCTGCCCTGTAGCAGGGCGTAGTCACTAAGGCCAAGTAAAGTGCCTACTAAGTGTGCTCTTCGCACACCATCAGGCCCCCCTGCTGAGGCTGAAGCCTGGCAGATGGATGGAGGCAACCTTCCGGCAGCAGGTCTGGTGGCCAATGATGCCTGCTTTATTTACCTACTCACCTCCCCCCACCCTGACGTCGGGTGTGCCAGAGGTCCAGGGCTGCAGTCGCAGATCATCCTATGGAGGGGGCTCCCCATCCACAACGATCACCTGACAGCTGTGGCTATACAAAATTTTGAAAATTCCTAAAGTCTTCAGAGGGTACCTCCATCTTGAGGCATCCTTTCAATCTCCGATCTACATCAATCACAGCCACCTTTTCCAGTGAGGCTGCTGGCTGCCCAGAGCTTCATTCGCTCTCATTGGCTCTCTTGGCTGTGGAGTCCGCCTTCCCTCCTTAATTAGAGGTGTCAGCTGTGGCTCAGTTCATAGCACCCTCGCCTTTGAATCAGAGGGTTGTGGGTTCATGTCCCACTCCCGGAAAACCAAGAACTGTGATTGTACTCGAAAGAAGTTGCAATCTGTGACTGTTGGTAACCTGAAAGAGTTTCCCTCCTTAATTAGAGGTGTCAGCTATGGCTCAGTTCATAGCACCCTCGCCTTTGAATCAGAGGGTTGTGGGTTCATGTCCCACTCCCGGAAACCAAGAACTGTGATTGTACTCAAAAAGAGTTGCAATCTGTGACTGTTGATAACTCGAAAGAGTTTCCCTCCTTAATTGGATGATGCTCCCAGAGGCAGCCTCTTAATTGGCCGCCTCCTCTAAAATATCTCAGGGGGTCTCTCTGCCAATATTTCCAGGCTCCCAACCTGCATTCCACCCTGAATGCAGGATGGGGAACTGGGAATGGAAATTCATTCTCATGCCTCTATTAATAGAAATATAAATACTCCTGGAAATGCTACTTTTCATTGACCTCTCCCATTTTGCCACTGTAACATCAGCAGAACTTCAATGGAAATCCTAAAATTGCAGGTGCAGGTGGTTGATTTACCAGGACCCCATCGTTGAACCGTCTTGGAATTTTGGGACTGTAATGTATATTTATCTTCAAGAAGACATTTGATAAGATTCTCATAGGAGGCTTGTCACAGATATTCTGGTGATTCTGCACTGTTTTTTCCAAGCAACCATTCACTGGTGAAAGGCAGATTTCCCCCAGCCATCCCTGTGTCCTCCCGCCACCACCCCCTGCCCAGTCAAGGAGCATGTCTTGTGAGTGTGCGGGAAGTTCCATCGATTACGCCCTCCTTGGTACTCAGTGTATCTTGGAGCTGTCATGAGTTTTACTGAGGACTGTAAAGATCTCCAAGTCTTGAGCATGGATAGGTTGTTGATATCAGAGGAGATTGATTACCTTCTGCAAGACGCCTGCTTAGTCCATTGGATGCAGGAGACAAACAAAGGGCATCCCTGCTCTTTGGAACTCTTTCCCCAAACCGTTGCCTGTCTCCCTAACTTAATCAGCCTCCTGTGCAGAATCAAACACTCATCTAAAATTTATTCACAAAGTTAAAAGAAATAATTTGTCAAACTTGTCAAGAATCAAAGTAAGTGGACAAACAGGTATGTGATTTCTAATACGCTTATGGCATAGAATCAAAGCCTCATATTAAGCCTTGTAATAAACTAGCACTTGCAAGCCAGATATGAAGTTTGCGGACATCGACACAGACAACTGGGAGATAGCCAGTGATGACTGTGACCTCTGGACGCTGACTGTTTGGAGGGACATTGGAAGAGGTGAGGAACAGAAAGCTCAGCTGGCCAAGAGGAAGGCCCAGAGAAAACAGAGGTCAGTGAAATCCAGCACCTTCTTAGCTCATTCTCTTCATCTGCAACAAATGCCACAGATGTCAGAGTGGGGTTCCTGAGCCACACCAGATGACATTTAACACAGAATTGAATACACCAAGGCGCAAAGCATTATCTCACAAGACTGAAAGTTGCCAAAGAAACCAGTCAATTCCTGCGCTGTTCTATATAAAGTCAAATGTTCACGAGTTATAAGTCTGTTAGTGATAGAATGTTGTCAGTCTTGCACTGAATGATCATGCTATATTCACAGTGTACAGTGCATCTAGAGGTGAAAATCTATTTTAAATGTAGATGCAATGCTGATGGCTGTATTGCAATATTTAATGGAAGATCTCTTCTGTCCACTATTTGCAGTGAAATTGCTTATAAAGAGAATTCAGAGTTTTGCTACATGTAGTGAACAGAGGAAGTTTCCCTAATAAATGTTACAATATTTCCTTCTTAGAGCTTAGTTGAGAAGGTTTGACTAATGGAGCCCTAAGCAGCGTAGCTTTGTTTAACTTCAAGAGTTCAGATTCATTGTACTTGCCATTTCAAAGCTTCTAACCATCCCATCTGTTTGCAGAAAAGTAATTCTAGGTTCACTACAAGTCTTCTTATGTTATTCAACCACAAATGCACATTGCATGATTATTACATGGATAATTAAACTTAAGTTTGATCACAAATAATTATATGCAGGAAATGCTGGTTTGTAACTGGACCTTTCAAACACATTGATATAATTAATAAAGACCATTGTTGAAAACAACTGACATTTTCCACAATCATTAACATTTCCTTCAGGTGCTGTCACAAAAACAAAATCTGCAAACAATATTCTGCTTTAGTAATTAAGTTTGTTTCATTTAAATAATTTCAGATTTTCTAGCCAATGATTTACTTTTTAATTGCTACATCTGATTGTGACAGCATATTGCAAGGGTTGTGAATAGTAGAGATTTGCCAGGAATTTTACTCGGAGTTGTACCCAAACAGTTAAAGTTAGGAAGCCTTACATATTGGAAAAGAATCTCCAGAAGTCAGAGCTAATAAGTTCCAGTTCTGAAGACATTTTGGTGTGTAGTGTTCAAATTCCCCAGCCTATCTTATCTTGCTGTTCTAGCATGCCAGGTTGAACTCATATTTGGCAGAGCTGAGGCAATATGTATTTTATCAAACTGCAGTTTATACTGGCACCCTGAGTGAAAGCACAAGGAAAATAAAAGTTTCAGTTATGTATGACTTCTGCCAGACCATTCAAAGCATGAGAAATCACCAAGGAATTCTCTCCTTCCTAATGGATTCAGGCAACCTGATGACAAACTCTGGATGAAGGTAAAGAGGCGCGATGCCAATTAAAATGGGCAGAGCAGCAGCAAACTGCACTGGCAGGTTTCTGAGTGCTGAAAGCACACTTTGTCTTATGAAGAAAATCTTCCTTTTGCAAAATGGTGCCCATCTCATATTTGAGCCCCAGGTAAATGAAGATAACTCATAATATGCATTTTAGAATTAGGCAGATATTAACGGATCAGACACTCATATTATGCATTTTGAAGAAATTCTACTAAACTGTAAGACAACTTGAAACTTCTGATCTTGGCAAATGATGAAAATGGAGGCAAGAGGTTTTTTGAGGTAAATATGTGATAAGACAGCAGAGATAACCCAATGGCTTTTAAGTGACTGCTGAAAGCCCTGAGGACTCCTTCAGTTGATGGGGCACCAGCTACGGTTCAATGGATAACATGCTTGATTCTGGGTCAAAGGGCTTGTGATTTCAAGTCCTACTCCAGGGGCTTGAACCACACAATTTAGGCTGGTGCTTCAATGCAATACTGAAGAGGTGCTGTCTTTCAGGTGTGATATTAAGTCCCATGCATCTACCCTCTCAGATGATATAAAAGATTCCGTGTCACTATTTTGAAGAAGAACAGGGAAGCTTTCCTGGCCAATAATTAGCCTTCAACCAATATTGTTAGAAGCAGATTATTTGATCATTATCAGGAGGCTGCTTGTAGGGCCTTGCTGTGTGTGTATCCTACATTAAAAAGTGACTACACTTCAAACATATTTAATTGACTGGAAAGAGATCTGGGTCATCCTGAGGTCTTGAAAGCCATTAAATAAAAACAAGTCTTTCTTCTGGTGTGTTTGGTTCAGGTAAAATGTTAAAACTTTAAAAATCTCAAACCTGTTCTCAACTTGCCTCCAACTTGCCCACATCCAGTTTTAATGGAGGCAGGACAAGAGGTTGAATGCAGGGAACTGTAGTGTTCAATTGCCGAATTGTTCTGCGTCTGCTTGCTGTTGATGCTCATTGTGTTTGATTAATTAAGCCTGGGTATGGACTCAAAAAAGTAAACAAACTGTAGAAATTGCTGGAAGCAAATAGCTGTAATCAGCAGCAGACATTTTAAATACTCCTTGAAAATAAAGCTCCCACACACATAAAAACTGGTATGTCATCTCTACATAGCTCCGAGATATAAAATGTACAAAAAACTGGCATTTAAGATGATAGAGAAAAGTTTAAATTTACCAGCTCCAGCACTCTGTTTCTTTTTTCACTGGGAGACCATGGGATTGATGGATTTCAGGGTTCAAGACCTACTTGCTCATATACAAGGGTAGACAGTCCAGATGGATGTAGTAGTGATTTGCAAGTAGGCAATGCTTATACATTGTCTTGGAGCAGAAGCCCAGTGAATATTCGAGCAGCTCATGATATGGTGTGCCCATAAAGAAATATGAGAGATTGCTGCAGCAATTGGCTTCTATATGTACATTTGATGCATTAACCAATAGGCTAATTTGCAACCAATTAATTGAAAAGACTTAAGTTGCATGAATTAGGAGAAATACATCTTTAGACTTCGGGTTGCAAATATAGCTTGCTCAACCTGCTCAAGTGCAAGGGTTATGGACAGAGAGACGTTAGCATGCTCATTAACACATGCCCCAGCACTGTTGGATACCTTCAAAACCAAATTGTGGAAATGTTCATTGAGTAACAATGCCATTTCCATCTCTAGGGAAAAAGTGTAACGTACGCTTAAAATGGAATCATTTTGCAAAGATGTCCAGGTCATCAAAGAAGAAGGCCTCATTGGTTGGAGAAATGGAGGAGTATCTCCCTGAGAGTGAGGTACAGCATGTATACACCGTCACAAACAATAAAGCGCTGTGTCATTTTAAGGAATGCTCAGACAGGATTGCAGGCATCTAAGTGTCACTTCTCATTGATGTTGGTGTGAAAGTATCTATTTTGAGCAACAAACTCTATCATTGGTATTTTTTGCAACTTTCTCTCACTCCTGCAACACTCTTCAAGCTTTCGATGACTCAAGTATTCCAGTTTTGGGAATGATCACAGTTCCAGTATGCTACAAAAATGTCACCTTAGACATTTTCATGTCTGCGAAGAGTGTCCTGCAGTCAGCGTTGCTGTGAAGCAGTCTGGGAAGAGTGTCCTGCAGTCAGCATCGCTGTGAAGCAGTTTGGGAAGAGTGTCCTGCAGGCAGCATCGCTGTGAAGCAGTCTGGGAAGAGTGTCCTGCAGTCAGCATTGCTGTGAAGCAGTCTGGGAAGAGTGTCCTGCAGTCAGCATCACAGTCTGCACTGCAGTGCTGCTTTGGGAGTTCAGTGAGGAGGGAATGAGGTGATCCTTTGAGTACTGTAAGTATGGTGGGGTAAGTATTTACTACTTTTATTGCTTATAGCTTTTAAGGCCTTATTTTGTGGTTCATCGTTTGTAAGGGCTATATCCTGTAACAACGAGGAGCAGGGAAGAAAGGCCTTAGAGTAATTGACATTATTTGATATTAAGTATCTTCCAAAAGGTTTAATTTAATTTAAAGGGGTAAGTCATGGCAGGAGAGCTCAAAGCCGAGGTGTGCTCCTCGTGCTCTGTGTGGGAAGCCAGGAACATTCCCAGTGCCCTGGGCCAGCATCTGTGCGAGAAGTGTCTCCAGCTGCAGCTCCTAAAAGCCTGGGTTTCAGAGCTGGAGCGGCGGCAGGGGATACTGTGGAGCATCCATGAGGTGGAGAGTATCATGGATAGCACGTATAGAGAGGTGGTCACACCGAAGACTAAGAGTCCACAGGCAGGAAGGGAATGGGTGACCACCAGGCAGAGCAAGAGGACTAGGCAGGCAATGCAGGAATCGCCTGTGGCTATTCCCCTGCAAAACAGATATACTGCTTTGGATACTGTTGAGGGGAATGGCCTCTCAGGGGAAAGCAGCAACAGTCAAATTCGTTGCATCATGGTTGGTTCTGCTGCACAGAGGAGGAGTAAAAAGTGTGGGAATGCAATAGTTATCGGGGATTCAATTGTAAGGGGAATAGATAGGCATTTCTGTGGCTGCAAACGAGACTCCAGGATGGTATGTTGCCTCCCTGGTGCTAGGGTCAAGAATGTCTCACAGCGGCTACAGGTTATTCTGAATGGGGAGGGTGAACAGCCAGTGGTCATGGTACACATTGGTACAAACAATATAGGTAAAAAAAGGGATGAGGTCCTAAAAGCAGAATATAGGGAGTTAGGAAGTAAATTGAAAAATAGGACCTCAAAGATAATGATCTCAGGATTACTACCAGTGCCATGTGCTAGTCATACTAGAAATAGCAGGATATATCGGATGAATATGTGGCTGAAGAGATGGTGGGAGTGGGAGGGTTTCAGATCCCTGGGACACTGGAACCAGTTCTGGGGGTGGTGGGACCAGTACAAACCTGACAGGTTACACCTGGGCAGGACCAGGACTGATGTCCTAGGGGGAATATTTGCTAGAGTGGTTGGGGAGGGTTTAAACTAAAATGGCAGGGGGATGGGAGCCTATGCAAGGAGTCAGAGGAGGGGGAATCAAGGACAAGAACAAAAGACAAGAAAGGGGAATAAGAAAAGTGATAGGCAGAGAAATCAAGGGCAAGAATCAAATAGGGCCTCAGTGAAAAATAGTGGAGACGGGACAAGTAATGTTAAAAAGACAAGCCTTAAGTCTTTGTGCCTTAACGCGAGGAGCATTTGCAATAAAGTGGATGAATTAACCATGCAAATAGATGTAAACAGCTATGATATAGACGAGATTATGGAGACATGGCTGCAGGGTGACCAGGGATGGGAACTGAACATCCAGGGGAATTCAGTATTTAGGAAGGACAGACAAAATGGAAAAGGCAGTGGAGTTGCATTGCTGGTTAAAGAGGAAATTAACGCAATAGTGAGGAAAGATATTAACTCTGATGATGTGGAATCTGTATGGGTAGAGCTGAGAAACACCATGGGGCAAAAAACGTTAGTGGGGGTTATATATAGACCCCCAAACTGTAGTGGTGATGTTGGGAATTGCATTAAACAGGAAATTAGAGATGCATGCAATAAAGGAACATCTGTAATTATGGATGACTTTAATCTGCATATAGATTGGGCAAATCAAATTAGTAACAATACCATAGTGGAGGAATTCCTGGAGTGTATATGGGATGGTTTTCTGGACCAATACATTGAGGAATCAACTGGAGAACAGGCCATCCTAGACTGGGTATTTTGTAATGCGAAAGGAATAATTGGCAATCTAGTTGTGCGAGCCCCTTAGGGATGAGCGACCGTAATATGATAGAATTCTTCATCAAGATGGAGAGTGACGTAGTTGACTCTGAGACTAGGGCCCTGCATCTTATTAAAGGAAACTACAATGGTATGAGGCGCAAGTTGGCTATGATGGATAGGGAAATGTTAATTAAAGGGATGACGGTGGATAAGCAATGGCAAACATTCAAAAAGTGCATGGGTGAACTGTAACAATTGTTTGTTCCTGTCTGGCGCAAAAGTAAAATAGGAAAGGTGGCCAAATCATGACTTACAAGGGAAATTAGAGTTAGTATTAGATCCAAGGAAGAGGCATACAAATTGGCCAGAAAAAACGACAGACCTGAGGATTGGGAGCAGTTTAGAATTCAGCAAAGGAGGACCAAGGGATTGATTAAGAAGGGGAAAATAGGGTACAAGTGTAAGCTTGTGGGGAACATAAAAACTGACTGTAAAAGTTTCTATAGGTATGTGAAGAGAAAAATATTGGTGAAGACAAATGTAGGTCCCTTACAGTCAGAAACAGGGGAATTTGTAATGGGGAACAAAGAAATGGCTGACGAACTAAATATGTACTTTGGTTCTGTCTTCACAAAGGAGGATACAAATAACATGCCAGAAATGTTGGGGAACACAGGGTTTCGTGAGAGGGAGGAACTGAAAGAAATCAGTGTTAGTAGGGAAATGGTGTTGGGGAAATTGATGGGGTTGAAGGCAAATAAATCCCCAGGGCCTGATAATCTACATCCCAGAATACTTAAGGAAGTGGCCCTAGAAATAGTGGATGCATTGGTGATCATCTTCTGAGATTCTACAGACTCTGGAACAGTTCCTACAGATTGGAGGGTAGCTAATGTAACCCCACTATTTAAAAAGGGAGACAGAGAGGAAACAGTGAATTATAGACCAGTCAGCCTGACGTCGGTAGTGAGGGAAATTCTAGAGTCCATTGTAAAAGATTTAATAGCTGAGTACTTGGAAAACAGTGGCAGAATCGGACAGAGTCAGCATGGATTTATGAAAGGGAGATCATGCTTGACAAATCTACTGGAATTTTTCGAGGATGTAACTAGTAGAGTTGATGAGGGGGAGCCAGTGGATGTGGTTTATTTGGACTTTCCAAAGGCTTTTGACAAAGCCCCACATAAGAGATTAGCATGTAAAATTAAAGTGCATGGGATTGGGGGTAGTGTACTGAGATGGATAGAAAACTGGTTGGCAGACAGGAAACAAAGAATAGGAATAAACAGGTCTTTTTCCGAATGGCAGGCAGTGACTAGTGGGGTACTGCAGGGATCGGTGCTGGGACCCCAGCTATTCACAATATATATTAATGATTTAGATGAGGGAACTAAATGTAATATCTCCAAATTTGCAGATGACACAAAGCTGGATGGGAGAGCGAGCTATGAGGAGGATGCAGAGATGCTTCAGTGTGATTTGGACAAGTTGAGTGAGTGGGCAAATGCATGGCAGATGCAGTATAATGTGGATAAATATGAGGTTATCCACTTTGGTAGCAAAAACAGGAAGGCAGATTATTATCTGAATGGCTATAAATTGAGAGAGGTGAATGTGCAATGAGACCTGGGTGTCCTCGTACACCAGTTGCTGAAGGTAAGCATGCAGGTGCAGCAGGCGGTAAAGAAGGCAAAATGTATGTTGGCCTTCATAGTGAAAGGGTTTGAGTACAGGAGCAGGGATGTCTTGCTGCAATTATACTGGGCCTTGGTGAGACCACACCTGGAATATTGCGTGCAGTTTTGGTCTCTTTATCTGAGGAAGGATGTACTTGCTATAGAGGGAGTGCAGCGAAGGTTTACCAAACTGATTCCTGGAATGGCGGGACTGACATATGAGGAGAGATTAAATCAGTTAGGATTATATTCGCTGGAGTTCAGAAGAATGAGGGGGGATCTCATAGAAACCTATAAAATTCTAACCGGACTAGACAGGGTAGATGCAGGAAGGATGTTCCCGATGGTGGGGGAGTCCAGAACCAGGGGTCACAGTCTGAGGATATGGGGTAGACCATTTAGGACTGAGTTGAGGAGAAATTTCTTCAGCCAGCAAGTGGTGAGCCTGTGGAATTCGCTACCACTGAAAGTAGTTGAGGCCAAAACATTGTATGTTTTCAAGAAGGAGTTAGATATAGCTCTTGGGATGAAAGGGATCAAAGGATGTGGGGAGAAAGCAGGAGCAGGCTATTGAGTTGGACAATCAGCCATGATCATGATGAATGGCGGAACAGGCTCGAAGGACCGAAGGGCCTACTCCTGCTCCTATTTTCTGCGTTTTTATGTTCTATGTAGCTGAAGACAGAAGCCTTATGGGGGTATAACTTTTCGATAGGTTTGGATTCAAGCTTGAAGATTCCCCTGGAGCACACATTATCTTGACTGACAATGCAGACTATACATACCGGCATCCCTCCTCATTTACCAGATTTGGAGTGATTAAAGGATACTGTCATGCTCCTTGCATCAACACATCAATTCCACCAAGTTCACAAAATTTGAGACGTTTGCCATTTGCAATCCATGCCAAAATGCCACAGAAGCCGAAATAACTAAAAGCTGACACTATCATTGAGAAAATTGACACATTGCTGTTGATATTGAACCTAGGCATTGCACAATGCAAAAATGGTGAACTTAGACAATGAATTGACCTTCAGGTCAATAAAACTATCATTCCAGACAAGTGTCCACTTACTACAGTCCAAGATTATTTTATGACTCCACAGTATTCACGGGCTCGACATGCGATGGACCTAGCTTCAGATACCTCTAGCAGAGCAAAGCTTACAGCTTTTGTCACTCATGAAGTTGTGCTTCTGTTCTGCAGAATGCCCCTAGGACTAAGTTCAGCACTGACCGCATTCCAGAAAATCATTTTTTCAGTTTTATCAAATGCTCAACCTACTTGATGATGTTGCTGTCCATGGAAATGTCAAAGTCATCAGCGACTATCAGCAGTGCTCACTTGACTTGCACAACATAATTTGACCTTCAACAAGGATGAATGCACATTTGTGGCACCTGAGATTGACTTTTTACAGAGTGGCAGCAGCTGGAGTAGAGCTTACACATGACAATGTCAAAAAATTCATGCGCTTCTGACCCCATCTAACGTGAAAAAGTTGTTTTATCACAAATTTGTTCCTAAATATACAGAGATCGCAGAGCCCCTTTGGGAGCTACTGTACAAAGACACACAATGGGAATGGGCAACCGCACAGCAAACCGCGTTTAATATGTTAAAGGCAAAGATAGCATCTCCGCAGTCCTAGCGCATTTCAATCCACGTGGAAACATATATCATGACAGATGCATCAGGAAATGTGATTGTTGCTGTACTCTCACAGTGCATTGAAGGAAGCAAATGATCGATCGCTTATGCTTCACAACAGTGGGAAGCATATCTACACTTGTGAACATTGAGACAAGTATCTCTATGGTAGAAATTTCACTCTCCGCACTGACTACATTGTTAGTTATGTCAGGATTTGGTCATCAACCTCCATGCGTCTGCAGATGGTCAGATTGTCATATAACTTCAAAGTGGAATATCTTGCAGGTTCACGCAATTGAGTAGCTGACATGCTTAGCCATACTACTATCCCAGACAGTGTTAGTGATGGTGAGGAGACTTGCGTCATCTTGTTAATGTGAGAGGACTTGAAGGCAGGATCGGCGGCAGACAGCATATTGCAGAAAGTAAGCCAGTACCTAAAAACAGAGTGACTTCTCAAAATAGAGAAATAATTGGTCACGTACTACAGAATATAAAACGAACTTGCATTGTTTGATGATAACTGCATTGCACGTGGAACTGGAGCGGTTATCCTGAAAGCACTACAGCAACATGTATTGCATCTTGCCCATGATGGACATCTGGGTATTGTTAAGATGAAACAATGATCCTGTGAAGCAATTTGTTGGCTAGTAACGTGTCGCTGCATAGAAGAAACTGCATAAGTTGCACACTCCACCCAGCTGCTTTTCGGCTGTGGCCTTCTCTGGAGCATTTCCCACTCAAGAGGCATCAAGTCTGTTAATAAAAATTAATAAAACAGCTGCACATTGTGAGTCTAATCTCCACAGTATATGGGGGGAATTGAGATGATTGATGCAGAAATAGAGCCATAACTTCTGCAGCCTTCACTAGGCATTAAATACACATGTTTGAAAGGACAATTTATCATTGCAAATCATATTTTTACCTGTACTGACATCATTTAAAAAAGTTTTTTCATGGGATGTGGGCATTGCCGGCTAGGCCAACGTTTATTGTCCATCCTCATTGCCCTTGAGAAAGTGGTGGGAAGCCTCCTTCTTGAACACTCTCCTCAAAAAAAAGCAACTCTTGACTCCACTATCTTTGCAAACTGCCATCTCCAGTCTCCCTTTCCACTCCGAAGCTCTTGAATGTATTGTTGCTGCCCAAATTTATGCCCATCCTTCCTGGAACTCCATGTTTGAATCGTTGCAATTTAGATTTCCACCCCCTCCACAGAAATGGCTCTTATCAAAGGCACAGATGAGATCCTACTTGGCTGTAATGAAGGCTCACTATCCCTCCTCACCCTTCTTGACCAACATTCTTGACACCTCCATTGTATCTAAATTGTCAGACTGCCTATCTGAAATACAGTCCTGGATATGCAGAAATTTCCTCCATTTTAGTATTGGGGAGACTGAAGCCCCTTTGGTCACTGCCACAAACTCTGTTCCTTTGCCAATTCCATCCCACTGCTTGGCAAATGCCTGAGGCTGAACCAGACTCTTTGTTCCTTCAATGTCATATTTGGCCCTGAGATGACCATGCAACCACATATCCATGCCCTCATTGAGACTACCTTAATCCACTTTCTTAACATCACTCATCCCTGCCCATGCCTCAACTCGCCTGTTGTTCAAACCCTCCTTCATGCCTTTGTTACCTCTGGCCTTTACTCTTCTATCATACTCTTTGCTGGCTTCCCGTCTAAATTGGAAGTCATCCAAAACTCTGCTACTCATGTCCTAATGCTACTAAACGCTGTTTCCCTATGACCCTTGTGCTTGCTGACCTATGCTGGCTCCTGGTTAAGACACACTGTGATTTTAAGGTTCTCATCCTTGTTTTCAAATCCCCCCATGGCTTGGTCCTTCCCTATCTCTATAATCTCCTCCAGCTCTAGGCAGCTATGCTCCTTTAATTCTAACCTTGCGTATCCCTAATTTTAATCACTCCACCATTGGTGGCCGGGCCTTCATTGCCTCGGCTCCAAGCTCTGGAATTCTCTTCCTATACTTCTCCGCCTTTCTACCTTGTTTTCTTCCTTTAAGACACTTATTAAAACCTAACTCTTTGACTAAGCTTTCAGACATATAAACTAATATCTCCTTATTTGGCTCAGTAATACATCTTGTTTTATAATGCTCCTGTGAAGCACCTTGCGATGTTATATTATGTTAAAGGTGTTGTTTAAGCTGTTGTTGTTTTATTTGAAAGAAAAACAGAAAATGCTGGAAGAGCACAATCGGACAGCCAGCACTTGTGGATGGAACAGATGGGCCACACCCTTCCTCGAGGATCTCACGTTTGAATCTCACTGAGGTCCTGAAATTCCTGGAGAGGGTGGGTTTATCAGGATTTCTTGTTATTGGAGGGGGCAGGGATGAGATTTTAACCTTTTATATTCTATTAGGGGAGGTTGTAGGTGGTTCTTCCACCCATTTGCCCAAGTCAAAGGGGATGCTAAGGGTTTGGGGTGGGCTGGGGGTGGGGGAGAGTTGGTGGTGGTGGTGGGGGAGAGCTGGTGGCGGTGGTGGGAGAATTGGTGGTGGTGGGGGAGAGTTGGTGGTGGTGGTGGGAGAGAGTTGGTGGTGGGGGAGAGTTGGTGGTGGTGATGGGGGAGAGTTGGTGGTGGTGGTGGAGGAGAGTTGGTGGTGGTGGTGGGGAAGAGTTGGTGGTGGTGATGGGAGAGAGTTGGTGGTGGTGGTGGGGGGAGTTGGTGGTAGTGGTGGGGGGGAGTTGGTGGTGGTGGTGGGGGGGAGTTGGTGGTGGTGGTGGGGGAAGTTGGTGGTGGTGATGGGGGAGAGTTGGTGGTGGTGGTGGAGGAGAATTGGTGGTGGTGGTGGGAGAGAGTTGGTGGTGGTTGGGGGGGGGAGGGTCAAGTTCAGGAGCTTTCCCAGGAAATTCTGCCCTTTGTGCCCTTAAAATGCCTCAGTGGAACTCACATAAGCTGAGAACTCAAATGAATCCCTTTGAGGCAATATTTCAGAAGAAGTAATTGATGCTGGAACAGCTTTACCTAAATTTCCTGTCCCTCCTTGCCTGCACTAGGTCTTGCTGGAGACTCAGCATGGACTGAGGGTGCCCCCAGGCTGTGTTAGTAGCCCAGGTCATGAAACCCTGTTGCTTCTGGGTTTGAGAAGCTCACTGTGGTTTGCTGCTCTTGTCTAACACAGGAGTAAGATGAGGATGGAGTGGTGGAGGGAAGGTGAGTTACAGTTTTGTCCAAATGTCATTTAGTTGATCACAAGTATCATTCTAGCGTAAAGCTCCAATTCTCACAAATCAGCACTTTAATTTAGCACTGGCAGTAGCTTTAAACAACCAATCAGGCATTAGTTGTAATCTTCAAATCCATGATGATTTCCTTACCCATCAGAATGTGTGCTAGAGGCTGATGGGTATCACATTGTATGTTGTTGGTGGTAATTGAACAAAACAGATTCCAGATGAAGACAAGAGCTGCCTTGATATTCCCAGATTATCCTTGTTAAAGCAGTTTAACAAATATAAATATGCGCTCACTAGGAATAACAATGCGTGCAAAATCCAAATGGAAGTTATACATGTGACCTATGACTGATTAAACAGTAATCTTTTAAAACCTTGTTGAAGAGAATTCTCTTGAAAAGAGAAGCCTGAGGGGTGACCTAATAGAGATCTTTGAAACTCTGGAAGGTTTTGATAGAGTGAATGCAATAAGAATGCCTCTTCTTGTGGGGAAGAGCACAACTAGTGGCTATCAATATAAGATAATCATCAAGAAATCCAATTGGGAATTCAGAATAAACTTCTTGGTGAGAACGCAAAAGTTGCTACTACAGGGAGTCATTGAAGCGAATAGTGTAGATGCATTTAAGGGGAAGTTAGACAAGCATATGAGGTAGAAGGGAATAGGTGCTTATGATGATAGATTTAAATGAGAAATGGTGAGAAGAGGTTTGAGTGCGACATAAACACTGGCATGGATTAGTTGGACCAAATGGCCTGATTCTGTGCTGTGTATCCTATGTATTTAGAACAAGAAGACAAATTTCTTCAATTCATCGCACTTCCATCCTCCCAGGGTTTATGTTGTCTATTGGGTTTAAATTATAGTCTCTCCTTACATGCAGCCTCCCAGCACAGGAAAGGTTATTGGAGAAGCACTGCAAATAAATGTAACTTTAGTAGTATGGTGATAACAATCTTCAAAGCCTTCAGCATAATGCTGTTAATCTGAGTACAGTTGGTGCATTCTCTTGAGCACATCTCTGGGGCTTGATTCTTGAATACATTAGTGAGTCATCTGTGTTTATTTTATCTTTTTTCCAAGGCTGTGCCTAGTGCTTGGCAAGATGAAGTTTTCAATAGGCCACTACTGTATGCAGATGGGACCAGTGGGAAAATAATGTCATTAGACATTTATCCCCTTCAATGGGGTGACCATACTTCTATTCCTTACAAGTTTTCAGGCACAGGGATTGAATTTCCATTGCGGTTCACCTGAACCTCTGTTGAAACTTCAGCAAGAAGCCATGGAAACCCAGATAAATCACATAAATACCATGTTGTTTACCTGGGCCTGAATTTTCATAAAGATGGAGAGGGTCTCCAGTGTAGCCAAAATGGCGCTGGAGTCCTGATTCTGGAAGCCCACCCCTGAACTCAGCACCCAATGTTTTCCCCGGCAGGGACCAGGAGGTCATGTTGTAGTTTGCACATTCGTGGTTCACAAAGGCAGCTGCACAGGTAGAAGTGCAGCTGGCTTCTAATAGATCCAAATTTTGCTAGTGGTAAGTCCAAAACATGACTTGTGGGTTTTACAATTTTCAGGAGAACTTCTGAAGCTGCCAGAGTTATTTGGAGAGGTAGGGTACTCTTTGGATTGTTCGGCAGACACCCTTGGGAGGTCAAGTGCCCTTTGGGAGCAGTCAAGTGCCCTTTGGAATTGTTAAAATTAGACAGGAATGTGTGAAAAAGTAGGTAGCCTAATTGGAACTGTCAAACTGATTGGAATTGTCAATCTACCAAGGCATTTAAATTTCCTGGCTTTTAAATGTTCTTTTAAAAATCTGCAGTTTAAAAAAATGGTGCTTGCTATTTCAATCTGCCTGTTGACATAAACCTGAGAGCTATCATTATAGGATTTGTGCCGTTTCATAGTGGGATGTCTGTCAGTTCACAGTTTTATTGATAACTCCAAGTTGTTATGATATTCCATATGTCTTTGATATGGGGTAATGAATACAAATGCTCGTTTTTATAAAGAATTGAGCACTTGAATTAAATGTTTGTTTCATTAGGGTTTATGTAGTTGAAGGATTGCAAATGTAATGATTGGGTTCTTATGAACGAGAGTGATTTTTTTAACAAATAAAGTCTGCAATAGACACTTAGAACTTTGTTTTATTTTATCTCAGCATGGGTCCTGAGGTCAGCTTATAGTGGATACTGGGTGAGTTGGCATGGAGGGTCTAAGGCCAAAGGGTGATGGGTGGGAGGAATGACTTGTCATGAGCTGGCACTAAGTTGGCATAGGTGCAATAAAGGGCAATGGGAGTGGTTGAGGGGCATGAAGTGGCTTGGGTTGGCATGGATGAGACATGGGGTGTGAGGGGACGTGAAGGGGTGTGGGCTGCAGGAATGTTAATTGTTTGATTGCTTTTTTTATAGCAAGGAACAAGTCCCAGATCACCATGGTGGGCCTTTTAAATTGCTTGTCCCCACATCCGGCAGCCTTTATGGCTGTCTCCGAACTCTTTCCGGGGCTGGAGGGCCCGATTCCCCTTAAACACTACCCCCTGCCCCCTCCCTCATTCCCCCCTCCCCTGGGAATGAAAATCAGACCATCTGGGGCACTTTTCCCTGAGTTGGGTTTGCGGAGTCAGGAATTTTCCCTGACTCTATGCTCCCGACTCAGGAGCGAAAACTCAGGCCTTGTAATTTCCATAAATTTTCAACTGAAGTTAACGGCAGACGACCAGACGACCATCCTCAATGCAAATAACTCAATGTTCTTTGCAAATGTAGCCAACAATGACTGCATTTCATGGGTTTCCTTATTGTTCTTATAGATTGACATTTAAGATATTCCTATATTTCCTGACCGTAAGTCCTGTATTTGCTCTTTTTTGCCAGATACTTCTTGTCCGTCAAGAACTCCTAGCCATCTGTAAAATCTAAATCAGTCCCGGAGTAGTGGTGGCATTTTGATAACATCGGATTAGATAGATGATGCAGCACAGAAACAAGCTGGACAGCGCAACTGATCCACACTGGCTTTTATGCTTCACACGAGTCTCCTCCCTTTCTTCTTCTTGTAATCCTATCAGCATATCCTCTCTTAAAGTGTTGGTAAGGATCTGAAAAACATCTTGCTTTATTGATTATCCTTCTCTCATGTCCAGCTTCCTTCCTCTCTACCTCAACATATCTTGTCTTCCTCTATCTTATCAGTATTTTTTGTCAATCCTCCTCTTTTGCTTGCCTGTTTCAAATCTAACAATGACAACTTGTATGTATATGGTTCCTTTAGTTTAATAAAAATATCCAAATTAGGATGAAAATAGATGGAGATCAATAGAAAGAGAAACCAGGAGAGGTTGACCACTTGATGAAATATTGACCTTTTTTCACTATTGGCAACAGTTGAAATAATTCGAACAAAAACAAAAATACCTGGAAAAACTCAGCAGGTCTGACAGCAGCTGCGGAGAGGAACACAGTTAACATTTCGAATCCGAATGATCCTTCGTCAGAACTAAGGAAAAATAGAAAAGAGGTGAAATATAAGCTGGTATAAAGGAGGGGTGGGACAGGTAGAGCTGGATAGAGGGCCAGTGATAGGTGGAGATTGCCAAAAGATGTCACAGACAAAAGGACAAAGAGGTGTTGACAGTGGTGATATTAGCTAAGAAATGTGCTAATGGGGATATTAAGGGTGGAAAGCAGGACGAGCAAGGTACAGATAGCCCTAGTGGGGATGGGGTGGCGGGGGATTGAAATAGGCTAAAAGGTAGAGATAAAACAATGAATGGAAATACATTTAAAAATAATGGAAATAGGTGGGAAAAGAAAAATCTATATAAATTATTGGAAAAGGGGGGATCGGAAAGGGGGTGGGGATGGAGGAAAGAGTTCATGATCTAAAGTTGTTGAACTCAATATTCAGTCTGTAAAGTACTGTTCAGGCTGTAAAGTACCAAGTCAGAAGATGAGGTGCTGTCCCTCCAGTTTGCGCTGAGCTTCACTGGAACATTGCAGCAGGCCAAGGACGGACATATGGGCATGAGAGCAGGGTGGTGTGTTGAAATGGCCAGCGACAGGGAGGTCTGGGTCATGCTTGCGGACAGACCACTAACAGAGTTAAAATAACTCCCCTGATTCCCACACCATTGCCGTGACTGTCTAGTTTCACCTAAATAACATTGTCCACTTTTGTCCCAGCCTCAGCCCATCTCTTGCTGAAACGCTTGTACCTCCTCATCAGCTCCAGCCTTGACTATTCTGAGTCTGTGCTGGTCAACTCCCACCCCCTCTAAACTTCATTTCTCTTACCCAGGAACCAAATCCTGCTCATCCATCAGCCCTGCTCTCACTTACCAATGTTGTGGGGTGGGGTGGTGAAAAAGGCATATGGGACACTTGCCTTTATCAATCAAGGCATGGATTACAAAAGTAGAGAGTTCATGTCGTAGTTGTATAGAACCTTGGTGAGGCCACAGTTGGAGTACTTTGTGCAGTTGCCACATTATAGGAAGGATGTGATTGCACTGGAGGGGGTGCAGAGGAGATTCACCAGGATGTTGCCTGGGATGAAACATTTAAGTTATGAATAGAGGTTGGATAGGCTTGTGTTGTTTTCGTTGGAGCAGTGAAGACTGAGGGGGCGACCTGATTGAGGTGTACAAGATTATGAGCGGCATGGACAGGGTGGATAGGGAGCAGCCGTTCCCCTTAGTTGAAGGGTCAGTCATGAGGGGACATAAGTTCAAGGTGGGGGGCAGGAGGTTTAGGGGGGATGTGAGGAAAAATATTTTTACCCAGAGGGTGATGACGGTCTGGAATGCGCTGCCTGGGAGGGTGGTAGAGGTGGGTTGCCTCACATCCTTTAAAAAGTACCTGGATGAGCAATTGGCATGTCATAACATTCAAGGCAGTGGGCCAAGTTTTGATAAATGGGATTAGGTAGGTGTGCCAGGTGTTTCTCCTGTGTCGGTGCAGACTCAATGGGCCGAAGGGCCTCTTCTACACTGTGTGATTCTGTGATTCTGTGACTCTTGATACCCTAATACTTCAGTCTTAAAATTCTCATCCTTGAGTTTAAATCCCTTCATGGCCTTTTCCATCCCTATCTCTGTAACATCTTCTGACACTTCAACCTCTTGCCCCCATATTCCCTGTTCTTCTGACTCCATTCTCTTGTGCCCCTGTCCCCCTTCTGCTCTACCATTGGTAGGCATGTTCTCAGCAGCCTAAGCCTCCACCTCTCTGCCTTTCCACCTCTCCACCTCCATCTCCTCCCTTAAAACCCTTTTTTAAACCCATTGAATTGATCAGAATTTTGGTCATCACCTCTAATATCTCCTTTGACGTGGTGCTCTCTTTTTGCCTTGTGCCTCCTTGATGTGCCTTGAGACACTTTTCTATGTTAAAGACGCTGCTAATGCAGGGGATTGTTAATATTGTGATTCTGTAGTTATATTGGTGCCTCTTTCATCAGTGTATCATTAATTATTCATTTTAACTGCTAAATTCTGCACACTAATATTTCACTTTCATTGCACTCATTACCCACCTAGGTTTAAATTAACATTTCATGTCTGATATTTATTTCATGAAGTGATTCAGAAATTGTCGATTAGTGATAAAGAATTAGATGTAACAAATTGATTTCACAGCCATCATTAATCTCGTTGTGAAAGATTTACTGGTGTATAAGTGAATTAATACGAGGATTCTTGTGTATAAATTGGAAGTTTATGGGTTCATGCCCACTCCAGAGTTATGAACATGTGGTCTAGGTTCACAATCCAATGCAGTACTTTGGGAATGCTGCACTGACAGAGGCAATGCCTTTGAACAGGATTGTAAATTAGAACCATAGAACCATAGAACACTACAGCACAGAAAACAGGCCATTCGGCCCTTCTAGTCTGTGCCAAAATATTATTCTGCTAGTCCCGTTGACCTGCACCTAGTCCATAACCCTCCAGACCTCTCCCATCCATGTATCTATCTAATTTATTCTTAAAACTTAAGAGTGAGCCCGCATTTACCACATCAGATGGTAGCTCGTTCCACACTCTCACCACTCTCTGAGTGAAGAAGTTCCCCCTAATGTTCCCCCTAAACCTTTCCCCTTTCACCTTAAAGCCATGTCCTCTCGTGTTTATTTCTCCTAATCTAAGTGGAAAGAGCCTACTCGCATTTACTATCTATACCCCTCAATTTTGTAAACTTCTATCATATCTCCCCTCATTCTTCTACGCTCCAAGGAATAAAGTCCCAACCTGTTTAATCTTTCCCTGTAACTCAACTCCTTAAGACCCGGCAACATCCTAGTAAATCTTCCCTGCACTCTCTCAATCTTACTGAAATCCTTCCTGTAGTTAGGCGACCAGAACTGCACACAATACTCCAAAGTTGGCCTCACCAATGTCTTATACAACCTCACCATAACATCCCAACTCCTATACTCAATACTTTGATTTATGAAGGCCAGTATGCCAAAAGCTTTCTTTACAACCTTGTCTACCTGTGACGCCACTTTCAGGGAATTATGTATCTGAACTCCCAGATCCCTTTGTTCCTCCGCACTCCTCAGTGCCCTACCATTTACTGTGTATGTCCTACCTTGGTTTGACCTTACAAAATTTAACACCTCACACTTTTCCGCATTAAATTCCATCTGCCATTTTCTGGCCCATTTTTCCAGTTGGTCCAGATCTCTCTGCAAGCTTTGAAAGCCTTCCTCGCTGTCCACAACGCCTCCAATCTTAGTGTCATCAGCAAACTTGCTGATCCAATTCACCACATTATCATCCAAATCATTGATATAGACAACAAACAACAATGGTCCCAGTACAGATCCCTGAGGCACACCACTAGTCACAGACCTCCAATCTGAGAAGCAATCATCCACTACCACTCTCTGTCTTCTCCCATACAGCCAATTTCGAATCCATTTTACAATCTCTCCGTGGATACCAAGTGTCTGAACCTTCTGAACTAACCTCCCATGTGGGACCTTGTCAAAGGCCTTACTAAAGTCCATGTAGACAACATCCACAGCCTTTCCTTCATCTACTTTCTTGGTAACCTCCTCGAAAAACTCTACAAGGTTCGTTAAACACGACCTACCACGCACAAAGCCATGCTGACTATCCTTAATCAGCCCTTGGCTGTCCAAATAATTATATATCCGATCTCTCAGAACACCTTCCAATAATTTACCTACTACTGACGTCAGGCTCACTGGCCTGTAATTACCTGGTTTACTTTTGGAGCCTTTTTTAAACAACGGAAAAACATGAGCTACCCTCCAATCCTCCGGCACCTCACCCGAGGCTAAGGATATTTTAAATATTTCTGCCAGGGCCCCTGCAATTTCTACACTAGTCTCCCTCAAGGTCCGAGGGAATATCATGTCAGGCCTGTGGTGATTTATCTACCTTTATTCGTTGTAAGGCAGCAAGCACCTCTTCCTCTTTAATCTCTATATGTTCCATGAAACTACTGCTTGTTTCCCTTCCTTCCTTATACACTATGCCAGTTTCCTGAGTAAATTGGGACCCTCTCAGATGGTTGTAAATGATCCCATGGCAGTATTCAAAGATCAAGGGCAGAGTTTTCTGTTTGGTGTGCAGGGGCGGGCACCACATGCCGACATGTAAAATGACGCGTGGTGAGGGCGTGTGGCCCGATGTCACCGCGTGCCATTCCGATCTTTCATTTGGCAGGCGCGCACCGGAGTCGGCTGTGCACCCGCCAAACTGTCAAAGGCCTGTTAAGGCCACTTAAAAACTAATTAACCAATTTGACAGGGCTGCCCGTCCAACCTTAAGGTCGGCGGGCAGGCGAGGAGCCCAGGCGGCCTTCGTATTTTTCATGAAACCTCATCCACGGGTGGGATGAGGTTTCATGAAGGGTTTACTAAATTAATAAAAATTTTTTAAACATTTCATAAACATGTCCCAGGGGACATGCAAATGATTTTCAACTTTATTTTAAACTTTAAAACTGAAGTTAATCTCCCTGAGGCAGCTCTGTGCCTCAGGGAGATTTCTGCGCTCCTTCGTGTGCATGCGGGAAAGAGCGCAGGCCCCGACTCTCTCCTCCCTCCCCTGCCCGCCTGCACAGGTAGTGCTGAGCGTTACTGGGTGTGGTCACACTGGGCGGGCCTTGATTGACCCATCCACGTAAAATGGTGGTGCGCCCACTCCCGATCGGCTCACCAGACGAGGAGAAAATTCTCCCTCAAGAGTTTTCTCCCGGCCAACATTCATTGCTCAACCTTATTACAACAGTGACTACACGTCATTGGCTGGGAAGCACTTTGAGATGTCCCGAGAATGTGAAGGGTGCAAAATAAAAGCACCATTTTCAATGAAGTCTATGCTGTGAAATGCAAACTACTCCACATCAGACATTTAGCTGCATTTTCTTGCAAATGAATTAAAATTTTCACCAAGCATAATTATCATCGTCCTCTCTCCTTTTTTTTTATATACATATTTTGTTCATAATCAGAAAAGCTTCTGCTTGCTGCATCGTTGTCAGGGAGATTTCTTTTTAACTATTCTATTTCTCAATATCTTCTGCATAACCAATAAAATCATTCTCAGAGCCATATATAACTCCACGTGCTAAAGCAGACAGTGCATTGGGAATACAACGTCAATGCTATTATTTCACCCGCTAATTAGTTCCAAGCTGTCAATCTCATTAGTGATGTTTGCCACATTCTTCACTTGTTTCTCAGTTGTAAGATTGCTGTTAGCAAACATTTAGCACAATTGCAATCTTTGAATCTTTACACGACTGACTACTTCCTTTACTTAAAGCATTCCTTCTGCATAACCTAAATTCCCATTGGGCTTGAAATTCTGCAGGACTCCCACTGACCTCCTCCAGGAACCCAGCAGGTGACCAGTAGAATCCCCATGGAATTTCAGACCTACTGTCTATACCCTTCCCATGAGGAAACAGTTCAGTTTAATTTGTGCTGAATCATAGAACTTTGAGTAGCAAGAGGTCATTCGACCCATCATGTGTCTGCTGTTTTTAGAAAGGAGAAAGGATTGCACTTATATAGCTCCTTTAAGATCATCTTAATGTCCTTTTACAACCAATGGTGTATTTGAACAGTGTCATCACTGTTGTAACACTGTTATGATGTAGGACATGCAGTGGCCTATTTACACACAATGGACAGAATTTAATGACCTTCCCCCCCCACCCCCACAGCCCAGAGGTGAGTTTGGTGGGGGAGGGGTGGGAGGGGGTGGGGTGCGCAGTTTGATTGGGTGGAAGGATGCCGGGTGGAGACCCTGCTGCCTCCCTGACGCCCCCCGATCAAGCACTCTAGGCAGGAAGGGTGAGGAAAATTGCAGCCCTTAAATGGCCACTTAAGGATATCCCACTGCCACTGTGTTTAACCAGTGGTGGGCAGGAAATTTGCCATCCGGGAAGACCAACCAACAAATCCTGGGGGCTCATTCTCAAGCACTCTATGCCCGATTGAGGGGCCTGGCATTGGGAGGAGGTGGGCCGGTGGAAAGAAAAGCCACCCTCCTGCGCTTTCCTTCAAACCCCCCGCTCCTCTCTCTCCCTTCCCTGCTACCCCCATCCTGCCCGCACTCACCTCTCTCCAGGGATCCGTTGGCAATCCTTACTGATGGCTGGAGTGTAATACTGGGAGTGGCCACCATTCTCACTGGTGCTACTGGGACTGGAGAGCGACTGGGTTCTGATTGTCCAGCAGCGGTCAGGGGCAGGATTTCCATCCTTAATTCAACGGGAGGCCCAACGCTGCCCAGGTAAGTACCTGGTTGCTTTGAAATAACGGCAGGAATGTGGCTTTCCCATCAGTTTTCCAGCCAGCAGGTGGCCACTGTCACCAACATTAAATTCAATCCAATATCTCAGAAGCAGCAATGTAATAATGACTAAATAATCTGTTTTAATATCGTTGCTTGAGGCCTCAGATATGGCCAGGATCTCTGGGAGAACTCCTCTTCTCCCAACTAGTGCCATGGGATCAGAGTGGGCAGGTGAGACCTTGGTTTAATGCTTCATTCCTGAGAATGCAGCACTTCCTCGGTACTGCACTGATTTTTAGGGCAACATATTAAATTAGCATGGGTTTCTTTGTGTGCAGAAACTTTAGGCACTGTTCAACCTATTGGCTCCTTTTATAAAGGTGGTGACGTCAATAATGGAGCAAGCATTCTTAGGGGACATCAAAATGAGGATCCCGGTCTAAGCTCCAAGGTAGGCCTAACTGAGCAATTGGACCAATTAATGTACAGGGCTCTATTCTGATGTCCGGGCCGTGAGCCAATATGTAGGCTGGGACTGAGGGAATCCCTGGCATGGGAATTTGCTCCACTCAGCCCTGGATTCCTGATGTGTTTACCTGCCCCTGAAGCTTGTGTGAATTGGGATGTGGGGGATTCTAAGCAGAGACAGGATTTTCCTGGTTCTACATGAAATTCCTGACTGGATTTTCTTGCAGGCATCAGGACCTCGACATGCAGAGCTGGAGGTGGGGGGGGGGGGGGGGGGTGGGGGGAGGGGCTCCCAATCGCCCACTTCCCTGTTCACTGTCCAATTAAGGATGGTAGGTTGGTAGGTGAACCAGGGAATGGAGATGCCCAATAGGAGGGCCTGGAACAATGTCCCGACAGGAGCCCCACCAGCAGAGGTGAGCGCTGCTGGAGTAGAGGGAGACCTAGGGAATGCCTCAAAATGGAGGTGCTCATGAAGACTTCCCTCTACAGCGATGAAAAATGTGATGAAGTGCTGGGAGGGGCCTCTGGGAGGAGGATTGACCCATCCAGGAGAGTTCCTGCAGACACTCCTGGACCCCTGTGAGCATTGCAGCTCCCCGACGTTGTCAATTAATTCAGCCACACATGATGGCCCACTGACCTCACAATGAGAGGCCACCTCTCCAACGCTGCCCGGCTCCTAACACAGTGAGGGCCACGCGACACTGGGCAAGTGCTGGAGGAAATTGAATCATGACTGGGGCCTTAATTGGCTTTGTTGCCTGCCCACCTCCGTGGAGTAGGCTGCCCATTAAAGTGGCAGCTACCTCTGGAAAAGTTGCCCCGATCGAGGCAGGGCAGTGTTGGGGAGCCGTCCTGACGTGGATTCCCACTGCATTCCTGGCACTCCCGTTACCTCCCACCCCTGCTCCATGGGGCTGGGAGAACTCAGCACCCTGCCCCCCAGTGGGCCGTCTGCTCCTGATTGCAATGGAACATTGTTACAACTGAAAAATTCCAGCTTTTCTATTTCTATACTCTGAAACGACAGGGGCATATTTTCCCTATCTTTGGCCTGTGGCAAATGCCCTTTTCTTAATTGTAATGGCCAGGATAAAGGGTTGGAGAGTCATTTTGCTGGGCTTTTGACCCTTTATGTTGCCTCAGTAAAAACCCTTGCTCACAGTTCCGCTCTAGCTGTGGGGGACGTGTTGGAATGTGACCTTCTTTCTAGTTCCAAGTTTACCAACTGTTTGTCAGAGTCAATGGGCAGGATTTTTCAGTTAGCGTGCGGGGGTGGGCCCGGCACGCCGACGTGTAAAATGACGTGCGATGGCGTTGGGCATGCGCCCGCTGAGCCTGCCCGCTGTCTGAAAAATTCAGGCCAATGGCCCTGATATGTACTGAGATGGATTTTGGAGCAGATGGGGATGGGTGAGGGTATGTGCGGGGCTGGGGGATGCGAAGAGTTATGGTGGGGTCAAATGCCATAGAGGTTTGACTCCACCAGATGTTGTGAACAGTTGTGAATAGAAATCTGAAATCTGAAAGCCGGCCTGATTTACTATTTTTATCGGCCTGTTGGCAGGGGAACACTTCCAAAGAGACCCCAAGCCCAGGATCAGTTAGGTTTAATCATTTTTTGGGAATAGATGTTGCTGGAGGGATAGGCAGGTACTGAATGATTGAGAGAGTCATGGGCACTCATGATGTTGGGGGTCGGGGGCGGGGTGGTCACAGATCACTGAAGGTCAGGGAGTGATTGGAGTGAGATTGGTGATGAGGGATGTGGTTGGTGATCAAGGGGTGGGGGGATAGGTGTTGAAGGGCTGTTGGGGGAGAGCATGGAAAATGGTTTATTACAAGTTTGCGTGTTGAGTCTGGAGGAAAGAGTCCTGCTGTTCCTGGTCTTCAGAGTTTGCTGTAGGCACCTTGCTTATAGATCCAAGCATTCTCGTTGTGTATTGTGAGGCCTGTGAAACCCAGCTAACATTGTTTGAAAATAGAAATCCTGTTAAAAAGAAGGCAGCCTCCTCAAAAGTTTTCAATGACTGGGCTGCTTCCCCAGAGCAGATTGGTCATCTGCCTCTCAGTCCACCTCCAACAAAATCTGAAGTGGGTGTGTGCATCGAATCATAGGAATTTATGGCAACGGAGGACACCATTTGGCCCATCGTGTCTGTGCTGACCCCAGAATTGAGAGGGGGAAGTGGGAATGCATGTAGAGGGTCATGGAAAGAGGTGATCAGAGAGTGTTTTATCTTTGATTGATATAATGGGTGTTGCAAGTCCACATGAGATAGCAGGGGGCTGGGGGATGGGGTAGTCAAGAGGTTTCCACCAGAACCAGTCCCAATGCCCCAGGAATCTAAAGTTCTTCCTCCTGCACCATCTCTCCAGCCACACATTTCTGTATTCACTATCAGGTGGCATTGACAGTAATCTAGAGATTACCATCTTAAAGTCCCTTTTTCAATTCCTTTCCTAGCTTGCTAAGCTCTGCACACAGGCTCTCATCCTTCTTCTACCTATGCCACCAATATAGACCATGACTGCTGGCTGTTGACTCTTCTCCCTCAGAGTGCTCTACAGCTGTTCACTGACATCCTGGGCCCTGGCACCAGGGAGCAACATACTATCCAGGAATTATGTCAGTAGCCACAGAAATAACTATCGGCTCCCCTAACTATTGAACCCCCATATCATTGTTGCTTTTGTGACCTTTCTCTTACCTTCTCCATCTCCAGCCACCCCACATTCAGCCCCCTTACAGCTGAGCCACCGATGGTGCCATGGACCTGATTCTGGCTTCACTCCCCAGAGGAACCTTTGACCTCACCAGGATACTGTTTAGAATACTGGTCAGGGAACCTCTGCACCACTTGCATATCTTCCTTGTTTGAAAAACTCAGCAGGTCTGACAGCATCTGCGGAGAGGAATACAGTTAGCGTTTCGAGTCCGTATGACTTTTCATCAGAACTAAGGAAGATTAGAAATGAGGTGAAATATAAGCTGGTTAGGAGGGTGGGACAGGTAGAGCTGGATAGAGGGCCAGTGATAGGTGGAGGCGAAGAAGAGATTGCCAAAGATGTCATAGACAAAAGGACAAAGGGGTGTTGACGGTGGTGATATTAGCTAAGGATGTGCTAATGGTGACATTAAGAATTTTGCTTAGTTCTGGTGAAGAGTCATACGGACTCGAAACATTAGCTGTATTCCTCTCCGCAGATGCTGTCAGACCTGCTGAGTTTTTCCAGCTATTTTTGTTTTTGTTTCAGATTTCCAGCATCCACAGTATTTTGCTTTTGTCTTCCTTGTCTGCCTGGCAGTCACCTATTTCCTCTCTACTGGTACATGTTTAAGTTGTATTGTGATTACCTCTTGGAATGTGTTATCCATGTAGTTCTCAGCCTCACAGATGCACCACAGTGATGCCTGCTGCTGCTCAACCTCTGAAAACCTGAGTTCAAGCTGCTCTAGATAACAATACTACCTGTACTTGTGATTGTCCAGGTCATGAGTAGTGTCCTGGAGTTCCCACATGGTACAGGATGTACATTTGATGGGACTGAGGGCCCTGCCATGTCTATCTTTATTAGACTATTATTTAAACTTACCAGAAATGAACTTAAGGCTTGATATTGATCTGGACAAAAAAAAATGCTCACAAACTACTCATCTGTTAACTTGTGTTCCCTTACCTCCGAGTCCTCTGATTTTCCTCCTTGTGCTATGACTGCGCTATGCAATTTTTTTTCTAACTGCCCTGTTCATATCTCTCTTACTGCTCTGCCATGTTTCGACTTAACTATGGCTACTTTTGTTCTTGTTTCAGATTTTTATTAATTTCACTTCACTCATGACCCAAACCTACTCAATTTTTGGGGGTTAAGATTACTCCCAACTCTGAGCTTGGGAGTGAACCCAGTTAAAGACTCCTTACACCTGTGATCACCCTAGACATTCACATGTTCCAGAAACTGCCAGATTATGCAGGTTTTCCGCAACAACAATTTTCCACTGTCTGGCCATGATAAATGGACCCTAAGAAGTTAGAATTTCGAGTAGCTAAAATTAGCATCAAGCCAACTACACAAATGCCAAACTCAAGCTCAGGGCAAATTTTCTCAACCTGTTCAACTTGCCTTTATCAACTGAGGCATTTTGGGACATTTCTATTTTTATTCATTTATGGAATGTGGGCGTTGTTGGCTAGGCCAGCATTCATCGCCTGTCTCTAATTGCCCTTGAGAAGGTCAGGGGTGGCGAGAGATGTAATAAGGTTCCGGATAAATACAAGCTCGCTCCTTCTTTCCTGTTTAAGCTGCATTTCTGGCAAGACTCACCGTGTTCCTTACCTTTATTGACTTGTTATATTTGTTTAGGAACGCTACTGAATTACTGTAAGATTAAGGATTAATTTCCTTTCAGTATGATTCTCCATGATTTATTCAATGTCTTTATATCCCTGTCTTTTGCCATGGTCTGCTTATTTCAAATGAAGTGATGTAGTTAATTATTGTATTTCTGATTCATCTGTAAGATCTCCTGGTTCTGATGAAAAATCATCGACCTGAAACTTTAACCCTACTTTCCTCTCTCCACAGATTGTTAGCATATTTCTATTTATCTGTGATGCCTCCTTTCAAATGAAATTCTGTATGACTCCTGGATATCCAAGATGATCTTCAATCAAAGTGTAGATCGATGATTAAATGTAGATCAATTGGGATACCTACAACTGCAGTTCTAGTGCTTCCATTAACAAACAGGATGTGACTTCTGTATATACAGCAGTGCTTGTGGGGAAGGGGGTCTGCCATCCAGAATTACACAGTTGGCAAACTTTGCAAGTTTCTGATTAACAAGCCTCTAAAAATATTTATTTATAATGTACTGAGAATTATGTTCAAATAATTAAGCAGAAAAAGACATGCCATTACCTTTTATGGCCAGACAGGGCACTCTTGGGCCACAAGGAAACATAGGGCAACATTCTTAGCTCAGCAGGTGGTTATGTGCCCAACCCGCTTGGGCGTAAAAAGATTCGCATTGACGTCGGGCAAGCGTCCCGACATCAACGCGCAGTCGCGCGATATTTTATTCGGCGGGTGTGCGGTGTCCGCCGACCATTAAAAGGTCTGTTAAGGCCGTTAAAGAATCAATTAAATAGGATTTTTCGCTGCCCGCCCAACTTTACGGTTGGCGGGCAGGCGAACAGGCCAAGCGGCCTTTGCACTTTTTAGGAAACCTCGTTTAATTTAATTAATAACATGTCCCTGCTCACATGACAGAGCCACATGAGGGTGACATGTTTTATAACATTTTTAATTTCTTTATTATTATTTTTTAACCTCTTCATCTCCCTGAGGCAGCTCTGTGCTTCAGGGAGATTTCCAAGCGCTCACTAGCGCGCATGCCTGAATTTCGCGCTCGCCCCGCTCGCCCCTGCCCCCCCCCACCCTTGCCTGCACAGGCAGCGCCAGCGTGAAATCGCCTTCTGGCCTCGATCACAGGCGGCGGTCAGTTTCCCGACTGCCCCTGCCTGCCCCCACCAAGCCCGCCCAACAAGGGTGAAATTCTGCCCATAATAAAGATAAAAGGCATCGAGCTTGCCTTGGCCTTTAATTGCCATATTCTTACTTGCCACTGGCTTTTGCTGGCAACTCTGAGTCACATGGTTTACGTGATTCTTTGTTAATTTTGTGTCGGGTCCAACTTACTTCATTAGATCCTGTCCACTCCCCACCAACACTGAAAAACTTATGAAGCCCTTGCCTATGGTAGACAGCCTCAATGCTCCTGAAAACCCTAATGTCAAAATGGCAGAGGGTACGAATGCAATAGGAACAAAGCAGATGATGTCCAGCTCCTATTCTAATCCTCTGCATGCACTACTGACACCAGGAAGACAGGGTTAAAATCATAGCTCAGTTTCTCAATTGCATTATTTTGTTTAACACTTCAGGGATCATGATAAGGATCTACGGAAGGTTATAATGATCAGGTATCTTAACTTAAAACATGCAGTTACAGATCCTGTTTGCTTACAATACCTTTGTTTTTACTAATGTTTACTGTATGCTTGCCTCTGACTCTGCTTAAACTATATTGGCTCTCTGGTGCCTCAGTTTCTTCTAAACCTTTTATCCCTTATTTAGGTTTGTCTCTAAATATAAAATTATATCCATAGCTCTAATCTCTCTCTCTCTGTCTCTCTCTTTCTATTCCCACTTCTGTCTCTGCTTTTCAGTCTGCTTTAATCTTTCGTTTATGTCTATTTTCTCTGCACCTCTTCACTCCTAATTATAGTTATACTTCTTCATGTATTTCTGTCTGGCTACGGACAGCAAAAGCACAACTAACTGAAACATAAGAATCAATTCTTTGTTACAAATATGAAGTTTATAAGATTGTTATATTTTGGAACTGGAGAACTGAACGGGGTCATCTGACTTGCCCTGAATACTGCCTGACAATGAGCTTGGGTGGTCTGGTTGTTGGAAGTTAAAGGGGGACCTGGGTTGTTTTACTGGGAAGAAGGTTCAAGATTTTCACACTTGTAGACAATGGAAGGAGCATCCGTGCTGACTGTAGATAGACTATTAGTCTCTAAGCTTATGAGCAGGTGTCAGGAATGTCAGCTTTTAGAAACAGTTATACTTTATACTGCCTTTTTAATTCCAAGATAGAATGGAGTTGGGGGTATAAAGGATAGCTAATTAGCATTTCTATCTGAACTCAAGATCTGTGTGATTCACATTGCCATGGAGATGGGATTTGAGAAAGAGTCCATAGCAAACCAATGTACCAAATTTTCTAAGATATCGCTGGATCTGACAGAAACAAGTCAGTCTGCAAGAATCCATGAGAGGAAGAGCAGAGAGATAGAGGCAGCCAGTTTCTATTGTTCACCACGCTGAATGTGGGTGTGAATTCATGCTCGGATTGAGGAGGCCAAGTTTGTGAGTATTTAAATGAGGCTGGAAGATTCACCTAGCTTTAGCCATAGGGAGGAATCTCCAGGATTCCCTCACCAGTTAGGGGTTAGATATTATCCAGCTGGAAAGAGAAAAAGGAAGCAAGTCCCCAGGAGTTCAGAATAGCTAGTTCCCGGAGAATGAAGTAGCCACTTAAGGGACAGGTTAAAGAATAATGGTGGAGGGAGATGTTTGGTTCTATGTGGAAAATTTTCTGTAATTTAGAGTATAGGTTGCCGACTGAAATAGTGTTTAGTCAATAATATAAAAGCAAAATACTACGGGTGCTGAAAATCTGAAATAATAACAGGAAATGCTGGGAAAACTCAGCAGGCCTGGCAGCATCTGTGGCGAGGAAATAGAGGCATATTAATTTGAGTTTTGACAGCATTTTCTGTTTTTACTTTATATTAGTGTTTAGCGATGTTGCTTTTACTTTGCTTGTTACAGTAAAAGTCTTAAAACTTGAAAGCTTGTTGTGTGACCCTTCCAGTCAGTCACTGGAAATTCAAATATCTTTTTAAAGTTATCAGTCTCTAGGGAGATCATAACACTATATATATCCCTATATGTATATCACTGCAAGATTAATATCTTTGCTTGAAACTGAGCATGATGGGCTTCAACAGAAATATGCTTGACAATATCACAAAATGAAACTTCAAACTGATGATGTTTATTAATTTGTGTGAAGAATAGGCCTCTTCTTTTATATAGATATTAAAACTGGGGTGTGTTATTCAGCAAATGCAAGACTTCAATAATTGTTCTTAACAACACAAATGTCTTTGATTTGCCTGAATCCAAAGCTCTTTGATAACTGAGCAGAAAGATAAAATAGTGAGTGACTGCATTCAAAGTCCTCAAAATATAATAAACACGCACAGCTGCAAATTATTAGTAATCAGCATTACGCTGAAAAACCGTATTTGTCTGAGTTAGAAAAACCCTGTGCAAGTATTTTATATCATCATTAATTAGAATAGTGACTGAAGCCATGAAGGTGATTTTCAAGCTTCCTGCCCAACAGCAACGGCCAACAGTCCCCCAAATATGCTGGGCAAAGTCTTTATCTTTAAGAGCAATCTGCTGGGTGGCTAGAACGCTTGCCTGAATCAGAAGGTGAGGTCCTTTTACTATGAAACTGAGGTTTTATGATGTGTGTGGGACCATGATTGTCATTTTAGGGTTCAACTGTGTGCAGCATATGCACTGTCCATGCTTAACATATTTTCAGCTGGAGGTCCAGCCAACGATAATCTCTGACTCTAACTTTAAGAGAGCAGTGCTCCTCTTAATATAACTAGATTAAATATAAAACTATATGGGCAACATTTTCCCCCCGTCAGGTGGGGTGGGGGATATGTGGGAGCGAGTGCGGGCGGGTGGGTCTCCGATCAGCGCCCCTGGTCGGGGGTGCGCCACCATTTTACATGGGCAGGCCAATTAAGATCCGCCCAGCGTGACATCCTCCAGGAAGCGCTGTGTGCTCCCTGTGTGGGTGGGGAAGGGGATTCCCTGAGCCGGGAGTGCGCTCTAGCGCGCATGCGTGTGAAAGAGCGCACTGATCTCCCTGAGGCAAAGTGTTGTCTCGGGGAGATCGGCTCAGATTTGAAACTTCAAATAAACATGAGAAAAAAACTTTGCTGCCATGTCCCCTCATGTGACACTGTCACATGAGTTGGGACATGTCCATAACTTTTATTTTGAAATATTCCGAGATTTTTAAATCACTTATGAAGCCTCATTCTGTCCGTGATGAGGTTTCATGCTTCTTCAGAAGCCCACTAGGGCTCCCAGCCTGACTGCCAGCCTTAAGGGCAGGTCCATGAATAATTTCAATTAGTTTTTTAATGGCCTTAATAGGCCGTTGACAGACCGACTTGGCTG
This sequence comes from Cetorhinus maximus, assembly GCF_964194155.1. Classification (NCBI taxonomy): domain Eukaryota; kingdom Metazoa; phylum Chordata; class Chondrichthyes; order Lamniformes; family Cetorhinidae; genus Cetorhinus; species Cetorhinus maximus. The sequence continues at coordinate 126,196,015 of NC_135883.1, read as the reverse complement.
CGCACCCGCTGAACTGAAAATCTAAATGACGTGGGGTGACATCGGGTCGCATGCCTGGCATCACCCCGCATCATTATACACGTTGGCGAGCGGGCCACGCTCCCACTCGCCAAACAGAAGATTCTGCCCTATGTTAATTGTTACTTCATACAACTCTTTGGTCCAGTAGCATCAAGGACACTGTTCAGTTTTGGTCCTGTCACATGGAGGAGGATATTGAAGCTCTTGAAAAATTACAAAGGAAGACAGCTCAATAGATACCTAGTTTAAGGTTTCTTAGTTATCAGTACAGTCCTAAGGAACTGTGGCTTTTTAACCTGGAAAAGGTTGATTTTAAAGGGATATGACTGAGATCTTTAAAATATGATTGGATTAGGTAATCCATACAAGTTGTAATAACAAAGAGTGTGGTTACGTGCGAAAAAGTTCTCCTTAGTTCTGATGAAAGGTTATTGACCTGAAATGTTAATTCTGCTTCTCTCCACAGATGCTGTCTGACTTGTTGCGTGATTGTCTTCGGGGGGTGCTGGTGTTTTTCTTTTCCCTATATTGGCCTGAAGTTTGTTCCGGTTCTATGCCGCTCATTAGAACTTGCGTGAGGTGAAAGCATGTGTTTGGGTAGGGGAGCGAGGGGGTGGTTGATGGTGTACCATATTGGGATGGGACGGACTTGATGGATTAGTTGTTTTTCTTTTACTCCTCTATGCATGTTACAATCCAACTATTTTCTGTTTTTACCTCCCCTTTTGTTACAGTTGTCTCCAATTCACTCCGTTCCACGGAAAGTGAAAAATGGAAAAGATTTAAGCTAAGCCTATGTGGGTCAGTAAAAAAAAATAGCTCAAGTAGTGGTAGGAATATTCAGTGCCAAATCAGAACAATTGAAAGAGGGGAACTGGAGTTTTTATACTTCTGTAATAAGGATCATTTTTCAGTAAGTTTTCCCAGAAGAATGTATTTTCCTGAAGATTATATCATAATTCCATGACTCTGTTAGTAATTAGTTAGCAGCCAACATTGTAAAGAACACAATCAAAGCTGTGCAGGCCAACGTCTAGTTTGCCTCAATGGACGTGTGGGATGCATGTGTTTTCACCCCTATCAATCTACACTGTAACCAAGGTGCAGTATATCCAGCCAGCAGCACAGAGCACAGTATCAGTACAGGCTGTCTCTTTTTAGTTAAGTGTTGAAGTGTTGTCAGATGGATTCTTATTTGGCAATATGGGATTAAGGCAAAGATGTTTGCTCATATTTGTGGATTGTTTGATGCAGACAGATTCTGGAGGTCTTGCTGTCTAGTTTTTCTGGCCAAGTTCTCAAAGAATCCCCTATCTTCACACTACAATTAGACAAATATTTATAACCAGTTAAATATGGTGTAATATTCGCCCTGGAAAGTTGAATCCCATGATCGTGTGGGTTCCATCTTGGTGTTCCAGGAGACAACTTGTTGCCCAAACAGATGGAAGTAACAAGGCAATTCTTCTATCAATGCAAAAGCTAAATACTGTGGGTGTTTGAAATCTGGAATAAAAACAGAAACTGCTGGAAATACTCGGCAGATTGGGTAGCATCTAGGGAAAGAAAAGCAGAATTAAATGTTTCAGGTGGATTACATTTTCATAGATTTGGGCCAACTCAGGAGTCATTTCATTTTTTTTTAACTCTTTGACGGGATGTGGCTCCACATATTTTCAGCTGGAGTTCCAGCCAAGGATAAGCCCTGATGATACATTTTTATTATTCACATGAGACAGGGAGGAACAGCAGTGCTCCTCTTAATATAACTAAATTAAATATAAAAATATATGTTAATTGTTACTTCATACAACTCTTTGGTCCAGTGTTCCGTTTTGGTCCTTTCACATGGCCAGGCCAGCATTTATTGCCCATCCCTAATTGCTCTTGAGAAGGTGGTGGTGTGCTTCCGACTTGAGCTGCTGCAGTCCATGTGGTGTAGGTACACCCACAGTGCTATTAGGGAGGGAGTTCCAGGATTTTGACACCGTGACAGAGAAGGAACAGCAAGGAGGGACACTTGCAAGCGGTGGTGTTCATGCATCAGCTGCCCTTGTCCTTCTTGGTAGTAGACGTCGTGGTTTGGAAGGTGCTGTTGAAGGAGCCTTGGTGGAATGCTGCACTACACCTAGTAGATTGTACACACTGCTGCCACTGCGTATCGGTGGTGAAGGGATTGAATGTTGAAGATGGTGGATGAGGTGCCAAACAAGTGGGCTGCCTTATCCTGGATGGTGTTGAGCTTCTTAAGTGTTGTTGGAGCTGCACTAGTCCAGGCAATTGGAGTGTATTCCATCACACTCCTGACATAAGCCTTGTAGATGGTGGTCAGACTTTGGGGAGGCAGGAGATGAGTGGCTCATTGCAGACTTCCCAGTCTTTGACCTGCTCTTGTAGCCACAGTATTTATATGGCTGGCCCAGTTCAGCTTCTGGTCAATGGTAACCCCCAGGATGTTGATAGTGGAGGACTCAGCGATGGTAAAGGCATTAAATGTCAAGGGGAGATACTTGGATTCTCTCTTGTTGGAGGTGGTCATCACCTGGCACTTGTGTGGCACAAATGTAACTTGCCACTTATCAGCCCAAGCCTGAATATTGTCCAGGTTTTGCTGCATATAGTCATAGGGCAGAATCTTCTGTTTGGCGAGCGGGAGCGGGGCCCGCTTGCTGATGCGTAAAATGACGCGGGGTGACGTCGGGTGTGTGTCAAGGCCATTAAAAAACTAATTGAGCTAATTGAACTAATCTAATTGAAATCATTACTGGACCTGCCCGTGCAACCTTAAAGTTGGCGGGCAGGCCGGGAGCTGTGACGGGCTTCTGAAAAAGCATGAAACCTCTTCCATGGGTGGGACGAGGTTTCATAGTGATTTAAAAATCTCGGAATATTTCAAAATAAAAGCTATGGACATGTCCCAACTCATGTAACAGTGTCACATGAGGGGACATGGCAGCAAAATTTGTTTCTCATGTTTATTTGTCGCTTCAAATTTGAGCCGATCTCCCCGAGGCAGCACTTTGCCTCAGGAAGATCTGTGGGCTCTTTCGCATGCATGCGTGAAAGAGCTCACTCCTGACTCAGGAGATCCCACCCCACCCATACAGGGAGTGCATAGCGCTTCCTGGTGGACATCACGCTGGGTGGGCCTTAATTGGCCCGCCCATGTAAAATGGCGGCATGCTCCCCCAACTGGGGGCGCTAATCGGGAACCCGCCCGCCTGTGCTCGCTCCCGCATATCCCCTCTGATGGGGGGGATAATGTTGCTCATAAATTCCACGCAAAGTCTTAGGTCAATAATGACCCTTCATCAGAAACTAATTTCTAGCATCTGCAGTATTTTGCTCTTGTACCTTGTATTGAGCTGTTTACTTCCATCTATAGTCTCTAATTAGGACATCATTGCAGGCAAAACAAATCTGTTTAAGAAAATACACCAACAATATGTAAACAGAATGGTAGCTTCCAGTATGCCCAGACTGATTGTTTTGATTATTTGCACTATTTTTTGGAAGAGCTCCATCCAAAAGAGTTGAGCCGTCATCTTTGAATCAGTGAAACTTATGACTTAAGATTTATAACAGATAAGAGGACTTTGATGTAAGTGAATTTTTGGCTTGTGTCATTAACAAAATAGCTCTGCTGTTATGATGAATAACGTGGTGTTAATAGGTGATCCAAATGGTTTCCCAAGATGGTGTCTGATTTTTATCTTTATTAATGTACAACTATATTACTATGCCAAATATGTATTCTGATTAATCTAGTTTGGGGAAAATGAATTCCATTACTTGGAGACATGTGGATTGTTTTGTTCCTGTGTTTACTGTAACAAGCACGGAGTAGTTATAGTATGGGATTTTAATTATGCTAATATATATTGGGATAGTAATTGTGTAAAAGCAGAGAGGGTGAAGAATTTCTGAAGTGTCTGCAGGAGAATTTTCAGTATGTTTCTAGCCCAATGAAGAAGGAAGTATGGCTGGATCTGTTTCTTGGGAATGGGGTGGGCCTAGTGGATCAAGTGTCAATCGGGGAACATTTAGGGAACAGCGATCATAGTGTGGTAAGGTTCAGGTTGACTATGGAAAAGGATAAGAAGAGTAAGAATAATTAACTGGGGGTGGGTAATTTCAGTGGGGAGAGAATTAATCTGTCCCAGATAAATTGGAATTAAAGATTGGCAGGCAAAACTGCAATTGAATAATGGCCTGGCTTTAATGAGAAGGTAGTTCAGGTATGGTCAAGGTACATTCCCACAAGGGAGGAAAGGTAGGGCAAACAAAGCCAAAGTAAACTGGATGACAAAAGAGATAGAGAGTAAGATGAAGCAGAGATAGGATCTGTGTGACAGATATCAGAATCATAACACAAGTGAGAACCAAGCTGGATATATAAAGTTCAAAGAGGAAGTGAAAAAAGAAGAGAAAATAAAAGAAAAAAGGGAAAGTATGAGAAGAGACTGGCAGCAAAAATAAAAGGGAATCCAAAAGCCTTCTACTTCTTATAAATAGTCAAATAGGGAGTAGGGTCAATTAGGAGCCAAAAAGGGGATGTACTCGTGCAGGCTGAGGGCATAGCTGAGCCAACAAATTAGTACTTTGCATCTGTTTTTACCAAGGAAGAAGTTGTTGCCGAAGTCACATTGCAGAGAAAGTAGTTCAGACACTGGATGAGTTAAAAAGTGATGCAGAGGGGTATTAGAAATTCTGTCTGAAGTAAAATTGATAAGTCACCAGAACCAGATCAGATGCATCTAAGGATACTAAGGAAGAAAAATGAAAATTGCAGAGGTACAGGCCATAATTTTCCAATACTCCTTCATCTCAGGGGTGGTGCCAGAGGACTGGAAAATTGCAAATATTACATCCTTGTTTAAAAAGGGGTATAAGGATAAACCTAATACCTACAGGCCAGTCAATTCAACCTCAGTGGTGGTGAAGTTTTTAAAAATGATAATCCTGGACAAAATTAATAGTCATTTGGACAAATGTGGATTACTTAAGGAAAGCAAGCACAGATTCTTTTTTATTCTTTCATGTGATGTTGGCATTTCAGGCTGGGCCAGCCATATTGCCCACCTCTAATTGTCCTTGAGAAGATGGTGATGAGCTGCCTTCTTGAACCGCTGCAGTCCATATGGTGTAGGTACACCCACAGTGCTGTTATGGAGGGAGTTCCAAGATTTTGACCCAGCAACAGCGAAGGAACAGCTATATATTTCCAAGTCAGGATGGTGAGTGGCTTGGTGGAACTTGCAGATGGCAGTGTTTCCATTCATCTGAAGATCCTTGTCCTTCTAAGTGGTGGAGGCCATGGGTTTGGAAGGTGCTGTTGAAGGGGCCTTTGTGAGTTGCTGCAGTGTATTTGTTTTGTTAAGGGCAAATCATATTTAATTCATTTGATTGAGGATTTTTGATGAAGTTACAGAGAGGGCTGATGAAAGTAGTGCGGTTGATGTCATGTACATGGACTTACAAAAAGCATTGGATGAAATGGCACAGGCTTGTCAACAGATTTAAAGCCCGTAGAATAAAATGGACAATAGCAGCATGGTGAGTGGTTGTTTGTTTGGATTGGAGGTAGGTATGTAGTGGGGTTCCCTAGGGATTGGTCTTAAGACCACTGCTTTTCTTGTTGCATATTAATGACATAAACTTAGGTGTGCAGGGCATAATTTCAAAATTTGCAGGTGACACAAAACCTGGAAGCATTATGAACTGTGAGGGGGATAGTGATAGACTTCAAGAGGACATAGACAGTCTGGTGGAACTGGCAAACATTTAGCTGATGAAATTTAATGCAGAGAAGTGTGAAGTGATTTATTTTGTTTGGAAGAATGAGGAAAAGTGATGTAAAATAAAGGATACAATTCTAAAGCGGGTGCAGGAGCAGAGGGACCTGGGGGTATATGTGGAGGGCAGATTGAGAGTGTGGTCAATGAATCATATGGGACCCTGGGCTTTATAAATAGAGACAGAGACCTGGATTTTCTTCCTTGAGTAGGTAGGGGGAGTTGGTAAAATTCCCAGCTTGGCCCACCCTCTTCTGGAGAAAGTGTCCATCAAGGAAGGATCTTCGTTGCTGGCGGTGAGGTTGAAAGCTGGAGTTGGGTCAGCTGACCTGGGTAGAAATGCAGAGGCAGCCACAGGAGCTTCTGGGTGCTGAGGCGGCCTGTTTAAAAGACCCACCTCGGTACTGTGGGACTGTATCCCAGTGAAAAAAAAAACACAAAGGCCCTCTATCCCTCACCTTCCACACTCCTTCGCCAAACACACCCCATGCCTTATCCATGCAACCTAATGCCACCCCACCCGCCCCCTCAGACCCCTTATGCCAGCCTCTGCCCTTCTACCAACCCCCTATGTCCTCTCGGGTCCCTCATGCCCCCTATACCAGCCTCTGCCACTCCACCACCTATGTTCCCACATCCCCCCACCCCCGTGACAATCTCTGCCCTTCCACCCAGCCCCTATGCCCCCTATGCCCCCTATGCCAAGGCCTGGCACTTCCATGTCCATTGACCCATACATTTCCTCCAACCAATGAACACCACAGTGTAAAGAGGGATGTGTAAAAAAAGCTTTGAAAAGACGTAATCCATTGATCAATTTCTCCTATGGAAGAAAGGTCTGGACGGAAAGCTATTAGAAGTGTCAATTATCCAGGCCCTCTGAAGTTTCAAAAGCCACAAACCATAATCACTTGAGGCCATTTACTGACATCAACAAGCATTGTGAAATTGACCACAGAGATCCAGTGAGCCTGAGCTGTCAATCAAATAATATTTCCTCCGGGGAGCAGGTGTTCTATTATTCCAATAGATGTCTGGGCTCTCAGCCAAGCCTCATTGTGTATGGATAATTATCTGAAGAGAAAACATTTGCAGAGCTACTGGGATTGGCTGGGGAGTGAGACTAGCTGAGCGGCTTTTACAGACAGCCGGCATAGAACTCCCTCCCTAACAGCACTATGGGTACACCTACACCACATGGACTGCAGCGGTTCAAGAAGGCAGTTTACCACCACCTTCTCAACGGAAGTAAGGGATGGACAATAAATGCTGGCATATCCAGCGACACCATAGCCCATGAATGAATAAAAAAAACGTGATGGGCCAAATGGCATTCACAGCTTTGTCAGCATCTTTAAAGATAGAAACAGAGTTAGCATTTCTGATCAATAGTATGTCATAAGAATGTGACTGTAGCAAGCCTTTTCTTGGGCTGGATTATACATTGAGGCGGACTCCCTGCGCCCTAATGCAAATGTCGGGGCTAAGCCTGCTTCTGCTTAGCAGGCTTGCCCTGCTTTAATTTTTTGGATGAGGGCCCTTTATAAGTATAAGGCGGGACTTCTGTCCGTCTGTAGGAAGAAGTCCTGCTTCATAGAGCTCCTGTCCAATTGGAGGCCAGCAGTTCTGCACACTGGCTGCGCTAACAGGAGCAGTGGCCACTGCTGCTACTGCAAGCAGGCCAAAGAGGGTGGCATTCGGCGATGAACTCGGAGATTAAGTTAAGTCTGAAATCTCGCTGAGTTTAGGCTGACAGGCACTGGCGAGGGGGTGGGGGCTTTTTGGATAGGGCTGGGAGATGGAGAGTGGACGTGGGGAGATAAAACTGTGGGAGGGTGCCCTCTGATTGTTGTCGGGGCCTCAGCAAGAGGCCCCCCTTCAGTAGCTGGCCGGTAGCCCACACTGCTAAATCTGATGGGCTGCATGTTGAGCGCCGGCCTCTCTTGCTGCCCATTATGTCATGATAAGGGTGGGATGATGCTCTTAATTGGGCATTAATTGCCCACTTAAGTGCCTCAATTGGGCCACGGGTGACCCACCTGACCCACCTGACGCCTCCCCAGCCATTTGTGAAATCAGCAGGGGCGGGTGGACCGGTGGCGGGCACGCTGCCGATAGCACAGTGCCCAAATTCACAGGTCCATTGCCTGCTTTCCTTCCTGTGGGTGGGCTGTAAAATTCAGTCCCTTGTTTCTCACTATGAAGAAGTGCAGGTTGTTCCATTTCCCCCGAAAAACTGAACGAGAAACATGGGATCCCAGAAACCCACAGAACATCAACATATCTTTTTCTTTGCTGATGCAGTGCAATTCTAGCATTCTCCATCTTCATTTCAGTCCAGTTGATCTGCCTTGCGGTGCTTATGGTGTGTTTGGTGTTTGGTGTTATTCTATATGGTACACTCTGCATTCAAATATAATCTGCTACATTCCCTGTGCTATTGCTCCCGGGAAGTTCAGGGCCTAAGTGTATTTTCTCATTTTTATTGTGGATCTTCTCGGAAGTTGAGGAACAGCTTCCTGCTTGGGAACAACTTACCCGCCTCCCCCTCACTGGATGAAAAATGGGAAAAGACCATCTAGTTCATCAAGCCCCATCTGACATGACATATCCACATAACCCCTCTGTCTGCCCCACAGCTTTCCCCCTCCCTCGCTACCCACAGTCATACAATCTCCTGGTTAAGGCCGAGAAACCATACCATCAATGCTACCCTCAGAATCCTTCCTCTCCTTGAAGCCAGTCTTTCTCACTTCGATTACAATATTTTTTCTCTACCTTATTGCTCTTTATTCAACCCAGCTGGGCCTGCTAGTCAGTGAGCTGAGTATCTTGCTGTCAACTGAGCATTCAGGTATGTCATTGAGAGGTTAAAAAGTGACACTTGAAGACTTTTTTCTTGCTGTGCAGATGTGGCTTGTAACTGGGCCCTAACAGTAGTGCCTGCATACAGCACAGACAGATCAGGTGTGCTAAATGGCCCTGAAAGAATGAATAAGTCAGTAATGCAGTGTCTGAGAAGAAGCAAGACGTGAGACTGGGCAGAAGCGAGGAGGCGTATGAAGGCCCCCGAGGAAAATCGAAAGCAAGGCCAGGAGAGAAATGAGAAGATAGGAAATCAGCATTTTCATATCAAAATAGCAGGCGGGGAAGAATTAGAAAAGAGTGAAAGGGAAAATTGTTATGGGGCTGAATTTTACATTGATCGGGCGGGCGCATGCTTGACCTGATCGGGCATGAAATCGCACAGGATGATGTCGGGCAAGTGTCCTGATGTCATTGCACACTCAGGCAATATTTCGCTCGGTGGGGGCATGCAAAAAGTCGGAAGCATCTGCCGACAATTAAGAGGACAATTAAGCCCATTAACAGCGCAATTGTCTGCGATTTTTCGTGGCCTGTCCAACCTTACGGTTGGCAGACGGGCGAATCGGCCAGGCGGCCTTTGTATTTTTCGTGAAACCTCGTCTAAGGGTGGGATGAGGTTTCCGTTATGGAATAAAACAAAAATAAAAATCTGGTGGGCTGCATTTTTATCATCTATATTTTCAGGTGCCTGATTGTGATGCTCGGACAGTTTTTTTCTGCTTTTTAAAACCTTTTTGGAACATTTCGGGTCTGCAGCTCCCCGAGGCAGTTCTTTGCGTTCTCTCAGCGCTCGCCCGCACCTGCATTGACATCATCACCCACCCTCCTTCCGCCCCCACCCTGGCAGTGCTGAGCTTTTCAGCACGTGCTTCACGCTGGCTGGCTGTTAATTGATCAGCCAACATGAAATCGTGGTCGGGGGCCGATCGCGGTAGATGGTCCGTTTCCCGGCCGGTCTCAGGCCTACCAATCGCGTCCGCCCACCAAGCTAAAAATTCAGGCCATGGTGTCCAAAGGCTGTCTCCTATTTCTGAGCGATTTGATTAGTTCCTTTTTGTGAGTTGTTGTTTGTGATGGTTAAATATTTTCTGATCGACTGCATTTGGTGACTATGAAATTGAAGTCTTTCAGCATGCTTTGTGTCCAATGTCAAACACTCCCTTCCCTGTACCATAGGGACAGATTATATTATTTCCCACACCCAATGGTCACTTTCCAATAGTTCAACTACACATGGAATACTTTCTCATATTCTATGGATAAATCAAGGTGTGCCAGACACTTTTAACTATTTTGATAAGTTGGTGCATTACAGTACTACTACATGTTCGCTTTCCACATTTCCCTAATAAACCAGAGTACTACCACAGAGCTTGTAATTGAGGTGTAATGTAACCCAAGTGCACACAACTGTCAATTATTTTAACTGAAACAGATGCAATGTATGCACATGTTCTTTTTGTCTACAAAGAACAGGGCCCTATGTATTAATATATGTAGCTTCCACTACACACAAATGAGCTACACTGTGAGCCTGAATAACAACCTTAAATTCGCTGTCAGCATAGTACTTAGCACACTGAGGATTATTTAGCAAACGTTGTCCAATCATTGAATCACATCTAACTTTGGACACTGTGTTCTGAGTTTTGCATGCACGGGCAGGTTGGGTACTGCCTGTACCTTGCCCATTACAAACAGTGGCTGGGACATGCTGTTTGATACGATCTGCCAGTCTTTGGGACGTAAAGCCTCCATAACTAGCATCATACTGGCACTAAAATTCATATATCACCTTACTCATTTGTGTGACAGGCAGAACGTCTTTTTGACAGCAGCATCTTGTTAATGGCGAATACCACTTGTGTTGTTACTGCATAGTAGCAGCGTGAAACAGTTAGCTTTGCCTGTTGCTCAAATTTCTGAGATACCTTGTCCTTCCAGGGTAATCTGAGGTAGAATAGGCACTTTGTAGGGCCAAAAGTGATGGCCTTAGGCCTGTTTATGAGTTTGTGTGATATTAGGCGTGAAATGGTCTGATCAGGGTAGCCATTATCCTGTAGGATGCCTTTGATGTGCCCTATTTCAGCATCAAGCCTGCATGGTGAGCAAATGGCTTGGGCCCTATTTACAAAGTTGCTGATAAGACCAATCTTATACCGTGTGGAACTGTAAGAATCCCAATGCGTATATTGACCAGTGAAGGTAGGCTTGTGTTAGACCATGGTAGAGAACTGATTGGAAGATTTCTCAACTAGTACATCAAGTTCATTTGATTGCTCCATTTCAAAGTTGAATTTGAGCACAGTATGGAACCACTTAGACATGCAAGGAAATTTTTACATGCAGCTGCGGATTTAAATATAGCAAACGCATCATCCACACATAGGAGATATGTGACGGGTAGGAGGTTAGGTGTCATTCCATCAAAGTCGCATTTCTCATGGAACCCAACAAAGATGTTTGTGAGAACTGGGCCTAGAGGGGATCCCATGGCAGCCCAATCTATTTGGGCATACATGGTGTCAATAAAACCAAACTCAACTGCGCAAGTTGCCCAGTTCATAAGTTCAATGAATAAAGATTCACATAAAAATGGCGGGTCTAGATCTCCATGATATAGTGTTACAGTGCAAATATCTATGACTTCCTTAAGTGGAACATTGGTGAATAGGCTAGCAATGGAAAATGAACACATGGACACAGCATTGCTATCAATATGCAAGTCCTGGGCGGCCTTCACGGTGTATGTGGAAAACTTGACCAAACTGGTTGTAAAAATTTGTCTAACCATTTGGCCAATTCATGTTGTGCAGAACCAGTCATAGATAAGATAGGGTGTAAAGGGACATCGCTTTTGTGTGTCTTGAGGATGAGGATGAGCCCTGTCATATATATAAGGTGGTAGCTTATCGCTCTTACACAAGTCCATCAAGTGTTTACTTAGCTTACTTTCGAGCAAGGCTATCCGGTCATATTGAGCAGCACGTCCAAGGGATATGAATTTAGACCCGTCATTAAGAATGGTGTGCATTTTGTTGATATAGTCATGCTTGTTAAGGAAAAGAAAAAGAAAATCAAAATTTCCAAGAAAAAAAGAGGCATGCCAAAGCTTTTCATCTTGCACTCATCAGGACATTCGAGAGAATACCAATATAAGGGGAAAACAACAATTTATATTGTACACAGGGCCCTGTTCTTCGCAGGTTAAAAGAATATGTACATAAACTGCACCTGTTTCAGCTAAACAAAAATAAGTGACAGCCATTTGCTGACTCGTTCCTCTGGGCAATGCCTTGACCAATTAGTGTCAAGCTGCCTGATTTAAATTTCTAACAATGCTTAGCATTTAGCTGTCAGTCACCAACAGTGGTGCATTCTCCATGGCAATGACACTTGCCAACCATTCAGCACTCTCTTCATATACAGTATAAATTATTATTTTCCCCCTTATATTAGTATTCTTGAGAGTGTCCTGATGAGTGCGAGACAGAAAGCTTAGACATGTCTCTTTTTTCAACAATACTCAAATTCTGTACTACCAAAGGACTATTCCCAAGAAAGATGCTTGAAATACCAAGCAAACAGTAATTATAAGCATCAAGGAATAAAGCATCTTTCATACAGCAACTCACTGGAATGTACATTCAATGCACAAAGTGACGTAATTAATTGCCTGCTTATGCGTTGAACAATAATTTTCGTTTTCCTAACATAGATAGACAAACTAATGTACTCACACAGCTAAACGGAGATATTGGCCAGGATTTTCCGTGCCTGCTGGCGTCGGGCGTGTTCGGTGACATGAGCGGACTATATGGTGTGATTGGTTTCACAACGGTGTGAAACTGGTTTGTGATCGCCTGCTCAGCCCGCTGATGGTGGGCTGCGCTTCCCGCTATCGATCTTCAGAAACATCATTGCAATACATCAGCATAACATTATAAATCCAGCCTGCCGGACCCATCCCCCAACTCCCCCTCCGGCTGGATCGTCCTCCCACGTCGACGGGAAAACATACCAACATGTTTCACAACAGCACATAAATGACGTGCACCTGGTGGGCTGCACTTCGCTCGGGTCTTCGAGGGATTTTTGCCCACCCTGCTTTTGTCAGCACTCGCAGTAATCAGCACCAGGCTTCACAGACAGCACCACATCACTTTTAAGGGGACTCATGGGTAGGTCTCCACCTACCAGATCAGCCATATACGAGTGGCCTTTCAATAGCTGCAGGGCTAGGGCTTGCTTGGGGATGGGGGAGAAGTGGCCTCAGGCAACGGAAGAGGCTGCAGGATGAGAGCTGTATTGGGGAAGGGGGGTATCCCAGGGTGTGTGGAGGCATACGTTGATCCGTGCAAGTGACTTCAAGATTGTAAGGGCTGAGGAGGTAGTTTCCAGAGGAGATGAGGCCAGATGGAGATGTGAGGGTATGTGTGTGAGAATTGGTGGTGATGTCCCTTGAGCTGGCAGTGAATGAGATGCCAGTGAATGTGTGATGGGCTTGAATGTGTGAGTTTAGAGAGATGAGATGGTTGCCATACCCTGGCTGCACAGATGAGATCATTCAACCCCTATCTGCATTGGATGGCCAACCTCTTCTGTGCAACATTGGCACTGACCACTGTTGCCACTGCCTGCCATGCTAGATTGGTGATTCCTGCAGCCAGAGTGGGTGTAGTGGAGATTACGGCGGGCCTCCATGCTGTCCAAGTGGCATTCCACTGGCATGTCATTAAACCTGGGGGGCTGCAGTCTTTTTGCCTTTCATGGACATCTTCCCTGCGGTAGTCGTGGGCTGGAAGCACTGAGATGTGTGCGCGTGGCTGGGCTTTAAATATGGCGCCTGGCACGCTGAAGTGGCGAGGTGATGGCGTGGCAGCGAATGAGAGCCCGCCCGCCATGGGAACTGTGTGTTTCCCAGGAATGCATAAGGGATGCGGCGGGTTTGGGACGATACCGCAAGAAAACCCACCAACTGGGATGATTCCACCCAGTGGGATGACCAGTCATCAACCGAGTTGGTTGGCCTTCAGCCAAGTTCTACCAGGGAAGAAGGGAATAAAGGAAAGCAAAAAAGAGAAACATGGAAACATATAAATAGAAAATTAATTGGTTTATTGAAAAACATCATGGCAGCAGATGCCGAATTGTGATGATGAAACAAATTAAAGAAATAATCATCATTCATAACTTAGTTATTAAGCAATAATTAAAATTAAAATGAAGTATAAAACAATAAAAATAATGCACAATTATGAACATTTCCGTATGTAGGGAATGAAAAACAGAGGTGCTGACTTAGCAGACTGCAAAAATAGGAGAGAAACTAACCTGTACTATATTGAATTTTTTAGGTAAACTGTTTAATTTGCTTCACAGCTCTATTGGTGGCAGTACACCCCTATATATGTCAGGGTAATTAGTTCTTCCGCTCATGTTAAAAAGATGGCAACTGCTTTGATATGTGCTTTTCAGATCACCAGAAGAGCTGAAATGAAATAAAAACATTTTTAGAAGCAGTGCATGAGGCATTGCGGGACAAGCATCACTGCCTGGAACCAAAGTTCCCACTTGTGGGGCTGAATAATACAGGGGGGGTGGACGGCACACCCCCCCTCCCCCCACAGTGCTGGAAACCATGTTGTCATGGAGCCAATAGGCCCCACATCCGCCCGTTCCTCAGCCATAAAGCGCCGCAAGGCTGATTTACAAGGGCCAAGTGGGGCTTCTGCCCCTCACTAGGGAGGAAGACCCGCTCTCTGGAGATGCCGGCCAATCAGATTGGCCAGCAGCTCCAACAGTCCAAGCTGGGCACCAGGCAGGTGTCAGTGGCCGCTGCTGGGATTGCTGGTGAACGGAGGACCTCAAGGCCTTGGATCCCCAGAACAGGTAGGTTGGGGGTCTTGGGCCAGGAGGGTTTGGGTAGGTTAGGGAGGGCTGGGTTCAAGAGAAGGAGTGGGTAGGAAGGAAGGGGAGGGGGTTTAACCTCAATCGGCAAAGGGCAGAACCCGAAGAGTGATTCCCCCCTTCCTTCCTGCCCTTTAACAACTTGAGGTGAAAAATCGGGCTTCCCTCTCCAACTCTGCTGCCCATGCCAAATGTTTCATATGGCATGGACAGCATACTATCAGGGTCAATTGGCTTGATAACAAGCCTAATTGGCGCTTGATTGTTAATTTAAATATGTTCGGCAGGTTGCCGAAATCAATGAGCTCGGGGTGAGTGGGAATGTGGTGGGATGGGCGCCCACCCCATTTTACGTGCCCCGCCGCGGGAAACATGCCCGCCAGGGGTATGTAAAATTCAGCCCTTAGTTAGATTATGATGGGGATGTGCTAAACAGAAGTAGATGTTTTTCAATCAGATATGAAAAGGCTCTCCGAGGCTTATGCATCTTCTAGTGACCAGTTTCCGAATCGAGTTAGTACAGGTCATAGGGCCTCAGTCTCTTCACAGAATCACAGAATCACAGAATCACAGTGCAGAAGAGGCCCTTCAGCCCATTGAGTCTGTACCGACACGTGAGAAACACCTGGCCTAACTACCTAATCCCATTTACCAGCACTTGGCCCATAGCCTTGAATGTTATGATGTGCCAAGTGCTCATCCAGGTACTTTTTAAAGGATGTGAGGTAACCCGCCTCCACCGCCCTCCCAGGCAGCGCATTCCAGACCGTCACCACCCTCTGGGTAAAAAAGTTTTTCCTCACATCC
The DNA here is from genome assembly GCF_964194155.1 of Cetorhinus maximus. Lineage (NCBI taxonomy): Eukaryota > Metazoa > Chordata > Chondrichthyes > Lamniformes > Cetorhinidae > Cetorhinus > Cetorhinus maximus. The sequence goes on along the minus strand of NC_135883.1, from coordinate 126,180,614 downwards.
CCCCCTAAACTTCCTGCCCCTCACCTTGAACTTATGTCCCCTCGTGACTGACCCTTCAACTAAGGGGAACAGCTGCTCCCTATGCACACTGTCCATACCGCTCATAATCTTGTACACCTCGATCAGGTCACCAGGAGTCTTCTCTACTCCAACGAAAACAACCCAAGTCTATCCAACCTCTCTTCATAACTTAAATATTTCATCCCAGCAACATCCTGGTGAGTCTCCTCTGCATCCCCTCCAGTGCAATCACATCCTTCCTATAATGTGGTGACCAGAACTACACACAGTACTCCAGCTGTGGCCTCAGCAAGGTTCTATACAACTCCAACATGACCTCCCTACTTTTATAATCTATGCCTTGATTGATAAAGGCAAGTGTCTCATATGCCTTTTTCACCACCCCACTAGCATGCTCCTCCGCCTTCAGAGATCTATGGACACACACGCCAAGGTCCCTTTGTTCCTCAGAACTTCCTAGTGTCATGCCATTCATTGAATACTTCCTTGTCAAATTACTCCTTCCAAAATGTATCACCTCACACTTTTCAGGGTTAAATTCCATCTGCCACTTATCTGCCCATCCATCCTGTTTATATTTTCCTGTAGCCCAAGACACTCAACCTCACTGTTAACCACCCGGCCAATCTTCGTGTCATCCGCAAACTTACTAATCCTATCCCCCAATAGTCATCTATGCCGTTTATATAAATGACAAATAATAGGGGACCCAGCACAGATCCCTGTGGTATACCACTGGACACTGGCTTCCAGTCACTAAAGCATCCTTCTGCCACCCTCTGTCTTCTACAACTAAGCCAATTTTGAATCCACCTTATTAAATTATCCTGTATCCCATGTGCATTTGCCTTCTTTATAAGTCTCCCATGTGGGACCTCATCAAAGGCTTTGCTGAAATCCATATGAACTACATCAACTGCACTACTTTCATCTACACACCTGGTCACCTCCTCAAAAAATTCAATCAAATTTGTTAGGCATGACCGCCCTCTGACAAAGCCATGCTGACTATCCCTGATCAAACCTTGCCCCTCCAAGTGGCGATAGATTCTCTCCTTCAGAATTTTCTCCTATAATTTCCCTACCACTGACATGAGACTCACTGGCCTGTAGTTCCTTGGCTTATCTCTACAACCCTTCTTAAATAGCAGAACCACATTAGCTGTTCTCCAGTCCTCTGGCACCTCTAACATGGCCAGAGAGGAATTAAAAATTTGGGTCAGAGCCCCTGCGATCTCCTCCCTTTTATCCCGGGCGGATAAAACGTCGTGTTATGGCTGTTTCGATGGCGGGCGGGCTCTGATTCGCCTGCCATGCTGTCACCTCGCCGCTTCATCACACGAGGCACTACATTTAAAGTACAGCTGCACTCAGTGCTTCCAGCCCAGGACTGCAGCAAAGGAGACATGGCCCCGAAAGGGAAGAAAACTGCAGCCCTCGAGCAGCCTTTGGACGCTGTGGAGACCCACTGAGATGTCCTCCACCCCTGCACTAGCCGTAAGAGGGGCAGCAACATTACCATTCTGGCTTGGTAGGTGATGGCAGTGGTGATCAGTGCCAATGCTGCACAGAAGAGGTTGGCCATCCAATGCAGATAGAGGATTAATGATCTCATCCATGCAGCCAGGGTATGGCAACCATCTCATCACTTTAACTCACACACTCAAGCCCATCACACATTCACTGGCATCTCACTAACTGCCAGTTCAAGGGACATCACCACCCATTCTCACACATATACCCTCACATGCCCATCCGGCCTCATCTCATCTGGAGACTGCCTCCTCAGCCCTCACCATCTTAAGGCCACTTGCACAGATTAACATGTGCCCCACACACACCCTGGGTTACCCTCCTTCCCCAGTACAGCTCTCACCCTGCAGCCTCTTCCCTTGCCTGAGGCCACTTCTCCCCCATTCCAAGCAAGCCCTAGCCCTGCAGCCATTGAAAAGCCACCCACATATAGCTGATCTGGTAGGTAGAGACCTGCCCATGAGCCACTGTAAAAGTGGTGGTGCTGCCTGTGAAGCCTGGCTCTAATGGCTACGAGTGCTGACTGAAGCAAGGTAGGCAAACAAACCTTGAAGTCCCGAGCGAGTACAGCCCTCCAGGTGCATGTCGCTTATGTGCTGTTGTGAAACACGTGAGCGTGTTTTCCTGCCGACATGGACGGACGATCCAGCAGGAGGTGGGGGCCATGGAGAAAACAATTCCGATGGGTAGGCCTAATAACGATATGCTGATGTATTACAATGTGGTTCCCGATGTCCAATGGCGGGGAATGCGGCCCGCCATCGCTAGGCTGAGCGGACGATCACACCGTCGTGAAACTGATCACACCAAATTGTCTGTTCACGCCACCGAACACGCCCGATGCCAGCGGGCACAGAAAATCCTGGCCATCTTTTGAAATACAGTTGTCTTCTCAATTGATCAATAGTTTAAATAAGACCTGCTCCCTGTAATTCACAAGTTCCGCTTTTACATTTTGTTGTGACCAGGTGAGGAGGAATGAACTAGCTCCCCTTGATTCAGCCTCCTTGGCAGGTCGCAATAAAGGTGTTTAAATTTCTTTTCCCCATGGATTCCTTTTTTTCCAATCCAAATTAATTTTTTACTCTCTGTGCAGTGAACAATAAGAAGCCAATCAACGGGGATTTCTTCAGTCAAGGAAGGAGCACATTTATTAGACACTAAACCTGAAAAAAAGATGCAAGGTTACACACACACACACACACACACACGTATCCGAAGTAAGGAAAGTAAAAGTTCAAATAAAAGTTAAAAGAATGCATGGTTAGAAGTCCTTACTTGTCTTTGAGGTGCAGATTATTAAACATTGTAGCTGATTTTATGTGGTTCCTTGGACCAGGTAGATGTCGAAGATGTTGCAATTCTTATAAGATCTCGCTTCTTCGATAGGTCTTTGGTATGCTGATTTCTTGAACTGGGTGCTGTGCTTATTCCCAGGGATACAGAGAGAGAGAGAGAGGGAGAGAGAGAGACAGAGAGAGAAAGATATCTCGTTAATCTGTTTCTCTGCTGAAGTCTTTATCTAAAATCTCTCTGATAGTGTCTCTTTTGGCTTGTTAAAACCCAGTTCTTAAAGCCCTGTTGTAGATATATATACCAAAGGAATTTGATTACCATACCTGCTGTAGTCATTGTTGTAGAACAAGTAATCACATTTTTTGATGTTTCATGTCAAAACCCTTTTGACACATTTCAAGATACTAGAAACTAAGATGACATGGGGTTCTGTCAGCTTCTGCAGGAGGTTTGAGTGCCTGCTGGTTGTATATCACAGAATCACACAGTGCAGAAGAGGCCCTTCGGCCCATCGAGTCTGCACCGACATGTGAAAAACACCTGACCTACCTACCTAATCCCGTCTACCAGCACTTGGCCCATAGCCTTGAATGTTATGACATGCCAAGTGCTCATCCAGGTACTTTTTAAAAGATGTGAGGCAACCCACCTCCGCCACCCTTCCAGGCAGTGCATTCCAGACCGTCACCACCCTCTGGGTAAAAAAGTTTTTCCTCACATCCTCCCTAAACCTCCTTGAACTTATGCCCCCTTGTGACTGACCCTTCAACGAAGGGGAACAGCTGCTTCCTATCCACACTGTCTATGCCCCTCATAATCTTGTACACCACGATCAGGTCGCCCCTCAGTCTTCTCTGCTCCAACGAAAACAACCAAAGTCTATCCAACCTCTCTTCATAACTTAAATGCTTCATCCCAGGCAACATCCTGGTGAATCTCCTCTGCACCCCCTCCAGTGCAATCACATCCTTCCTATAATGTGGTGACCAGAACTGCACATAGTACTCCAGCTGTGGACTCACTAAGGTTCTATACAACTCCAACATGACCTCCCTACTTTTGTAATCTATGCCTCGAGTGATAAAGGCAAGTGTCCCATGTGCCTTTTTCACCACCCCACTAACATGCCCCTCCACCTTTAGATATCTATGGACACACACGCCAAGGCCCCTTTGTTCCTCAGAACTTCTTAGTGTCATTCTGTTCATTGAATAATCCCTTGTCAAATTACTCCTACCAAAGTGTATCACCTCACACTTTTCAGGGTTAAATTCCATCTGCCACTCATCTGCCCATTTAACCATCCCATTTATATCTTCCTGTAGACCGAGACACTCTTCCTCACTGTTAACCACCCGGCCAATCTTCGTGTCATTCACAAACTTACTAGTCCTACCTCCCACATAGTCATCTATGTCGTTTATATAAATGACAAATAATAGGGGACCCAGCACAGATCCCTGTGGTATACCACTGGACACTGGCCTCCAGTCACTAAAGCATCCTTCTGTCATCACCCTCTGTCTCCTACAACTAAGCCAGTTTTGAATCCACCTTATTAAATTATCCTGTATCCCATGTGCATTTGCCTTCTTTATAAGTCTCCCATGTGGGACTTTGTCAAAGGCTTTGCTGAAATCCATATGAATTACATCAACTGCACTACCCTCATCTACACACCTGGTCACCTCCTCAAAAAATTCAATCAAATTTGTTAGGCATGACCTCCCTCTGACAAAGCCATGCTGACTATCCCTGATCAGACCTTGCCTCTCCAAGTGGAGATAGATTCTCTCCTTCAGAATTTTCTCCAATAGTTTCCCTACTACTGACGTGAGACTCACTGGCCTGTAGTTCCTTGGCTTATCTCTACAACCCTTCTTAAATAGCGGAACCACATTAGCTGTTCTCCAGTCCTCTGGCACCTCTAACGTGGCCAGAGAGGAATTAAAAATTTGGGTCAGAGCCCCTGCAATCTCCTCACTTGCCTCCCTCAGCAGTCTGGGGCACAAATCATCCAGACCTGGAGATTTGTTATCTCTTAAGCCTGCCAAAACCTCCAATACCTTGTCACTCCCTATATCAAGTTGCTCAAGAACCTCACAGTCTCTCTCCCCGAGCTCGATACCTTCATCCTCATTCTCTTGGGTGAAGACGGATGTGAAGTATTCATTCAACACTCTACCGATGTCCTCTGGCTCCACCCATAGACTGCCCCCTTGGTCCCTTATGGGCCCTACTCTTTCCCTGGGTATCCTCTTCCCACTGATGTACTTATAGAATATCTTGGGATTTTCCCTACTTTTACCAGCCAGAGCTTTTTCATATCCCCTCTTTGCTCTCCTAATTGCTTTCTTAAGCTCCACCCTGCACTTTCTGTACTCCACTAATGCCTCTGCTGATTTGCTTCCCTTGTACCTGCTAAAAGCCTCTCTTTTCCTTCTCATCGTAACCTGAATGTCTCAGGTCATCCATGGTTCTCTGGGCTTGTTACTCCTTCTTATCACCCTGGAGGGAACATGTTGAGCCTGTACCCTCCCCATTTCCTTTTTGAACCTGTCTGGTCCCCATTATCTTGATAGGATTACAGCTGATTTTGCATTTTTAACATTTTCCTTAGAGTTGGGTTTCTATGTCTCTCTCCCTTCGCACTTCTTTGGGCAGGCGGGGGGGTGGGGGTGGGGGCCGGGTGGGGGGGGGTGCGGTGGGTGGTGGGGGGCAGGGGTGGTGGGGTTCCTTCACCTTGAAGGTGGCATCGCATTTTTACAGCAGTTTGTGCTGTCTGTTTTCAAAGTACAGTGCTTCAGTTGAAGGTTTCCTGAAAAAGATTTTTCGAAAAATGAAGAGCTGTGATTCCATGGCAAAATGCTGTTTGGACAAGAAAAGGTGTGTAACAGATTAACCTTTGCAAAAAACCTCTAATTACTGAAGGAAACGGCTTAAAGAATCTTGAACAATAAATTCATGACAACCTGCAAATCACAGTGCACCAATTGTAGTGCATCAGGTGTCAGTGTATGTTTTGAAGGCATCTGTACTGTTGGATTATGCTTGACATCTAACATGTGACCTGCGATTCCTAAAAAAAACCCTTCATGGAATCATACAGCACAAACGGAGGCCCTTGTGCCTGTGACAGCTGTTTGACATTTTCCCTGCAACATTTACCTTTTCAAGTATGCATCCAATTCCCTCTGAAGTCACTACTGAATCTGCTCCCTCCACACTTTCAGGCAACACATTCAAGATTGAAACAACTTAATACAAAACAAAAATTTTCCCTCATTTCATCTTCATGAGAGAAGTCAATATGCTGTCTGGCTGGAGGGTTTCACACAACTTTATTGCGATTATTGTGGCTCCTTAGCACTGCACACCTCCCCTCCCCCACCCCTCCCCCACACACCTCCCTCACCCTTGGGCATTGCATTAGAACCATAGAAAAGTTACAGCACGGAAAGAGTTCATTCAGCCCATTATGTCTACACTGGTCAAAAAAGAGAGAAAAAAAGAAACCAGCCGCTCATTTTAATCCCACTCCCCAGCACCTGGTCCATAGCCTTGCAGGTTACAGCACTTCAGATGCAGATCCAGGTGCCTTTTAAATGAATTGAGCGTTTCTGCCGCAACCACGGATTTGGACAGTGAATTCCAGACACCCACCACCTGCTGGGTGAAAAAATTTTTCATGTCCTCTCTAATCCTTCTACCAATCACCTTAAATCTATGGCCCCTGGTAATTGACCCCTTGGCCAGGAAACAGGTCTTTCCTGTCTACCCTATCTAGGCCCCTCATAATTTTGTACACCTCAATTATGTCACCCCTCAACCTCCTCTGTTCTAAGGAAAACAACCCTAGCCTATCCAATCTTTCTTCATAGCTGCAAGCTTCAAGCCCTGGCAACATTCTTGTAAATTTTCTCTGTGCCCTCTCCAGACCAATTATGTCCTTCCTGTAATTTAAAAAAAAAATTTGTTCATGGGATATGTCGCTGGCTAGGCCAGCATTTATTGCCCATCCCTAATTGCCCTCATTTAGAGGGGATTTCAAGAGTCAATCACATTGCAGTGGTTCTGGAGTCACATGTAGACCAGATCAGGTAAGTACAACAGATTTCCTCCCCTAAAGGACAGTTGTGAACTGGATGGCTTTTTACAGCAATGGCTTCATGGTCATCATCAGACTTTTGAAACCAGATTTTTTTTTATTGAATTCAAATTTCACCATCTGCCATGGTGGGGTTTGAACCTGAGTCCCCAGAGCATTACCCTGGGTCTCTGGAATAGTAGTCCAGTAACCAGAACTGTATACAAAATTCCAGCTGTGGCTTAACCAGCGTTTAATACACTTCGGGCATTAGAGCACTGCTTTTATATTCAATACCTCGCCCAATAAAGGAAGACATTCCATATGCTTTCTTTACCACCTTATCCACCTGTCCTGCCACCTTCAGGGACCTGTGGACATGCACTCCAAGATCTCTCACTTCCTCAACCCCTCTCAGTATCTCCCATTTACTGACTTTCTCCAGTTTGAGTTTCATTTGCCACTTTTCCACCCACTCAACCGAACCATTGATATCATTCTGGAGAAAACAGCTATCCTCTTCACCATCAACTACACGGCCAATTTTTATGTCATCTGCAAATTTCCCAATCATGCCTCCCACATTTAAGTCATCAATCTATACAACAAACAGCAAGGACCCCAACATTGAGCCCTGTGGAACACCACTGAAAACCATTTTCCATTTGCAAAAACATCCATCAACCATTACCCTTTGTTTCTTGCTGCTAAGCCAATTTTGGATCCAACTTGCCACCTTCCTGTATCCCATGGGTTTCACGTTTTTGACCAGTATGCCATGTGGGACCTTGTCAGTTGCCTTACTAAAATCCATGTAGACAGCATCCATTGCACTATCCTCCTCAGTCCTATTTGTTACTTCCTCAAAAAAATTAAATTAAGTTAGTAAGACATGATCTTCCCCTAACAGCTGCTGACTATCCCTGATCAATCTGTGCCTTTCTAAGTGACAGTTTATCCTGTCTCTCAAAATTGATTCCCATAATTTGCCCATCACTGAAGTCAGGTGACCGGCCTATAATTTTCTAGCCTATCCCTCGCACCCTTTTTAAATATTGGTACAACGTTCGCTGGCCTCCAATCCTCTGGAACCTCGCCTGTATCTAGCGAGGATTGGAAAATGATCCTCAGAGCATCCATTATTTCCTGCCTGGCTTCCTTTAACAGCCTGGGATACAATGCATCTGGCCCTGGTGATTTATCCACCTTCAAAGATGCCAGTCCATCCAGTACTTCCTCTGTCTCTATGCTTATTGAGCTAAAATTTCACACACTCCTCCTCTTTAAGTAGAATGTCTGCATCATCCCTCTTATTAGTGAAGACAGAGACAAAGTATTCATTGGGAACCCTGCCCATATCTTCTGCATCAAAGCAGAAGTTGCCATGTACATATGTGATAGGCCCTACCCTTTCCTTAGTTATTTAGTTATTTGAGTGCCTTGCATGCAAATTAACCACAGCCAGGTCAGGGGCAATTGACTGGCACTGCCTACTTTTTACCACCTCCTTGTATGACTGATGTCTGAGGCCATTCTTGGAAAATGGCTGTCAGTCACCAAAGTTATATGCCTGCTCCCTCTGCCTTCCTGAAAAAGGCTTAGTGCCCGGACAGAATTGCTGCACTGCAAAAATATTTCTCAGTAGATATGCATGCTTTCGCAGTGCTATTTCCAGTGCTTATAAACCACCTAATTGTAGCTTGCAGCTTAGCGAGAGGATAAGTTATTTTCCCTTTTCATTGACTGTCCCACTTTACTGAAGACATAACATATATTTAAGCCCTCATACTGCAAATGGCAAAGAAAAATCAGATGTAAACTACTTTTTTTTACTCTCCAAACCTTTTTAGTAGCCTACAGGTAACCCCTCAGTCATATCATTTCTACACAATATTTTTGTCTTATGGCCATTTAATTATTCTCATTAGTTTCAATGCACTATAATATATCAATCATTAATATATTTTTGCTATTTTAGATTATGAAAAGATTATGAACAATGCACTCACCAAGGTGAAGTAATGCAAGGCTAACTTTGATCATTGCTGCTCCCTGTTAGGAGAGGTGGCCGAGTAGGTACTATTGATAGAGTTGATCAACAGACGCTTCTTAGGTGGAAAACTTTAGTTTATTTACAAAGGTACTCAGCAGCAACCACATGTGTGCTTTCACTTGCCTGAACATCAGGTGCTTCGGTGGGCACCTGCAGTTCTGTATCCTCAACTCTTACAGGAACATCAGGCATGTCGGTACTGGGTTGAGTTCTCTCAACAGGAAACACTGACCTGGTCGGGAACATTGGTGAAATCAATTCTTGGTGCATGGATTCTCTCTTCCTTAGATGATTCACATGCCTCCATATGACTTGGCCTTCCACTTTCATGTGGTAAGATAGATGTCCTGTCACTTCACTTATTTCACCTGGTCCTTTCACTTTGGTCCTTCTCCAAAGTTCTTCAGGCACATCGTCCCTCCCACAGTAAATTTCCTCTCACGACTATGCCAGTCGTGTCTAGTTTTCAGGCTTCCCTGACTCCTTTCCACCTTCCCCTCTAAATTCAGCATTATTAAGCTCAATCCCATCCTGAGATGGTGTTTCATAAATAACTCCGCAGGTGGGAGACCTGTTGTTGTGTGAGGGGTTGTCCTCTAATGGAAAAGAAAGCATGCTAGCTTGGTTGCTAAGGAATCTCCAGTTAGCTTCTTCATGCCTACCTTGAATGCTTGAACTGCCCTTTCACCAGTCTTTGAGGAAGGGTGGTATGGTGCAGTTTTTACATGAGTGATACCTTTGAGGCTGATGAACCATTGAAAGTCAGCACTCGTAAATGCCGTGCTGTTATCAGAAACGACTACTTCTGGTAGTCTGTTAATGGAAAAGCCTTGACGTAGCTTCTCAAGTGTATCAGAAGACATTGGTTACTTCACCTCATATATGTCTATCTGTCATGAAGAGATTAATGTCTATAATGTTTTTGGAAATTATTTTTTAAAAATAGAGTTTAGTGGTATCTATGTATGTGTCTTAATTGGATTAAAGCCAGCTAAGTCTGGGTGCTTTGATGTGTAGTAGTTTTGAGATGTTAATTGGGTGAACAGTAAGGAGAACAGTAAGGTAAAATGTTAATTTGCATTTGCTGAATAAACCATTCAAGACTGCGGGTAAAATCTTACACATAGCTAGAAGAAGCCAAACAACGTGTTTAATTTTTCAGTTTACTAATAAAATTGGTGCTATGAAAGGGGTTTTATTGTTGGAAGAGCTGAAATTCAAAAGACCTCGTGATACGATGGAAAATATACATTCAAAAGGAAAGCTAGATATATAAAGAAAGGGATTAGTATGTGTAAAGTAGAGGCATTTAAGACCTAACCGGCCTATATTTCTCCAACCAACTTGCAAAAGAACCTCATTTGGAATTCGTAAGGTCAAATGTGCTTTGCCTGGTGTCTATTTAAAGTCTATGGGTTACTGTTGCCTTAGTGCAGGTTTACCTGGGGGTGATTAATTTGGGGATTTGTTAAAAAGTTATTATACAGGTAATTTGTAGCCATGTGTATGTGCTTAATTTGTTGCTAAATTAATAAATGTTTAATTTGGTTTTATATAAAAACCGCAGGGCTCGGTGATCGTATTCCTACTGAACTCAAAGTCTGCACCTGGAAATTACAAATTGCAAAAATGGATTATGACAGTTGTTTCAAGTTTCCCTCTGGGATTTGAACAACTCAGCCCTTACCATCACCTGTGTCATAATACCATCCATTTAGAGTAGGATTCAACAATGAGCAGAAACATCGTCCCCATGAAAGATCCCACATAGCCAATGTGTAACCGCACCCATGGCCTTCCTGGCCACTCCCAAGGGTGTAACGGAGCTGTTGAAGGCAATTTTTGCACTTTCTGACATTGCACACAATTCTTCACTAAACCCTCTATTTCACCACCCACGCCAGGCCACCATAGATAACTGCGTGCTAAGGCCTTCATTCAGGATATTTCTGGATGTATGCTGTGTAGTTCAATTAGAAGTGGCTCCATTCCCTTTGGAGGTGCTATCACTCGTGCTCCCTACAATAAGATGCCATCCTGGCTGGTTATTTCATGTCTTCTGTTGAAATAAGGTTTAATTTCATCAGATACAGGCTTCTGTGACCAACCATGAAGCACTTGCTCTCAAACTTGAGATAGGACTGGGTCCCGACTTGTCCAGTCTCTGATCTGTTGAGTGCATACTGGCGAGGAAATTGAGAAATTTAACAATAAAACAAGTTCCTGTGAAGCTGGGAAGTCCTCATCATTTTCTTGTCAAGGCAAACGACTAAGTGCATCAGCATTTGTGATTTGACTACCAGGCCTATGTATGAATGTATACTCGTATGCAGCCATGATTAAAGCCCATCGCTGCATTCTTGCTGAGGCTATGGACGGTGTAGCCTTGTTCTCGATGAACAATCCGAGCATTTGCTTGTGGTCTGAAACATTCGTAAAATGGTGGCCATAACTGCACTAGTGAAATTTCTTGACTGCAAATATGATTGACAGGCCTTCTTTTTCTACCTGCACCATTCCCACTTGGTGAGCGTTCTTGATACATATCCTATAGGCCGTTTGATGCCATCGTCCATCCGATGAGAGAGCACTGCTCCCACTCCATTGGGGGACAGAGTCATAGAGGTCTACAGCACAGAAAAAGGCCCTTCAGCCCATCGGGTCTGCGCTGGTCAAACAAGTACCTAACTATTCCAATCCCATTTTCCAGCACTAGGCCCATAGCTTGTATGCCATGGCATCGCAAGTGCACATCCAAATACATCTTAAATGTTATGAGATTTCTCCACCATTTCAGGCAGTGAGTTCCAGATTCCCACCACCCTCTGGGTGAAAAAATTCTTCCTCATGTCTCCTCTAAACCTTCTGCCCCTTATCTTAAATCTATGCCCCCTGGTTATTGATCCCTCCACCAAGGGGAAAAGTTCCTTCGTGTCTACCCTATCTATGCCCCTCATAATTTTATACACCTCAATCATGTCCCCCTCTCAATCTCCTCTGCTCCAGGGAAAATAACCCCAGTCTATCCAATCTCTCCTCATGAATAAAACTCTCCAGCCCAGGCAACATCCTGGTAAATCTCCTCTGCACTCTCTCCAGTGCAATCACATCCTTCCTATAATGCGGATTCCAGAACTGCACGCAATACTCTAGCTGTGGCCTAACCAGCATTTTATACAGTTCCTACATAACCTCCCTGCTCTTATATTCTATGCCTCAGCTAAAAAAGGCAAGTATCCCAAATGCCTTCTTAACCACCTTATCTACCTGTCCCGCTACCTTAAGGGACCGGTGGACATGCACACCAAGGTCCCTCTGATCCTCGGTACATCCCAGGGTCCTACCAATCATTGTGTATTCCCATGTCTTGTTTGACTTGCCCAAGTGCATAACCTCACACTTATCCGGATTAAATTCCATTTTGCCACTGATCAGCCCATCTGACCAGTCCGTCTATATCCTCCTGTAATCTAAGGCTATCCTCCTATTTACCACCCCACCATTTTTCGTGTCGTCCGCGAACTTACTGATAAACCCTCCTACATTCAAGTCTAAATTGTTTATATACATCACAAACAGCAAAGGACCCAACACCGATCCCTGTGGAACCCCACTGGACACAGGCATCCAGTCACAAAAACACCCCTCGACCATCACCCTCTGCTTCCTGCCACTCAGCCCATTCTGGATCCAATTTGCCAAATTGCATTGGATCCCATGGGCTCTTACCTTCGTTATCAGTCTCCCATGTGGGACCTTATCAAAAGCCTTGCTGAAGTCCAAGTAGACTACGTCAAATGCATTGCCCTCATATACACACCTGGTCACCTCTTCGAAAAATTCAATCAAATTGGTCAGACATGATCTTCCCTTAACAAAACCATGCTGACTGTCCTTGATTAATACCTGCCTCTCCAAGTGTAGATTAATTCTGTCTCTCAGAATTGCTTCCAATAGTTTCCCCACCACTGAGGTTAGACTGACTGGCCTGTAGTTCCCTGGTTTATCCCTTCCTCCCTTCTTGAATAACAATACCACATTGGCTGTCCTCCAGTCCTCTGGCACCTCTCCTGTGCCAGTGAGGCATTGAAAATTATTGCCAGTGCCTCAGCTATCTCCTCCCTTGCCTCACTCAACAGCCTGGGATACATTTCATCTGGGTCTGGAGATTTATTTACTTTTAAGCCTGCCAGACCACTTAGAATCTCCTCCCTTTCTATGCTAATTTCTTTAATTATATCACAGTCCTTCAGCCTGATTTCCATACCCACGTCGTCCCTCTCACTTGTGAACATCGACACAAGGTATTCATTTACAACCCTACCTACATCTTCCGGCTCCACACACAAATTACCACTATGGTCCTTAATTGGCCCTACTCTTTCCCTTATTCTTAATGTACTTGTAAAATAACTGGATTTTCCTTTATTTTACCTGCCACTGTATTTTCATGCCCCCTTTTTGCTCTCCTAATTTCCTTTTAAAGATCCCCCCTACATATTCTATACTCCTCTAGGGCTCCCGCTGCTTTGAGCCCTCGGTATCTGCCATAAGCCTCCCTTTTTCTTTTTATCCAATCCTGTATATCCCTCGATATCCAGGTTTCCCTGGATTTTTTGGTCCCACCCTTTGTCTTTACTGGAATATGTTGGTCCTGTACTCTCCCTATTTCCTCCTTGAATGAATCTCACTGCTCTGATGCAGATTTACCTAAAAGTAGCTGCTGCCAGTCAACCCTGGCCAGTATCATATCTGATCTTATTAAAATTGGCCTTCCCCCCAAATTTGGAACTCTGATTTCTGGCCCATCCTTGATCTTTTCCATAACAACCTTGTGTCACATGTCAGCACCAACTCTTTCTTCTGATCATAATGCACTAATAGATTGGACGAGTGCAACAATTGCTTCACCTTTATGAAAGCTTCTTTCTGGGGCGCTTCCCAAGACCAACGTAGGTTCTTTTTGAGTAGAGAATGTAGGGGGGCCAGCACTGTAGACAAATTGGGTAAGAACCACCCATAATAGTTGATCATTCCTAGAAATGATTTGAGCTCTGAGGCGTTCTTTGGCTCAAGTGCCTCTCTTATGGCTCTCACTTTCTCCTCAACCAGTTGGAGGCCCTGTCAATCTACCCGGTGTCCCAAATAGATTACCTCCTGCATTTGGAATGTGCACTTTTCTTTTTTTAAACGCTCTCCAGCTTGCAAGGAACATTTTAAGACTTCTTCTAAGTTTGCCAAATGCTCTTTTTTAGTGATTCCTGTCACCAAACCATTGTCTAAATAGACTACAACCTGGGGCAGTCCTTGTAGTAAACTTTCCATTGTTCCCTGGAATATGGCGCAAGCTGAGGAGACGCTGAAAGCAATTGAGTGTATTGGTACAACCCTTTGCATGTATTCATTGTGACAAATTCCCGGGAGGCATTATCTAACTCTAGTTGTTGATAAGCATGACTCATATCCAGCTTCATGCAGGTGGTTCCACCTGCCAGCTTGGCACACAGGTCTTCGGTTTTTGGAATGGGGTGCCTGTTTAGTTTAAAACAAAAACAGAATTACCTGGAAAAACTCAGCAGGTCTGGCAACATCGGCAGAGAAGAAAAGAGTTGACGTTTCGAGTCCTCATGACCCTTCAGCAGAACTGAGTAAAGTTAGGAGAGGGGTGAAATATAAGCTGGTTTAAGGTGGGGGGAGAGAAGTTGCGGGGGGGGGCGGGTGGTAGTAGGGACAAGCAAGCAGTGATAGGAGCAGATAATCAAAAGATGTCACAGACAAAGGGACAAAGATGTGTTAAAGGTGGTGATATTATCTAGGAGAATGTGCTAATTAAGAATGGATGGCAGGACACTCAAGGTACAGCTCTAGTGGGGGTGGGGTGGAAAGACTGACAGGGCATTACAGGTTTAAAAATAATGGAAATAGGTGGGAAAAGAAAAATCTATATAAATTATTGGAAAAAACAAAAGGGAGGGGGAAGAAACAGAAAATGGGTTGGGATGGGGGAGGGAGTTCAATATCTAAAGTTGTTGAATTCAATATTCAGTCCGGAAGGCTGTAAAGTGCCTAGTCGGAAGATTTTTCCAATAATTTATATAGATTTTTCTTTTCCCACCTATTTCCATTATTTTTAAATCTGTAATGCCCTGTCAGTCTTTCCACCCCACCCCCACTAGAGCTGTACCTTGAGTGTCCTGCCATCCATTCTTAATTAGCACATTCTCTTAGATAATATCACCACCTTAAACACGTCTTTGTTCCTTTGTCTGTGACATCTTTTGATTATCTGCTCCTATCACTGCCAACCCTACTACCAACTCCCCCCCAACTTCTCTCCCCCCACCTTAAACCAGCTTATATTTCTCTAGTTTCTCTAGTCTATCCAGTTCAGTATCCACTTTTTCTCGCAGTGCATAAGGTACTGGTCTCACTTTCATGAATCGGGAGGAGGGGGGGGCGGGGTTGCTTCTGAATCCACATGAATTTTTGCCTGCAGCCTCTGGATCTTCCCAAGTATGTCCTCGAAGACTGTGGCATACTTTTGAAATGGCTCTGGTAACCCACTTGCTCTCGACTGGAAAATTTTAGCCCATTCTAACTTAATCTTCTTTAGCTAGCTTTGCCCCAGGAGTCTTGGCCTCTCGCCCACTGCCACCATCAAGCTTTCCCGATTGGCTCCCATAATGGACAGTAACTCTACTTATGCCTCTGACTTGAATGTCTTCACCCGTGTATGTTTTTAATTGGGCAGTTGTTTCTTCTAAATTTAATTGATGTTCCCCATTATTCAGATATCTGAAGGTATGTTCCCCAATTATTGTAGTGGAAGCTCCTGTGTCCACTTCCATACTGACAGGTCAACCATTCACTTTCACTGCTACAAATATTGGTTCTGTCTTTCCGACCTTCAAATTAAACAACGAATAAATATCTGAATTTGTTGTTTCAGGCTCTTCTACATTGCAGATCTCAATAGGTTTTTTCTTTTGTTTAAAATCCTGCTTCACTCTTTCCTTGCACTGTATCGTTATGTGTCCATTTCTGTGACAATAAAAACATTTAATTTTTTTAAAGTGCCAATCATTAAAAGACTGCTTGTTTCCTCTGTTGAAATTATTCCTTGTTTTCGCTGCTACATCATTTGTTTTCATTTTCCGGCATGTGGGGGCTGTTTCCCGTTCCTCGGCAGAGTCTTGCATTTTCACACCCTTTTTGGCTGGGGTTTCCCACTCGATGTGGAGGACGACACCATTTTACATGCCCTGTATGGTTTTTGAATCTCTTACTGTTCTTTCCATGGCCAATGTTATCCCTGGCGCCTTCTTGAAATCCACATTTGCTTCGGATAACAATATCTTCTGAATTGTGTCCTCATCCATACCACACACTAAACGATCTCTGAGCATGTCGTTTAGAGATATACCAAACTCACAATGTTCCGCTAACTGCTTCAAACTTGCCACAAAGCATGCGAGCAGTCTCCCCTGGGGTTCTATTTCTCGAGTTAAACTTAAACCTTTGCATCGTTACTGAGGGCTTTGGTTAATAATGACCCTTCACCAGGTCCACCAATTGATCAAAATTTTTTTGAATCTTGGGCACTGTAGCCATGGGATCTGTGACCTACTGAGAATGTATGAGTCGTGGGGACTCCCTGGGAGCCATGCGTACACCTGCAGGATGCGTTTGTGGTGGTCACACACCAGCTGCACGTTCAGTGAATGGAAGCCCTTGAGATTGAGATAGTTGACTGCGTGTTGCCACGGAGACCTGAGCGTCACATGAGCGCAATCGATGACACCCTGCACCTGTGGGAAACCTGAGATCTGGTCAAATCCCAGCACCCTTGCATCCTGGCTTTCCTGGCCTGGCAAAATGAATAATGCTGTGTGCCTTTTTGAAGATGGATGCACTTGTGGATGGAAGATTGTGATATGCCACATAGGTCACCTGTGGAGTCCTGAAAGGAGCCACTGGCATAGAAATTGAGCACCGCTGTCACATTCACGGCGACTGGCAGTGGATGCCCACCATGTCCCCGTGGTGCTAAATCCTGCAGTAGGTCGCAGATGTGACCAACCATTTCCCTAGACATGCGCAGTCTTCGGCGACACTGGTTCATGGTCATCTGCAGGAATGAAAGGCGGCGTCTACAGATCCTGGGACTAGATAGGTGCTGAACAATGATGACTCGTTGTGGCTCTTCAGCGATGTGCGCAGGAGCCCCAGCTGCCCCTTCTTCCAGAGGTGCTGCTCCTCCTTCTGCCCAGCCAGGCGCCTCCGCTGCTCTCTCCTTCGTTGTCTTCACTATCTATAAGCCACGAGGCATACAGCTAGGTCACCAGTCTCCATGCCCCTTATGTAGTCCTGCAGGATGAAAGAGATTGGGTGTTCTAAGAACCACTTAGTTAAGTCTGAAGACTCCTTAACATATCCTAGAGAGTGCTGGCCACCACTTGGATGGCCAGAGTTTAGTGCGCTCTATGGCTGCCCGAAACCCCACCCACCTCCACCCCACTCCACCCGACCTATTGGCAGCAGCTTTGGCCACTGGACTGCATGCTGTGCTGTCAGCTCAGGCACAGGCATTCTCCTAACCCGCGCTGCAAGGCTGCACTGTTAGCTTGAACCATGGAGGAGACTGGTCCAAACCGGAATAATTACATAGCAAGGGGCTGTGAGCGCCTCCATCAGTGACTGCTCCATAGCCAGCTTTAGCAACAAGATTGTACGATGTGCCCGGTCGTCTGACTGTTCTGCAGTCCACTAAAATGCTCATTAGTTTGCAGTCTGTGCCCGAGGTGAGAATAGCTCTGGAGCACTTGGTGGCAATTTCATTCCTCTGCGTTGCTTGAGTGGGCAGATAAGCTAGAGACCCGACTCCAAGCATATAAATGTGGCTGTGCCTGAACTGTCTCAGCTGCGGAGGAATGGTCACTTTATACAAGGTTTCCCTAATACGTGGCCTCTTCCCTCCCCCCAACCCCGCCCCCGCACGTACTTGTGCACTACCATCAACTGCAAGGCTGCCCTTGCATCACCCCCGAAGCCATCTCAACTGCAGTGCAGCCCTTAGCCCGGCACTGCACTGTCAGCCAGCGGGAAAAAGAGCCTGAATGCACTGCGCCTCAAACGTGATGTCGAACAGGTGACCCTCGGGAGCACTGCTCAACGTTACTGTGCACTCATCTCTGAGTTCCCCTTGAAGTGCTGCCCGCCAGGTGCGTGCCTTATATATGCTGTTGTCAAACACATCGGCATGATTGTGCTCGAATGATCCAGCGTGGGGATGATTCAAGGAGGATGATTCCTTCGAGCTTGGCTTATAATGATATGCAGATGTATTAAAATGACGTTCCTGACATCTGATGGTGAGAAACGTGGCTTGCCATTGACAGGCAGAGCAGATGATTGCAAACTGGTTTCATGACGTTGTGAAATTGATTTTTGGCCTTCTCACCATATTGTCCGCTCATGCTGTCAAACATGCCTGCTGCCAAGGGGCACAGAAAATTCCACCCTTAGTGTTTCGTAGCTTCTGTGCCAGCTGAGGGAAATCAGCTGCACACTGCCTGATTATAAAAATCTGCCACCACAAAGTTCTGGGGTGAGTGTCCTGCTGGATATTCAGAAAGAATATTTAACTAAAGCAAATTTACATTCACTTTTTAAAAATTCATTTACAGGATGTGGGCTTCACTGGCTAGGCCAGCATTTATTGCCCATCACTAGTTGCCCTTGAGAAGGTGGTGGTGAGCTGCCTTCTTGAACCACTGCAGTCCATATAGCGTAGGTACACCCACAGTGCTGTTAGTAAAGGTGCTCCAGGATTTTGACCCAGCGACATTGAAGGAATGGCAATATATTTCCAAGGCAGGATGGTGAGTGACTTAGAGAGGGACCTTGCAGATGGTGGTGTTCCCATCGATTTGCTGCCCTTGTCATTCTAGGTGGTAGTGGTCGTGGGTTTGGAAGGCACTGTCTAAGGAACCTTAGTGAATTCCTGCAGTGGATCTTGTAGATGTTACACACTGCTGTTACTGTGCGTCGGTGGTGGAGGGAGTGAATGTTTGTGGATGTGGTGCCAATCAAGTGGGCTGCTTTGTCCTGGACGGTGCCTAGCTTCTTCAGTGTTGTAGGAGCTGCACTCATTCAGGCAAGTGGGGAGTATTCCATCACAATCCTGACTTGTGCCTTGTAGATGGTGGACAGGCTCTGGGGAGTCAGGAGGTGAGTTACTCATCGCACGATTCCTAGCCTCTGACCTTCTCTTGTAACCACAGTATTTATATGGCTAATCCAATTCAGTTTCTGGTCAATGGTAACCCCCAGGATGTTATTAGTCAGGGGTTCAGTGATGGCCATGCCATTGAACATCAAGGGGTGATGGTTCGATTCTCTCTTATTGGAGATAGTCATTGCCTGACACTTGTGTGGCGTGAATGTTACTTGCCACTTGTCAGCCCAAGCCTAGATGTTGTCCAGGTCTTTCTGCATTTGGACATGGACTGCTTCAGTATCTGAGGAGTTGCAAATAGTGCTGAACATCGTGCAATTATCAGCAAACATCCCCACCTCTGACCTGATTAATTAATTGTCCACCACCATTCATGACTGGATGCGGCAGGACTGCAGAGCTTAGATCTGATCTGTTGGTTGTGGGATGCTTAGCTCTGTCTATCGCTTGCTGCTTGTGCTGTTTGGCACATCCTGTGTTAAAGCTTCACCAGTTTAACACCTCATTTTTAGGTATGCCTGGTGCTGCTCCTGGCATCCCCTCCTGAACTCTTCATTGAACCTAGGTTGATCCTCTGGCTTGATAGTAATGGTCGAGTGGGAGCTATGCTAGTCCATGAGGTTACAGATTGTGTTCGAGTTCAATTCTGCTGCTGCTGATGGCCCACAGTGTCTTATGGATGCCCAGTCTTGAGTTGCTAGTTCTGTTCGAAATCTATCCCATTTAGCACGGTGGTAGTGCCACACAACACGATGGAGGGTATCCTCAATGTGAAGGCGCGGACTTCGTCTCCACAATGACTGTGCAGTGGTCATTCCTATCAATGCTGTCATGGACAGATGCATCTGTGGCAGGCAGTCTGGTGACGATGAGGTCAAGTATGTTTTTCCCTCTAATTGGTTCCCTCACCACCTGCCGTAGACCCAGTCTAGCAGCTATGTCATTTAGGACTCAGCCAGCTCGGTCAGTGGTGGTGCTACCAAGACATTCTTGGTGATGGACATTGAAGTTCCCCATCCAGAGTACATTCTGTGCCCTTGCCACCCTCAGTGCTTCCTCCAAGTGATGTTCAACATGGAGGAGCACTGATTCATCAGCTGAGGGAGGGCGGTACGTGGTAATCAGCAGGAGGTTTCCTTGCCCATGTTTAACCTGATGCCATGAGACTTCAAGGGGTACGGAGTCGATGTTGAGGACTCCCAGGGCAACTCCCTCCCGACTGTATACCACTGTGCCGCCACCTCTGCTGGGTCTGTCCTGCCGGTGGGACAGGAGATACCCAAGGATGGTGATGGTGGAGTCTGGGTCATTATCTGTAAGATATGATACCGTGAGGATTACGATGTCAGGCTGTTGCATTAGCCCCCAGGTGTTAGTAAGGAGGACTTTGCAGGATCGACAGGGCTGCGATTGCTGCTGTCGTTTCCGGTGCCTAGGTCAATACCGGTCTGTCCGGTTTCATTCCTTTTTTGTGTCTTTCTAGTGGTTTGTTACAACTGAGTGGCTTGCTAGGCCATTTCAGAGGGCATTTAAGAATCAACCACATTGCTGTGGATCTGGAGTCACATGTAGGCCAGACCAGGTAAGGACAGCAGATATCCTTCTCTAAAGGACATTTGTGAACCTGATGGGTTTTTTCAACAATCGACAATGATTTCATGGTCATCATTAGACTTTTAATTCCAGGTTTTTATTGAATTCAAATATCACCATCTGCCATTGGGAGATTCAAACCCGGGTTCCCAGAGTATTACCCTGGGTCTCTGGGATACTCGTCCAACGACAATACCACTATGTCATCGCCTCCCCCTACATAGTATATAGCTAGCTACAATAGAAAAATAAATTCTTACAGAAAATTGCAGGCAAGGGTTCTATTATGTGCTTCACCTTTCCAGAAACCCTTTGGTTCAACAAGCAGCATTGAGATCTCTAATTTGCACCCAAGGTCACAGTTCCAAGAAATCCAACAGGTAATTGTGAACATAGAATTAGGTTGGCTGCTTCAGTGTCATTTTAACTGTTCATATCGGACTGAAATGATGGTGAAATTACTTGCCATTGAAACTTTTTAAACTTCAAATGATGTTAGTTCTTCCAATGCTCTTAAATCTTGCATCCCATGCTATATCATTTGTATCTGCAAACAGCAACGTATTGGCATTTTGGAAAGGGTTCAGTATTTAACTGATTGCCTTTCTACTAAACCTGGGAACAATTAAAATCTTCAGTTGATAAAAACAACTGAAAATGGATCTATGTTATTTGTCCTAATTCTGTAGCTGTTTGTTTTTACTCTATCTGGCACCTCAATCAAAGATAAAGACCAACACTTAGGAAAGATATGCTGATAGTTGCCATCTGAATCAAATAGAAATAGTTTAGAATAAGTGTTTATAACTATTGATAAGTTCTTTACTGAAAAACAGCCATTCATATCGGGCTAATGAAATTTTTAAAAAAAATGTTTATGCCAGAGCCCAGTGCTGTTGTCTCGTTCATACCCTAAGTCTAATACCAAACTTGAAATACATTAAAACTGAATGGGGGACAAAGCTCAGATCATCTATATTTTTTCCTTTGGTACCAACATCAGCAAAGTGACGGAAGGTGTCATCGACAATGCTATTGCGCCACTTACATAGCAATAACCTGCTCACTGATGCTCAGTTTGTGTTCCGCCAGGGCCACAAAGCTCCTGACTTCATTACAGCCTTGATCCAAACATGACAAAAGAGCTGAACCCCGAGGTGAGGTGAGAGTGACTGCCTTTGACATCAAGGCCACTGACACACAGGGGCAGCAGTGTGTACCATCTAAAAGATGCACTGCAGCAACTCACAAAATCTCCTTTGACAGCACCTTCCAAACCCACGACCTCTGCCACCTAAAGGTGAAGGGCAGCAGATAGATGGGAACATCACCACCTTGAAGTTCCCCTCCAAGCCACACACCATCCTGACTTGGAAATGTATTGCCGTTCCTTCACTGTCGCTGGGTCAAAATCCTGGAACTCCCTTCCTAACAACACTGTAGGTGTACATATACCACATGGACTGCAGTGGTTCAAGAAGGTGGCTCACCATCACCTTCTCAAAGGCAATTAGGGACGGTAAATAAATTCTGGTTTAACCAGCAATGCCTGCATCTCATGAGCAAATTAAAAAAAAAATGTTGGGTACTTGTGATAACTAAGCCATACAGACTAGATGGTTCCAGTTTCAATTGTCGATCTAATAGACTTTCTTATATTACAACAGTGACTGCACGTTAAAAGTGCTTCATTTTTAGTAAAACACTTTTGGATGTCCTGAGGTCATGAAAAGCATTATATAAATGCTAATCTTTCTTTTAGTCCATGCGAATGACTCCAGTGGAATGTGACTCCAGTTCCATTGCAATGTGCTTCACTCTTAACTGCCTCTTCAATGGCCTAGCAAGCCATTCAGTTCAAGGAAAAATTAAGGATGGGCAACAAATGCTGGCCTTGTTGGCCAGGCCCACATCCCATGAAAGAATATTGAAAAAAAAGTCCTGCCTCTAAGTCACAAGGTTCTGGGGTTCAGTCCCACTCCAGGAATTGAGTACAAAAATCAAAACTGACACTCCAGTCCAGCACTGAGGGAATGCTGCAGTGTTGGTGCTGTAGAGTGGAGTGCAGCTGAGCTCACTGAGTGAATACTTGGAGTTTGATAAGAGGAGAGCTTTAAGTGTTAATTTTGTTCTTAAATTTTGCTCTTAAAATCTAATCTAGTCTGTAATTAGCAGTAACTGGAAAGTACAGTGTAAGCAGGCTAGGTTCTTCCCTTCTTGCAGTTTAGACAGGGTAAACTCACTCTCAGCTGTAGGAGTTAAGTAGTTAATTAGCCAATGGGTTGAATCTGGTTACTGTAGCCCCATAAATTCAGGGTTCTTTAGTGCAGCCTTGGCAAATGGAGTGCAGTTGAGCTAACTGAGTGAAGACTTGGAGTTTGGTGACAGGTGAGTAGGCGGAGTAGAGGGGGGAACGGGGGAAGGGAAGGACAGGACATGTTTGTTTCCTTTTTCTATCTTTCTCGCCCCAGAAATTGGTTCTTGCTCTACTACAGGGAAAGGGGCTAGCTGTTTGGTGAGTATCTGGCGAGTGGTTAAGTCCTATCCTATCCCTAAGGTTTAAAATAGGATGCAAATTGGTGGTAAGGTTAATAAAATGTATAAAAATGCAACATAAATAAGTGATTAATATAATTAAGTAATTATTAAAAACACATTAAGGATGGCAGGACAGGTGATGTATCAAGGCTGCAGTATGTGGGAGCTCCTGGATGACATTGTGACCCAGGGCAAACACGTCTGTAGTAAGTGTTTGCAGCTTGAGGAACTTTGGCTGAGTCATTGAGTTGGAGATGGAGCTGCAGACTCTGCGACACATCGGGTAGGGGGAATGTTACCTGGATGATTTATACCAGGAGTCAATCACACCACTTAGAATAGGGTCTTCTGATTTGGCCAGTGGCCAGGAGCAGAAGGGTGTGACTGCGAGTGGGGCAGGTAAATGGGCCCAGAGGGCAGGAGTGCAGGAGTCTGAGTTTCTGCAATTGTCCAATAGGTTTGAGGTTCTCTCACCTTGTTTGGATGAGAGCAGAGGCTGCAGGGTGGATGAGCAAACTGACCATGGCACCGTGGTATAGGAAGCCATCCAAGTGGGGGGAGCAAAAAGGAATGTAGTGGTAGTAGGGGACAGTATAGTGAGGGGGATTGACACTGTTCTCCGTAGCAAAGAGCGAGGGTCCAGATGGCCGTGTTGCCTGCCTGGTGCCAGGGTTCAGGACATCTGCTCAGGGCAGGAGAGGAATTTGCAGTGGGGAGGGGGAGGCTCCAGTGGTCGTGGACCATGTAGCTACCAACGATATAGGCAAGATGAGGAAGGAGGCTCTACATAGTCAGTATGAGGCGACAGGCACCAAATTAAGGAGCAGAACCTCAAAGGTAATAATTTCTGGATTATTACCTGAGCCACATGCAAATTGATGTAGGACAAATAAGGTTAGAGAAGTGAATGAATGGCTTAAAGACTGGTGCGGGAGAAGTGGGTTCTGGTTTGTGGGGCACTGGCACCAGTATTGGAGAAAGTGAGACCTGTGCTGTTGAGATGATCTACATCTGAACCGTGCTGGGTCGGGTGTCCTCGTGAGCCGCCTAACTAGGGAAGTAGAGAAGGTTTTAAACTGAATAGTGGGAGCAAGGGATCAAATTTGGAAAGATTTGGTAAACCAAAGAGTAGGGACAAGGCAAGAGAGACAAGTATTAATATGGGAAATGATAAACAGATTGTGACAAGAAGGGACAGAGAGTACAAATCTAAGAGTAAATCAGCAGTTAGACTAGACGCTACAAAAATAATAAAAGGACAAAACTAAGGACTCTTGTTGACCCTGTCGTTGAGTACAACTGACGTACGGATAAACAAGTCTTGCTACCAGTAGTTCATTTTAAGTCGACTTTATTATATCACACAGATTTACTTAAAAGTGTTTTACCAAAATAACTCTAAAAGCTTACACAGTTTGGAATGTAATGATACTACTGTTCAAGGAGAGGTGATCAGTCTCTGGCTTGGCGGTAGATCT
This sequence comes from Cetorhinus maximus, assembly GCF_964194155.1. Classification (NCBI taxonomy): domain Eukaryota; kingdom Metazoa; phylum Chordata; class Chondrichthyes; order Lamniformes; family Cetorhinidae; genus Cetorhinus; species Cetorhinus maximus. The sequence goes on along the minus strand of NC_135883.1, from coordinate 126,155,778 downwards.
TGTCCCTAAGTCCCTGACTCAGGGTCCACTTTGCGAGGGTTGTTCCTGCAGGTCTTCACTGTCGATGTCTCTGGCGTTCCTTCTTTTATACAGTTGCACCCAGCATTGAGAACGTTCTTAATCACATACTCAAGTGAGCCGTAGTCATCCGTTTACTTAGCGATAAGTGTAAAACAGGTTATATCAGTTACATTGTTCCTTGTTAGTTTCTCATTTGTGTTGATTCATCCAGTGGAGGGGGTGGGGGGGATCCTTCTGTCCCCTGCAATCCACAGCCCCTTCTCCTTTTGCTGATAGTGCACATTCCATTCCTGCGCACTGCTTCTATGTTGACATCCTTTACCATCATGCTCCATGAATGTTGCAGCTTGCTTGGCCTTTCCGGCTACGGTCCTCCCTTTGATCCAGTGGAAGGGTACTGAAAATGGATCACTTAGATAGGCAGTATCATCATCCTCCAAACCATGCATGGTACATGGATGGTTTACAACAGTTACATGGTTCACGGCTATTTATCGATAGACCAGGCATTTTCGTTAATCAATCGCTCCCTTTTCTGCACATATAATTCCATATCTAACTTCCCTTCCATTTCAATTTTCCACTGTTTGAGCATTAGTACAACATACATTAACTACATACGTGTCATAGTACAAAATATCAAGATTACAGCAACGTGAGAAACAATTCTTATCCATGGATGAATCTGTACATTTGTCCCCCAATCCCAAATATCATCCCACCAATTACTCTCCTTAATATTGTTAATATCCTTAGCTATTCCTGTGGTATTTTGTTCAACTTCTAGGTAGGCCGCAAAGGTTTTAGTTAACTCCTCCTTATTCTCGTCAAATGCTCGGGCAATAACTTGATTTCTGTCAAATATTTTTCCTTATAATTTTTAAGTTTCCCTTTTATTTCTTCCGTTACGTTCACATCAACTTCTTATATTTTATGAATGTCTACTAACTCTATCCTCCCTATCCTAGTTGGGACTTCCGGTTGCAAACAGAAGGTGGCCCCATTAATTGGGCATCTTAGGTGTCCATATTGAAATATTGTTTATTTGATGGTCACAGTTCACTCCTCTGCCCATGTATCCTATTTGGGTGGTACTACCTATTGTTCTCGAGTCCAAAGTGCAATTCACCTTTCCCTTTGCTTTAAATCCACACAGGGCTCGCTCATTTGGGTATATCGGGTAAGGGCAAATGGTTGTTCTGTCTGTTCCCTTGCACCTAAATAACTTTGATCCCACTGTAGCTCCATTCATTTCTATCGCATAGGCTTGTGTTGCTTCTTGTCCTATCCATACCCAATCTATGATGACTCCTATATTATCCACGGTGAAGACTCGCTTCCCTATCATGTTTTTCGACACTATAGGAATTCCCAGCACCATTTCTATTGAACTTTCAGTACTTCCCTTGCAATCTTCATCAAATCACACATTGGTTAGTTTTCTTAACTCACAAGTTGTCAGGTTAGGATTAGATTCTCTGTTCGTTAAACTCTGCAATTACTTATCCATGATGGAACGCCAGCTTTATTAACTAGTTCCACATTTTCTCTTAACTGTTCTACCATCGAATTTTCATAGATACCACAAAGAGTTCTGTTTTGTCCCCTACTGCTGATGTTCCTTTGTCTCATTATTAATTGGTTTATCGTCTTAACATGTCCTTCTAGTACTCTAGCTATTTCTTCACTTGCCATGTTTCTTTCTGTTCAGCCTGCGAACTTGTCCTCTGATTTTCATTTAACCTTTCCAACACCGTTTTCACTTGCCTATTCAACATTCTCAAGTTAGTATCCAAATTTACTAAGTCAAGGGTGTTTACAGTTGACATCCCAGCACCATAGGCTGACAGGCTGGACTCTATTTGGCCTCGTCTCTTTCTGCTATGTCCCTTTGTCCCGTCAAATTCTTGCTCTATTTCTTGGCCCAATAGTATTTTAGTCAATGACAGAAACAGTTTCCTTTCAGTCTCCGGACACCAGTCGGGCAGTTGGATAGCACTAATATTTAACACCACTGGTTTCAATTCATGATGTACATTATCATACAGCCTTTGTTCTGCTGCTCTTAACACAATACCATTGTCAGGTCCTGGAATGAGATCCAGGCATGACAATGGGTTTATGGGGGTTGTGGTCAAGACTATTGTCATGGTTGGTGCTGTGATAATCGTCATGGGAGACTGATAGCATATTTCTTGCTTCCGTTTCTGCCTATCTATATATCCTATCAGAGGGGCTATCATAGGTGGCAGAGTGTCGGGAGTAGTTACCTTATAATATGAAACATTAACACATTTTATGTTTTCCCAGCCCTGAACTGTGGCTGGACTGCTTTTTGTACTCTGGGTGAAATTATGAAACAGGTGCATGTTATTCCATGTAATTAAGCATGAAGGGTTTCCTAGGCCACTCTGAGTGTCAATATAGGTAATGTTTGGGCTCAACTGTAAAGTACTGGGCTCAACAGGACACATAAAACACACAGGGGTACTTTCTTCAGTCACCATTAATTCTGATCCACGGTAGGTTCCCAACCCCTTCCAGTGTAAGTTCATGGATAGTCTCAGTTGCTACTGACTCCAACTGTTCCCAAAATTGCTAGAAGACATATCACTCCTTTCTGGATCATGGTGGTTGTTGATTTCGATTATTCAAACTGAAAAATAATCAAGGTAACATCTGCTCTTATTTACAGTTTGTACCACAGCGCAACACTCCCTGTTGTAACAGACTTGTTATTACCTTCCAAATTTCACTCTCTGCTTGCTTGGGGAACCCGTATTGCTTCTGTGGTTTTGGATCAGGGCCACCTATGATCACCTCACCTATCATTCGACCGCTGTCGTGTTAATGGGTTGCAAAGGCGAATATATGATTGCCAATAATTTCTTGTACCTCAGGATCATCAGACATGCCCATAGGTTTAACCCAAAGTTCCCCAACTGTGCTAATTCTCTCGGGGTATGCCCTGGTGGGGACTTCCCCAGTACCTCTGCTACTTCGCCCATTTACCAAATGCAGCAATTTATTGGATCAAATGACAAATTACACTTTCTCATCAGGTCAGAGCCGAGAATGTGCTCTGCTTCAGGGTGTAAATTCATTAATACTGCCAAGTGATAACAAGACAAATCCCTCAACCTGAATTCTATAGGGCTAGTCTTGAATCCCTTCTGTGAGTGTCCGGGAAAACCACTCAAGATGATTGTTCTTTTAGTGCGCCACGAGAATTCTATTCCTTTGCATATGTTAAGGGTGGTGCGGAAGCCTCCAGTGTCCCATAAAAATTTGGCGGGGCGGCCTCCTACCTCAACTTTCACTGGATCTACACCATCCTACTTGGCGCTATATACCCATACTGGAGAGGCCTGACACCATCATGCGCTCGGGCCTTGGTCCGGGCATGAGGGTATAGGTGATTTCCTTGATTGGTGGGCCCGTCTACAGAGACCGTGTGCATTGGACTCCTCCCTTGGGGCCCTTCTAAGGGCAAGACCTGGTTCTGGCTAGGCCCCGTCCCCTCCGGTCTCTGACGCGGTGACCTGCATTCCCTTGCATAGTGTCCAACCTGACCACAATTATAACACTGTCCCTGACCGCTTTGATTTCCCTGTCCTCGTTCTCTACCTTGATTCTGATCCTAACCGCAGCCCCTCCCCACGGTAGTCACATATGGAGGCGGGGGTCCCCGAGAAGAGTTTCCTCTTTCCCTGCCCTTACCCCATCCTTCATTTCTCCATATCAGACCTTGACTTTGATTTTTAACCGGGTTCATTTGCCCTCCTTTGTTCGTTTTGATTTCCCGATCTCCTGGGCCTCCTTTTCCCAGGCCCATACCATACCTCTCAATATCCAGGCTTGTGTGTGTGTGTGGCATCTGTAGGGTCAAATGCCTCGCACGCTTTCTTGCTTCCCACAGTGGAATGGGAAACTAGGGTTCTGGTCCATCTAGTGGCGTGGGGTGCCTACAAACCCTGTCTATTCAATCCTGGTCTGTATACTCCAATGCAGTGTGTCCATAGGCAGCTGGTGAAAGCCGTCGGGTGCTCCCCTTTCTTTTGCCTACATTTATTTAGACTCTCAACTGGGTCCTCTTTGTCACTACCTACCACCGGCAAAATGGCCTTCTTCATTTGTGGGAGAGTCCCTCCCCCGGTGTTCTGAGGGTCTGGTAGCGCAGAGTGCACTGCAGGGCTCAGACACATTAAGAGGAGTTTTTGCTCTTCAGTCTAGGCCATGCGAGGCCCTCTGCTGATGTACGCTGTCAAAGAAATCTTGGGGCTCACCCGTACACTGGAACGGATTAGTTTTCTTGGCTATTTCCGACAAATGAGCCACAGTGAAGGGCGTACTGAAGGTTATCGGCCCCTGTCCAGCAGCTGCTGCCGGATCTCTTTGTTCCGTAGTGACTGGGTTCATGGGGTCAGGCTCTGGTGGCGCCGAGGGTATCCGACCCTCCATCCAGGGAGGTGGAGGTTCCCAATCCCATGAGCCTTCTCCCTCTTCTTCTCCATACTTGTGAGCTGCTTCCTCTAAACTACCCCAATCAATGTCTTCATCGCCCCCATTGTTTCCGTCCAGCTCTATAGCTCCGAACGCGCACATTATACCTTTCCGAACTGAGAGTTGTGATTTTAATTTGTCGATTTCCCGCTGATGCTTAGTGTGGTCGGCAGCTTGGTGTCTATCCTCTCTGCCTGACTTATGTAGAACCTTTGCAGCTGCCTGTAAATTAGCTCATTTTTCGGTCATTTCTGCTTGCTTTGCAGTTTCTAGTTCTTATTTTAGCCTTGTTTTTTATTTCCCTTTCACATAATCCTCTCATGCAACTGGCTATTGCTGTAGCCTTACTGAGCTTAGAGGCGCATTTTGCCTGTCCCTTTCTAGTCGCTTCCCAGTGCTTCTGTCCAGCAGGTCCCGGACCCCCCAAATGTCTTATTGGCGTATTCAACCCATTTGGGCCATTTGTGGTTTAGGTACTCCCGGAGCACCTTCTCCCATTTTGGCATTTTACTGGCCATTTTCTCTCCATTTGTCCGCTACATCGGTGGTTCAAGCACGTTAGGGACTTTAAGGCGATCACGTAACCGGACCCACCCAGAGACGCCAATATGTTGACCCTGTCTTTGAGTACAACTGACGTACGGACAAACAAGTCTTGCTACCAGTAGTTCATTTTAAGTCAACTTTATTATGTCGCACAGATTTACTTAAAAGCGCTTTACCAAAATGACTCTAAAGGTTTACACAGTTTGGAATGTAATGATACTACTGTTCAAGGAGAGGTGATCAGTCTCTGGCTTGGCGGTAGATCTTGTCCCTAAGTCCCTGACTCAGGGTCCACTTTGCGAGGGTTGTTCCTGCAGGTCTTCACTGTCGATGTCTCTGGCGTTCCTTCTTTTATACAGTTGCACCCAGCATTGAGAGCGTTCTTAATCACATACTCATGTGAGTCATGGCCATTCATTTACTTAGTGATAAGTATAAAACAGGTTACATCCGTTAGATTGTTCCTTGTGATTAAGTTAGTTTCTTATTTGTGTTGATTCATCCATGGGGACGGGAGGGGTGGGGGGTGGGGGGGCACCTTCTGTTCCCTGCAATCCACAGCCCCTTCTCCTTTTGCTAACAGGGCACATTCCATTCCTGCGCACTGCTTCTATGTTGACATCCTTTACCATCATGCTCCATGAATGTTACAGCTTGCTTAGCCTTTCCGGCTACACTCTGTATCTAAAGGCACGTACCATTCGAAACAAAACAGATGAACTGATAGCGCAAATAGAAAATAAATATGATCTGATAGCCATTACAGAGACATGGCTATAGGATGACATAGGTTGAGGCCTGAATATTGAAGGGTACGTGACATTTAGGAAAGACAGGAAATTAGGAAAAAGTGGAGGGATGGCTCTGTTAATTAATGATGAGTATAAAAGGAGAGATAATGGGAGTGTGCCAGAAACGTACATCAATAATCATGGGGGATTTTAATCTACATTTGACTGGAAAAATCAGATGGTCAAAGGTAGCATAGATGAGTTCATAGAATGTTTTTGGGATAGTTTCTTAGAACACCATGTTCTGGAGCTAACCAGAGAGCAGGCTATACTAGACCTGGTATTGAGCAACAAGATAGGATTAATTGATAACCTCCTAATGAAAGCACCCCTTGGTAGCAGCAATCATAATATTAAATTTTACATTCATTTTGAGGGAGAAACGAGTGCATCCAAGACTAGTATTTTAAACCTAAATATGGGCAATTATGAGGGCATGAAAGCAGAGCTAGCTAAAGTGAACTGGCAAATGAGGTTAAGGGATAGGTCAATAGAAGTTCAGTGGCAGACATTTAAAGGGATATTTCAGAATACACAGAATAGATACATTCCAATGAAAAAGAAAAATTCCAAGGGGAGGGCCCACCATCCGTGGTTAACTAAAAAAAGTTAAAGACAGTATCAAACTTAAATAAAAGGCATACAATCATGCAAAGATAGAGGGCAGGTCAGAAGATTGTAAAAACTATAAAGAACAGCAAAGAATGACAAAAAGGTTAATAAGGAAGGAAAAATTAGAGTATGAGAGAAAGCTAGCTAGTAAAATAAAGAATTTCTATAGATATTTAAATAAGAAAAGAGTTAACAAAGTGATCATTGGACTTATCGAAAGTCCGCCTGGGGAACTGATAACAGAAAGTCAGGAGATGGCGGATAAATTAAACAGATATTATGCTTCGGTCTTCACTATAGAGGACACAAGTAAAATCCCAGGAATAGCTGTAAATCAGGAAATGGAAGGGAGGGAGGAACTCGCAATTACAATCGCCAGGGAAGTGGTATTAAGCGGGCCATGGGCTGACAAGTACCCAGATCCATAAGACCATAAGACCATAAAACATAGGAGCTGAAATTAGGCCATTTGGCCCATTGAGTCTGCTCCGCCATTCAATCATGGCTGATAAGTTTCTCAACCCCATTCTCCCGCCTTCTCCCTGTATCCTTTGATCCCCTTACCAAGCAAGAACCTATCTATCTCGGTCTTAAATACACTCAATGACCTGACCTCCACAGCCTTCTGTGGCAATGAATTCCATAGATTCATCACTCTCTGGCTAAAGAAGTTTCTCCTCATCTCTGTTCTAAAAGGTCTTCTCTTTACTCTGAGACTGTGCCCTTGGGTCCTAATCTCTCCTACTAATGGAAACATCTTCCCCACGTCCACTCTATCCAAGCCTTTCAGTATTCTGTAAGTTTCAATAAGATCCCCCCTCATCCTTCTAAACTCCATCGAGTATAGACCAAGAGTCCTCAAACGTTCCTCATATGTTAAGCCTTTCATTCCTGGGATCATTCTCGTGAACCTCCTCTGGACCCTCTCCAGGGCCAGCACATCCTTCCTGAGATACGGGGCCCAAAATTGCTCACAATATTCTAAATGTGGTCTGACCAGAGCCTCATAAAGCCTCAGCAGCACATCCCTGCTTTTATATTCTAGTCCTCTCGAAATAAATGCCAACATTGCATGGATGGACTTCAACCTAAGGTCTTGAAAGAAGTGGCTAATGAGATAGTTGGTTTAATTATCTAAAATTCCCTTGATTCGGGGAAGGTTCCAATAGATTGAAACATATTAAATGTGACTTCTTTATTCAAAAAGGGAGGGAGACAGAAAGCAGGAAACTATAGGCCAGTTAGCCTAACATCTGACATAGGGAAAATGTTAGAAGCTATTATTAAAGATGTCATAGCAGGGCACTTAGACAAATTCAAGGGAATCTGGCAGTCAACATGATCTTATAAAAGGGAAATCATGTTTAACCAATTTATTGGAGTTCTTTGAAGGAGTCACATGTGTTGTAGATAAAGGGGAACTGGTGGATGTTAGATTTCCAGAAGTCATTTGATAAAGTGCCACATCGAAGGTTATTGTAGAAAACAAAAACTCATAGTCTAGGGGGTAACCCATTGGAATGGATAGAAGATTGGCTAGATAACAGGAAGAAGAGTGTTGGCATAAATGGATCTTTTCTGGCTGGTAGGATGTGACGAGTGGTGTGCCACAGGGATCAGTTCTGGGCCTTCAACTTTTTACAGTTTATGTAAATAACTTGGATTAAGGGACTGAAGGAATGGCTGCTAAATTGATGATGACACAAAGATAGGTAGGAAAATAAATTGTGAAGAGGACGTAAGGAGGCTACAAAGTGACATAGATAGATTAAGTGCATAGGCAAAGATCTGGCAAATGGAGTATAATGTAGGTAAACATGAAATTGTTAATTTTGGCAGGAAGAATAAAAAAGAAGTTTATTATCTAAATGGTGAGAGATTGCAGAGCTCTGAGATATAGAGGGATCTGGGTGTCCTAGTGCATGAATCACAAAAGGTTAGTATGCAGGTACAGCAGGTAATTAGGAAAGCTAATAGAATGTTATCGTTTATTGTGAGGGGAATTGATTACAAAAGTAGGAAGGTTATGCCTCAGTTGTACAGGGCATTGGTGAGACCACAGCTGGAGTATTGTGTACAGTACTTGTCTCCTTATTTAAAGAAAAATGTAAATGCATTAGAAGCAGCTCAGAGAAGGTTTACTAGACTAATACCAGGAATGGGCAGGCTGTCCTGTGAGGAAAGGCTGAACAGATTAGGCTTGTATCCACTGGAATTTAGAAGAGTAAGAGGCGACTTGATTGAAACCTTTAAGACCCTGAGGGGTCTTGACTGGGTGGATGTGGAGAGAATGTTTCCACTTGTGGGGCTAGGGGTCACTGTTTAAAAATAAGGGTCAGTTAAGACAGAGATGAGGAGAATTTTTTCTCTGAGGGCTGTGAGTCATTGGAACTCTCTTCCTCAAAAGGCAGTGGAATCAGAGTCTTTGAATATTTTTAAGGCAGAGCTTGATAGATTCTTGATTAACAAGGAGGTGAAAAGTTATCGGGGGTAGGCAGGAATGTGGGGTTGAGGGTGCATTCAGATCAGCCATGATCTTATGGAATGGTAGAGCCGGCTCGAGGGGCCAAGTGGCCTATTCCTGCTCCTAATTCATATGTCCGTATGTTTTCCCTGGTATCCTGGTTAATATTTACCCTTCAATCAACATCACAAAAACAGATTATCTGATCATTATCACATTGTTGTTTGAGGAGTTTGCTGTGTGTATATTGCTGCCATATTTCCTGCATCACAACAGTGTCTACACCTCCAAAAGTGCTTCATTGCCAAAAAGTGCTTCGAGGCATCCGGTGGTTGTGAAAAGTGCTATATAAATAGAAATCATTTTTTTTATATAACCCAAAAGAGATTTTGTTCTCTCCATCTCCAGCTAGTATGTGACCATCAGCACTGATGAATGTAAGGCTCCCCAAGAACTCCTGGAGATACCTTTATTTCATGTGTTCCGTATTTTACTCCCTAAAGTATCTGGCTTCACACTTCACCACATTGAACCCATGCTTCTGCCCATTTCACAATCTTGTTTATGCCATCCTGAAGCCTGTAAGAATCCTCATCATGATCTGTTACTTTACCAAGCTTTGTACCATCATCAAACTTTCTAATTCTGCTTCTGAGTCTAGCTTGTGTACGAAAATTGCAGAGCTGCAAAATTGCAAAATGTCAATAGACCTGAAACTGACCCTTAGGGAGTGCCATGGCAAACCACCCCCCAGTATGATGACGTCCATCTGCCTTTGCTTCCTGTCATTGAGCCAGTTTTGTTTCCATTCAACAATTTCTCATCAATTACAGCCCAACTTCTTAATAAGCCTAAAATAAAGGCAAAATACTGCAGCTGCTGGAGTCATACGGACTCGAAACGTTACCTCTGTCTCTCTTTCCCTGCAGATGCTGTCAGACCTGCTGAGTTTTCCAGCATTTTTTGTTTTCGTTCTTCATAAGTCTACTTTGTAACACTGTGTCAAACCTTCCTAAAGTCCATTTATACAGCATCTACTACACTACCTTGATCAACCTTCTCTGTTATATCACTCTCCGTGATTACCCCAAACCTTTCCAAACAGAAGTTTATTTTGTCCCTGATAATGGTTTCCAATAATCATTCCACCCTAGACACTAGCTAACTTGTCAGTAGTTTGCTGGTTAACTCCTCTCCCCTTTCTTGAAAAGTGGTGTAACAGTAGCAGCCCTCCAGTCCTCAGGTACTCCTGTATCCAATGAGGGTTGAAAGACTAATGCTTCTATTATTTCTACCTTTGCTTCTTTCTTCTACCTAGAAGTCATTCTGCCTAGACCAGGTGACTTACCAACTTACAGTAATGTTAATGTTTTTAGTATATCTCTATTACTACGGGCGGAATTTTCCGTGCCCGCTAGCATCGGGCATCATGGCGGGCATGAGTGGACAATATGGCAAGAAGGCCAAAGATCGGTTTCACGACATGAAGCTAATTTGCAATTGTCCGCTCTGCCTGTCAATGGCAGGCCACATTTTCCACCACCACACGTTGGGAACTTCATTGTAATACATCAGCACATCATTATAAGCCCAGCTCGCTGAAATCATCCATCCAAGCACATTGGTGTGATTGCATGCCGACACGTTTCACAACTGTACAGAAGCGGCATGCACCTGGAAAGCTGCATGTGGTTTGGAACTTCGAGGCTTGTTAGCCTACCTGGCTTCAGACAGCACTCATGGTCATCAATACCAGGCTTCGCAGGCAGCACAACACCACTTTTAGGGGGCCTCATGGGCAGTTCTCTACCTACCAGACCAGCCATAAAGCAGGGGTGGCTTTTCAATGGCTGCAGAGCGAGGGCTTGCTTGGGGAAGGGGGAAAAGACAGGGCTGCAGGGCGAGGGCTGTACTGGAAAAGTGGGGTATCCCAGGTTGTGTGTGGGGGAACATGTTGATCTGTGCAAATGGGCTCAATATGGTGAGGGCTGAGGAGGCAGTCTCCAGAGGAGATGAGGCCTAATGGAGATGTGAGTGTGTGTGTGAGAGAGTGAGTGGTGATGTCCCTTGAGCTGGCAGTGAGTGAGATGCCAGTGAATGTGTGAATGGTTGCCTTACCCTGGCAGCAGGGATGAGACCATTCATCCTTTTTCTGCAGCGTTGGCACTGACCACCACTGCCACCACCTCCCAAGCCGGAGTGGTGAGATTGCTGGACCTCTTGCAGTCAGAGTGGAGGTGCAGGACATCACAGCGGGCCTCCGAAAGGCATACCTGTGACGAGTCACTGAACACTTTTTGGCTTTCATGGCCATGTCTTCACTGGAGCAGTCCTATGCTGAAAGCATTGAGAACTGTGTGGGCGGCTGCAGTTTAGATATGGCACCTGGAGTGAGGAAACGGTGAGGTAACAGCATGGCGGGCGATTCAGAGGCCGCTGCCAACGAGACGGCATGTTTCTTGTGGCTGCATAATTAATGAGGCTGGATTGGGATGATTTGGTGTGATTAGCCTCCATTGCAACTGGTGGGTAAAATGTCCTTTTTTGCACCCGCTACCACGCTTAGTACAAATCTGGGACGGTTCCACCCTATCATCCTGTTCATAACTACCCTTTCCTCTTCTGGTGTCACCTTCACATCATCCACTTGCTTTTTGGAGTACAGATGACGAGAACTCGTTTTACATGTTAGCCATGTCTTCTGCATCTACATTCTCTTCGGTCCTTATTATGCCCAAATTTTTCACTAGCCAACCACTTATCATTTATATGTTTATGTAATGTTTTAGGATTTCAGGTACCTGCCCATCTAGTTTTGCAATCTTTCTTTGTTTTCATATTAATTTTTTTCAATTCCCTCTTGTATTTTTCATAATCTCCCTGGTTATTAATGTAATGTTACTCCTGCCATTTGCATTAAGCCTTCTTTTTCTGTTTATTTTAATTTTTATTTCCTTCATCATCTAGGGCACATTCGCTTTGAATGCTGTACATACTCTCTTTTCAAGGAATATGCTTAGTTTGTACCTGAGCTCTCTTTTACCTGTATGCCTTCCACTGCTTCATTGTCACTTTATCCGGCAATCGTCCATTCCAATCTGTAATGCGGAGGGATAGAGGTTCCTTCCTGGTGCCATTGAGGTCATTTGGAACAGCCTTGGTTGGTGGTGCCAGCTGGAATGGTGAAGCATTGGGTGCCGCCTGACCGAGTTGATTTGTCTTATGTGTCTGGGGAGTGGAGTGTGCAGCAGATGTGGTATGTGTTGTTGTTGAACAAAATGTTTAATTCATTTAAGTGTGGTACTGACTGGCTAAAGCCAATATATTAAGCCCCTTTTGCCAACGCGTTAGCTCTGTTTACATGCGTTGTCTAGGCATGAAACCCGCCCAGTAACAAGTTCAGGATAGTTTTCAAATTTTTCTTTCACCTCAAGAGGTGCTAGGGCTTGTGTACTTTTGGTAAGCAAAGTGACCAGGTCTTTTGTTTTGGTGTGAAAATTGCCTGTTAGGTGCTAATGGTCAAGCACCTACAAGCTAGAAATATAGTTCATCTAGACTGGAATCTTAAACCCCTCCCCACTTCCCAACCCTGTGGGTTCCCCTGCGGCAGATGTGGGGAGCTATTCAAACTTCTATTCACTTTGGTGGGACTGGAAGGTCCCACTGGCAGGAGGGGCCAGAAAATCCAGCCCCTGGTGTGCCCAGTTAAAAGGCATACCTTTGTCGATGAACTGTTTAATAAAAAAAAATTCAGTACTGCATAGTATTGCTGGGTGTGTTTAATCTGTTTTAAAGATCCTTTTTAAAGTGTTTTTTTATGAACTGTTTTGAAAAAGGAATGAGGAACAGCACCTCACCTTCTGATTAGGCATGTTACAGCCTTCTGGAAGCAACACTGTTTTCAACAACTTCAGGTTGGTCAGCTCTGTCCTCCATTTTGATTCTTTATTTTTTGCTGAGTCTGCACCTTGTTTTCACAGGATATGATGCTCGGCGTGCTGGAGTGCGTCTCAACGTCATCGTGCAGTCTAGCGATATTTCGTTCAGTGTGTGCTGGAGTCGGCTGCGCGCCCACCAATAATTAAAAGGTCAATTAAGACCATTAACGAGCTAATTAACTTGAAATTTACGCTGCCAGTTCAACCTAACGGTTGATGGGCAGGCGAAATGGCCAAGCGGCCTTTACATTTTTTAGGGAACCTCATCCACGAGCGGGATGAAGTTTCCTAAAGCAAATAAACATTAAATAAAAATTTACTTCTGATTTAAAAACATGTCCTAGCTCATGTGACAGAGTCACATGAGGGGACATGTTTTATGAAATGTTTAATCTCTTCATTTTTTTTACACCGTGCTTCAATCTCCCTAAGGCAGCTCTGTGCCTTGGAGATTGAAGCGCTCTTTTGCACGCATGCGTGAACTCTGCGCTAGGCCTGGCTCTCTCTCCTACCTCACCCGCACAGGCAGCGCTCAGTGCTGACGCTCGCAATCCACGCAGGGCCCCGCCCACGTGAAATCGCGGTGTGGAGCCGATCGCGGGCGGCGGTCAGCTTCCCGACTGCCCCTGCCCAGCACCCCCACAAAGGGCAAAATCCTGTTCCATGTTTCTGCTTTCATACATAGCTGTCCTTACTCTGCCATTAACACTTACTCTGGACCAATGCTTTGTTTCTTTACTACAACCATGACCACTCTCATTGCCTTTTGTTCCATTTTTTGTTTAATTTCCCCCACCCTCTAACCCTCCCTGACCTCCCTCTTTGTTCTATCTGATCCTTCCCCTTTTTTCAACAGCATAAAACATTTCTACCTATCTTCAGTTCTGAAGAAGAGTCATTTTGGACTCGAAATGTTCACTCTCTTTCACTCTCCACAGATGCTGCCAGACCTGCTGAGTTTTTTCAGCATTTTCTGTTTTGATTATAGATTTGCGGCATTTGCAGTATTTTGCTTTCATATTATTGAAAAAGATTTGTTGTGCGGCACTGTTATGTGTACATTGTAATAAAGCAAATGGCAGAAGTACTTTCATAACAACTGTGTGACTAAAATTACAATCCACTTTGCATTCCTTTGCTCATTTCTTCCCAAGCTTGACAAAGTAAGTATTCATTTACAAAAGCAAAATTCTGGCCAGACTGATCAGCAGTAGCGGGGAGAGGAGGCACTGGAGGCCTGATATGGGCCACTGTGGTTGGGGTGCGGCGTGCGCGTGCAGAGTCCATGTGCAAATTGCCGCAATGAATGGTCTTCTCTGTTTTTCAGGAGAAGAATTCTCATAATGCGCCTGAGCGTTCGAGGACTGGAGGCGGCCAGGCCCAGCTGCTTCAAACAGGAGGCCCTGGAGCTTGACCGGCACCATGCGTCCAGGTCAGCTTGTGTCAGTGAGGCTGGGGTGGAATAGCCAGGTATTTGAGGGCAACAGTGACACCCGCTCTGTCCTCCCAACATCCATAGCACTGTTATTGTTGCAACATTGCTCGGTCACAGACTGATAGAGTCAGAGGTGTGGATTATAGACAAAGGTCCCTCGGCCCTTCGAAGATGCGCGCGTCAAACACCTTCCAAAGTCGCCTTATCCCAATTCCCAGCACTATCCCCATGGCCTTGTATGCCATGGCATCACAACTGCACATCCAAATACTTAATACATGTTAGGAGGGTTTCTGCGTCCACCACCCTTTCAGGCAGTGCGTTCCACATTCCCAACACACTGTGTGCAAAAGTTGCTCATCACATCACCTGTCAACCTCATGCCCCTTACCTTAAATCTATGCCACCTGGTTACTGATCCCTCCACCAAGGGGAAAGGTTCCTTTCTGTCGACTCTATCTACGCCCCTCATAATGTTATAAACCTCAATAATGTCACCCCTCAATCTCCTCTGCTCCAGGGGAAATAACCCCAGTCTATGCTATGTCTCCTCATAAGTCAAACTCTCCAGCCCAGCCAGCATCCTGGTCAACAACCTCTGCACTCTCTCCACTCCAATCACATCCCTCCCGTGAAGCACATTTCACAACTGCACGCAGGACTATAGCTGTGGCCTAGGCAGCGTTTTCTGCACTTGGAACATGACCTCCCTGTTCCTACATTCTATTCCTCAGTTAATAAAGGCAAGTATGACATTTACCTTCTTAGACACCTTATGTACCTGTCCCGCTACCTTAACGGCCCGGTCAACATGCACAGCAAGATCTCTCTGATCCTCCTTATTTTCCACGGTCCCACCATTCATCGTGTATTCCCATGCCTTGTTTCTCCTGCCCAAGTGCAGCACCTCACACTTATCCACATAACATTCCATTTGGCATTCCTTAGGCCATCTGACCAGCCCATCTATATCTGCCTGTAATGTAAGGGTATCCTCCTGACTATTTGCCATCCCACCAATGTTCGTGTCCATTGGTTCTGGAAGATTGAGCGCATAATGAGCCAGGAGGAAAGGGATGAAGTGTGCCACTGTGTGCATGCTAACTGATCCACTGTCCTTGTTGTTAATTTCAGCATCATCAGAGCCTGTCCGGCAGGAGGAATTGCAAATGCCCCCTCTCACACCTGAGGGTCCTCAAGTGTCACCTGCGTTACACCATTTCTGCGAGGCCAGCACCAGCGCAGATACTAGCACCTCAGTGGGCATTGCAACATCGGCTACTGTCCCGGGGCACAGTGGAGAGGGCACTTCACAATCGCTGGAGGAGTTGGCAGAGATAGAGAGTGCCGATAGTGCCAGCAGTCGGAGGACTGCAGGGGACCAGGCACATGCTCAGTCGGCACCTGATGATGTGCCTCTGGAGTCGTCCATGACGCAGCAGCTGCAGGAAATGCGGGCGGGTGTGCGGGAGCATCTGGGAGTGTTGTGTGAGTCTATGCTTTGCTTGGTGTCTGTGGTGGAGGAGTCCACATGGAGCATCACTGATGCAATGAGCCTCATGGCAGAGCGCCATGCTTCCTCCATGGAGAGAGTGGTGACTCTCATGGAGAGGAGCCCCCAGGAGAACAGTCAGGTTCTCCTGCAGTTACGCTCGGACCTGCAAGCCCTCACAGCGCCAGTGGCCACAGTTGGTCATTGCCAATGTGGGAGATGGTGTGGGCTTCAAGCTTCCCAGCTCATTGCTCATCCATTGACGGTGAGCAGGGAAGTATGGGACGACCTCACATTGGCGGAGCAGCTGCCTGTCATATCTGCGGGATCCTCTCATGGCGCTCCAGATGAGGGCAACAGCTGCTCCGCCCCTCTCCCAGTGACCGCTTCATCGGGTGAGGCTGCGACAACTGGGGAGATGCCATCTGTGGAACTGGCAGATCCCTCCCAGGTGGGCCCAGCACAGGCTCCACGGGCCAGAGGACGACCGCCAAGATCATTGAGACCAACAGGACAGCAGAGTCAGCAGACTGTCTCACAGCCACTCCCAGCGATGGGGCAGCACCAAGACGTAGCACCCGTAAACATAAGCATAAGACACCTTAGGCACACCACGGGTTTCTCACTGGTGCTTTTGTGTTGGCCCTAGATTAGGGACTTAGTATTTGTTTCTGCTTGAATAACGTTTTGTTTTGACTTTGTGAGAACTTCTGATGGTGAAAATTAAAACCAGATGTGTTACCGTGGCTGACTGTAGCTCCTTTGTTCTGTACTTGTATGTTTTAGAAAAATGTCATGAGTGTTTGAGTGGACATTGAAGTTTGTGCACAAAGCCCAGTTGCAGCTCATGAAGTGGCAGATTTAGCACTTAAGTGCCGAGTATGGAAACGCCAAGCAAGGCTGGTCCTGCTGATCCATGTGTGTGGAGTTAGCTGAAGGTTCATTGGATTAAAGTCTCCCGGGTGTCCCTGCCTCCTTGATGTAGGCCCGGGTCAGCGTTTAGCCCTCATTATTCCCCTGTGCTTCCTCATCCTCAGAGTCAGTGCTGGACTCATCATGTGCAGCCACATCCATTGCGTCAACGTCTTCATTGTCCACTGTGTCCCCTCTTTCCAGTGCCAGATTGTGGAGAGCGCAGCATTCAACCACTATCACCAATACACGATCTGGGGGGTACTGAAGCACGCCCCCTGAACGGTCCAGGCATCAGAAGCGTATCTTGAGAAGACCGATGGCTCCCTCCACCACAGCCCTTGTGGAGCCGTGGCTCCTATTGTACCGCTGCTCAGCTTCTGTTCTTGGATGGCGGAGAGGTGTCATGAGCCACCTTCTGAGGGGATAGCCCTTGTCACCCAGCAGCCAACCATCCAGCCGGGCTGGAGCACTGAAGAGCCCCGACACCTGGGAGTGTCTGAGGATGTAGGTGTCGTGGGAGCTGCCTGGGTACCTTGCACAGACTTGTAGAATCTGCATCCTGTGATCACACACTATCTGCACGTTCATGGAGTGGAAGCCCTTCCTGTTGACGAAGGCACCGGGCTCACCTGCTGGTGCCTTGATTGCCACATGTGTACAGTCTATAGCACCCTGGACGCGGGGGAAGCCAGCAATCGCTGCGAAGCCTCTGGCTCGCTCTGTCTGGCTTGCCTGGTCCCAGCAGTAGTGGATGAAGGTCAATGCACGTCTGAACAGAGCGTCTGTCACCTGCTTGACACAAGCGTGGACAGCTGATTGGGAGACACCGCAAGATCACCCACCGAGCCCTGGAAGGAACCAGAGGCATCGAAGGGCAACTGTGACCTTCAGAGCCATTGGCATGGGGTGTCCACCCACACAGTTAGGAGAGATCTCAGGGCCAATCATCTGACAGATAAAGTTGACTGTCTCCCTTGACAGTCAGAGCCTCCTTCAGCACTGCACCTCAGACATATTGAGGTAGCTGCTTCGCCGCCTGTATACCCTGGCGGCAGGATAGTGGCATCTTCTGTGGCCCCTTCCACCTTGGACTACTTCTTGGCCCTGCGCCCCTTGTGCCTGCGCCTGTACTCCCAAAGGTGGCTCCCCTGGAGGCTGATTGTGCACTCTTGGCCTCCTCCTTATTCTAGCCCTCCCTTTCTCCTCAGAGAAGCTGCCTCCAGTGGAGCTGTCAGAACACATACCCAGGCTAAAGGGAGGCTTCTGGAAAGCTGCAGGCCCGATAAAGATTACTGACTGCAGGGTGCTGACCTGCAGGTTCAAAGTACACAGAAAGCTGCTGCAATTCGTTCTGAACTGCTACAGATCACACAGGCAAGTTTAAAACACTTTCTGCAATAAATGCTCACAGACCAGATTGACAACCCCACTGAGCCCTCTTATCCAGCTCGTGGATGAGTTTGATTAAAAAGTCTCTTACCCGCCTGCCCGTTGTGCCTGTGCGCCAACCTGAAGATCGCAGTCGATTGATTATTTAAGGGCCTTAACTAACCCGTTAATTAATGGCGGGCGCAAGTCTGACTTCGTCGCGTACCTGCCCAGCAAAATATTGCGCTGGCGCGCAGTGATGTCGGGATGCTCGATCAATGTCACCGCGCATCATTTTACAGCAGGGCCTGCTCCCCGCACCTCAAGCAGAAAATTCTGCCCTATGCCTTTGGATCTTTCCAGGGCTCGGTGGGGTATCTTTGTGGTGCCTCCCAATCAGCTGTCCACAGTTGCATCAAACAGGTGACAGAAGCTCTGTTCAGGCGTGGATTGACTTTCATTCATTACCGTATGGATGAGGCCAGCCAGGCAGATAGAGCCAGAGGCTTCGCAGTAATTGCCAGTTTCTTCCACATCCAGGGTGCCATTGACTTCACACATGTGGCCATCAAGGCTCCAGTGGGTGAGTCCGGTGCCTTCGTCAACAGGAAGGGCTTCCACTCCATGAACGTGCAGTTAGTGTGTGATCACAGGATGCAGATTCTACAAGTCTGTGCAAGGTACCCAGGCAGCTCCCACAACACCTACATCCTCAGACACTCCTAGGTGCCGGGGCTCTTCAGTGCTCCAGTCCGACTGGTTGGATGGCAGCTGGGTGACATGGGCTATTCCCTCAAAAGGTGGTTCATGATGCCTCTCCACCATCCAAGAACAGAGGTCGAGCAGTGGTACATTAGGAGCCACGGCTCCACGAGGGCGGTGGTAAAGAGAACCATTGATCCTCTCAAGATGCGCTTCCAATGCCATCCAGATCATGTGTCGCTCACAGTAGTTGAATGCTGTGCTCTCCACAATATGGCACTGGTGGGGGGGAGGAACAGTAGAGGAAGAAGATCTTGACGCAGCTGTACAGGCAACAGCTGGTGAGTTCAGTAGTGAGTCCGAGGACGAGCACGATGAAGAGAATGCTGAGGGCATCGACGCTGACCTGGATAACCTCCAGGGAGGCAGGGACACTCAGGACACTTTGATCCAACGCTCCTTCAGCTAGCCTACCAAACAAGGACCACCACCACATGTCAGGGCTGCAGACTCCAGACTCGATCCCTGACAGGACCAGTTCCTTGGTCAACAACATACACTATGTGCCATTGCAATAAAGTTTCAGGGGGCACACGTCCATTATAACATCATGGCCTACCCTGCACCTACAGAACAAATAAAGCATCCAGAGGCCAATAGCACAAAATAACATCTCATTGACTTGTGAATGCTAAGAAAAATGGGGGAACCCAATATCACCCGTGATCAGGTCGCGTTGTGCTTAAGATGCTTTAAGTTTTTGCTTGTGGGTGCTACATCTAGGTGCTCCTCTCTCGCTGGCACCAGCATTGGAGACAGCCTGCTCACTCTGCTGTCTTGTTGGCCTTGATGACCTTGGCAGGCATCCTCTGGCCTGTGGAGCCTGTGCTGATCCCGCCTGGGAGGAAGCAGCTAGTGCCACGGCCTCATCAAATGCCATGGTTACTGGCAGAGGGGTGGAGGAGCTGCTGCTATCATCCAAAGCACCCTGAAAGGAGCACGCAGAGATGATAGGCAACTCATGTGCCAACGTCGGGTCTTATCTCGCTTCTCACCATTGATGGACGGGCTTCTAGCTGGGATACTGGGTGCCCAATCCATGTCCCACACTGACACTGAGCAGCTGAGGTCATTGGCAGTATGAGAGCTTACAGGTCTAAGCGCAACCCCATTGAACCCCTGGAGGAGCCTCTCCATGAGAGTCACCACTGTCTCCATGGAGGAGCCATTGCGCTCGGCCATGAGGGTCAATGCAATGCTTATGCTCCTCAGGGACTCCTCCACAATGAACACCATGGCACGCATTCTTTCATGTATCTCCACCAGGTCCTCCCACACACCCTGCTGGACATCCAACATCTGCTGCCTTGGGGAGGACTCCAGAGGCCCATCATTAGCCATCGACTGAGCATTGCGCTGGTCCCCAGTAATCCTTCAACTGCCGGTGCCCTGGGCGCTCTCTGCCTCCGTCTGCACCTCAGGCGAGTGTGAAGTGCCCTCATCAACAGTGCACCAACAGACTACATGACGATGTTGGTGCTGGTATCTGTGCTGGTGCCTGCCTGACAGAGAGAGTGTGACACAGGTGCATGGTGAGCATGGTGGTCCTCAGGGGTCAGGGGTGGGCCTTCAGGCTCCTCATGGCGACCGGCTGCTGGTGAGCATAAAAGGGATAAGAAGGACATGTCACTACTTTAAGTCATGACACTGTCATTGAGCATGCCTGGCACCCTGATGAGACAGAGATTTGTATCATGGTGCCCTCGTCTTTCGATTATCAATGGGGATTCCAGGTTCCAGGCTCACATCAGTATAGAGACTACACTGGAATGGTTGCAATAACTGACATTCTCACCTCAGTGCACTGCACTCTTACCTTCCTCTGGCACCCCAACCTCACCGCAGCTGCTTGACCGAGGTGCATGGCGCCTCTCCAGCTCCAGGGCTTCCTGCTCATGAGGATGATGAGGTGTGGGAGACCCCACCAATGCCATTGTTATGGGATGTTTTCTCCTGAAAGGATAGAGGAGCACTGATTAGCCCACTCTCTATCTGCAGCGCCATTGCAGCCTGGCCAACCCTACCTGAGGAACACCTCGCAGGTCTCAGCTGATTCATGACCCTGGAACCACAAGGCACTCAGTCCAAGCAGCTAGAGCTCACCCCCTTGGCCAACTCCTGCCTCATTGTAATTTGCCACTCACACTATAACACCTCGGAGGTCCATGGGGGGAATAGGCAGCTCTTAACTGTTCGGCAAAGTGACCCATGCCAACCCGGTACTCACACTCCCCGATCGCAGGAGATCGGTAAAGCGCTTCCGGCACCGCACCCAGGTGCGCCTCTCCACATCGTGACTCCTGGAGGCCACCACCCCCCAGGACATTTTAGTGAGGTGGCGGGGCCTTCCCCTCCTGTCCCTGGGGACAAGTGTTTCTCTCCTCGCTGCCACCTCCTCTAGGAGGGCTGCGAGGCACTCGTCCAAAAACGCGGGGCCAACTGCCCCACCGACCTGCCCTCCCGCCTGCCACGTCCACCCGCAACCATTTCCATTGACAAGACTTCAGCTTCCTTCCGTGGTAACCTCCCAGGGGCTGCCGATGCCGCATTCGAATCGGTCGCCGGGTCACCATCGGATCCAGCGGACATCATGCCCCTTTGCGCTCATTCCCAAGCCGCGTATCACGCTGGGAAGGCCGCAATTGGCCCGCCCACGTAAAATCACGGAGCACTGCCAATTGCGGGCGGCGGTCGGCTTCCCAACCGGCCCCGCTCGCCCTCGCTGATCCCGCTTGCCAAGGGCAAAATTCTGCCCTCAGTTAACTGCCAACTCAAGTTGCAGCAGCAGATAGGAAATTCAAAGTTGAAAGGCAAACGATACGCAGCAATGTGCAAGAAATCTTATTCCTCGTAAAATTCATCATCAGTTTAGGCAAATGAGAGAGCCCGAGGGACTCAGAAGCATTGCAACATTTCAGCACTGTATCTCAGAACTAAAACAAGAGATCACTAAAAGGTCAGAATGAGAGCAGTATCAACAGCGCTGAAGTACTCAGTGACTGCTTCTGCATACAAACTGGGAAGTTGGGTACAAAAGCAGATGGTAGATTACAGTTGATCTCTTACAGGTCACCAGGCGTGATTAATAATATGGAGTTGGCTGAACAATCACACGCTGATGATAATTTTATACTTTATCTCATATCATAATAACAAGTAAAGCCAAAAATAATAAGATGTGGAAGACCACAGGATATCCAGGTCTGAGGGAGCTGTGAGAAGAACTTTCAGGAAGATTAACTGAGAGGGGATATAAAGCAGAAGAGGAAAAAATAATTTGAAATTATTTGCAGGAACATGGAAAGGAAATATGGAGTCAATTTTATGATTAACATTCTCAGCGCAGTTTTACAGATATTGGGGATTTGGGCTCTGTAGTCAGTGGAGGCTTACTGAGGCCATTAAAGTAGAAATTGATGGCGATTTTTCGCTGCCTGTCCAACATTACGGTTGGCGGGCAGGCGAATCGACCAGGCGACCTTTGCCTTTTTGAGGAAACCTTGTCCAAGGGCGGGATGAGGTTTCCATGATCAATTTTAAAAAAAAGATTAAAATGTTCTGAAAAAAAAATTCATCCTCCATATGTTGAGGTGTCTCATTCTGACAAGTGGACATTTTTTCTGGATTTTTCGTTCAGTTTTTATCGATTTTAAATCTGTCAGGCTCTCTGTCTTCAGGGAGCTTTCCTTCCGCGTTCACCCATGCCCGTGCTGACTTCAGCGCTGGCCCTCCTCCCGCTACCGCACCCCCCCCACCCCCCCACCACCACCACCCCGGCAGCATTGAGCATTTCAGTGCACGGCCGGGGACTGATCGCGGCTGCCCGCCGACCCAGAAATTCTGCGCTTCACCTGCTTCATGTGTCTCTAGATGTGGCAGAGGATCAAGGAGAAGTGTAAAGACATACACCTGCCCTGCTGATTGAAAAAGAATAAAAGTGGCATAGGTAGCCTGTTTCGACTGGACATCAAGATTTAAGGGTACCTGGCTCTTTCATATTTAATAAGTAAAAGCAATCACCTTCTCCCCTCCACCCTGTCCCTCCCCCCGCCACCTTGGTTGAAGACAACCAGGGAGAAGGAACTAAAAGGGCAGAGGTAGGATGAGAAAGATTAGAAGAAAGAGATCAGGAGAAATGGAAAGCCAGGAAGGAGCTACCTAGCTAAATCCAAAGAGTGCACTGAACTTTTGCTAAGTCTGCAAGTTAGGCAAATCATACAGAGCCTTTGAATCGGTTTTGAAGAGGCAGAAAGGCCAGGAAGCATGAAGGTTAAGTATATTAGCACAGTATTTAATAGCTGATGCCTCTGACTACAAGCTTATTGATAGAATATTAATAAAGGGAAACACATTCTTGCAAAGATAATCAAGCCAGAATGAAAAGAAAACAACTAAAAATAGAAGTGATGGCCAAAGTTGGTGATTCACTGCAGGTACTCTGAGAAATGAAACATCCTGAATGAAATTGAAGTGCTGGCATTACAAAGTGAGCTGTAAAAGAACCAGTGTCTCTATCCACACTGTGGGTATAATCGGGATTATTGAAGGTGTTAAATTGTCAATGACGTTGAATACAATGAGTTGATCTAATTTTGTTGCACCATATGGCAATTTTGGATTTTGAATATAATTTTGATCTATTGCAATCAATTCGTGTTACCATAAGACATTAGAATTACATGCATGTCTGTAACAACTTAAACCCAGTCAACTAAGAAAGTTTACCTAAGTGCCAAATGTAATTCTCAATGTGCAAAACCTATGGTGGCGTTAGTTCTGTCACCTTAAATGTTTGAATAAAATGGTAATGATTCATACATTTCTGTGTCTGATTTCATCTTTAGTAATTCTGGCAAAGAGTTATCTCTTTCCATGCAGAGCTGTCCTATGATTGTATGTTGTTTGGCTCAGTGTGCATTGGGAAAGAAAGAACTTACATGTATTTCGCACCCTTCATTATCTCTGGATGTCCTAAAGTGCTACACAGCTAAGTGCTAATAAATTCCTTTTGAAATGTTGAAATGCCAGGAATTCATCAGCCAAATTGCACATAGCAAGGTTCCACAAATAACAATGAGATGAATGACCTAATATACTCTGCTATTGATGTTGGTTGAGGGCTCAATGTTGGCCAGGATACCAGGACAACTCCCCTGTCCTTCAAATGTTGGATCTTTCGCAACTGCCTGAGATGGGCCTCGGTTTGACATGTCGAAAAGGTTACATCTACAGTACTGGAGCACTCCACAATACGACAGGGAAATGTTCGCCTTGTGTTTCCAAGTCACTGGAGTTAGGTTTGAACCCATGACCTTTAGACTCTGAGTTGAGAATGCCATCACTGAGCCAAGGTGTGATAGAGTTGATTTTCCAGGCAACTTTTCTTAGTGGACAAATTTAACTTTATTTACAAGACATTAACAGCAAAGACATGTGCGCATCAAACTGTACAACTGAAGAAGAGCTCTCACCTAGAGGTTCTCCGCGCTGCTAACTCATTGGTTTATACAGATCATGTGATCTTACAACACAGGATTATTCTTAAAGCTACAGTCCTACGTTTATCCAATTTATAATTACTACACAAGGTTAACACTTATTTGAAATGGCTCCTAGGCAATCTAAGTTGTGTTGTCATGTTTCAGGAGTTGTGGGTCTCTTTTTGAAAGAAAGGGTTTGGGGAAAAATTGTGTTATTTTTAAATGTTGAGTTTAAAGCAAAGTAGAAGTTACACGTTACAAAGAGATGAAACGTTACATTGCTAATGAGCTAGGGTTCCTGTTGTTTCCCCATAGACTTTCTAGCTTATCTCAAAATTAATAAACGCCTCACAAACATTGTCTTGGAAAGTTCCTGGTCCTGGGCAGTCACCGGGGGTCTGGCAGGCCTTTCTCTTCTGGCTGTGAACATAGGATGGAAAATAAAAGAGACAGAGGCAGGCAGCCAAGTTTTTAAGCAGAAATCACTGAGGGTAAGTTTCAGTCAGGCTCGGTAGTTTAGTAGGCAGGAAGTTATTTAGGAGTCATGTTGTTGAATTTAAGTGAGATGACCCACTGATGCAGGAATGTATAGTGTGTTTTTCTTCACATAATTATGCGAAATGACCAAGTGCACTGATTGAATGAAGTGAATTCAGTTCTAACTGTTTTTCTGTACAGTATATTCACTGGTTGTGAAGTACTTTTGCCTTTAAGTCAGAATGTTGTGGGTCTGAGTCCCACTCCAGGCACTTGAGCACAAAACTCTAAGCTAAGACTCCAGTGCAATACTGAGGGAGTGCTGCACTGCTGGATGTGCCTGTTTGGTCTTCTCAGGTAGATGTAAGACATCCCATGACATTGTTTTGAAGAAGAGCAGGGAAGTTATTCCTGGGTGTTCTGGTCAATATTTATCTTTCAATCAACGTCACTCAAAACATTTTCTGGTCATGATCATGTTGCTGTTTATGGGAGCTTGTGTGCAGATTGGAAGATTGGATGCTGTGTTTCCTACATCAAGCAATGTCTACACTTCAAAAGTACGTCATTGGCTGTAAATTACTTTGAACATTTTGAGGTAGTGAAAGGGACTATATAAATGCAGATAGTGGAAGGGAATTAGAAGAACAACTTTATAGGCAAATTTCTGAGTGCAAAAACAATAGGGCAGTAATAGTTGAAGACTTCAACTACCCTCATATCAATTGGGATACAAACAGTGTGAAGGGCACAAAGGGTGCAAAATTCTTGAACTGCGTTCAAAATAACTTTTTTAGCCAACACGTAACAAGCCCAACGAGAGGGGGAGCAATTCTAAATTTAGTCTAAGGAAATGAAGCTGGGCAAGTGGATTAAGTAGCAGTGGGGGATCATTATGGAGATAGTGACCATAATATAATTAGATTTAGCAGCATTATGGAACAGGACAAAGAACAGGAGTAAAAGTTCTAAATTGAGGGAAGACAAATTTTACAAAGCTCAGAGAGGTGAATTGGCGCAAGTGGACTGGATACAGCTATTAGAAGGGAAAACAGCGTTAAAATCAGTGGGAGACATTCAGGAGTGAGATTCTACAGATACAGTGTAGACATGGCTCCACAAAGAAAAAGGTGGTACTGCCAAATCTAGAGCCTCCTGATTATCCAGAAGCATACAGTGTAAGATGAAGCAGAAGAGAGCATATGACAGTCACAAAAAGCTTAATACTGTAGAAAGCCTAGAGGAGTATAGTAATTACAGGGCTGAAGTAAAAAAGGAAATTAGGAACCCGAAGAGGGGATATGAAAAAATATTGGCAGGTAAAATCAAAGAAAATCCTATGATGTTTTACCAGTACATTAAGAGCAAGACAATAACTAAAGAAGAGACAGGGCCTATCAGAGATGTACATGGTAACTTGTATGTTGATGCTGAAGATGTGGGCAGGATTCTCAATGAGTACTTTGTCCCTGTCTTCACTGAGGAGAGGGATGATGCAGACATTCTAGTTAAAGAGGAAGAGCATGAAATATTAGATACAATAAGCATAATGAGAGAGGAAGTACTGGAGGGACTGGTGTCCTTGAAGGTGGATAAATCACCAGGGCCGAATGCATTGTATCCAAGGCTGTTACAGGAAGCCAGAAAATAACAGATGCTCTGAGGATAGTGTTCCAATCCTCGCTAGATACAGACAAGGTCCCAGAGGATTGGAGTTGTGCGAACATTGTACCGATATTTAAAAAGGGTGTGAGGGATAGGCTAGAAAATTATAGGCCAGTGAGTCTGACTTCGGTGGTGGGCAAATTATTGGAACAATCTTGAGAGGCAGGATAAACTGTCACTTAGAAAGGGACAGATTGATCAGGGATAGTCAGCAGCTGTTAGGGGAAGATCATGTCTTACTAACTTAATCGAATTTTTTGAGAAAGTAACAAGGAGGATTGATGAGGATAGTGCAGTGGATGCTGTCTACATGGATTTTAGTAAGGCAATTGACAAGGTCGCTTATGGCAGACTGGTCAAAAAAGTGAAACCCCATGGAACACAGGAAGGTGATGAGTTAGATCCAAAATTGGCTTAGCAGCAAGAAACAAAGGGTAATGGTTGATCGATGTTTTTGCGAATGGAAAACGGTTTTCAGTGGTGTTCCACAGGGCTCAGTGTTGGGGTCCTTGCTGTTTGTTGTGTAGATTAATGACTTGGACTTAAATGTGGGAGGCATGATTGAGAAATTTGCAGATGACACAAAAATTGGCCATGTCATTGATAGTGAAGAGGATAGCTGTTGTCTCCAGAATGATATCATTGGTTTGGTTGAGTGGGTGGAAAAGTGGCAAATGGAACTCAAGCTGGAGAAGTGTGAGGTAATACATTTGGGGAGGGCAAACAAAGCAAGGGAAAATCAGTAAATGGGAGGATATTGAGGGGGGGTAGAGGAAGTGAGAGACCTTGGAGTGCATGTCCACAGGACCTTGAAGGTGGCAGAACAGGTGGATAAGGTGGTAAAGAAAGCATATGCAATGCCTTCCTTTATTGGACAAGGTATTGAATACAAAAGCAAGGATGTAATGCTGGAACTGTATAAAATGCAGATTAGGCTGGAATTTTGTGTAGAGTTCAGGTCACCACATTACAGGAAGGACATAATTGCTCTGGACAGAGTACAGCGGAGATTTAATTGTTGCCAGGACCTGAAAATTACAGCTATGAAGAAAGATTGGATAGGCTAGGGTTGTTTTTCTTAGAACAGAGGAGGCTGAGGGGTGACCTAATTGAGGCGTACAAAATTATGACGGGCCTGGATAGGGTAGGAAAGACCTGTTCTGTTAGCTGAGGGGTCAATTACCAGGGAGCATAGGTTTAAGGTGATTGGTAGAAGGATTAGAGGGGACACAAGGAAAAAAAGCTTTTCATGCAGAGGGTGGTGGGCATCTGGAATTCACTGCCTAAATTGGTGGTTGAGGCTGAAACACTCATCTCATGTAAAAGGTACCTGGATCTACACCTGAAGTTCTGTAACCTGCAAGGCTACAGACTAGGAGCAGGAAAGTGGGATTAAGAATAAGTGGCTAGTTTCTTTTTTCTCTTTTTATGGCCGGTGCAGACACGATGGGCTGAATGGCCTTTTTCTGTGCCATAACCTTTCTATGGTTCTAAGGGCAAAATTTTGCCCTGGTCAGGTGGGCGCGGCAGGAGCAGCTGAGAAACCGACTACCATCCATGATCGGGACCCGACTGCGATTTCACGCTGGCTGGCTATTAACGGGCAGCCAGCATGAAAGCGCTGCCGGTGTGGGGGGTGGTAGGAGCGTGAGCGCTGAAGTTTGCACGTGCATGCAGGTGCATGCAGTAAAAGCTTCCTGAGGCACAGGGCTGCCTCAGGGAGCTGAAGATTTTTATCAATAAAAATAAAGATTTTTAAAGTAATGAAAAATGTCCCATCCTGTGACTCTGTCACACGAGCAGGGACATGTGAAGTGTGAGTGCATAAAATTTTTATTTTTTTGCAATCACTGGTCGAAACCTCATCCCGCCCGTGGATGAGGTTTTGCCAAAAATGCAAAGGCTGCTTGGCCTTTTCGCCCGCCCGTCAACCGAACGGTTGGATGGGCAGCAAAAAATTCCAAACAATTAGTTGATTAAGGGCCTTAATAGGCCGCTTAATTGTCGGTGGGCGCGCTGTCGAATCCCGCGCGCACCCGCCGACCAAAATATCGTGTGAGTGTACGATGATGTTGGGACACTCGCCCGATGTCATCGTGCTTCATATTACGCTCGAGCATGTCGGGGGTGCATGCCCGCACGCCAAGTGAAAAATTCTAGCCTAAGTTTTTCATTTTTTCTGTTTAAAGTAGCTCAATGATCTTATCAAATGCTTCCTTAGTTCACTTTCAAAACATTTGGAGAGGCTTATTGGGATACATTCAAAATGCACATGTTTCTAGTGAACAAAAGGACAAAGATTTCTATATCATTTATAAACAGTGCATGTTGATAATAGCCTGTATTCCATATATACCAGACGCATTCTGTAATCTTCACGTGCCTTACAGATATTTTTCTTCAGTTTTGAACCACATCACCATGATACGGGCTGGATGAGGAGGTAGGCCCCGGATCCACCCCAGCCAAAAAAAGGAATCACATCCCATGCTGTTGGCACCAGTCTGATCCACACACCAGGTGACCAGCACTCCCAGGTTGTCTGAGTTGATCTGGAATATGCATGTTGTAGTATGGAGCTATCGACAGTGATCATAGAGGATCCAACATAGTTTGCATCACAAAGAGAACCTGGAATCTCTTGCTCTTACTGTAAGTTATTTTGGAAGAATTTGTAGGTCAATACTCAAACTGTTTGGTTGGATTAAGAATGTACCTTCCTTGGCCATCAAGCCCTGGGGGTGGGATTCAAACCAGGAGCTTCTGGCTCAGAGGCAGAGATGATACACACTGTACCTTACAGAAGTTATGAGGAGAAAATCAGAGAGCTCAGCTTTTTTTTTTATTCATTCACGGGATGTGGGCTTCATTGGCTGGACCAGTATTTATTGCACATCCCTAGTTGTCCTTGAGAATGTGGTGGTGAGCTACCTTCTTGAACCGCTGCAGTTCATGTGGCGTAGGTACACCCACAGTGCTGTTAGGAAGGGAGTTCCTTGATTTTGACCCAGCGACAGTGTAGGAACGGCGATATATTTCCAAGTCAGGATGGTAAGTGACTTGGAGGGGAATTTCCAGATGGTAGTGTTCCTATTTATCTGCTGCCCTTGTCCTTCTAGGTGGCAGTGGTAGTGGGTTTGGAAGGTGCTATCTAAGGAGCCTTGGTGAATTCCTGCAGTGCACCTTGTAGATGGTACACACAGCTGCTACTGTGCATCAGTGGTGGAGAGAGTGAATGTTTGTGGATGTGGTGCCAGTCAAGCAGACTGCTTTGTCCTGGACTGTGTCCAGCTTCTTCAGTGTTGTAGGAGCTGCACTCATCCAGGCAAGTGGGGAGTATTCCATCACATTCTTGACTTGAGCCTTGTAGATTGTGGGCAGGCTTTGAGGAGTCAGGAGGTGAGTTACTCGTCACACGATTCCTAGCCTCTGACCTTCTCTTGTAGCCACAGTATTTATATGGCTAGTCCAGTTCAGTTTCTGGTCAATGTTAACCCCTAGGATGTTGATAGTGGGGGATTCAGTGATGGTAATGCCATTGAACATCAAGGGTTGATAGTTGGATTCTCTCTTGTTGGAGATGGTCACTGCCTGACAGTTGTGTGGCGTGAATGTTACTTGCCACTTGTCAGCCCAAGCCTGGATATTGTCCAGGTCTTTCTGCATTTGGACATGGGCTGCTTTAATATCTGAGGAGTTACGAATGGTGCTGAACATTGTGCAATCATCAGTGAACATCCCCACTTCTGACCTTATGATGTAATGAAGGTCATTGCTGAAGCAGTTGAAGATGGTTGGGCCTAGGACACTACCCTGAGGAACTGCTGCAGTGATACCCTGGAGCTGAGATGACTGGCCTCCAACAACCACAGCCATCTTTCTTTGTGCTAGGTATGACTCCAACTAACAGAGAGTTTTCCTCTTGATTCCCATTGACTCCAGTTTTGCTAGGGCTCTTTGATGCCACACTCGGTCAAATGCTGCCTTGATGTCAAGGGCAGTCACTCTAATCTCACCTTGGGAGTTCAGGTCTTTCGTTCATGTTTGAAGAAAAGCTGTAATGAGGTCAGGAGCTGAGTGGCAATGGTAGGACCCAAACTTGGTGTCAGTGAGCAGGTTATTGCTAAGCAAGTGCCACTTGATAGCACTGTTGATGACCCCTTCCATCACTTTACTGATGATTGACAGTAGACTAATGGGGTGGTAATTGGCCAGGTTGGATTTGTCCTGATTTTTGTGTACAGGACATACCTGGGCAATTTTCCACGGGTAGATGCCAGTGTTGTAGCTGTACTGGAACAGCTTGGCTAGGGGCGCAGCAAGTTCTGGAGCACAAGTCTTCAGTACGATTGCCAGAATATTGTCAGGACCCATAGCCTTTGCAGTATCCAATGTCTTCAGCCGTTTCTTGATATCACGTGGAGTGAACCGAATTGGCTGAAGACTGGCACCTGTGATGCTGGGGAGTCCCGGAGGAGGCTAAGATGGATCATCCACTTAGCACTTCTGGCTAAAGATTTTTGTGAATGCTTCAGCCTTATCTTTTGCACTGATGTGCTGTGCTCCATTATTGAGGATGGGGATATTTGTGGAGTCTCCTCCTCCAGTGAGTTGTTTAGTTGTCCACCACCATTCACGACTGGATGTGGCAGGACTGCAGAGTTTGGATCTGATCCGTTGTTTGTGGGATCGCTTAGCTCTGTCTATCACTTGCTGCTTATGCTGTTTGACATGCAAGTAATCCTGTTTTATAGCTTCACCAGGTTGACACCTCATTTTTAGGTATGCCTGGTGCTGCTTCTTGCATGCCCTCCTGCACTCTTCAGGGTTAGTCCCCTGACTTGGTGGTAATGGTAGAGTGGGGGGTATGTCGGGCCATGAGGTTACAGATTGTGTTCGAGTACAATTCTGCTGCTGCTGATGGCGCCTCATGGATGCCCAGTCTTGAGTTGTTAGATCTGTTTGAAATCTATCTCATTTAGCACAGTGGCAGTGCCACACAACATGATGGAGGGTATCCTCAATGTGAAGGCGGGACTTCGTCTCCACAATGACTGTGCGGTGGTCACTCCTACCGATACTGTCATGGACAGATGCATCTGCGGCAGGCAGGTTTGTGAGGATGTGGTCAAATATGTTTCTCCCTCTTGTTGGTTCCCTCACCACCTGCCACAGACCCAGTCTAGCAGCAATGTCATTTAGGACTTGCCCAGCTCAGTCAGTAGAGGTGCTACCGAGCCACATTTGGTGATGGACATTGAAGCCCCATACCCAGAGTACATTCTGCACCCTTGTCACCCTCAGTGCTTCCTCCAAGTGATGTTCAACATGGAGGAACACTGATTCATCAGCTGATGGAGGGCGGTAGGTGGTTTCCTTGCCCATGTTTGACCTGATGACATGAGACTCTGGGTGCCGGAGTCGATGTTGAGGACTCCAAGGGCAACTCCCTCTCGCCTGTATACCACTGTGTCACCACCTCTGCTGGGTCTGTCCTGGTGGTGAAACAGGACACACCCAAGGATGGTGATGGTGGAGTCTGGGACATTATCTGTAAGGTATGATTCCATGAGGATGACTATGTTAGGCTGTTGATGGACTAGTCTGTGAGACAGCTCTCCCAATTTTGGGGCAATCCCCCAGATTTTAGTAAGGAGGACTTTACAGGGTTGACAGGGCTGAGTTTGCCGTTGTCATTTCTGGTGCCTAGGTCGATGCTGGGTGGCCCATCCGGTTTCATTCCTTTTTTATGTCTTTGTAGTGATTTGTTACAACTGAGAAGCTTGCTAGGCCATTTCAGAGGGCATTTAAGAGTAGAAACTCTTCTAGGGCAGAAACTTGCACAATTTCATTTGATCCTGATTATTTTTATAATGTTGTACATTACAAATGAGTAATTGAGAAATATGGAGAACTTTAGGACTTTTTAAAATTCACAGTACCACTAAAACAAGCACAGTAATGTATTCCTCTAACAAAAATTATTCTGCCAGTTAAAATAGAAAACCATTAATATGTATAGTATTTAATATTGCTTTCTTGAGTCACATGTAGGCAGACCAGGTAAGGATGACAGGTTTCCTTCGCTAAAGGGCATGAGTTAACCAGATGGGTTTTTACAACAATTGACAATGGTTTTATGCTCATCATTGGACTTTTAATTCCACATTTTTTATTGAATTCAAACTCCACCATCTGCCATGGCGGGATTCAAACTCCAGGTCCCCAGAGTATTACCCTGGGTCTCTGGATTACTAGTCCAATGACAATACCACTACACCATCACCTCCCCCTATTCACCAGGATAAAGATGAATAAGAAACAACACAGGCATGTTATATAAATAGTGAGGTAAAGAGAATTAACATACAAAAGATGTTTTTCAGCCTTGAATGAGATTAGTGAGCTAAAGTAGAAAACTAGCCTGGCTTCAGTGAAACAAGAGATCAGAATTAAGATTGCAACCCCACAGAGGTTAATTGATATCCCATCAGTTTCTCAAGAAATGCAATTTTCTCTGTTATCTTGAGTTCCAAATTGCAGTAATTCATCCAATATTTCAGTTGACTTTAATGGCTTGCAGAAAGTTGCACAATTTCATTTGATCCTGATTATTTTTATAATGTTGTACATTACAAATTAGTAATTGAGAATATGGAGAACATCAGGACTTTTTAAAATTCACCGTACCGCTAAAACGAGCACAGTAATGTATTCCTCTAACAGAAATTATTCTGCCAGTTAAAATAGAGAATCATTAATATCTATAGTATTTAATATTGTTTTCTTGACCCCAGAATGTGACTTCATATCAGTGGAATCAAAAATGCTGTTACATGCATAATGAATGGATTCCCATCATCGTGAACAGTGCTTCAGCAATGTTATGGCAAAAATTGGTGAACAGTGGAAACAAAGGGCATGATTTACCACACCCACCCGCCGTCGGGATCTTCCGGACCCACCACAACTCAATGGACTTCTGACCGGGATGCCGCCTCGCCCAAGGCAGGTCCTGCCTGCGACAGGGCCAGAAAATCCTGGCCAATGTTTTGACACCACATTTTCTATGGTAAACATTGCAATTGGACCCTTCCTGCAAGGACATTCATCAATATTTAAACATCAAAAATAGTATAATTAAAGATACATTAATATAAAAACATTGCTAGGCACATATGACCAATGCTACTAATACTGAAAATTGTATTTCTTCTGTAGATTTCAGAGTCATTAAGAGGCCCAGAATTGAATGTGCTGGCGTGTAGCTGGGTTGGATGTCTGTGCTTATGCTGGACAACTTCCACATTCAAAATGAAAAGCAGGGAAGGAAGAATAATGGTTTATACTTGAGTTCCGTTCACCTAAAACACATGGAAAATTGAAATTTTGGATGAACCAATTGCAGTTAGATTAATCACAATAAGACAGCTTCCTTGGCCTACTTAACCTGCCACAGCCCTAGATTGCAAGCTTCCATTTTTATTGAACCTGTGAAAGTTCAAACTATACAAGGCTATGGGAAAACAGTTATCTCAGTTGGCTAGACAGCTAGTGGGCGGCTTAGAATAATACTAACAGCATGGGGTTCGATCCCTGTTTTGGCTGAGGTGGACTTGGGGCCTACCTCCTCGTTTTGCCCCATAGCAAAATCATGGCATAAACCATGGTTCAGCGACCCTCGAATCAAGGATGCTATCTGAACCAGAAAATACAAGGGTACAAAAAAACTGCACAAGGCTTTTTTTTGTATCATAAACCTTTTCAACAAAATTATTGGAAACACCTTGCATGTGAAATTCTCATTAAAAGGTAGGGCACAAATTAAATGAGTGGAAAAACCCTTGTCAGTTCTTATGTGCATTCTTAGCATTTCTTGTTACCTGGTGATGGGGTTGTTCAGAACATCATTTCAGAACCTCTTTCTTAGCCCTACTTATGTCATTGGTGCCCATGTGGACCACAACAAATGGATCCTTCCCCTCCCACTCCAAGTTCCTCTCCTGCCCAAAGCAGATGTCCTTAACTCTGGCACCTGGCAGGCAACACAACCTTGAAGACTCATGCTCTTGGCTGCAGAGAACAGTATCTAATCCCCGAAGTATATTGTCCCGCACCACATTCCTTTTTACTCCTCCCACTTGAATGGCCCCCTGCACCAAATTGCTGTGATCAGTTTTCCCATCCTCCCTGCAGCCTCTGCTCTCATCCACACAAGCTGCAAGAGCCTTAAACCTGTTGGACAAGGGCTAAGGCTCCTCCAGTGCTGCCTTCTCAATCACCATACCTGCCTCACTCATAGTCGCACCCTTCTGGTGTGACATACCTGACCACAGACCAAATCTGAAGAACCTAGCCTAAGGGGTGTGACTGCCTCCTGGAACAAAGTGTCCAGGTAACTTTCCCCCTTTCTGATGCATTACAGCATCTGAAGCTCAGACTTCAGCTCATCATCTCTGAGTCAAAGATCCTCGAGCTGCAGTCGTTTACTGGTTGCCAACCAGCTCACAAGCTGCAGTTGCAACACGTCACCTGCCCATCCAACTTTATTGTGTTTGATTTAGCTAATTAGGTTTCAAGTTTAGTAATATCACACAATGGCTGATGAGTTTTAAGTTTTCTTTTGCCTCTAAACTGGGGCAGTAGTTTAACCTGGTACTCGGGAGATATAAGTATTGCATTAAATTTATAGCTTAACTAATTAAACTCCTTAATATAGCATATAAACTACAAATAATTGTGTTTTTTTATTCGTTCTTGGGATGTGGGCATCGCTGGCTAGGCCAGCATTTATTGCCCATCCCTAATTGCCATTGTTCAGAGTGCATTTAAGAGTCAACCACATTGTTGTGGTTGCAGTCACATGTAGGCCAGACCAGGTAAGGATGGCAGATTCCCTTCACTAATGGACATTAGTGAACCAGATGGGTTTTTACGACAATTGGCAATGGTTCCATGGTTATCATTAGACTTTTAATTCCAGATTTTTAAATTGAATTATTAATTAGTTAGAGAAGGCAAGCGCACAGTGGGAAGTCATTGAGTTTGAAACCAGCATGAAATCCCCATTATGGGGAAAAGCAACAAACAATAGGCCAACCATTGTCAAAGGCTAATGCCGGGGACCAACTCCTTGAAGAAAATGTTTTGGATAGTTTTCAGCAAAACGGATTTGGTACCAATTTATTGGCTTTTGGAAACCTAAACAGCTCTATTGGTCTTTAAGCCTGTATATAGCAAGACAAGACTTGAAGTTGAACAATGGGTTTCAGTGATAGGAGTGCTTTGCTGATTCACCAATGTTTTACATTGGGGTAAAGAGGTCAAGCGGGTCCAGCCTATCGTGGCCAGATGGGTGCAACTTAACTAAATTGTGCTATTATGAGGCCATCTTGGGGATCCTGGGCAGTAATGTGCACTGTTGCTGATTCCATGGCTGTATCACATTCCTCCTCGTCATCCTGCTCATCCTTTTCCTTTTCCTCCTCTGAAGAGGCAATGCACTCCTCACCTTAATCCTCCTGCAGCTCCAAGACCTCTTAAATGATGCTGCACTACATTGTGAAGAGCAAAGCATGCCACAGTCATTCTTGAATATTCTGGCATCTGCTTACCTGGATACAGGAACAACGACAGTAGATTGCACAGTAGATAGTAGGAGTAGAGGGGTTCCCTCGCTTGCAGTGGTGGCCCGGCTGAAAACCCTTTTTTAATTTCAGATTTATTTAAGCTGGAGTGAGAGTCCTTCAATTTTGAATTGTCCACTTTCTCACTTACAAGCTGTAGCTGCTGCCTTCAAGCTGGAAGGCTTCTGATTGGTCCTCCAGCTTTGAGAACCCTCCCACCTTCCTTAATCGTCCATTAATTGGCTGCTGTGGGGAAAATCGTATGGAGTGACTGTTCCCCATACCCCCATTTGAAGTTTGACAGTGGGACTCAGAAGCCTAATTTTACATTTAAATAGCCTAATTCTAATTTGAAAATTATGCCTTCTTCTGCTGGATTCCTTGACCAGGTGAAATAATTTCCCTCTTTCTACCTTACTGAACCTCTTTATCATTATAAACACATTGATTATATCATCCCTCAGCTTTCAAAAGCCAAGGAAATACAAGCCAAGTTTATACAACATGGTCTTATAATTTAACCCTTTGAGGCCTGGTATCATTCTGGTGAATCTATGCTGCAGTCACTCTGTAGCTAATTCATATTTCCTGGGTATGGTGCACCAAAACGGAACCAGATGTGGTCTGACCGAGTCTCTATGCAACTGAACCATCTCTTCTTTACTTTTGTATTGAATGCCACTTGAGATAAAGGCCAATGTCCCACTCACCTTTACATTGTCAGTGTGAAATGCTGATGGCTGGCGTGCATGATGATCACTTTGTGCTTCTCATCAATGTGCGCACTCTGAAATTCAAGGTACTGAATTGTTTCTGGCAGAGGAATTGTGCAGCAAAGTTGTTACCATAATGTTAGAAGCTTGTTTCCTGAGAGATTAACATTATTCCCTGAAAATAGAGCTGTGTAACGTAAGCCTAGATTTTGTGATTGGTATATTTTAACAGCAACAGCAACCATTTAAATAAATGATTTAAAGTAAATAGCTTTTTCCCACTGTCAAAATAAAGCTGATTGGAAAATCTAGGGTGTAAAGTCAAACCACGGAAAATTGGTCGGACTTTTCTTAACATCTATTGCTAGCTTTATGGTGTGTCTGTCTTGGCATTAGGTGTCCAGTTCATCCATCAGCAGAATTCCAGACTATGCATTTAAGGCAAGTCTCCTCTTGATTTCTTCTTCACTGCCTCATCTCTTGCTCTGCTCTCCTACTTGAGCATCTTTAGGAATTCCAGTCTCAAAAAAAATCTCAAAGGATCTGGGGACCTCAATTTGGAAAAGCATTAGTAATTCGTAACATTTTGACATGTGTACATTTTGTACTCTTTTTCTATTGCACTCCCTTCCTCTCCATGCTTTCTGAAAAAATGTTGACTTGCACGCTCTGACCCTAAAGTACATAGACATTTACCATATGTGCAGGAGTTATTATGCACTTCTATGTCTCCTTTATCCATCTGAGACACAAGTTAAACAAATCTTCCATCACCAACAAACACAGCCTGTCCTGCCATCACATACTTGTTCCCCTGCTATCTCAGGCATACAACCTACATACATTTATACATATAGCAAATACAGGGACAAGTATTAACCATTCAACAGCAATGTGCAGGAAAAGTTTGCATCCCCTCAGAACACTAGAAATCCCCCATTTGCAATACAGCTACCAGATCCAGAATGGCATCTGCACACTTGTAAAAAGGTTATGAATGATAATACACAACCTCTTCCCTAAATGACTATCCTGGCAGAGGCTTTTGCTGCAGTGAACATCCATGTTGAGGAAGCAATCAGTCAAAAGTTCTCATAGTCAATGTTTCCGTTAAGCTGCATGGGTGTGTGGCTATGCAGCCACCTGGAAGGTAGTGTGCAGACCTTGTTCTATTTAAATGTTATATGATGCTGTATGTGCCTGCATGCCATTGTAATGTAAAGGTGCTCAGCAGAGCAAGGGTTAATGTGGGACTGGAGAATAGCACTGCCCATTGTATGATGTATAGAGTCACATGAGAACAATTTAGAGAAAACACTTTGGAAGCAGCCTATCTGCATGGATTGGCACCATGCATGACAGTAACCTGGGATCTGCATATAGCTAAAGATTAACAATAAATTGTTCATGTTTAAACATGCAAGTCTCAAGATCGTCTCATTGATATGTCACTGCGCACCATATTACAACATGGTGATCAGCTGTGATAATGCAACATTAAATACAGTGCCTGCAAGAAAATTTAAAGATACTACATATTAAAGAATCAGGCTAGACACAATGACAACATTTTACAGGGAACATTGCTCGTAACTACTAATATTTTTGCCAATTCACTTGATGCTAGCGGGTTAACACCAGCGCTGAAATTCTCATTTGGGACTGAAACTCAAATTTATGGAGAAGACTGGACCTAACTTTTCCTCTTTTTTGTAACATTCCTCAAATGTATGTCTTATAGTCATTTGCTCATGATTCCAAATAAAACAACTCTACAAAGTGGAATAACAAGCACCATGGATTTTATCAAAAGGATTACAAGAAGTTTGGCTACAATTATTTTCCAAGAAATTAACTGCTTGCAGTCCCAATTGTCTTGAAAACTCTTCATATTTCTTGAAAACAAAATTTAAATCTCTGCAATGTTAATGGTTTATTATATTGAACTTGTGGCAATGAGCTAAGGTCGACTTTGAAACGTGGCAAGCATTTAAACTCTGCAATGCCTAGGATTTCAATTTGAGTAAAGTACATGTTAAACCGTTAGGTAATAAAACCCTACTGCGTTACGACCGGGTTAAGAGAGGTGAACTGACTCCTCTCTTTGTCCCACTCCTGGTTTGGATTTAACAGAGTTTGAATTTAAAAATGTGGTGATATTGCCAATTCAACATATATAATATAAATATATACTTAACTGGGTGGAGCTTGGTGCAAGAATCCAGCCAGGTCCCTTAAGTTAACAAGTAAAGAGTCAGTTTTATTGCTAAAACTCACTTAGTCAAAGATGTAGAAATTATTAACAAAAGATTTAAAATGTACAAATATGTCCAACTGCCCACTAATTCAAAAACAACATACACACAACCACGCACTCCGCTCCCACAGCTCCGCGCCCTCGGCAGGCAAAAAAGAAATAAAACTCTGCAGGGTATTATATCTTAAAATTTGTAAAAAAAATTAAAATCAGAAAATTATTATTCATGGATTGTGTGGATGCTGGTGTACAGCTGAAGGGTCACTTTCCACAGTAGCTGCTGGTACTTTGGTTTCTCAGTGGAACAGAGAGCAGTAATGGCTTGTGGATTTTCTTTTCTCTTGGAGGCAGTGATATTTCAGAATCTTCCTTTAAGAGCTCTCGGTTTGCAGCAATGAGGCCTTCTGGTGGGTTTTCAAATCACAAACAGCTCAGCTTTGATGAGAAAGGATCCAGAGAAACCTTTACGCCTGTGGCAGTCTATATTTGAGTATTAGTTCAATTCCAGTATATTTTACACTCAAGAGCTGGGTCATGTGACACCTGTGATGTCAATCTGGAATTATTTTAGCCACTGTCGCCAAGAGCTCCGTAGACTCTGTGGGCAGAATCATCCCAGATTTGCACAAAGTGTACTAGTGGGTGGGAAAAAGGAAGTTTTATCCGCCAGCCACAATGATGGGTTTTCACGCCGTATGGTCCCATTCCAGGCGCATCCTGCCTCATTAATAATACATTCTCAGGAAACCTTGTTTTCTACACAAGATAAAGGCAAGTGTTGCAGTCCAGGGCCTTTTCCCTGTGCAGTGTGTAACCTTCAGACCAAAGTGATGGTCTGGCTTCACACTCACTGGACACAATAACAATGTCTGCACCTCGAGGGTACTTGCAATTGCTGCCGGAATGTTGTGGACAGGTGCCACAGAGTTCCATTATTTTCCCTGTGTGCTGTCAGTGCATTTGAGCTTGGGCTGGCCCCCAACTCTTCAGCATCCAGGACTGACGATTGTGTGCTGCTGAAGGGTACAGGTGCTGAAGGCTGACAAAGGATCAAGTACATTTAAGGTTTCACAGCTGCATTTCCATGATATGGCCCTGATCACAGAGGCAAGTGAGCTGCCCTCGGTCAGGCAGGAGTCAGACATTCACAGGATGTGGGCTTCGCTAGTTGGGCAAACATTTATTGCCCATCCCTAATTGCCTTTGAGGAGGTGGCGCTGAGCTGTCTTCTTGAACCAGTATACCCACCGTGCTGTTAGGAAGGGAGTTCAAGGATATTGACCCAGCAATAGTGAAGGATGGTGGTGGTAGTGGGTTGGGAAAGTGCTGTCTAAGGAGCCTTGGTGAATTCCTGCAGTGCATCTTGTAGATGGTACAAGCTGCTGCTACTGTGCATCAGTGGTGGAGGGAGTCAATGTTTGTGGATGTGGTGCCAATCAAGCGGGCAGCTTTGTCCTGGACAGTGTCAAACTTCTTGAGTGTTGTGGGAGCTGCACTCATCCAGGCAAGTGGAGAGCATTTCATCACACTCCTGACTTGTGCCTTGTAGATGGTGGACAGGCTTTGGAGAGTCAGGAGGTGAGTTACTCACCACAGGATTCCAAGCCTCTGACCTTCTCTTGCAGCCACAGTATTTATACAGCGAGTCCAGTTCAGTTTCTGGTCAATGTTGATAGTGGGGGATTCAGTGATGGTAATGCCATAAAACATCAAGGGTGATCATTGGATTCTCTCTTGTTGGAGGTGGTCATTGCCTGGCACTTGTGTGGTGTGAATGTTATTTGCCACTTGTCAGCCCAAGCCTGGATATTGTCCAGGTCTTGCTGCATTTGGGCATGGACTGCTTCAGTATCTGAGGAGTCGCGAATGGTGCGGAACATTGTGCAATCATCAGCGAACATCCCCACTTCTGGCCTTATCATGGAAGGAAGGTAGTTGGTGAAGAAGCTGAAGATGGTTGGGCTGAGGACACTACCCTGAGGAACTCCTGCAGTGATGCCCTGGAGCTGAGATGACTGACTTCCAACAACCACAACCATCTTCCTTCGTGCTAGGTATGACTCCAACCAGCGAAGAGTTTTCCTCCTGATTCCCATTGACTCCAGTTTTGGCAGGGCTCCTTGATGCCGCACTCGGTCAAATGCGGCCTTGATGTCAAGGGCACTGACCCTCACCTCACCTTGGGAGTTTAGCTCTTTTGTCCATGTTTGAACCAAGGCTGTAATGAGGTCAGGAGCTGAGTGGCCCTGGCAGAACCCAAACTGGGTGTCAGTGAGCAGGTTATTGCTAAGCAAGTGCCACTTGATAGCACTGTTGATGACCCCTTCCATTACTTTACTGATGATTGAGAGTAGACTAATGGGGTGGTAATTGGCCAGGTTGGATTTGTCCTGATTTTTGTGTACAGGACATACCTGGGCAATTTTCCACATAGCCGGGTAGATGCCAGTGTTATAGCTGTACTGGAACAGCTTGGCTAGGGGCGCAGCAAATTCTGGAGCATAAACCTTCATAAGTACTATTGCTAGAGTATTGTCAGGGCCCATAGCCTTTGCACTATCCGGTGCCTTCATCTGTTTCTTGATATCATGTGGAGTGAGTTGCATTGGCTGGAGACTGGATTCTGTGATGCTGGGGACCTCCAGAGGAGGCCAAGATGGATCATCCATTTGGAATTTCTGGATAAAAATTGTTGCAAATGTTTCAGCCTTACCTTTTGTAGTGATGTGCTGGGTTCCCCCATCATTGAGGATGGAGATATTTGTGAAGCTTCCTCCTCCAGTGAGTTGTTTAATTGTCCACCACCGTTTACAACTGGATGTGGTAGGACTGCAGAAATTAGATCTGATCCGTTGGTTCTGGGATCGCTTAGCTCTGTCTGTTGCTTGCTGCTTATGCTGCTTGCCATGCAAGTAGTCCAGTGTTATAGCTTCACCAGGTTGACACCTCATTTTTATGTATGCCTGGTGCTGCTCCTGGATTGCCCTCCTGCATTCTGCAATGTAACAGGGTTGATCCCTTGGCTTGATGGTAATGGTAGAGTGGGGGTATACTGGGCCATGAGGTTACAGATTGTATCCGAGTACAATTCTGCTGCTGCTGATGGCCCACAGCACCTCATGGATGCCCAGTCTTGAGTTGCTAGATCTGTTTGAAATCTATCCCATTTAGCATGGTGGTAGTGCCACACAACACAAAGATCTATGCATGTCTTGAAAATTGCCGCTGCATCTCCATGTCATGAGCCTGAGCACTGAAGGTACATGCACTGCCATCAGAAACACAGGAGTCAAACGTTCGCAGATGCAAGGTGAGGATGTCAAGACTGTCTTCACTGCATCTCGTCATCATCCAGTCTAGCAGCTATGAGGACCTCTCGAGTGTGCCTGCTCGTCTAGCCAGTGCGATGGCCTCATCGCCAGCATCCTCGCCATGGAGGACCTCATTACTGTCATCTCCTTAGATGTCCTCCTTATCGGAGATGTTCAGTTCCCCCATCTACTCCTCAGCCAGGTCCTCAGCCCGTTGCAGCTCCAGGCTGTGGAGCGCGCAGCAAGTGACGATGATGCGCAACACCCTCGGTGGACAGTATTGCAATGCTCCACTGCATTGTCGAGGCACCGGAACCTTGTTTTCAAAATGTCTGTCATTTGCTCCACTAAAACCTGGGTCATGGTATGAGCCTCCTTATACCACGTCTCTGTTGCATTCTGGGCCGCTGCATGGGCATCATCAGCCACGTCCTCTGTGGGTAGCCTTGTCTCCAAGTCCTGCAGCCTCTCTGGATCCTGGGAGATATCTGGGATCTGAGACCTGCTAAGGATATAGGAGGCTTGGTCACTCCCTGGGAATCATGCACAGGCCTTTAGGATGCATTTGTGGTGGTCGCAGACCAGCTGAACATTCGGTGAGTGGAAGCCCTTGCGGTTGATGTAGTTGGCTGCTTGTTGCCATTGAGATCTGAGAGCCATGTAAGTGCAGTCGTGGCACCCTGCACCTGTGGGAAACCTGAAATCCACACAAATCCCAGTGGTCTTGCTTCCTGGCTTTACTGATCCCAGGTGAAATGTACAAAGATGTGTGCCATCACAAGGATGGTGTCATGACCTCTTGGATACAGTTGTGGGTGGAGGCTTGTGAGATCCCGCAAGGATCACCTGTGG
This sequence comes from Cetorhinus maximus, assembly GCF_964194155.1. Lineage (NCBI taxonomy): Eukaryota > Metazoa > Chordata > Chondrichthyes > Lamniformes > Cetorhinidae > Cetorhinus > Cetorhinus maximus. The sequence goes on along the minus strand of NC_135883.1, from coordinate 126,112,550 downwards.
AGTCCTGAAAGGAGCCACTGGCATAAAACTTGAATGCCATAGTCACTTTCACAGCCACTGGCAATGGATGCCCTCCATGTCCCCATGGTGCCAAATTATGCAGCAGGCGGCATATGTGATCGACCAGGTCCCTAGACATGTGCGGTCTTGGTGACAGTGGTTCTCAGTCATCTGCAGGAATGACAGGCACCTTCTATAGACCCTGGGTCTAGCGAGGTGCCTACGAGCGACGGCTCACTGTGGATCTTCAGCTGCGTACACAGCAGCCCCTGCCGCACCTTCATCTCGAGGGAGGTGCTCCTCCCTTTGCCAAGCCAGGTGGCTCTGCCACACTCTTCTTCTTCTTCTTCTTCTCTGGTCTCTGTAAGCCATGGGGCATACCGCTAAATCACCAGGCTCCGTGATCCTTATGTTCTCCTCCTGCAGGATCAAAGAGAGAGATGCATGGGTTAGCATAGGTGTACTAAGAACCTCTCTTGGTTAAGCCTGAGGACCCCTTCACACATGCAAGAGTGTGCTGGCCACCACTTGGATGGCCAGTGCGTAGTGTGCTCATTGGCTATCCGAGACCCCACCCACCTCCGCTCCACTCCACTTGAACAATTGGCGGCAGCTTCGGCCATTGGACTGCATGCTGTGCTCTCAGCTCAGGCACAGGCATTCTCCTAATACACACTGCAGGGCTGCACTGTTAGCTTGAACCATAATGGTACTGGTCCAAACCTTAATAAAGACATTGCAAGGGGCTGTGAGCGCCTGTACCAGTGACTGCACCATGGCCAGCTTTAGCAAGGGGATTCTATAACTTGCCCAGTCGGTTAATTGTTTTGCTGCCCCCTAAAACGCACATTAATTTGTCATCTGCACCCGAGGAGTGAAAAGTACTGGAGCATTTGGTAGCAATTTCATGCTTTTGTGTTGCTTGAGTGGGTGGAAAAGGTTCAGAGGCCTGACTCCAAGTATATCAATGGAGCTGCAGTTGAATGGTCTCAACTGCAGATGAATGCTCACTTTTGCCAAGCTTTCCCAAGTGCTTGGCTGCTTCCCACACGCCTGCCTCCCAGCAACCCCCGGCATGTGCTTGTGTACTTCCTTCAGTCTGTGCTGTCTTGCCCCCTCACCCCCTCCCAGCCTGACCCACACTGGAGCCCTTGCCCTGGCACTGCACTGAAAGCCAGCCGGGAAAAAGTGACTTGCCTGTGCCCCCAGCGAAAGCGCAGCGCCTCTTCCTTGATGTCCTACGGGTGATGCTGCACAAAGTTGTGTGCACTCACCTCCAAGTTCCACTCGAAGTTCAAGTCGCCAGGTGCCTTTTAAAGGCAGTCGTGAAACCCGCCGTTCTGAAGTCACGTGGATGTGGGCGGTAAATTTGATGTCGGGGGATGATTCCGGTGAGCAGGGCTTATAATTAGATGCAAATATATCAAAATGGCGTCCCTGACGTGCCGTGGCGGGAAACCTGGCCCGCCATTGATGGGTGGAGCAGACTCACAAACTGGCCTCACGATGGCGTAAACCGATTTTTGCCCTTCTCGCTATATTTCCCCCCCCTCCTACGCCCGTCCGCCATAATGCCCGATGCCAACAGGACTGGAAAATTCCGGCCAGTGTCTCCATTAGGCAGCTTGTGTACTTAGCAAATGCAACATGGTAACTGCTGTAGATCAGTGTACCTTGCTCAGCAAAAGTGTTATTTTCAAAAAGTTCAGTATACGCATGTATCCAACCGATGATATTATAAATTAATATTCTATATAACACATCGTCATAATAATTCAGCATGATTCTCACTTCAATTATACCAGTCACTTTAGGGGAGAGGATACACCTGTCAGTTGCTACCTCGGCTGATAATGTAACATGCTGTGAAGTGAGAGTCAGCCACGCACATTCACTGAAGCAGTCAGGATCTATTTACGCTAAGACATGTGAGCCAGGCTGCTCCAGCAAAGATTTATTGGCTTTGGTGCTTAGTGATGCACTGCAGCTAGTTAGTAGTGCTCCACTGGTGGTTATTACTGTATTGTTATATTTGATACTGTGGCCAAAGCTAAGGCCAAAAGAAACACAGGAAAATACTTTGGAAAAGCATATTTTGGAACCATGAAGTTTTAAGGATAATTAATTTTTAACTATAGTTATGCAGCTTTGTTTGCGAAGTGGAATACACCTCACAAGGACACTAGTGCCCTCTCATTGTTAAGCTTGCCGCAGTTACAAGCATTCAGCTCTTTGATTTGTCTTAATCACCTTTGGGCATATAACAACATTGGCTTGAAATGAAAACAGAAAGTGCTGGAAAAACTCAGCAGGTCTGGCAGCATCTATGGAGAGAGAAACAGATTTAGCGTTTCAAGTCCAATATGACTCTTCTTCGGAACTGTTCATTTTGATGATGGCGGAATGTGATATAATTACAAGTCGTTGTTACTTGGCACATAACGTGGAGGTGGTGGTATTCCCATGCACGCTTTTTGGAGGTGCCCTTGAAGGTACCTTGGCAAGTTAAAGTGGTGCATCTTGTAGCTGGGAAACACTGCAGACATGATGGAGAGAGTGAAAGTTTAAAATGGTGAACAGGGTGTCAATAAAACAGGCTGCTTTGTCCTAGATGGTGTCGAGATACCTGAGCACTGTCGGAGCTGTGCTCATCCAGGCAAGTCGAGATTATTTTATCACACTCCTGACTTATGCCTTGTAGATGGTGGACAGGCTTTGGGGAGACAGGAGGTGAGTTACTCACCACAGGATTTCTAGCCTCTGACCTGCGCTTGTAGCCACAGTATTTATATGGTTGGTCCAGTTCAGTTTCTGGGCAATGGTAACCCCAGGATGTTGATAGTTGGGGATTCAGCGATGGTAATGCCAAGAGGAGAATGTCAAGAGGAGATGGTTAGATTCTCTCATGTTGGAGATGGTCATTGCCTGGCATTTGTGTGGCGTGAATGTTACTTACCACTTAGCAACCTGTAGTAATTATGGTTTTATTTAATGTGTAATGTACCTTTAAGAATAACACTTGTTAAGGAAGATCATATGATCTGTAGTAACCATTGGGAGAATAGCATGACTACCTCAGTAGTCAGTGTAGAGTTAGGGTTGGAGCTGAAAGTAGACGTGTAGTTGTTGCTGAGTATGTTGTAAATTAACTTAATGTTTCCACCCAAGAAGTGTCTGCAGATCAACTCTGTCACTAATAGTGCAACTTGACCACCCTACAACAAACTGGCGATGAAGATAAAACAGGATTAAACAGAAGAAATCAAGTTAAAAAGAAATCGGCGCTGTACCTCGCCCAGTGATTGTGAGTAGCAAGCTCCGTTAGAATTGAAGAAGTTATTTCCTCTCAAATTGTCACAATTTGGGAGAATTAATCCTTTTGGACCAGCCACAGATGATTGGTCTCAATACATTGACCGGTTCATGGGAAACATCCCCCACTAGCCGAAGAATAATGAAAAATAACTTAGCAGTGAAATCAAAGAATAATTTTAATAGAGGTGGAAACAATCAGTCTTTTAGCGATTGGCAGTTTAAAAAAAAACAAAAGATACTATTGTCGCAGAAACGGACACATGATGAGGCAATGCAAGGAAAGATTGAAGCAGGCTTGTAAACAAAATAAGAAGCCCAATGAAATCTACAATGTAGAAGAGCCTGAAACAACAAATTCAGACATTGACTCATTATTTTATATTAAAGTTGGAAAGACAGAACCAATGTTTGTCACAATGAAAGTAAATGGCAAACCTGTTAGAATGGAAATGGATATGGGAGTTTCCACTACAGCAATTGGGGAACATAGCTTCAGATGTTTGAATAATGGTGGAACATCAATTACGTTTAGAACAAACAGCCGCCAAGCTGAAAATATAAACAGGTGGAGACATTCAAGTAAAAGAAGCCAATCGACTAAGCTACCAGTGTTAGTATTGAGAGGCAGAAGACCTAGGGCGAAATTGGCTCAGGGAAATCAACCTTGATTAGCTACTGAGATTCCAAAAGGAAGCTGGAAGAGTTCATGTTTAAAAAAGCAGTGTGCAAGGACTCAACAACCTGAAGAAATGCAGGCTGTCTTAAGCCAAACCCTGGAAGAACAGCAGAAGGAACTCGAAGAGACCCTGCTTGATGACAGAGTTTGAGACGAGGTGAGCAACCTTTGAGGGGAAAAAAGAAAACCTGTTGAAAGACCTTCACACACTATAGGATTCCCTCGGGTCAAAGTTTGAACCTCTTGAAAAGTATGAAGATAAACAGAAAGAATTCAACACCTCTCTGAACAAACTGAAGGATCAGTTGGCAGAGAAGACACAACAATGTTCAATTTTCCAGGAGGTAGCAAACAAATACAAAAAAGAAACGGAAGAGCTGAAGAATCAGCTAAATGAAGCCAAAGGGCTTTGGAAGCAAAAATCACCGAATTTTCCAAGAAGCAGACAAATAATGAATTTTGGGAAACTCAGCCACTGAGTTCAGACAAGTTGAGCTTGCTTCTGAGAGAAGTCTGGCCAATAGTGAAGTCAAAAAGAAGGCTGAGATTAAAGTCTGCACAAGAAAGAAAGTGCACGTTCCAAGCGAGGGAGGTAATCTATTTGGGTCACCGGGTAGATTCACAGGGCCTCCACCCAGTTGAGGAGAAAGTGAGAGCCATAAGAGAGGCACCTGCACCAAGGAATGCCTCAGAGCTCAAATCATTCCAAGGAATGATCAACTGTTATGGGCAGTTCTTACCCAATTTATCTACAGTGCTGGCCCCCCTGCATTCTCTACTCAAAAAGAACCAACGTTGGTCTTGGGAGGCGCTTCAGAAAGAAGCTTTCATAAAGGTGAAACAATTCTTGCACTCGTCTCATCTATTAGTGCATTATGACCAGACATAAAAATTGGTGCTGACAGTGGCTCATCTCCCTACGGAGTGGGAGCAGTGCTCTGTCACAGGATGGATGATGACATAGTACGGCCAATAGTTTATGTATCAAGAACGCTCACCACGGCGGAAAAGGGATACTCGCAGATAGAAAAAGACATCGTTGGTGTCAAGAAATTTTACCAGTACGTACACGGCCACCATTTTACAACCGTTTCAGACCACAAACCATTGCTAGGTTTGTTAAGAGAGGGCAAGGCTATACCACCCATTGCTTCAGCAAGAATACAATAATGGTCTTTAATTCTGGCAACATACGAATACACTTTCGTAAATAGGCCTGGCAATCAAATCACAAATGCCGATTCCCTTAGTTATTTGCCTTTACAAGAAAATGATGAGTACGTCCCAGTTACACAGGAACTTGTTTTACTGTTAAATTCCTTAGATTCCTCACCGGTTTTTGCTCGACAGATCAGAGACTGGACAAGTCGGGACCCAGTCCTATCGCAGGTATGAGAACAAGTGCTACATGGTTGGTCACAAAGGTCTGTATCTATCAAAATGAAACCGTACTTCAACAGAAGACATGAAATAACCAGCCAGGATGGCATCTTATTGTAGGGAGCACGAGTAATAGTTCCTCCAAAGGGAAGGGAACCACTTTTAATCAAACTACATAGTGCCCATCCAGGAATTTCTGAATGAAGACCATAGCACGCAGCTATCTATGTGGCCTGGGATGGCTGGCGAAATAGATAGTTTAGTAAAGCACTGTGTGCAATGTCAGCAACTGCAAAAGTTGCCAGTGACAGCTCCATTACACCCATGGGAGTGGCCAGGTAGACCCTGGGTGTGGTTACACATTGTCTACTTTGGACCTTTCCTGGGAATAATGTTTCTGCTCATTGTCGATGCCCATTCAAAATGGTTGGACGTATATGATGTGAAGTCACCAACATCAGCTGCTACAATTGAGAAACTACGTCAGAGTTTTGCCATTCACGGACTACCAGAAGTAGTCATTTCTGATAACGGCATGGCATTTACGAGTGCTGAGTTTCAATGTTTTATTAACCTCAACGGTATCACTCATGTGAAAACTGCACCATACCATGCTTCCTCAAACAGACTGGCCGAAAGGGTGGTTCAAACATTCAAGACAGACATGAAGAAGCTAACTGGTGATTCCTTGGCAACCAAGCTAACATGCCTTCATTTTCATTACAGGACTACCCCTCACACAACAACAGGTGTCACACCTGCGGAGTTATTGTTGAAATGCCATCTCAAGATGAGATTGAGCTTAATAATGCCAAATTTAGAGGGGAAGGTGGAAAGGAGTCAAGGAATCCAGAAAACTAGATATGATTGGCATAGTCGCGGGAGGAAATTTATCATGGGAGAACAGGTATACGTGAAAAACTTCGGGGAAGGATCAAAGTGGTTCCCGGGTGAAATAAGTGTGGTGATTGGACCTCTATCTCACCATGTGGAGGTGGAAGGCCGGACTGTAAACAATGTGGACCATTTAAGGAAGAGAGAGACAAATCATCAAGAATTGGTTCCATCAGTGATCATGACCGGGCCTGTGTTTCCTGTTGAGGATACTCAACCCAGGACTGACCTGTCTGATGTTCCTGGAAGAGTTGAGGATTCAGAACTGCAAATACCCACCAAAGCGCCTGATGTTCAGGCAATGCCGGAAAAGGAGGTTCCTGACAAAGAATCTGAAGTTGTGGAGCTGCGACGTTCCACACGTACCAGAAAACAACCTGAAAGACTGAACTTGTAAATTCCTTACCCAGTGTAAATACTATGTTGTCTTGAAAAATATGTACTTGTAAATATAATATGCATAGCCAAGTTAAAGGGGGAGGAGTGTAGTAATTATGGTTTTATTTGGTGTGTAATGTACCTTTAAAAAATTCACTTGTTAAGGAAGATCACATGATCTATAGTAACCAATAAGAGAGTAGCGTGGGCTACCTCAGCAGTCAGTGTAGAGTTAGAGTTGGAGTTGAAAGCACATGTGTAGTTGCTGCTGAGCATATTGTAAATAAACTTAACGTTTCCACCCAAGAGTGTCTGCAGATCAACTCTATCATTAATAACACAACTCGGTCACCCTACAACACAACTCAAGCCTGGATATTGTCCAGTCCTTTGCTGCATGTGGACACAGGCTGTTGAGGAGTCGCGAATGGCACTGAAAACTGTGCAATCATCAGCAAACATCCCCACTTCTGACATTATGATGGAGGGAATGTCATTAATGAAGCAGCTGAAGATGGTTGGGCCTAGGACACTACCCAGAGGAATTCCTGCAATGATGTCCTGGAACTGAGATGATTGGCCTCCAACAACCAGAACTCTTCCTTTGTGCTAGGTATGACTCCAAGCAGTGGAGAGTTTCCCCCCCGATTCCCATTGGCTTCAGTTTTACTAGAAATAAAGGCTTGCATTTATATAGCCTCTTTCATGACCACAGTATGTCCCAAAGCACTTTATAACCAATGGACTACTTTTGGAGAATGTTCACTGTTTTCTTTGTTACTCCACTCACACTTGCTGCTTGATGTCAAGAGCAGTCATTGATTGCCTTGAAGAGGATTAAAGGGGAGCACAGGCCAATGCTGGCTTGTGACAGAAGAGTGGAAGCTACTTGTACTGTTGGCTTCTTGGTAACAGCGGTAACTTCTTGTGGTAGTGGGCTCTCAGTAACAGTGGGAGTTGATTGTGGTCGTAGCCTCTCAGCCAGGGACTCAGAGAAGCATAAGAGCTGGTGCAAAGGGCAGGGTTGCAGGACACCAAGGGCAGTGCATGATAGCGGGAAGGAGTGAGGGCCACCTAATTTGTATCTCATAATCACCAGTGTTGTGGAGAAGCAACTCTGGTAAGCCATCCTCATCCTATATAACAACAGTTCTCAGCCAATTCGATTCACTTCACCTGATATCAATAAATGGCTGAGCACACTAGATAGAGTAAAGACACTGGCCCTGATAATACCCTGGCTGTGGCACTGAAGACTTGTGCTCCAGAATTAGCCATGCCCCTAGCCAAGCTGTTCCAGTACAACTACAATGCTGGCATCTACCTGATAAAGTGGAAAATTTTCCAGTTACATTCTGCAGGAAAGCAGGAAAAATCCAATCTGTCCAATTACAGAACCATTAATCTACTCTCAATCATCAGCAAAGTGATAGAAAGTGTCATTGATAATGCTACCAAGCAGCACTTACTCACCAATAACCTGCTCACCAATGCTCAGACTAGGTTCCACCAGTGCCACTCCACGCCAGACTTCATTACAGTCTTGGTCCAAACACGGACAAAAGAGCTGAATTAAAAAGGTGAGTTGAGAATGAACCAACAAACATAAGATGACTGACTTCCAGAAGTGACACTGAGCCTCAGTGCAGTCAGCTTTAACTAGTCAGAGATCTGAAGGCCTGTTCTCCCTGTGTACCGATCATGAAATGCCAAACTCTGTGCAAAATTCCAGTCAAGCATGTGCAAATTAATCTTAAAGACCTTGGCACCGAGCTTAATTGCAGTCCTGCCACAACTTAGTGGCAATGCTGCCTTGGATCTTTGAGCTGCTGGTAAATTGCAGAACCGACATCACTACATCAGGGTTCTGGATGAGGACATCCCTTCCTGATTTTTCACCCCTTCCCTCCAGCCTCCTATCCCGCTCCTGAATGTCCCATGAAATTTACCCCAGTGTGTGCCTAACAAGGTGAGTTTTACACAATTTGGAACATCAGGCAGCCTCACCGTCTTATATCGTCTGTCTTATATGCTCTCTGCCTTATATTTTCAGAACAACAACTTTTATTTATCCAGTAGCTTTAAAATTGTAAATCATGCTAAGGTGTTTCCGGGAGAATAGTTAGGCAGAAATGGGAGCTAATTGAAGAATGAGATATTAGGACCAAAGCTTGGTCAAAGAGGTTTTAAGGAATGCTCAAAAGGAGGCTACCTTGGCAAGGCAAGGAGATTTAGATAGGAAATTCCAGAGCTTAGGCCCAATGTGGCTGAAGGCACAGCCGCCAATGATGGGGTGAAGGAAATAGGGGAGGCACAATAGGTTAGAGATGGAGGAGTTCAGAGTTCTCAGAGGGCTGTATGGCTGAAGGAGGTTATAGTCACCATTATTTTTCTGTGTGTATATTGTTTTTGGGTTGCTTTTTCTGTACAATACAGGAAATCCCACAGATGTTCACACATCTCACAATATATTAGGTCAAAACTTCCAAGTTTTGAAGTTCAGATTGGAACACTTAATACATAATGCATTCCTGTGTGAGTTATTTTTCCCTGGGTATTAAGGTGCTCATTGCAATAAAGATAGTAGAGAGAGGAATGAAAGAAGAGTGCATTATACATTCACGCTTGAACTATGCCAATCCAAAGTTCTACTCTGTGCGTCTATCTGAATAATTACAGTGTAGAGATTTCACCCTTAGCAAGATCTCATTTCCCAGATCTTCACATTATAGACTAATGTGGGATGTAAAGCATGGCCAACTCATTTCTATCACACAGGGTTGATTTGTCACATTTTAGGACAAAAGGTCACCATTCAGTATGGATTATGCACCGCTGTGTGACATCATCCTGTCTAAGTGCTGGATATTTTAATTTAACTGCCTTGTTCAGCTATCCCTTGTAAAAAAGTCCATCAAATATTTGAGATTTTACTATTTGCACCTTTAAGAAGCCAAGTAAACAGCTTGACTAAATATAGGATATTGCCTTGAGAATCATAGAATGCTATTTTTATTATATGAATCAGGATGACCTAATAACTTGCCAATTTAAAAAAAAGGACTGAGATGCAAAGTCTATTATCAGAAGTGTAATAAAAATTCTGTCTAGAAGGTTGCTTCCTGAAAGCACAAGCAATCTCCCACACCACTGCACATGGGGAATCAAGGACAGGAGGCTAATTTTTCCCTCTGTTTTTGGTCAGAGCAGGGCAGGGAAAATGGCAGCGCTCTACTTTACCATCCTCTTCCCACTGCTGATCCTCTTGTCACCATTGCCATCTGGTCCTGTTTCAGGGACATACCACATTAATAGAAACATAGGGTGGTATTTTTCGGATGGTGGGGTTCCCTGCCTCGCCACCCGAAGAGCCAGCAGGGAATGCATCCCCGCCGACACTCTAATTTGATTGGCTGGCAGCTCTGTAGTCGCAACAGCGCCAATAACAGCAGTGGCCAGGACTGGGACTACAATCAGTCCCCAGGTTCAAAGTCCCAGAGTCCAAGGCAAGACTAGGTAAGTGTGGGTGGTGTTACGGTGGAGTAGATGGGGGGGGGGGGGGGGGGGGGGGTCATGATGAAGTGGCCAGGGTAGAGGGGGGGAGGGAGAACCCGAGGGTTGTGGGAGGGCTAACCGCGGGAGCGGGGCCGGGGGTGGGTGCAGATCTTTGGGGGATCGGGGGGATCCGATGTGGAAAAGGGGCTATTGAGGGAAATGCCTCCCCCCCCCCCCCCCCACCCGACCCCGAGTCTCATCTGAATCTCAAAGTGACTTTCCGGGTTTCCCTCTGCCCCTGAATTTCTCCTAACCTCAAAGTTGAGGCCTGGTGGGAAACAGAGCTTTAAATGCTCATTAATTGCCACTTAAGGGTCTCCATTGGGGCAAAGGTGAATGGGCCAGCCTAAGCCTCACCTGTTCCCTATAAAATTGTGAATAGGGTCGGGGGGGAGGGTGAATGGTGGGGGGTGGGCTGCACAGAAGGGCAGTGGGAGAGCCATCTGAGGAATTTTACTGGCCCACCCTGCCTGCAAACCTGCTTTTGGGGGACCATAAAATACTGTAAATATGGACAGGAGTAGGCCATTCAACCCTTTGACCTTATTTCACCATTTAATTACATCATGGCTAATCTGTTTATTTACTCCATCTACCTGACTTGCTTCCTTAACCCTTACTAGCCTTGTCTAACAAAAATATATGAATCCCAGTTTTGAAGTTTTCAATTATTGAAATAAGGCCTGACATTGAAAATGGCTCAAGTTTCATACCGATGCCATGGGATAGGTGACAGGCTAGCCATGACCCTCTACCTCCCTGGTGAGAAAGGACACATGAACATTCACACAAAGATCATTCTTCACAGGAAGTCAAGTTAGAGGGAGGTGAAAGTTGGAAATGTAATTCGGTCTCCATTTTAAAGACATGCGTTCTGTCATAAAGACAGAAAATGCTGAAAAATACTCAGCAGATTAGACAGCATCTGTGGACAGAGGAACAGAGGCCCAGGTTTTGCAGCAACAATGATGACAAAATTGTCAACCCTCACCATCATTACTCCACTGGGACTGACAGCAACGCCTGGAGTCTGCACATACGCAGGATACTGCAAAAATCTTTATTTTAGCTTCTATCTTAATCTAATCATAATTGTTCATTTTTTCACCTGAAAATTTAAATTAAAAGTAAAAGATATTAAGTGCTTTTCACTTCCTGGTTCACTGAGTGTGAATACTTCAATGTGAAGAAAGAACAAAGAAAAGTACAGCACAGGAACAGGCCCTTCGGCCCTCCAAGCCTGCGCCGATCATATTGCCTGTCAAACTAAAACATTTTTGCACATCCTGGGTCTGTATCCCTCTATTCCCATCCTATTCATGTATTTGTCAAACTGCCTCTTAAACACCACTATCATACCTGCTTCCACCACCTCCTCTAGCAGCAAATTCCAGACACTCACTACCCTCTGCGTAAAAAAACTTGCCCTGCACATCTCCTCTATAGTTTTCTCCTCTCACCTTAAATCTATGTCCCCTAGTAATGGACTCTTGCACCCTGGGAAAAAGCTTCTGACTATCTGCTCTGTCCATGCCAATCATGAGTGGCTGTTTATCTGCTTTCTGGCATCACTTCCGTTGCATGCCAAGACGCCCCCTTGACTTGGCACTAGATTTAAACTGCCATCGGGAAAGGGGGAAACCTTGCTGGATTCTTGTGAACAGCTTTCTACGAGATCAGCAATAACCTCCAAAAACTGAGAGCAACTTCAGGAGTCTGCCCATGCGCAGTTAAATGCAGAAAGCCAGGAGTTGCTGTCAGTGATTCCATGCTTCTCCAGAGGGTGCGTTGTTGAAGTCCTTGTAGAATGCAATCAATCAGAAATCATTGAGCTGATGAGAACTTGCCCTTCCTTTTATATTATTAGCCTCTCTTTAAAAACCCTTGGAAAAGTGACATCTTGTTGAATGAGGTGTACTGGTGTTTTAACAACATAGCAAGTTCTTGAATACTGGCCCTGAGAAACTAATTTTAAGTTTATGTAATATCAAGTTTCTCCAAAACGATAAAAGAAATTCACATCTTTAAAATAATAACATTTTTAAGTTTGTTTATGAGATTTCAGTTTCTACTTTAACCTCATGTCTATCACCCAATCATTTATTTTGCTTTCTGGAAAATTTAATTAAAAGTGAAGGAAGATCAGTGCATTTTACTTCCTGGTGTTAGGCTTGGTGCCAGGTTCAAACTGACACTGGGGTAGGGGGAATCTGCACCACAAAGCCAGCGACGAGCACTGCCACATGCTGCTGCTAACTGCAAAATCCCAGCCAATGCCTGTAACTTGTTTAAAAGTTACATTTATTTGCACTCCCTGCCAAATTTTGCACTATAAATCTCTATGTCTGCAGTTATAATGGACGCTGACTATGTAAATTTGATTCACCCTCCTGCCAGTTTCAAGTTGTTCCTCAAAAACAGTTGGGGTTACCTTGCAGCTTGTTAAAGAAATGTAGTTCCACAGAGGGACAGTCTGACATCTGGTGACCTCCACGGGCGGACGTGAAAAAAGATGTTTTACCCGCTGGCCGCAATGGCGGGTTTCCGTCCCCTTCCCGCCTCATTAATTACGCTGCCACAGGAAATACACCGTAAGGCTGGCGGGCGGCATCTGATTTGCTTGCCGAGCTTCACCTTGCTGCTTCATCTCGCCGAGCGCTGTATTTAAACTGTAGCCGTGCACACACTTCCCACTGCTTGTAGTCCAGGACTGCTTCCGTGAAGATATGGCCCCAAAAGCCAAGTAGAGTACAGCCGCCCCAATTCAGTAATGCATCCCTGGGATGCTTTCTGGATGCTGTGGAGGCCTGCCATGATGTCCTCTACCCCCTACTCTGGCTGCAGGAGGCCCATCAGTCTCGCCACTCTGGCTTGGAAGGCGGTGGCAGTGGTGATCAGTGCCAAAGCTGTACACAAGAGGTTGGCCCTCCAGTGCAGAAAGAGGATGGATGATCAAATCCATGCCACCAGCGTAAGACAACCATCTCAGCACTCTAAATTCACACACTCACAAGGCAATCACATATTCACTGGCATCTCACTCACTGCCAGCTCAAGGGACATCACCACTCACTCTCTCACACACACCCCCACATTTCCATCTGGCCTCATCTCCTCTGGAGACTGCATCCTCAGCCCTCACCATCTTGAGGCTACTTGCACAGATCAACATGTGCCCCCCAAACACCTCTTCTCCAGTACAGCCCTCACCCTCCCTTGCCCGAGTCCACTTCTCCCCCATCTCCAAGCAAGCCCTAGACCTGCAGCCATTGAAAAACCACCTCCACCTTACAGCTGATGTGGTGGGTAGAGACCTACCCGTGAGCCCCCCTACAAGTGCTGTGGTGCTGTCTGTGAAGCCTGGCGCTAATGACTGCGAGTGCTGGCTGAAGCAGGCTTGGCAAATAAACCTCGAAGTCCCATGCAAAGTGCAGCTCACCAGGTGCACGTCGCTTATGTACAGTTATTTAACCACGTCGGCATGCAATCATGCCAATGTGCCCGAATGATCCAGCGTGGGGCCATGATTCCGGTGAGCAGGGTTTATAATGAGATGTTATGGTATTAAACTTAGGTTCCCAACATGCAGCGGTAGGAAACGCGGCCCGCCATTGATGGGTGAAGCGGGTGATCGCAAACTGGTTTCACAATGGCGTAAAACCGATTTTTGGCCTTCTCCCCATATTATCTGCTCACGCCCACCATGACTCCCGGATGATTCCACCCCATGATGTGACCTGAGGTGGACCACAGTCATATTGGCCCTGATATTTTGGGGGAGGCATGGGAGCAACAGATGGGGGCCAACAATGGTCTAACAATCTGGCGACATTGAGCTGCAGCGGTCCAGCCAATCTTAACAGCAGGGTCTCCTTAACGTATTGTAACTACTAAATTTAAGCTGCAACACTAATTATGTCATTAGGTTGCAACTTTGGTTTTGCTGATAAGGCCCAATCTGCCTTTTGCAGGAGCCTGGTCCATGGCCTGATTGGGGCCAAGTTGCCTGATCCTGATATTTTAACCTCCGCCTCTGACCGTCTCTTACTCAGGGTTAAAATGGAGGTAATTGTTATCAGTGGATGGTGTTTTGAGATTGAGAAGATACAACTGACCACTGCATAGGGATGAGGTCTAAACTGACTTGGAAGGAATTTTCGTGAATTGCCAGCCTTGAAGAACCTGGAGAGAAACTGCACTCAAGATAAAACCACAAATGCTGGAACCTACCTTTCTCTTTGAGCTAATGATCAATTTGCTGTGTATTTCCTGTATTTACTTCTGCAGTTGAGCCTGAACAAACAACTGCGGGAGCATTCCTTGCATATATTGTCCTGTATCTGGGATCAGTCTGGATTTGTTCTGAGTACACTTAGATTTTTGAAAATCAGGTTTTCAGCATTCCTTCTTCTTGTCATATTCCAAGTGGTCTGGAAGGTAATCTGATTTATTGAGGCCATGTATCACAACTATGGCTTTACTGACGTTCAAAATGCAAAAAATAAGGAACTACTGACCTCCCATCTCTTTTTATTTTAAGGAGTCTGCGGAGCTAACGTAGTCACCTCAAATGCTGGGGAAGCTGCCTTGCTGTGAGTAACCAGACATAGCACAGGTTAAGGGTACTTGAGGTGAAATTGATCATCATCAGTAATGCAAAACAGGAGAGAGTAAACAGGCAGCCTGTTTTACCAAATCATGTGGGTAAAACTGGCTACCAATTGGCTATTTCAACCAGTTTGTCTTTAAAAAAAATGCTTTTTACCAAAAAAAAAGTTGTTTTAGCAAGTGTTATGGATACAGCAGGGTATTTTTGTAATTGCTGTGAGATGTCTGTAACGGGTGTTTACTGGATTGTGTTTGCATAAAACCTTAGACAAATTTTCTCCGTGGCATTGGAGTCTCCAAGTCTCACATGTCTGGCATGAAACCCAAGATTTTCTGCACGATCTACTCCATTCACACAGATGGGAAAAATTAAGGTCTCACGCCTATCAGTGGTCAGAACTTCAATGCTCGGTGACAGTTAAAAATAAAATGTCTAACTTTACTCTCAGTGCATTGAACACAGAAATGTAGGGAAATAACTGTTACACAGCCATATCTTAGACACATACTAGTTCTTTTAATGATTGAAAATTCTTATATTTAACTCAGAAGTAATGATATAGTTTAACATGAAACTACTGAACAGCCTTCAGTGTTGCCACTGAAGGCAAGTTATAGACATCTCAATGGATTGGACTAAATTAAGCCTGTGAAATTAAAGATTTTTATTTTGGGTTTGATCAACTAAGTCTGAAGTTACAATATTGTTTGCTTCATTTCCCACCACAAAATCCATTCCCTAGCTACCAATTCCATTCCTCTTCCCTGACAACTTACTGAGGCTGAACCAGATTGTTCACAACTTTAGTTTCAGATTTGACATTGAGTTAATCTACCGACCACATTATTGTTTCATCACTAGGACTGTCTACCTTCACCTCCATAACCATAACACCACCTGAATCTGCCCCTGCCTCAGCTCATCTGCTGCTGAAACCCTCACCCTGAAGAAACTTGCACTCATTTAAAACTCTGCCGCCTATATTTTAACTCTTAGCAAGACCTGCTTCCCTATCACCCCTATGCTTTCACTGAGTTATGTTGGCTTCCAGTCCAGCTTGTTTGGATTGAAAATTCTCATCCTTGTTTTCAAATCCCCCCCATGGTCTTGCCCCTCCCATTTTTTGTAATCTCATCCATCTTTTGAGTTCTGAGTTCCTCCAATTCTGGCCTCTTGTGCTCCCAGGATTTTGATCGCTCCATCATTGGCAACTGTACTTGAAGCTGCCAAGTCCCAAAATCTGGAATTTCCTTCATAAACTTCTGGATCCAACTTTCCTCCTTTAAGATGGTCCTTCAAATCCATCCCTTTACCCAAGCTTCTGGGCAGCTGCCCTTACCTCTCCTTGCTGTCTAATTTTGTTTGACAATCACTTGTGAAATGCCTGAGGGCGTTTCACTCCATTAAAGGAGCTATATAAATAAAAGTTGTTATTTATGTTCTTTAAATGCCTGTAATAATACAGAAAGCTTTTAGCATATTTATTTTACCAAGCTGAGTTATTGCTACCTTCTGGGAGGCTTCTATTTGGAGCACAGATTCCCAGTAGAGCAGGACATCCCCGCCCTCATCCTACCACCCTCTTTGTTTGCACTAATCCCATTTTTCTAGGTTGGGGATCGTGCATATTCACATTGAGCTCTTGGCAAGATTCCCACCATCAAGACGGGGTCCGCTGAGAATGTGTCAGTGAAGAAACTCCGGTCGTGTTGCAGTGGCTACATCGGAAGAGGCAGTGAGGGACCTGGAGGTAGTGGACTGAAGTCCTCCAAAGTTCAGAAGAAAGGCTGAGATGATGATCTCCAAGAGGTAAATACCTGGAGCCAACATTTTGGAGAGGAGGCTGCTGCAATACCTTCTCTCTCTATTGGGACACTCTGGGCCTTCATTGCCTCTTGCCTGGTCCAATGCCTCCTTCTACATGATGGTCCTGGGAGTGATTGCAACTCAGAGGTAGAGAAGGCAATCCACCAGGCAAAAGGGTCCTGCCTCCTCTCCCACCAGGTCCCTCACTGCCACTTCCGATGTTCCCACTGCAACAGTTCCTTCACTGGTGCACCCTCACAAGTGGACTCCATCTTGATGGTGGAAATCTTGCCAGTTGAGTTCCAACTGTGATATGAAACTCACATAATCTGGCCTGTCAGACACTATCCTTTAACCTAGACAGCTTCAATTAATCTGTAGTTTCCAGCCTGGTAAATGTGACTCAATCAATGCCAACTTTAGTGGTTCGTTGGCCATTGTCCATATATATGATCAATAAGGCAACCTACATCTTAAATCTGTCCATCAGAAAACATTTGATTTTCATTGAAACGCAATCGATTGATCAACTTCATCGGAGACTGTGTGGACAGGCTTCACGGCCCTGACGTTGAGTTGAATTGAGGAATCCAAACCCACATTTGCCGGCAGCAGGACTAGCTCAGCAATTTTTCTGGCGCTGGCCTCCTAATTGGCTGCCTCTGGGCTCGCCGTCCAATTAAGGAGCAGTTAATTTTGGGTTAATAAACTCATTTCAATAATCCTTCCAAAGAGGCCTCCTTCTGTGCTGTAAGATTCAACGCTTCTATGAAAAACAGCTAGATAAACATCTGAATAAACCCTTAAATGGACAGAGGTGATGAAATACTCTACAAGGCACAATGGGTCTAGGAGCAGGGTAAGTCACTTACGGTTGCAAGAGGTCATAGCTGCAAGTGTGGATGTGCAAAGAATGGACAAATTAATATTCTGGAATTTTATTTAAATCTCTTGGACAGTGTGAGAGAATTACCCAGACTTTCATCTGAGTGGTCACTTTCCTACGGTTAGTTACTTCTCCCAGAATATTGAATCAATTGGGTTGAGCGGCAAATTGTACAGGCCACATGGAGGGAGCAGACTTTGTGCACAAATTTGAATTTTCTCATTCATATTTTCTAATGTGTTTGTTTATATATAGAGGTCCAAATTAAGGAGGAAATCTCGCACATGTGTACAGCATCAGAGACTTGTCCAGTGCTATATTGGCCGAGATGTGTTAGAGACAATCCTGGCAGGTGACCAAAATATGGGGCAGAATTTTGCCCTCGTCAGGCAGGCAGGGGCGGGCGGGAGCGGCCAGGATCCCACCTGCCGCCCACGATCGGGGCCGCACCGCGATTTCATGCTGCTGGGCCAATTAATGCCTGCCCAGCGTGAAACCCGTACTTTAGTGCTCAGCACTGCCTGTGTGGGTGGGGGGGGCGAAAGCGCAAGTTTGCGCATGCGCGCGGGTACGCACTGGAATAGCTTCCTGAGGCACAGAGCTGCCTCAGGGAGATGAAGAGTTTTAAAAATTATAAATAAAGGTTTTTAAAATGTTAACAATGTGAACAAACGTGTCCCCTCATGTGACTCTGTCACATGAGCAGGGACATGTTAGAAATTAGGATGAAATTTAAAACATTTTTTTAATGACGGGTCGAAACCTCATCCCGCCCGTGAATGAGGTTTCGCAAAAAGTGCAAAGGCTGCTTGGTCTTTTCGCCTGCCCGCCAACAGTAAGGTTGGACGGGCAGCAAAAAGTTTAATTCAATTACATTGTCAATGGCTTTAATAGGCCTTTTAATTGTCGGCGGGTGCGTTGCTGACTCAGGTGCGTGCCCGCCGACTGAAATATCGTGTGAGTGCGCAATGATGTCAGGATGCTCGCCTGACGTCATTGTGCGTCGTTTTATGCTTGAGCAGGTCGGGCGCGCGCCCGCCCACTCAGCAGTAAATCCTGCCCATGGTGTTAAGTGCATTGAATATGGTAATAACCGGCCTAAAGCCTGCTCCAGGCTGGAAATCCATTTTCTTCAACATCAGAGTTGCTGAGTTCAGGATTACTTGGTCCACAGATAGTGTAATCAGCGTTCCTTAAATAGATTGTTGACAGCTGCCACCCAAAAGGTAAGCTTTTAAAAAGATACTTATCTTAATGTGGGGCCAGGTTCTACATTAAAACCCCTGTGGGCTGCTCATCTTCCTCTTGATTGTCTCTGCCTTTTACTGGATTAACTTTGGACTCTTGTTCAGTCTCCCAGTGGCTGATGTTGCTACCCTTCTGTGCCAAGTGAGATGCCCTTGGGACTGTGACAGGGGCACGTGACTCGCCAGTACTGAATCATAGAATCACAGAGTTAAACGGCACAAAAGGAGGCCATTCAGCCCATCATGTCTGCACTGGCTCTCCAAACGAGCATTATGACCTAGTGCCAATGCCTTGCTTTTTCCCTGTACCCCTGCACATTGCTTCCATTCAAAAATTCATCTAATGCCCTATTGAACGCCTCAACTGAACCTGCCTCCGCCACACTTCCACGCAGTGCATTCCAGACCCAAATCACTGGTTGTGTGGAAAATTTTTTTCTCACGTCACATTTGCTTCTTTTACAAATTGCTTTAAATCTGTGCCCTCTTGTTCTTGATCCTTTTACGAGTGGGAACAGCTTCTCCCTATCTACTCTGTCCCCCTCTCATGATTTTGAACATCTCTATCAAATCTCCTCTTAGCCTTCTTCTCTCCAAGGAGAACTGTCCCAGCCTCTCCAATTTATCTTCGTAACTGAAGTTTCTTATCCCTGGAACCATTCTTGTAGACCTCTTCTACACTCTTTGCAATGTGTTCACATTTTTCGTATAATGTGGCTCCCAGAACTGTACACAATACTCCAGCTGAGGTCGAACGAGAATCTAATATAAATTCAGCATAACTTCTTTGCTCTTGTACTCTATTCCCTATTAATAAATCCCAGGATACTATAAGCTTTATTAACTGCTCCCTCCACCTGTCCTACCACCTTCAATGATCTATGCACATATACACCAAAGCCTTTCTGCTCCTGCACCCTCTTCAAAATTTCACCCCCTATTTTATATTGTCTGTCCATGTTCTTCCTGGCAAAATGCATCACCTCACACTCCTCTGCATTGAACTTCATCGGCCACCTGTCTGCCCACTCCACCACCTTGTCTATGTCCTTTTGAAGTTCTACACTATCCTCCTCATAATTTACAACACTCCCAAGCTTCATATCATCTGCAAACTTTGAAATTGTCCCCTGTACACTGAGATCTAAATCGTTAATATATATCAGGAAAAGCAAGGGTCCCAATACCGACCCCTGGGGAATTTCACTACAAACCTTCCTCCAGCTTGAAAAACATCCATTGACCATTACTCTCTGCTTCCTATTTTTCTGCCAATTTTGTATCCACATTGCTACTGTCCCTTTTATTCCATGAGCAATAACTTTTCTCACAAGTCTGTTGTGTGGCACTTAATCAAATGCCTTTTGAAAGCCCATGTACACCACATCAACAGCATTATCCCAATTGATCTTTTCTGTTACCTCTTCAAAAAACTCCAGCAAGTTAGTTAAACACAATTTCCCCTTTAGAAATCCATGCTGGCTCTTCCTTATCAACCCATATTTTTCCATGTGGCTACTATTTCTATCCCGAATAATTATTCCTAGAATCTTGCCCACCACTGAAGTTAAACTGACTGGTCTGTAATTGCTGGGCTTATCCTTACAACCTGTTTTGAGCAAGGGCGTAATGTTTGCAATTCTCCAGTCCTGTGGCACCTTCCTGGAATCTAGGGATGACTGAAAATTATGGCCAGTGCCCCTGCAATTTCTACTCTCACTTCCTTCAATATCCTTTGATGCTTCTCGTCCAGTCCCAGTGTCTTGTCAACTTTAAATACCGACTGTCTATTCAACACTTCCTCCTTATCAATTTTGAGCCCTTCTAGTGACAGTTTCTCCATCTGTCACCATGGCCTGGGTAGCATCTACCTTCTTCTTAAAGATGGATGCAAAGTATTCATGGCCCCTTCGTCCATGTGTAAATTCCCTTTTAGGTCCCTAATCGGCCCTACTCCTCCTTTTTCCACCCTTGTACTATTTATAGGACTTTGGGATTCCCCTTTATGTTGACTGCCAGTCTTTCCTCATAATCCCTCTTCACTTCTCTAATGTGCTTTTTCACCCCCCCTCTGAACCTCCTGTATTCATCTTGGTTCTCAATTGTATTTTATACCTGACTCCTGTCATAAGTGCACTTTCTCTTCGTTATCTTAATTTCAATCTCCTTTTTCACCCAGGGATTTGTTTGCTCTACCTTTCCCTTTCAATGGAATATACCTTGACTGTGCCTGAACCAATTCTTTTTTGAAGGTAGTCCATTGTTAAACTACAGTTTTTTCCGCCAATCTTTTGTTCCAGTCTATCTGGTCCAGCTCCATTCTTGCCCCATCGAAGTCGGCTCTTGTTCAGTTAATTATTCTTATTGTGGATTGTCAATTGTCCTTTTCTATCATCATCCTAAAACGTATCATACAATGATCACTGTCTCCTAAATGTTCCCCCACTGATGTACTTGGCCCACCTCATTTCCAAGAACCAAGTCCAACAGTGCGTCTTTTCTTATTGGATTGGACACATACTGCTGCAGAAAATTCTCCTGAATACAATCTAGGAACTTTTGCTCCTCTCCACCCTTTATATTACCATTGTCCCAGTCTACATTTGGGTAATCAAAGTCCCTCATTATAACTGCTCTATAGTGCTTGCATCTCTCTGCAATTTCCCTGCAGATTTGTTCTTCTACGTCCCTGTCACTATTTGACAGTCTATAGACTATACCGAGCAATGTAATTGCACCCTTTTTGTTCCTTAGCTTTAGCCTAAATGATTCTCTCCTTGAACCCTCTGGGACATCCTCTTTTCCCCCAGCATTGCAATGCTCTCCTTAACCAATACTACCACTCCTCCTCCTCCCTTCCTATCCTATCTTTTCTGAACACCTTGTACCTGGGAATATTTAACAACCAGTTCTGCCCTTCCTTGAGCCAGGTCTCTGTTATCACCAGAACATCAGATTTCCACATGACAATCTGTGCCTGTAACTCCCCAATCTTATTTACTATACTCCATGCGTTCACATAAATGCATAGTAAACCTGATTTAGATTTTGTTACTTTCTCCCTCACCCCGACTTCACCTATTAGCTTACTATTCGCTATACAAGTACTATCTGTCCCTCCCATTATTTTGTGCACCCTGGTATTCCTCTCTAATATCTTTTCTTGGTTCCCACACGCCAGTTGAGTTAGTTTAAGCCCTCCCAACAGCACTAGCAAAACGCCCTGCAAGGAACTCAGTCCCAGCTCTGTTCAGGTGCAGCCCATCTGGCTTGTACAGGTGCCATCTCCCCCAGAACCAGTCCCAGTGAGCCAGGAATCTAAAGCCCTCCCTCCTGCACCATCTTTCTAACCATGCATTCATCTGCCTTATCCTCCTATTTCTGTACTCACTAGCACTTGGCACTAGAAGTAATCTGGAGATTACTACATTTAAGGTCCTGCTTGCTAATTTTCTTCGTAGCTCCATAAATTCTGATTGCAGGGCCACATCCCCCTTCCTACCTAAGTCATTGGTACAAACGTGGACCATGACCTCTGGCTGATCACCCTCTCCCAGAAGAATGTCCTGCAGCCGCTCTGTGACATCCTTGACCCTGGCACCAGGGAGGTAACATACCATCCTGGAGTCATGTCTATGGCCACAGAAACGCCTGCCTGTTCCCCTAACCAATGAATCTCCTATCACTATTGCCCTTTCTTTCTTCTTCCTCCCCTCCTGTACAGCCGAGCCACTCGTGGTGCCACAAACTTGGCTCTGATTGAACTCCTCTGAAGAACCAGCATCCTCACCAGCTTCCAAAACAGAAAACTATTTGTGAGCGGGACCCCAGGGGACTCCTGCACTACCTCCTACTTCTCTTGGACTATCTGGTGGTCACACATTCCCTCTCTGTCGCTAGGTCCTTAAGCTACGATGTGACCACCTCTCTGAACGTGCTATCCATGTAGCTCTCAGCCTCGCGGATGCACCACAGTGACTCCAGCCACTGCTCAAGCTCTGAAACCCGGAGCTCAAGTTTCTGCAGCTGGCAGCACTTCCTGCACATGTGGTCGTCTAGGACACCAGTAGCATCCATGACTTTGCACATATTACAGGACACACATTCCACTCGACTGAGCTGCCCTGCCATGTCTTAACTCTATTTCCCTCACGTTAAGTTTATTCTACTTTGGATTATTTATTTTAGTTTATTATATTGGCCCCAAATTTCCCTTATTCCTGGCACTTCTCAGTTAAATCCAAGTATAGCTACTTGTTTAAAAATATTACACTTTTCTAATTTACTCACCAGGTCCTACTTACCAAGGCCACTGCTCTTCTTTCTGAGGAAAGGTAGAAAAGGAAAGGGGCACCTCCTCACCAAACCCCCTCAGTCACCTCTGCTCTTGAGCTCTCACTGCTTCTTGCCCTGTTTTTGTAGCTCCTCTGTTCTCCTGAGTGCCTGGCACAGGGTCCTCCTCTTGGTAATGCTGACTGCCTGTTCAAGGGTCCTCCTCTTGATACAACTGAGTGGCTTGCTAGGCCATCCCAGAGGTTATTTAAGAGATCCACATTACTGCAGATCTGGAGCTACATGTAGGCCAGACCAGGTGAGGACAGCAGGTTTCCTTCCCTAGAGGTGAACCAGGTGGGTTTTTACAACAATTGGTGATGGTTTCACAGCCATCATCAGGCTTTTGATTCCAGAGTTTTATTGAATTCAAATTCAACCATCTACCATAGTGGGATTTGAACCTGGTTCCCCAGAGCATTACCCTGTGTCTCTGGATTACCAGTCCAGTGACAATAGCACTACACCACTGCCTCACCCAAATCCTGGAACTCTGTCCCTAAGAGCACTGTGGGTGTACCTACACCACATGGACTGCAGCGGTTCAAGAAGGCAGCTCACCAGCACCTTCTCAAGGGCAATTTGGGATGGGATAAATGCTGGCCTAGCCAGTGATCCCGTAAATTAATTTTAAAAATCTTTCTGTTCTGCAGGCAATAAGACTTTTGTAGGAGCTTTATTCAGACTTGTCTTTATTCTTTGAGTTTATCTCTCTTCCTCTCTCAATAATTTCACCCCTTCGTTTACATCAGTTGCATTTGTTCTCTATTTCCTTTTCAAAGTGTAACATCTTCTTGTAACAAAGTGTGATAAACCTTTTGTTTTTACTTATATGCGATGATCTGAACAATAGCACCTAAACAAACTGAAACATGTCATGGATATGATTTCATTGTGATGAAAGTCAAACTTTGGACTCTTTCTCCTTCTGCTAAAAACCTATGTTGATCAGCAGTTTGCATGAAGGTATTTTCATTTTCCACGAGAAATTGAACATATCCAGTCCAGTGAGGCTTTTACAATGCAAGGTATCCTTTTACCAATTGTTTTCCTTGCTAGCTGTGCATTCATTCCATATCTTAATTTCCTTTTTGCTTTAAATTAATTTATATTTTAATGCCCCTTTAATATTCTCAGCATTTGAAATTAACCCATAATTTCTGATGTGAGAAATTACCTTATGATCACTAAATGAATTCAAATATATCTCCTATTTCTCCTTGAGCACAGCCACCCTGATCACTTCTTTGCCATACATCCAATTTATCACTGATTTGAGTCTCGTATATCTGATAGATATACTCATTGGAATAAATTATATGATATTATTGTTCCCAATGCAAAGTTATTCGTGAAACAGACTTGGACATAAAGGTTAGCAAACTCAATTCACAAAATCCCATCGCACAAAACTCAGCTTCAGGAGCATTACATTGTAAAACTAACCTCAGTCCCTCCATGGCCTTGCCCCTCCATATCTCTGTAATCTCCTCTAGCCCCACAACCCTTCAAGATACTTGCACTCCTATAATTCTGGTCTCTTGAGCATCTTCTGTTTTAACCAATTCACCATTGGTGGCTGTGCCTTCAGTTACCTGGGCCCTAAGCTCAGGAATACTCTCCCTAACCCTCTCCGACTTTTACCTCACTTGCTTCTTTTAAGACACTCCTTCGAGCCTGCCGCTTTAACCAAGCTTTTGGTCATTGGCCTAATATCTCCTTATGTGACTCAGTGCCCTATTTTGTTTTAGAAGAGCCTTGGGACAGTTTATTACGTTAAAAGGCACTATATAAATATAAGCTGTTGTTGCTTAAATGGCACAGTATTAGACCATGTGACAAAAATCTAAGCGTCTCATTATTTTGTCTCTGTTCCACAACTCTAAAATGGGAGAACACTCACTCTTCCAGTTCAGATGATTGAGGACAAAACACATAAAGACAGGTGGATGACTCAGTCATATTAAAAACTTTGACAAATTCTCATTCATTTCAGGCTCAATTTTACACAGAGCCTCACATTAAAGCTTCACAGCATGCGCGGGGGAATCCGGTTTGCTGGTTCCCCACGACTTTGTGACTGACGCATTCCCTCCGGGTCTGGTAAGTGAAAATTCAGCCCATTCATATATGGTATGGCCACCGGCACCATACATTCACTCATCATGCAGAAGTTACTCAGTATGACACACACTCAGGAATTTGAGGTTTATTGGTTAATTGACTCTTTAAACTGTTTCAGTACTGCAGCAGCATTTGAGTTCCAAAATCAAGATCACAATTATTTCATTAACTCAAACACAATGGGTGGTATTCAATGGAGGCAAAAGGGCTCTGGCCTGCCAGCTGGGCAGCTGGCAAGAGCCCCACATTGCCTCTTTTAGGAAAGCCCCACTGCATAGAGTGCCACTCAGGCATCTAACTGAACAGTGATGGGCCTTCTCCTGGGAATAAGGGCCCCAGGGATAGAAGTCCAGTCCGCCGAAGCTGCCAGTCAGTCAGAGGCCAGTAGCTCCATTGAATGGCAGTGCCTTCGGGAAGGCTGTAGCTGCTGCCAGTACGATACCCGCTGAAGGCCTAGGACTGTCGCCAAATCCCATGCCAGGATACCATGAGTGATGGCGGGAGCGGGTGTTCGACAGTGGGGGTCACAGGGGGGGGAGCGTATTCAGCAGCAAGGGCAGGGGGTGGATCTCTGCAACCCCCCACTTTCCGAAGCCAGGTATCCTGATCAGGAACTGAGTGCCTTTGAATGAATGCCCCCTGCCCCTCTCCGGGAGCCCTCAAGCAATGACGCACATGTTTTATTTGTCATGCTCGCCGCATGGCGAGATCCCTGCCCCCCCCCCCCCCCCCCCCGGTTAACACCAGCGCAGAAAGATGAGGCCCTTAAGTGGACCTACCCGCCAATCTCTTGCCTAATTAAATGACACCCCCCTACCCCGCCACCAAACTGGCCACAGCGGAGGACATTGAATTCTGCCAAAGAGCTAAGGAATGCAATAAAAAGAAAAATGCTGTAAATACTCAGTAGGTCAGGCAATATCTGTGGAAGGAAAAACAGATTTAATGTGCTAATCCTTAACTCGCAGAAGCAGATGTGTCAGAGTCATGTCAGAAGTTAAACTGCAAAAAAACCTAGAACAGGAACTAACCTGTCTCAAACACACCCAGCTCTAGTTTTAAAACAGGCAGAACAAGGGGGTGGGCAACTTATCCACCCACAGGAAACAGATTGGTCGTTTAAATATTATGATGGGGATGTCTACCTTCATTTTAAGTCATTTTATTTTTAACTCCATGTGGCTGGGAGACTCAGTAGCTGAATCAATGAAGTGAAGGCCTTTATATCACTGCCTGTCGATCACAATGAGCAGTTTGTTGATCCTCCAGGTTCAACAAGCTACCCAGAAAAACATATCCCCACTCCAATGTGTTTGAGTTCCACCCCATCCAAACCCCCATTGAACCCCTCGAGCACCATCGAACCTTCCCATCCTGACCACCTCATGTTCGGGAACTCCGGGCCCACCATGGAAATCTCCCCAACAATCATGAACAGCCCCCACAACCCTCAGGCCACCATGTGACCCTCCCTCAGTGATAAGGACAACTCAGGCCACCATCAGGCCCCTTGTGTCATCCACACAACTCTTAACTAAGAGCCATTCCCCTCCCTACAATCCAGAACCTCACCACAATCTTTCTCGCTCCCCCAACACCTACCCTTTTATTTCATACGTGGAATGTGGGAATCACTGGCTAGGCCAGCATTTATTGCCCACCCCTAATTGCCCTTGAGAAGGTCATCCCCTGCCCAGAGTACATTCTGTGCCCTTGCCACCCTCAGCGTTTCCTTCAAGTGGTGTTGAACATGAAGGAGTTCTTCTTCATCAGCTGGTGAATGGGTGGAGGGGTCATCAGGCTTCATGGGGTCCAGAGTCAACATTGATGTCTCCCAGGGCAACTCCCTCCCAATTGTATACCAATGTGCCACCACTCTGCTGTGGGTGGGACAGGACATAACCAGGGATGGTGACGGTGGTGTCTGGGAAAGTATCTATCAGGTATGATTCCGTGTTGCTTGACTAGCCTGTGAGACAGCTCTCCCAATTTTGGCACAAGGCCCCAGATGTTAGTAAGGGAAGCTTTGCAGGGTCGATAGGGCTTAATTTGCCATTGGCATTTCCGGTGCTTAGGTCAATGCCGAGTGGTCCATCTGGTTTCATCCTTTATTGATAAAAGCAAAATACTGCAGACGCTGGAAATCTGAAACAAAAACAAAAATAGCTGGAAAAAGCAGGTTTGACAGCATCTGCGGAGAGGAACACAGTTAACGTTTCGGGTCCATGTGACTCTTCATCAGAACTAAGGAAATATATAGAAATGAGGTGAAATATAAGCTGTTTAAGGGAGGTGGGACAGGTAGAGCTGGATAGAGGGCCAGTAATAGGTGGAGGCAAAGAAGAGATTGCCAAAGATGTCTTAGACAAAGGGACAAAAGGGTGCTGACGGTAGTGATATTAGCTAAGGAATGTGCTAATGGTGACATTAAGGGTAACAGGCAGGACGAGCAAGTGACAGATAGCAGAAGTGGGGCTGGGGTGCGGGGAAGGGATTGAAATAGGCTAAAAGGTCTACCCGTTTATCACTACTCTTTGTTTCCTGTCTGCCAACCAGTTTTCTATCCATCTCAATACACTACCCCATCCCATGCACTTTAATTTTACACGCTACTCTCTTATCTGGGGCTTTGTCGAAAGCCTTTTGAAAGTCCAAATAAACTACATCCACTGGTTCCCCCTCATCAACTCTAATAGTTACATCCTTGAAAAATTCCAGTAGATTTGTCAAGCATGATTTCCCTTTCGTAAATCCATGCTGACTGTGTCTGATTCTGCCACTGTTTTCTAAGTGCTCAGCTATTAAATCTTTTATAATGGACTCTAGAATTTTCCCCACTACGACGTCAGGCTGACTGGTCTATAATTCCTTGTTTTCTCTCTGCCTCCCTTTTAAAATAGTGGGATTACATTAGCTACCCTCCAATCTCCTAACCCGCATTGCAAGGCTGAGCTGTTAGCTTGAACCATGGGGGAGACTGGTCCAAACCGGGATGATGACATTGCAAAGGGGCTGTGAGCACCTCCAGCAGTGACTGCTCCATTGCTAGCTTTAGCAACAAGGTTGTACAACTTGCCCAGTCGTCCAATTGTTCTGCAGTCCACTAAAATGCAGTTTGCAGTCTGTGCCCAAGGGGTGACTAGTTCTGGAGCATTTGGTGGCATTTTCATGCCTCTGCATTGTTTGAGTGGGCAAATAAACCAGAGGCCCGACTCCAATCACATCAATGTGGCTGCGCCTGAACTGTCTCAGCTGCAGAGGAATGGTCACTTTATACAAGGTTTCCCTAATGCGTGGATGCTTCCCTCGTCCCCCCCCACCCCCAACCCGCATGTGCTTGTGCTGCCTTGCCCTCCCCAACTTGCCCCAACTGCAGTGCAGCCCCTGTCCCGAAACCACGCTGCCAGCCAGCCAGGAAAAAGCGCCTTGTCTGTGCCCTCACCTGAATGCCTCAATCTTGAAATCAAACAGGTGATCCTCACAAGTGCTGTGCAACATTACTGAGCGCTCAGCTTTGAGTTCCCCTTGAAGGTGTACACCTTTTAAATACTGTTGTGAAAAACAGTGTGATTGCATGCTGACGTGCCTGGATGATCCAGCGTGGGGGGCACGATTCTGCTGGGCAGGGATTATAATTGCATGCAGATGCATTAAAAGTACGTTCCCAATGTCCAGCGGTGGGAAACATGGCCTGCCATTGATGGGTGGATCACAAACTGGTTTCACAAAATCATGAAACCCAATTTTTGGCCTTCCCGCCATATAGCCCACTCACGCCCGCCATGATGCCCAATGCCAATGAGGATGGAAAATTCTGACCATAGGATTACACACATAGAATTCCATAGGATATACAACACAGAAACAGACAATTTTCCCAACCAATCCATGCCAATGTTTCTGCTCCACCCAAGCATCTTTCCATCTTTCCTCATCTAAACATATCATTATAACACCCTATTCCCTTCTCCCTCATATGCTTGCATAACTTTCCCTTAAATGGATCTATACTATTCACTTCAAACATTCCCTGTGGTAGCGAGTTCCATATTCTCCCTATTTTTTGGGTAAAGAATATTCTCAGAAATACCATATTGAATTTCTGGGTACCTGTCTTATACTATGCCCTTTCCCACAAGAGGAAACATTCTCTCTGTATTCACTCTATCAAAGCTCACACAATTTTAAAGACCTCTATTAGGTCACTTCTCAGCTTTCTTTTTTCAAGGTAGAGGAGGCCCAGCCTGTCATTCCTTTCCTGATATGTATACGCAAACATTTCTGGTGTCATCCTTGTAAATCTTTCTGCACCCTATCCAAGGCCTCTACATCCTTTTTATGATATGGTGACCAGAACTACACGTAGCACTCTAAGCGTGGTCTAACCAAGGTGCGATACAGGTTTCGCATAATTCTACTACCTTCCAATTCTATCTCTCTAGAAATAAAGCCTGGTGCTTGGTTTGATTTTTTTTATGACCTTGTTAACCAGTGGTGCAATTTTTAGTGATTGGTGTATTTGTATTTTGAGATCCATTTGTTCCTCTACCCTTGGTGCATTTCATCGATTATCTTTATAATATTCAGCATTAGGAACCCACTGAAACCTATTCTGAAGACGAAAGAAAGAGCCTGAATTTTTAAAGCTGTAACTAACTAGACAGCATTGGAGGAATCAAGAAAACATCAGGCCCTTTGCGTCACATCTGTGACTCAGGCTACACATTACAATCCTCAGCCTCTTTGTAAAATTTATAAACAGATACATTCCCTTTCTTCTCATCTGCACTTTGACCCACATTGCTCCTTCACTTTAGCTAACCTGTCAGTGGTGACCTAATTTATTAAATTCCCCATCAGTGGGGATGAGGGGTGGATGGAGCACGATGGAGTTGCCACAGGACACAGATTGGGGGCTATTACAGCGGCTGCTGAGTGCTGAGTTAGGCTGGTTAGAAAGCCCGCCTCAGTTCTCTGCGACTTTGTCCCAGTTATTTTGTTAAATATTAAGCCCTCTAACCCTTACCATTCACACCCCCTCACACCCCATTCACTCCCCATGCCCAATCCATGCCAATTCATGCCAACCCATACTGCCACCCATCTCCTCATACCCTCCATGCCAACCTATGCTGGCAATCACACCCAATGGCCCCTTATATCCTCCATTCCAACCCATGCACCCCCACCAATCCCCTTGGTCCCATATAGACCCGGTGCAAATTTAGTGCCAACTTAGTGCCATTTAATGACCCCCACTCATCTCCATGGCCCCTTATAGCCCCTATGCCAACTTAATGCCAACTTATGTCAACCCATGACCCTTCACCCATCACCCTTTGCCCTTATACCCTCTATGCCAACTCACCCAGTATCTACCATAGGCAGACACAAAAACAAGAACACAAGAGATAGGAGCAGGAATAGATCACATGGCCCATCGACCCAGCTCTGCAATATGATCATGGTTGAACTTGGACTTCAACTCCATTTTCCTGCCTGCTCCCCGTATTCCTGAGGGACCAAAAACCTGTCTATCCCAGCCTTAAATATATTCAGCGATGGAGCATCGCTTTGGCAGAGAATTCCAAAGATTGACACCCTTTGAGTGAAGTAATTTCCCCTAATCTCAGTCGTAAATGATCAGCCCCTAATCCTGAGACTGTGCCCCCATGTTTTGGAGTCCCCAACCAGCAGAAACAATTTCTCGGCATCTACCTTATCAGGCCCCACCAGAATTTTGTAGGTTTCAATGAGATCTCCTCTCATTCTTCTGAACTCCAGAGAATATAAGCCCAATTTACTCAGCCTCTCATCATAGGAAAACCCCTTCATCCCAGGGATCAATTTAGTGACTTCAGGAGCCAAGCTGAGGTGAAATAAAATAAAGTTCTAAATATTTATTGCAGACTTCACTGTGTAAAAAACACTCTCATTCATGAAAGTCCACTCAATACAATTAAATCTCCTCTAGTACTTAGTCCTTTATATAAAAAAAATGTATCCATAACCCCACAACAAAGGAAGGTCATCATTTAATAACCTCTGTGAGCTGTCAATCAATCTGCAAGCCTACAACCACCGCCCCCCCACCCCCCCACTGTGATAATCATAAGTTGTAGAAAGCAGTCAAGTAGTAATAAGTAGTAATAATGATAACACTGAGGGGAGAATTTTTAGCTCGTCAGGCAGGCACACACTTGACCCCGCTGAGCATAAAATGAAGGGTGTCCCACCGCCATCGCGCACTCGTGTGATATTTCGGTTGGGGGGCGTGTGCCGGAGTCAGCAGCCCACTCGCTGACAATGAAAAGGCCTATTAAGGCCATTAAAAATGTAATTGAAAGAAAATTTTCACCGCCGTCCAACCTTACAGTTGGCGGGTAAGTGGAAAGGCCAAGCGGCCTTTGCATTTTTTAGGAAACCTCATACATGGGCGGGATGAGGTTTCCAACAGCACATAAAAATAAAATCAAAATTTTTAAATTTCATTTCTAACATCTCTCTGCTCATGTGACAGAGTCACATGGGCCAGGGTTTTTCACTCGGCGTGAGGGGGTGGGCTCGACTCACTGGCATGTAAAATGACACGTGATGATGTCAGGCATGCTTCCCGACATCATCGTGCTGTCTCGCAATGTCTCGCTCGGTGGGCGCGTGCTGGAGTCGGCTGCGTACCCGCCGATAATGAATCGGCCAATTAAGACCATTAATGAAATAGTTAATTTCAAGCTCATGCTGCCTGTCCAACCTTACGGTTGGCGGCAGGCGAAAAGGCCAAGCGGCCTTTATGTTTTTTAGGAAACTTCATCCACGAGCGGGAAGAGGTTTCCTCAAGCTATGACAAATTAAATAAAAGTTTTTCTGAAAAATAAAAACATGTCCCATCTCATGTGCTGCAGTCACACCAGGGGACATGTTTGATTGAATTTTTATACATTCATTTTTATTTAAAGTGCTTTAATCTCCCTGAGACAGCTCCGTGCCTCAAGGAGATTGAAGCATTCTCCCATGCGCATGCGTGAAAGAGCGCTGGACCCGACTCTAACTCCTCCGTCCGCACAGGTAGCGCTCAGCGCTACCACTCGCGTATTACGCTGGGTAGGCCTTAATTGGCCCGCCCGCATAAAATGGCGGTGCAAAGCCAATCATGGGCGGTGGTCAGTTCCGCGGCCGCCCCAGCCCACTCCCACCGAGCCCGCCCAACACGGGAAAAATTCAGGCCATGAGGGGACATGTTTTACAACATTTTTAAAATCTTTATCTTTGATGTTTTAAACTGTTCATCTCCCTGAGGCAGCTCTGTGCCTCAGGGATATTTTCAAGTGTGCACTCGAGCGCATGCACAAAGCTTATGCTCACCTTCCTCCCCCCCCACACACAGGCATCGCTGAGCGCTGGCGCTCACGTTTCACGCTGGGCGGGCCTTAATTGGCCCACCAGCGTGAAATCGCAGTCCGACCCCAATCGCGAGCGGTTGTCAGCTTCCCAACCGCCACCGCCCCCGCCCGCCCCCGCCGAGCCCACCCGACGAGGGAAAAATTCTCCCTTAGGAGTTATGTCAACAAACATCTATTGAAACTGTTAGAACAGATTTTCTTTACTCACACACACACAGGTAGGCAGATTTAAAAATTTTTTTAAGGGCATGGGATTTAAGTAACCTGACAGGTTGACAGTTCCACATACCTTATCTGCCATTTGAGAGCATTTACATCTCCACCATAAAGTCATGGGACGCACCCTGCGGGTTGAGGCCATTCCTGGGTCTGCTCCTCTTTGTGGACTGAGTTTAAGTGTTCTAGCCAATTCTAATTCACACCTGTATGCTTCACACCCAGTCCCCTTTTCCCTACCAGCAAAAATGGGATCTGCTGGAAATGGGGGTAGAACTTCCAGATCCGGGTCCCACCCTCCATTTTTAAAGGTCCGTGGAGTCCCCACAACTTCATGAAAATCTATCCCATCTCTCATAAACAAGCATACTTAAGGGAAAAATATGTTGCGGTTCTTTGGGTGGGAGAGAAGAGGTCCCATCATTCTTGGAATGACTGGGTGTTTCCCAGAATTGGGAATTCCTCCCCCTGAGTGTCGCTCTTTAAATTTCCAGCCACAATGTACCCTCCTCCCGCACAGTGACATGCTGTACAGAGCTGCAAGGGCATGGGCTTTCTGAAATGGGGAGGCTCTAAAATGGAGGAGTTCCTGAAATGAAGGAGTTTTTGAAATGGAGGAGTTTCTGAAATCGGAGCTGTTTGAAATGATGGGGATGTCTAAAATGGGGGTGGCCGAAATTAATGTTTCTGAAATTGGGGGTGGGGTGGGGTGGTGGGACTCTCCAAAATTTCCCATTCACGTCTGGTCTCCTGGTTCTTGGAGTATCTCACACAACAGCTGCTCATGTGAAAAACAAGCAACGCTGCTGAACCACATGGGACCCAACCTTTATAATGTAACTGCAATAACATTTGTAGAAGTCACATTGCAAAATAAGGGTCTTGCATATATAAGACTAATGTGGGATTGAGTATAGTACCACCCACACACTGATGTAAGAGAGCACATGACCTGCACCTGGGGGTCAGTTGAGTATTGGACAGAGCTGCGTGTACCAGCAAGCATGGGGAGAGCTCCTAGCTTGTACCTTTGACTGTATATTTGTAAATAGTCTAAGAGTCAATAAAGACTTACAGTTAACCTACAAATGACTTTCTCAGACCTACCAAACTGTGACCAACACCCTACAAATTGGTGGCAGTGGTGGGATCTGAACCCACGTCACCAGAGGGTGGTAATCACTGACCAGTGCAACAGCCAAATTTACAAATGCAGTTCAACATGAAAGGATGGAAGAAAAAGATGAAAACATACCCAGATGCCAGAACAGCCTCCAAACCTAGAGGAAGAACCAGTAGCGACAGAGCCCACCACTCCTCCAGCATTAGTGCAAATGAGATTGGAAGGGTTATAAGGCTTCCAGACCATTCAAACTTTTGAATTCAAAGATTTGAAGTGGGGGATATGGGTAGTGATAGTGTAGTAATGAATGTAAATTTATGACAGTAATAACAATGTGAGACATTAGGTAAATTATAATCACTTAAAATACATTGGATAAAGACTTGGGGGAGGTGTAGTATAAGGGTCTTGCACATATAGTGGAGAGAACCATGTGTACCAGCAAGCATGGTGACGTCTCCAAGCTTCTACCCTTTACTGTATATTTGTAAATAGCTCTAAGAGTCAATAAAGAGTTACAGTTAGCATACGTGTGACTATGAAGACTTCTTCAGACATACCGAACTGTGACCAATACCCTACAACAAGAAAACCATATGTTGCACGGTCGGATCTCATGCAAACAAGCCTCCTGGAATACATACAACCAGAGTTGGCAGCCTTATGAAAGGCTGAAGCAGGGAAAGTGAGACATTCAAAGTGTAAGCACAGGTTCAGTGGGCTGATCAGCCTCTTCCTGCACTGTATGATTCAATGATTCTATGAAAAGTGTTCAAATAAAAAGCCAAGAGATTGGAAGGCACACAAATTGGAGCAAGATCCTGGTTTAACACAGGCTGCATGAGCTGAAAGAAGTCAGTAATAGGAAAAGGTCAAATTGGTCGACTGACCTCAATGATAGTCAGTTTAACTTCAGTGGCAGGCATGATTCAGGAAACATTTATTCTGGATAGAATTAGTAGTCACACGGAAAAATATGGGTTGATAAGGAAGAGCCAGTATGGATTTCTAAAGGGGAAATTGTGTTCAACTAACTTGCTGGAGTTTTTTGAAGAGGTAACATGTGGTGTACATGGACTTTCAAAAGGTATTTGACACAGTGCCACACAACAGACTTGTGATAAAAGTTATTGCTCATGGAATAAAAGGGACAGTGGCAGTGTGGATACAAAATTGGCTGAAAAATAGGAAGCAGAGAGTAATGGTCAATGGATGTTTTTCGTGCTGGAGGAAGGTTTTTAATGAAATTCCCCAGGGGTCGGTATTGGGACCCTTGCTTTTCCTGATATATATAAATGATCTAGATCTTGGTGTGCAGGGCACAATTTCAAAGTTTGCGGATGATATGAAGCTTGGTAGTTTTGTAAACTGTGAGGAGGATAGTGTAGAACTTCAAAAGGACATGGATAAGTTGGTGGCGGATAGGTGGCAGATGAAGTTCAATGCGGAGAAGTGTGAGGTGCTGCAATTTGGTAGGAAGAACATGGACAGACAATATAAAATAAGGGGTGAAATGTTGAAGGGGGTGCAGGAGCAGAAAGACCTGGGTGTATATGTGCATAGAACATTGAAGGTGGCAGAACAGGTGGAGAGAGCAGTTAATAAAGCATATGGTATCCTGGGCTTAATTAATAGGGGCAAAGAGTACAAGAGCAAGGAAGTTATGCTGAATTTATATAAGACTCTCATTAGACCTCAGCTGGAGTATTGTGTACAGTTCTAGGTGCCATGTTATAGGAAGGATGTGTGGAAGAGGTTTACAAGAATGATTTCAGGGAAGAGAAACTTTAGTTACGAAGATAGATTGGAGAGGCTGGGACTGTTCTCCTTGGAGAGAAGAAGGCTAAGTGGAGATTTGATAGAGATGTTCAAAATCATGAGGGGGCTGGACAGAGTAGATTGGGAGAAGCTGTTCTTGCTCGTAAAAGGATCAAGAACGAGGGGGTACAAATTTAAATTGATTTGCAAAAAAAGCAAATGTGACGTGAGAAAAAGCTCTTTCACGCAATGAGTGATTCGGGTCTGGAAGTGTTGTGGAGGCAGGTTCAACTGAGGCATTCAAGAGTGCATTAGATGATTATTTGAATAGAAACAATGTGCAGGGGTATGGGGAAAAAACAGGGCCTTGGAACTAGGTCATAATGTTCATTTGGAGAGCTGGTGCAGACATGATGGGCCTCTTTCTGTACTGTTAAAACTCTGTGATTCTGTGAAGCCGCAAAAAGTCAATAACAGAAAGAAATGTGTATTTTCTAAAGTCTGAAATTCTGTTAACTGAAAAGCAACTGATGTTCCCTGCAATGCCAAGAAATGTAGGCTAAAAAGTAAGCGAAATTCTTGACAAGATTAAGATATTTTAGTAAAATGGACAGAATACATTTTAGGCAAGGAGGACAAACAATTGAGAGCCATACCTTCTAGGCGGTTTTCAGAGAAGACAACAAGTTTTAGATTGATGGAGATATTGATGGCTTGTTGTCTATCAAAGACAGAATTACCTGTAGACTAACAGATTCATAAAGTAATACATTACACTTGTCTGTCATGACTTGGCACATGTTGTATGCTAGGCAGACCAAATCCACAAGGGAAACTTGGTCACAATACAATAACGGTTTTGTAATTTGTATTTATTACAAGAAGATATGTACACTGAATTCAGAAGCAATAAGTCCACCAAGACCTTTAGCGATTTTAAATATTAAATTAAAATATTTATTATTAAAATAAAAGATTTCAAGCACATACATAAGACGACAATTACTTACTACTATAAAAGCTCCTAAAATTCCTAATTAACCTGATCTGCAGTTACGCCTTCTTTAAGGCAACAGTCCAACATAGATTTTAGATTTAAAACAGAACCAGCAAACTAGCACAATGTCCACTTGACAGTGGAATTCCAAATGGCTTTTCCCCAACTTCAGTTTCATTATATAGCAGACTTATGCACAGATGGCTGGAGGCTTCATGAAGGCTCTTTCACACACTCCTGTTAGATCTTACATGGCCTTCTTCCAGATAGCCTTTCATTCGCCTGTATATATTTCTCTTTTTTTAATATGTAAATTCTATTGTTCCATATGTCTTTGTCATAATATAAAAACTTTCATGTTGCAATATTGTCAGTAACCTTTGGGAAAAATAAACACACTCCTTAGCCTTGCTTATTTGGCTAGTTGTAAACATACTAAGGTCCCTTTTAAATCCAAATCCCTTCATTTATCTAAAAATGCACGTTCCATTCACCCCTTACATGCTAAGCCAGCATCCATGTTTGCTCATTAGCCTGTCAAGCACCTAGCTTCTTTTGATGATTTCAAGCTTGCAGTCTGCTTGATCCTAAATATAATTAAATCACACAAATACAGACCCAACTGTACTTACCCCCATAAACCACTTCACAATAAACCAGAAAAATATTATGAAAATTATTATATTTTCATCAAATGTCATATTATTGCTAAGGTTTCTACTTATTCAACATTAAATAATAATGGGACAGTAAATGTATTTGTTATTTTTAAACAACTTTAGATTCAATACTTCACTGTTAGCTTCCAAACTCCATCATGCAAACTGAATAATTTCTCCCATTTACTCTAACCTGTTTGTCCAGTTGAAACAAAAAATAATGGAACATTTTTTAAAATGCTGATATTCAAACTAAGTTATCATTTCAAACAACAGAATTACATCGCCATTTGGTAAACATAAAAAGTTAGACAAAATATTTGACCCAAACGTAGTTTTGCTTCTGAATCCACATTGAATGAACATTTGTCAAACTGCCTGGGTGCTTGAAAGCTCTGAAAGATCAGTGAATTCCAGCTTATGTGTAACTGGATGTAGCAACTACCCAAAGCATACAACTGTCTAACTTGAAAAATTTATCACTTGTCAGAAATTAGGAAATAGCTATGACTCAAACACACCACTAAGTAACAATAAACATTTACATTCTTCAAATACTGAATCATGCTATTAGAAACAGTCCCATCACCCAACCAAAGCGTGTGTAACTAGAAATATCCCCATCTCCCAAAGACAGAATCTTGCAGCTTGTAGAATCCCCATTATTCAAGCAACAGAAGATTATGAGAAATAGATATCTTACTTACTTAGATTTAGTGCCTCCAGTCCCATGCCGGGCAATGGGCAGCAAGGCTCTGTAGTAATCTCTTTCGCTCCATCCAGGCAGTGTCCCGGTCTTGAAGATCCTCCTTAAATATACTTCACCAGGTCTTCTTTGGCCGCCCCTCCTCTTCTTCCATCTGGTGGTGTCCATCCTACTGCCACTCTGGTGGTGTGTACGTCTGGGAGGCAAAATATGTATCCTGCCTCTTTACTTGCCTCTCTATCATGAGGTTCCACAGGCGCCTTTGACCAGTTCTCTGCAGTACTTCTTCACTGGCGATAATGTATCTCCGTGTCCAGGATATCACGTAGGCAACGCTGGTGAAAGATGTCCAACTTACGTGACACCTTTGTTGTTCTCTTGCATGGCTCGCTGGCATAGATTGCGGCTGGCATATAAAGTCGCAGCTTCATGGTTGTGTTAATGGTGTTGGATGCCCAGGCCGTGTGGAGCTGCTGGAAGACTAATGCTGCTTTGCCAATTCTTTCATGGGCATCAATCTCTACATCACCCTGCCTGGAGATGTTGCTTCCTAGGCAGGGGAAGTGGTCAACATCCTCGATGTTCTGTTGCCCCATGGGTGACGGGAGCGCTTTGATGGCATCCAGCTGTCATTGTCTTCTCGCAGCTGATATGTAGGTCAGCCTTGGTGCCGCCACTCTCAAAATTGGTGGTCGTGACTTGGAGCTTGAGTAATTCTTCAGCCAGCAAGGCGATATCATCTGCGAAATCCAGGTCCATAAACCAGTGGTGTTAATATGGGATGCCAAAGTTAACACCCACCATCGCCTTCCTCATGATGAAATCAATAACCAAGAAGAAAACTAATGAGGAGAGTAAATAGCCTCGCCGTACTCGTGTAATGTTTTGAAGGAGTCCGTGGTGCCCGTGCTCATCTTGACGCAGCAGCTGGAGTCGTGGTATAAGGCTTTGAAGATGTTAGTATACCATGACAGGATGCTGCATTGTCTTGTGATGTACCAGAGTGACTGCTGATGGCCTTCTCGAAATCAATGAAGTTGATAACATAGATATCACCAAACACAAAATCTGATAGTAACCGTTACCTAAGCACAACATCATTCAAACACAACCCTGTGTAACTGTAAACAGTCCATCACCTGTACAATGCTTAATGCTGAATAGCTGTCTCGACACATTTGCCTCATTGTATGAAATTGACAAGTTCTGGGTCAACTCCATTCACAGAGAAGCGTGAGAAAAGCAGATCACTGTCTCTACCATTATTGCTGTTACTGGATCCTCTTGTTTAGTGAACAAAATGAGGTAGATTTTGACTTTTTTGCAATGGTGCAAAATGGGCAATGGTGAATCAGCAACCTGTTTTAGATTTCTCCCAAGTGGTTTGATGGAAGTAAAAATGGTCAAAATCCACCCCTAGGAGCCTTACACAAACCTTGACTGCAATTTGTGTGTACATGTTGAGCATTTTTGAGTTAGCGTGAGTTTTCTGAGTCTATTTATTTGCATTTCCATTGGTCCAGTAGAACCTGTGTAAAATGGCCGTAAGCAGCAGAACTGCCAGGAAACTCTGATGCAGTTTTTTTCAGAAAGACAGCTCATGGGCACTCTTCAGCAATGGACTGGGGGATGGGGGTGGTGGAGGGTGGTAAATAAACAAGTAAGAGGAACTGTGGATGCGTTCACTGTATTCCTAAATAACATGATTGCGCAGCTCAGTAGTGTTTCTATTATACTTGTACAGAATCATGAACACTCAAGGACTAGCTGGACCAAGAATGTGACAGCTGGGCAGAAAAGAAGAGTGCTGAATTTCCTTCAAGTCTCCTGGAGTGGATTGAAATCAGGCCATCAGGGTTTGGTGCCATCCAGACCCCCAGAACTATCACTTGTGCTACCTAGAGGGAGATGTCATTGACAACCCTAGAAAGCAGCAGGCAGTCATGACCTCCCTTAATTACAATTTTCCAGCAAAATTAGCTTCTACGCTCCTTCCCTGCAGATCCACCAAAGTGGAAGGCAGCGCAGAGGGAAGATGGGCCGGGATTTTGCCCTCGTCGGGCGGGCTCAGTGGGGGCGGTCGGGAAGCCATCCGCCGCCCTCAATCGGGGCCCGGCCGCGATTTCACGCTGGTGGGCCAGTTGAGGCCCGCCTAGTGTGAAACGTGAGCTGCAGCACTGCCTGTGTGGGGGAGGGTGGAGAGCAGGGGAGCTTCGCGCATGCGCGCAGGTGTGTGCAGGACTAGCTCCCTGAGGCACAGAGCTGCCGCAGGGAGGTGAAGATTTAAAAAATTATAAGTAAAGAACTTTAAAATGTTAGAAAACATGTCCCCTCATGTGACTTTGTCACACAAGCAGGGACATATTATTAATGAAATGTTAAAATTTGTATTTAATTTTTAATTGCTGTTGGAAACCTCATCCCGCCCGTGGATAAGGTTTCCTAAAAAACCCAAAGGCTGCCTGACATTTGCGCCTGCCCACCCACCGTAAGGTTGGACGGG
This sequence comes from Cetorhinus maximus, assembly GCF_964194155.1. Taxonomy (NCBI): domain Eukaryota; kingdom Metazoa; phylum Chordata; class Chondrichthyes; order Lamniformes; family Cetorhinidae; genus Cetorhinus; species Cetorhinus maximus. The sequence continues at coordinate 126,071,986 of NC_135883.1, read as the reverse complement.
CAGTGAAAAATTTAATTCAATTATTACCTTAATGGCCTTACTGTGGCCTTTTAATTGTTGGTGGGTACGTTGCCGACTCATGCGCGCTCCCACCGCCCGAAATATCGCTCGAGTGCATGATGATGTCGGGATGCTCACCTGATGCCATCGCGTGTCATTTTACACTCGTTCGAGCTAAAAATTCTGGCCTTGATGTTTTTGATGATGATAGCAAAGAGGTGAGGACACCAAGTCATCCATGGTTTGCAGCTGCAGGATACTGATGTCTCTCAGACCAGTACTACTCAGCAGGCTTCTGGCCTCCCTCTCCGAGTACCACACCAGTGAAGCATGGGAGGCAAGATCAGTCTGTCCAGCAGCACTCGTCAGAGATCCAGCCAGGAGCAGTTCCATACCAGAAATGAAGGCCACCTCAGTCCCATTGTCCTTCTGTGGGGTGCAAGAAGTCCACCAGCTCAGGAGGCCTTAGAACGTGCTTCCCAAAATATTTTCCAATGTGACGCCATTTTAACACATGAAAATTAACGTGACCCCAGCGCCAACAAAAACAAAGTAGTAATAAAGCAGCATAGTAGCATTCAGTATATAATTACTAATGTTTGCATATCATAGATCAACATATAAATCAAATAAAGTCATATAAATATGATAACCTGTCTGTAAAACTTATTTCATGTACATATGGAGGTTTCAGTCAGACTCTTCATATTCTCCAGTGATAGAAGACTCAGTGAAGGCCCTCTCCTCCTACTTCCTGGCCCAGGATAGCTGCACATTCACCCTGCTGCATATTGCCCCTATAAATATAATGGCCGTACATTTGCCCTGCTGTAAATTGCCCCATATAAAGATGGCTGCTGCCCGTGTGCCCTCCTGCACATTGCCCCCTATAAGGATGGCAGCCATTAGCTTTGATCAGTCACCAGGAGAAGCCCCACAGCTGCTGCCCTGCTCAGTGCAAATGCAGGACTGGTAGCTTCTTATTCGGGGTTTGTGACCTACACAAGATTTTTATGAAGCCTCTCCACCCACCACCAAACCCATTGCTCCCCTCCACCCCCACTCGGAGAGAGACCAAGAGAAGAACAGGGCGAGGGCAGGGCCTGCTTTCATCTGGGCCTTCATGCAGGGTGCAGCCTTGGAGAAGGGTGAGCTTGTGACCTCATCCAGTGTTTGCGCACCATTTGGGAAGCACTTCCTTAGTAGGAGCGTAAGTGTAGGTGAGAAAAAGGAACAAGTAGGCACTCAAGGAAAGCATTGGAAAGAGCGCAGTTATTGTTTCTTTGCACTTCACAATTATTACATTAAAATTGACTGTGCACTCACATAGTGCTTTGTTTTACATGAATACAATTGCTGCTGAATTATTCACTCAGGTGATGCTCCTATCAAGGCAAAGAGAACTGATGTGTTGGCACACGGTAGGATAAATAGTGGCTTGAGGGAATATCTCTTCTCTTGCAAATGGGGAAGAATGAGAAGGCTGTGGTATCCCCAATAGACTGGTAGATGGAGAAGTAGTCTTTCGAGAGGATCTGTCCTTGGATGACCCTTGCAGCAGCCAGTGAGGCGTCCTCTGATGGCCCTTTCCAATTAGTTCTGGATCTAAGGGAGCCAGAGCCTCCTTCTCAGACATGTCAAAGTGCAGTTTTAAGAAGAACCATGGTACATACCGACTGAGCTGACCCAGCTGCTGCAATTGCTGTCTCTTCATTTCTGGCGATTACTCAATTGTTTGAATTTCTTTCAGGCTTCCTATTTTGTTTTTGTTATTTCTCTCCCTTCCATTCATTTATTTCTGTCTGGTTATGTCTGGATTTCTGTGCCTAGCCTATCATCTCTCCCTTCTGTCTCCCACCTTTGTATTTAGTGGGTAGTTACTGCAGGGGCTTGCCAACCTCTATTTTTGATTTCCAGGTATGGGTTCCCGACAGGTGAAGTTTTGCCTGTCTATTTGCATGATCTATGTCATGAACTTGAGCTCTTCTATCGCTTCCTAGGGCAATCAAGAGGAATGTGTCTTAAAGCTGCAGTTGCCTCTTATATGGCATCATTGCTGGCAGCGATGGTACTATAAATTAAAGATGGTCCTGCTGCTACCTGGAGCATTGAGAGTCACCTCAAGAAATGTATACTTCTGTTCTGCCAGTGGCAGTAAGAAAGCTACAGTGGCATTGCTGATGACAGCTATCATTGGCAAGGTTTTCCTGGTTCTGAGAGCTATTGTTTAGAATGGTCAAAATATTCAAAGCTGCGCCATCAATTTTTTAATAATTGTGGGGTAAAACTTTGTCCTATTTTCTTTACTTTTGGGTGGAGTGTGCTGTTGATTCACCATCACCTATCATGAACTACCACCCAAAATGAACTTCTACCTCAAATGCAAGATTGTGGGCTTAGCTTCCTTAAGATGGATCATATCTACTTGCGTGCTTTTCTTTCAACAGCACAGTAGAGAAAATGACAAGCTGTCTGGGACTCAGATAATGTTAGGGATTGGCTTGGGTTCAGCAATGAACACTTACAATACACTTATAATATACAGACCTACTTCAAGTGGGAACAGTTCTGGAAGTCTAAGATCCTGGTGCTCCACAATTAAGCTTTTTACATTGCAAGATGGATTCTAGAGCATCAGTGGTAACAGGTAAATATGTGATTACCTAATTGCACTGAAATTTGGTATTTTCTCTAGTGAGCTGTAAAGTTGATCCATCTTGAGAAAGCTAAACAGACATCATATAGCTTGCCCTTCCCAAACTGCATTTTTTTTCTTTTTTTGCGTTTTCTAATAATTTTTAGAATGACCGACCTAAATGGAGTTGGTGTTTTTGGTAACTGTTTTGGTGCCTCTGGAGATGACGAGTTTGGCCAGTTCCCCTGGCAGCATGAGGCGGATGGCGCTCTGGATCTCCCTGGTGGAGATGGTGTAACACTTATTGTATTGAATGAGTTGAGAAGCCTCGGAGGCGATGCGCACGAAAATGTCGACATTGAAGGAATTCATAACACTCATGGCCTTGGATGAGATCCTGGTGGAATGGTTGGCCTGGTTCAGCATCCTGTACACATAAGTGGAATAGCTCTGCTTGTGAGATTTTCTCCACTTCTTGGGTGGCTTCTTGGTGACTTTAGTCAGCTACTGCTTCAACGCCTTGCAGGACGCACCGCCCTTAGCCACAGCCGCCACCTCAGGCATTCGACTTGACGTGGGCCAACTCAACTTGTTGAACAATGAACAGCAAAGATAATTTCCATTTCATTTCCACAGCTAATGTTTGTCCTGCAGATCCCATTCAGGCAGCCAAGCCCCCTGTTCAACTTTGCCTTGATAGCAGTGTTACATAGCTCAGAGGGAACAAGAAGAGACAAGTAAACTTGTAGCATGAGTCCAGCACTGGTCCCATTCTAGTAGCCCTTAATAAATAATTCCTTAATTCAGAGCCCAAAATAATCCGCAAAATCAGAATTTCTTAACATAATAAGCAAAAGCAAATGCTGATGAATAGAATATTGTTTCATGCATTATTGTATTAATGTTGGCCGAGAAATTCAGTTATTGCCAGGAACCAGTGAATAAGCTTGTGTTGTGTTGAAGCATGAACCGATGATGGCAGCAAGAGCTGCACACAAAATTGGAGCACATGTCTCATTTTAATATGCCTGGTAGGCTGCCAGTGTTCCTGTTTATTGACAGTTCAACAATTGGAAAGGCTGGAAATCGACTGTCACACTATTTAAAATACTTCTCATTCTTCTTTTTCCTCTTCTTCTTTCTTCCATTTTACTTGGGATTGCCACAATGCTGATTAATCATCCTTCTCCATTTCCTCCTGTTAATCATCCATTTCTCTTCAAATCCCGCTGCATTTAAGTCTCTCACCACCACATCTTTCCAGCTGGTCTTAGGTCTTCTTCTCCTCCTCCTTCCTGGCAGTCCCATCTCCATCTTTCACCTCACCACATTTCCTCTTTCTCGACGTAACAAATGATCATCCCATTTCCATCTCTTCACAGCTACTTTCTTCGATGCTTTCATAAACTTCACTGACCCCCAATGTGCTGGTTCCTGATATTCACCTTTCTCGTTACTCCACATGTCCACCTCAGTGTCCACATCTCATTAGTATCCAGTCGTTGTTCCTCTCTTCATGATGTTGCCCAAGTTTCTGCTCTATATAACAAGGCTGGTCTCACAACTGTAAATTCTTCCTGTCAGTTGCAGTGACACTTTTCTATCACATAACACTCCACCACAATTCTTCCAATTACTCCAACCAGAGCTAATCCATTGCTTAATTTCCATTTCCATACTTCCATCTTCTGCCACCACTGACCCCAGATACTTGAAGCTACTCAGCTTCCTCAAGTCTTCACCCATAATCTTTATACTTTCACTCTGATCCTTTTCCTTATGCTCAAGCTGACATCCATAAATTGGGTCTTTGGCCTGCTGATATCCATATCCCTGTTCTCTAGTCCTTCAGATACTTGGTCATGTTCTCATCATCCCCACCACATAGTTCAATGGATTCTGCAAACATCATTGACCACGGCACTTCCTTCCTCACTTGCTCAGTTGGAACATCCATGACAATCGGGAATAGAAAGGGGTTCAGTGCTGAACCTTGCTGTATTCCAACTTTAGCTTGAATGCAATGCTAGAGCAAATTCACCAATCTCACTCGAGCTGGTAAGGTAAGACTCCAATTCACACCTCGTATTCTCTCCTTAGCTCTACATCACCAGCAGCCTTCACTTCTCATCACTCTCTTCCAATCACAGCAGCATACTTCTCTTAATTTACTTCTGCTGCTACTGGCAAACTGTGTTCCTGCTGTTCTCCTCCCAAACACTGCCAAACTCCCTCATATTCCGACACCCTTACCATCCTCCAACTACCAGCAACACTATTCTACCCTGACAACCACCTCTTTACCACCATCCCGCACACCAACTCAATCCCTTTCATGTTGTAAAACAAGGCACACAACAAGGAACCGGAAGAGGGAGATCATTCATCTATGTTCTTTCCCTATTGAAAGAGGATGCCAATGGATACTGTGGTGGGGATGGGTCAGAAGCACTGTGGCTGGTGAGATTGAAGGATATACTCTGCTGATTTTTTTGGCCACCTTACCTGCTTTATCTCTTAGTGTAATCTCTCCCTATGCACACTCTGTATGCAAAAGTTATCCTGCTTCAAGCTGACACTCACCTCTCCCTGTTATGCTTGCCAGTAGCTGTTAGCTTGTGTCCCTCTCTATCTATTCCAGTTTCCAGCAGAAAAAGAAGATCCTCTTAGATCAGTCTTCCAGAGCATACTGTGTCACACCACCTTAATCTCGCAGACAAAGCTTGATCAGACACTGGCATCCTGCATGGTGGAGAGGGTCAGGTAGACGGGTCTGCGCTGGGAGATTCACCCAACATAAGTGCATAGGAGCAAGAGCAGAGGGATAGAACTGTTCAGGAACTAAGTCAGCATAAAGTGAGCTTGTACCTTAGGACTGCTGCAGAGGAAAGAGGTGATGACTTCCAGTGCTCATGTTATAGAAGAAGACTGAAAAACTGATGGCTGTGCACAACAAACTACTCAGAACACTGTACTGTCTGACCGTGATCCTGCATCTAATGTCAGGAACACAGAAGTGTTCAACTTCAACTTGTGAGGGGTATGCTAGAGGGACATAGAGGCAATGCAGTCAACCATGGAGTGTATGCTCAGCTCTGTAAACAATGCAGCAGGGCCCACAGTATTAGGTTTCTAGTGACAGTTTAAATGGAAGCTCAAACTGATGCCTTTTTGACTCCAGGCTCTAGTATCTCCTATGACTTATTGACACAGTGGAAACAATGGTAAAGTCCTTCCAAATCATCATCTCACTCCTGGACTCTGCTCTGATGCAGATAGCGTTCCAGGTGCTGAAGGACAGGCCCATGATGCTGGCATTACTGGCTCCATGGGTGAAACAGATGCTATTCTCCCTCAGGATGGTAACACTCCTGTTCCCTTGCCAGCGTCCGCACCAGTTGGTGCCAGACAGCCACCTGGGTCAGACTGCCTTGGCAGTCGCCGAGATGATGTAGTCTGCCAGTGTTGGCACTAAGAATTATCGAATGAGCCTAGAAACCAGTGAATCTGATGTCCCCACAGTCTGATTTCAGAAAAGCGTCCTTCCCCAGGCCAAGCACCATTGTTTACATATTCTAGCTGCCTCAGTGCACAACTGAGGCAATTACCTGGAGCAATGTGGCAACTGCTGATCTTCTGGGAAAGATTGGGTGTCACCCAACACTCATCCTTGTTACAAACTTTCCGAAATCACATGTGACACTGTCTAATTTCCCCAGCCCATTTGTTTATCCACTCCTGAGGCAAATTACTAACTCACCCATGAAAAGAAAAAGAATGTTACACAACATCCTCTTTCTTTCTCTCAATATTTGCACACAGTTACTGAATATGTGCTGCAGTCATTCAGAGAATCCCTTTGAAGGTGACTATTCAAAGATTTTGTATTTGAGTGAACTGAACAAACCATACACAGAAATACATGGAGGAAGGGAAACAGAGGAAGGAAAGAGACTGGATTCATGGAGCAAGAATAAAGACTTCAGTCATGTGGATGGATTTGACTGCAAAGTAGCCTAAAGACAAAAAACAAAGCAAATTTAAAATAAAGCTGAAACCGAGCTGAAACTTTAAAGTAGAAACTTTTAGCTTATCTGAGAGCACGATTTGAAAAGGATAAAGAAAGGGAATGAAACCAAAGTGCAGGGAATTATGAGTTTCTAATAATGAATAAACTGGATGGGTTAAACAGGCTCCCGTGTTTATAGTTATCATTGTGAAAACTGCAAATGTAGAATTCCATTTAGGGTTGGTGTATGTGCAAGATGTTTGTTCCTAACATCATGCTGTCAGTTGTGTTCCTGACTCCTCCTCTCTTGCATTAAGTGCTGGTCTCAATAATGGAAGTTTAGAGGACAAAATTGGACATTCCAGTGCAGTAGCAAGGGAGTGCTGCATGGTCAGAGGTTCCACCTTTTGGATGAGATGTTAAACCAAGCCTTCCCTATCTTCTCAGGATGGGGACAAAATGGCTCATGGCACTATTTCAAAGAACAGCAGACGAGTTCCCTCCAGTATCCTGGCCAATATTTATCCCTTAAACCAACATCACTAAAAAAAAATTAAAGCAAAAAAACTGCGGATGCTGGAAGTCCAAAACAAAAACAGAAACAGAAATACCTGGAAAAACTCAGCAGGTCTGGCAGCATCGGTGCAGAAGAGTACATTGTCTGGCCAGTATCTCATTGCTGTTTGTGGGATCTTGCTGTGTGCACAATGGGACATTCCCAGGTCATGAAAGATGCTACATAAATACAAATCTTTCTTTCTTTTAGTTATCTACAATATTAAGCAACAATTTTTTTTATAGCTGCTGGATTTCAGATAAAAGATATTAGGAATGTGCAGCTAACAGTAAGCAAACATGAAATGATCTCAATTGAGGCTTTTCAAGTGAAATTGTAAATACAAAGTGTGGATCCTTTCGTATTCAGTGAAAACTGTTCCTGTAAAATGAGTTACAAACATTGAACTCACAACCAGGCCATGAAGTCTAAACAAGTATGTGGTGTCGAATAAAATCACATAAATGACTAATTATCATTGTTACAGCCCACTTCCATCTGTAATACTTTATTTTGGAGTCCAATGGTGAAGGACCAACTGCAATCTACATAAATAAACAAAGTAGCTAATTGTAGACCAGGGTTGTCTAATATACAGCCCATGGACTAGAGTCCAATCTGTCAAGGGTTTCTATCCGACCCGTCAACCAGTTCAAGTTACAGGTCAAAAACAGAATTACCTGGAAAAACTCAGCAAGTCTGGCAGCATCGGCGGAGAAGAAATCAGTTAACGTTTCGAGCCTTCATGGCCCTTCGGCAGAACTGGAGCATAGTTAGAAGAAGGGAGAAATATAAATTGGTTTAAGGTGGGTGGGGTGGGGGGGGTGGGCGTGGTGGGGGGGTGGGAGAGACACATTGAGGGTGTGGTGTGGTGATTGTGGAGATGAGCAGATAATCAAAAGATGTCACAGACAAAAGGGTCAAAGAGGTGTTGAAGGTGGTGGTATTTGTCTGAGAAAAGTGCTAATTAAGAATGGAAGACAGGATATTCAAAGTACAGCTCTAGTGGGGGTGGGGTGGAAAGACTAAAGGTTTTAGTTTTAGATTTAAAAATAATGGAAATAGGTGGGGAAAGAAGAATCTATATAAATTATTGAAAAAAAAAGTTGGGGGGGGGGAAAGAAACGGGGTGGGGATGGGGGGAGGGGGAGTTTAAGATCTAAAGTTGTTGAATTCAATATTCAGCCCGGAGGGCTGTAAAGTGCCTAGTCGGAAGATGAGGTGCTGTTCCTCCAGTTTGCGTTGGGCTTCACTGGAACAATGCAGCAAGCCAAGGACAGACATGTTGGCAAGAGAACAGGGTGGAGTGTTAAAATGGCAAGCGACAGGGAGGTTTGGGTCTTTCTTGCAGACAGACCGCAGGTGTTCCGCAAAACGGTCGCCCAGTTTGCGTTTGGTCTCTCCAATGTAGAGGAGACCACATTGGGAGCAACGAATGCAGTAGACTAAGTTAGGGGAAATGCAAGTGAAATGCTGCTTCACTTGAAAGGAGTGTTTGGGCCCTTGGACGGTGAGGAGAGAGGAAGTGAAGGGGCAGGTGTTGCATCTTCTGTGTGGGCATGGGGAGGTGCCATAAGTGGGGGTTGAGGAGTAGGGGGTGATGGAGGAGTGGACCAGGGTGTCCCGGAGGGAACGATCCCTACGGAATGCCGTCAGGGGGGGTGAAGGGAAGATGTGTTTGGTGGTGGCATCATGCTGGAGTTGGCGGAAATGGCGGAGGATGATCCTTTGAATGCGGAGCCTGCCCCTTCACTTCCTCTCTCCTCACCGTCCAAGGGCCCAAACACTCCTTTCAAGTGAAGCAGCATTTCACTTGCATTTCCCCTAACTTAGTCTACTGCATTCGTTGCTCCCAATGTGGTCTCCTCTACATTGGAGAGACCAAACGCAAACTGGGCGACCGTTTTGCGGAACACCTGCGGTCTGTCTGCAAGAAAGACCCAAACCTCCCTGTCGCTTGCCATTTTAACACTCCACCCTGTTCTCTTGCCAACATGTCTGTCCTTGGCTTGCTGCATTGTTCCAGTGAAGCCCAACGCAAACTGGAGGAACAGCACCTCATCTTCCGACTAGGCACTTTACAGCCCTCCGGGCTGAATATTGAATTCAACAACTTTAGATCTTAAACTCCCCCTCCCCCCATCCCCACCCCGTTTCTTTCCCCCCCCCCACTTTTTTTTTCAATAATTTATATAGATTCTTCTTTCCCCACCTATTTCCATTATTTTTAAATCTAAAACTAAAACCTTTAGTCTTTCCACCCCACCCCCACTAGAGCTGTACTTTGAATATCCTGTCTTCCATTCTTAATTAGCACTTTTCTCAGACAAATACCACCACCTTCAACACCTCTTTGACCCTTTTGTCTGTGACATCTTTTGATTATCTGCTCATCTCCACAATCACCACACCACACCCTCAATGTGTCTCTCCCACCCCCCCACCACGCCCACCCCCCCCACCCCACCCACCTTAAACCAATTTATATTTCTCCCTTCTTCTAACTATGCTCCAGTTCTGCCGAAGGGCCATGAAGGCTCGAAACGTTAACTGATTTCTTCTCCGCCGATGCTGCCAGACTTGCTGAGTTTTTCCAGGTAATTCTGTTTTTGTTTTGGATTTCCAGCATCCGCAGTAGCTTTTAGCTTTTTGTTTTTATCAAGTTACAGGTAAATGGAAGTGATAGATTCTGCAAAGAGCTGCTCCTCCAATCACAGGCTGTTCCTCCGCCATGTTTGCCAGAGGCCTAAGCTGATCGACAATTTCTTACTCATTAAGGTCGCATTTCAGAATGAAAAACTTTGCAGCCAAAAATGGCAACATTCATCTCAGCAGTGTCCTGAAATTGCATCTCAGAAACAGACCCTTCCTTGGGAAGTAACCTGGCCCCATCTATTGTGTTAAATACACTGGTTCTGACTACACCGTGTCAACAACCTCCAGTTCCCTGGCCCTAACTGCTTCCCCTTCACCATAACGTCCATTCCCTCGACAACTCCATCCCCCACCGGGATGGTCTGAGGGCTGTCCACTTCTTCCTCGAACAGAGGCCCGAACAATCTCCATCCACCACCACTCTCCTCTGCCTGGCTGAACTTGTTCTCTCACTGAACAATTTCTCTTTAAACTTGTCTCACTTCCTCCAAATAAAAGGTGTGGCTATGAGGACCCACATGGGCCCCAGTGATGCCTGTCATTTTATGGGGTAAGTGGAATGTTCCAGTCCTACTCAGGCTCCCTCCCACAACTCTTTTGTCACTACATCGATAACTGTATCGGTGTCACTTCATGCTCCCGTCTGGAACTGGAAAACTTCATCAATTTTGCTTCCAATTTCCACCCCTCCATCACCTTCACATGATCTATCTCCAACACTTCCCTTCCCTTCCTTGACCTCTCTGTCTCCATTTCTGGTGACAGACGGTCCACCAATATTCATTACAAGCCCTCCGACTCCCACAGCTACCTTGACTACAGATACTCACACCCTGCTTCCTGTAAGGATTCCATCCCATTCTCTCAGTTTCTTTGCCTCTGTTGCATCTGTTCCGATGATTCCACTTTTCAAAATTGCGCTTCTGACATGTCCTCCTTCTTCCTTAACTGAGGTTTCCCACCCGCTGTGGTTGACAGGGCCCTCAACCGTGTCCGACCCATCTCCCGGACCTCTGCCCTCACACCTTCCCCCCCCTCCCAGAACCATGAAAGGGTCCCCTTTGTCCTCACTTTTCACTCCACCAGCCTCCGCATTCAAAGGATCATCCTCCACCATTTCTGCCAAATCCAGCATGTTGCCACCACCAAACACATCTTCCCCTTACGCCCCCCAACACCACCCGCCCCCCAGCATTCCGTAGGGACCGTTCCCTCTGGGACACCCTGGTCCACTCCTCCATCACCCCCAGCACCTCATCCCCTTCGCACAGCACCTTCCCATGCAATCGCAGAAGGTGCAACACCTTCCCCTTTACTTCCTCCCTCCTCGCTACCCAAGAGCCCAAACACTCCTTTCAGGTGAAGCAGCACTTCACTTGCATCTCCTTCAATTTGATCTACTGCATTTGCTGCTCTCAATGCGGCCTCCTCTACATTGGACAGACCAAACGCAGACTGGTGATCGCTTTGTGGAACACCTTCGGTCTGTACGCAAGCATGACCCAGACCTTCCAGTCGCTTGCCATTTCATCACACCACCCTGCTCCAATGGTCACATGTCTGTCCTTGGCCTACTGCAATGTTCCAGTGAATCCCAATGCAAACTGAAGGAACAGCACCTCATCTTCGGGAGTTAACATTGAGTTCAACAAATTCAGACCATGAACTCTCTCCTCTATCTTCCCCCCTTTGTTAATCCCCTTTTTAAAAAATTTTTTTAATTTTTTTTATCTACTCATTTTATTTATTTTTAAAATTTTTATTTATTTTTATTTTTATTGTTTCATTCATTGTTTTATTCCCTCTTTTTTATCCCCTCCATTTTCATCCACTTTCCTATCCTTTTTTCCCAACCGCTGCCCCCTTCCCCCACCCAACCCACAAAAGGCTCATCTGTTAATTGTTCCATGTTGTTCTTTCACAGAGCGCTGACCCTTGTTCCGCTACTAACACATTCTGCTTTCTTACCTTTATGTCGCTATCAGCACCTTCTTTAGTCTTCACCACCACCATTAACACTCCCTCTGTCTTTCTGTCCATGACATCTTTGTCAATCTCTCCTTAGCCCCCACCTATTGTTGGCCTTCTATCCAGCTCCATCTGCCTCGCCCCACCTTAAACAGTATAAATGTCATCAGATTTCTACTTCTCTTTAGGCCTGAGGAAGGGTCATACGGACTCGAAACGTTAACTCTGTTTCTCTCTCCACAGATGCTGCCAGAGCTGCTGAGTCTTTCCAGCGTTTTCTGTTTTTATTTCTGTTTTTTGAAAGGTGTGCCTGGAGATGGAAACTAGCCAAAGGGCAGCCTTCTTTTTGACTCAGAGTTCTGTTTCTTTCAGCCTGAGGCCTGAGCACTGGGGGGTGGCGGGAGAGGGGCTGCTTGCTGTGGGGACGGAGAGGGAAGTGATTTCAAGGGAGAGGCTGCCTGCTAAGAGGAGGAGGGCAGACATTGGGAAGGAGAGGTTGCAAGCTGCGGTTGGTAGGGGAAAGAGATTTTGAGGCAGGGGTTGCCTGCTAGAGGGTGGGGGAGGGGGAAGAAGTTGCAAAGGAGAGGCTGCATGCTGGTGGGTGGGTGGCAGAGGTGGGAACAATCAAGAAGTTGCTGGTGTTCTCTATGATTTTCTGTATAGCTATAGTCAGATGTGTGTTGGGCAAGTGTTTTAGCAAGGTCAGGTCATTTAGGAATCACTTACCAGCGGCTACAATGCCAGATATCTCACTATATCAGTGATAATATGGTGATGAGATGGGTGAGACATTGGCATAGTGGTAATGTCACTTGACTAGTTATCCACAGGACCAGGCTAATGCTCTGGGGACGTGAGTTCAAATTCTAGCATGGCACCTGGTGGAATTTAGATTCAATTAATAAATGTGGAATTAAAAATGTTAAACACAGTAATGATGACCATGAAACAACTGTCGATTATCATAAAAACTCATTTGTTTCAATCATGTCCTTTAGGGAAGGAAATCCGCCATCCTTATCTAGTTTGGCCTACATGTGACCCCAGACCCACAGCAAAGTGGTTGACTCTTAAGTGCCCTCTGAAATGGCGTAGCAAACCACTCAGATGCACCAAACCACTGTGGAGACTGAAAAAAAAAGAATGAAACTGGACGGACCACCCGGCATCAATCCAGGCACCAGAAACGACAATGGCAAACCAAGTCCTGTCGACCCTACAAAGTTCTCCTCATTAACATTTGGAACATGTGCCAAAAGTGGGAGAGCTGTTCCACAGACTAGTCAAGCAAAAGCCTGACATATTCATACTCACGAAATCATACCTTACAGATATTGTGCCAGACTCCACAATCACCATCCCTGGATATGTCTTGTCCCACCAGCACGACAGGCCTAACAGAAGTATCAGCACAGTGGTATACAGTTGGGAGGGAGTTGCCCTGCGAGTCCTCAACATTGGCTCCAGATGCCATGAAGTCTCAAGGCAAGGCAACCTCCTGCTGGTTACCACCTATCTCCCTCCTCATCTGATAAACCAGCACTTCTCCACATTAAACACCATTTGAAAGAAGCACTGAGAGTGGCAAGAACACAGAATGAACTCTGGGTGGGGAACTTCAGTGTCCATCACCAAAAGTGGCTCGGTAGCCCAACTGGCCGAGTTCCTGAAGTACATAGCCTCTAGTCTGGTCTGTGACAGATGGTTGGAGAAAACCAACAAGAGGGAAAAGCCTACTTGACCTCATCGCCACCAATTTACCTACCGCAGATGCACCTATCCATGACAGTATTGGTAGGGGTGACCACCACACAGTCTTCTGGAGACGACGTCCTTTCTTCACACTAAGGGTTGTGTTGTATTGCACTACCATCATGCTAAATGGGATAGATTTTGAACGGGTCTAACAACTGAAAATTGGGCATACATGAGGCACTGTGGGCCATCAGCAGCAGCAGCAGAATTGTACTTGAACACAATCTGTAACCTCATGGTCCGTCATTTCCCCCACTCTACCATTACCACCAAGCTGGGGGATCAACCCTGGTTCAATGAGGAGTGCAAGATGGAATCCATTTCTTTCCATCTCCTCTATCTAAACCTCTCATTATTTTGATCACTTCTATCAAATCTCCTCTTAACATCCTCCATTGTAAAGAGAACAGCCCAGCTTCTCCTATTTCTTTTTGTTCTTTCATGTGAAGTGAGTGTCGCTGGCTAGGCCAGCATTTATTGCCCATTCCTAATTGCCCTTGAGAAGGTGGTGGTGAACTGCCTTCTTGAACCGCTGCAGTCCATGTGGTGAAGGTACACCCACAGTGCTATTAGGGAGGGAGTTCCAGCATTTTGACCCAGCGACAGTGAAGGAGTACAGTGATTATTGTTCCAAGTCAGGATGGTGTGTGACTTGGAGGGGACGTTGCAGGTGGTGGTATTCACATGCATCTGATGCACTTGTCCTTCTTGACAGTAGAGATTGCGGGTTTGGAAGGTTGGTGAGTTGCTGTAGTGCATCTTGTAGATTGTACACTGTTGCCACAGTGCGCCAGTGGTGGAGGGAGTAAATTTTTAAGTTGGTGGCTGGAGTATCAATCAAGCGGGCTGCTTTGTCCTGGATGGTGTAAAACTTCTTGACAGTTGTGGGAGCTGCACTCGTCCAGGCAAGTGGAGGGTATTCCATCACACTCCTGACCTGTGTCTCATAGATGGTGGATAGTGTTTGGAGAGCCAGGAGATGAATTACTTGCTGCAGGATTCCCAGCCTTTCACCAGCTCATGTAGTCACTGTATTTATATGGCTGATCTAGCTCAGTTCCTAATCAGTGTTTACCCACAGGATATTATTAGTGGGGGGGTTCAGTGATGGTAATGCCATTGAATGTCAAGAGGAGATGGTTAGATTCTCTCTTGTTGGAGATGGTCATTGCCTGAATTTTGTCCAGGCCTTTCTGTAGGCAGACATGGGCTGCTAAACACTGCGATTATCAGTGAATGTCCCCACTTCTGACATACGTTGGAGGGAAGGCCATTGATGAAGCTGCAAAGACACGGATACGGCCTCAAGCAGTGATGTCCTGGGGCTATCCATGTAACTGAAGTCCATCATCACTGGAGTGATTCTCATAAATCATTTTTGCATCCTCTCTAAAGCCTTTCCATTCTTCCGAAAGTGCAGTGCTCAGAATTGGGCATGTTACTGCAGTTGAGGTAAAGCCAGTATTTTATAAAAAGTCATTCAAATGTCTTTGATTTTGTACTCTATGCTTCTGTTTATAAAGTTTAGGATCCCATATGCCTTCTTAACCATTTTCCCAACCTGCCCTCCCACCTTCAACAATTTGTGCGCTCTTGTTCTAATGTGGGTTCTTCAGATGTCTCAGTGATGGGATCTTGAGACTTGTATGCTTAAACATGAACCCTTTATTGTTAAGCTTTAACTACTTACAGATCCCAGGTTTCTGTCATGCATGGTGCTGTTACAGAGTCATAGAGTCATAGAGGTCTACAGCACAGAAAAAGGCCCTTCGGCTCATCCAGTCTGCACTGGTCAAACAAGTACATAACTATTCTAATCCCATTTTTCCCAGATTCCCACCACCCTCTGGGTGAAAAAATTCTTCCCCACATCCCCTCTAAACCTCCTGCCCCTTACCATAAATCTTAATAATCTTAAACCTGTTGCCTCCACTCTGCTTCCAGAGTGTTCTCTCTAGACTGTTCTCTCGGTCTATTACCCTGTGACTCTATACACCTAACCATGGGTGGTGCTATTCTCCAGTCCCACATTAACCCTTGCTCTGTTGAGCAACTTTACATTACAATGGCATGCAGGCACATACAACATCAAACAATACTTCCTTTCCTCTCTCTGCTTCTGCACCCCATTTAAAATTGTACCCATTATTTTGTATTGTTTCCCCTTGGTCTTCCTCCCAAAATCTATTACTTCATACTTCTCAACATTAAATTTCATCTTCTATGTGTCCCCACCTCCATTCCACTAGCCATCCTTTTGTTATTCATTTACACGATGTGGGTGTCACTGGCCCGAAAAGCATTTATTTCCCGTTAGTAACTGCCCTTGAGAAGACGGTGGTGAGCTATCTTCTTGAACCGCTGCAGTCCATGTGGTGTAGGTACACCCACAGTGCTGTTAGGGAGGGAGTTCCAGGATTTTGACCCAGCGACAGTGAAAGAACGGCAATACATTTCCAAGTCAGGATGGTGAGTGACTTGGAAGGGAACTTCCAGGTGGTGGTGTTCCCATGTGTCTGCTGCCCTTGTCCTACTAAGTAGTGGTGGTTGTGGGTTTGGAAGGTGCTGCCTAAGGAGCCTTGGTGAATTCCTGCAGTGCATCTTGTAGATGGTACACACTGCTGCTACTGTGCGTCGGTAGTGGAGGGAGTGAATGTTTGTGGGTGGGATGCCAATCATGTGGGCTGCTTTATCCTGGAAGGTGTTGATCTTCTTCAGTGTTGTGGGAGCTGCACTCATCCAGGCAAATGGAGAGTATTCCATCACCGTCCTGACTTGTGCCTTGCACCTTGTCCTCCTGAAGTCACTATCCTCCTCACAATGCGCAGTAGTTCCCAGTTTTGTGCTGTCTTCAAATTTCGTACTCTCAAGTCTAGGTCATGAATATATAACAAGAGAAGCAGTGGTCCTGGTACTGACTCCTGGGGAACTCCACTGTATATATCCCTCCTGTAATATCAACCACTTAACATTACTTTGTTTCCAGTCACTCATCCAACTGTGTATCCATGCTGTCACTGTCCCTTTAATTCCATAAGCTTTCACCTTTGCTAGCAACCCTATGGCATAGCACTTTATCAAATGTCTTTTGGAAGACCATATCCAACACATCAACCGTATTGCCCTCATCAACCCTCTCTGATACCTTATCAAAAAACTCAGTCAAGTTGGTTAAACATGATTTGTCTTTAACAAATCTGTGCTGGCTTTGCTTAATTAATTTTAATCTTAGTTAATTATGGGGAGGTCTGCAGACATAGCAAAACCATGTTCCCACTCTGTCTGCTCCTCTCTGGCAAGACAGAATGAAATGTTGTTATTTCCCATTGAATTAGAGGACCATAGCTTCCGATGGAGTAGCAATTGAGTCGGATTGCCGCTCCGCTTGAAAGTACTTACCTGAATATCCAATCCAATCTCACCCGACCTTCCGACTCAGGCCGGGTGAGATCTGTGTGGTGCAGCTCGCTCCCAGGGCCTACTGTCGAGGGCAGGTCAGTGGCAGGTGAGTATGTCATGGCCTTTTTTTCTGGCATTAACTAGTTAAATTTAAAGAATGTCCAGCCAGGTTTAAAGGTCTTTGACAGGGAGAAGCTAAGTCTATCAGGTAAGTGGAGAGCATTTGGGGGATGGTGGGGGTTGGGTTGGGTCAGGTTAGGTCTGGGGGTTGTGGGGAGGTTGACAGCCGGGCCTTTGCAGGGGCGGGAGAAGGGCAGGGATGGGAGGAGGGTGGGGAGTCAGGCCTGGCCTCGAGGAAAGGGAGGGAAGGGAGGGACGTCGGCCCTAGCCTGGGAGAGTGGTGGGGAAAGGGAGTTGGCAGTTGAGCCTGAGCACGGGGTTGAGGGGGGCGGTTGGCAGTTGGGCCTGGCGGGCGGGTGAGGTCGACATTCGGGTCTTGGTGTGGGGGGAGGTTGGCAGATGGGTCTTGTGGGGGGGAAGTCAGGAGTTGGGTCTCGAGGAAGGGAGTTCCCGTGAGGGTGGGGATTTGCCATTGGGGGGGAAGAATCCCGTGGGGTTGGGAAGTTTCCGGGGTTGGTGTAGAGCCCCATGGGGGTGGGGATTCAAGTGGGGGAGGGGGTTGATGGGGTTGGGGGTGGAGAGACCCTGGGTGTGGGGATTCCCGTGGGGGTGGTAGTCGGGTGGGGGGTTTCCCATGGGGCTGGGATGTCCTATAAGGGGGGGTGGTGGGGGGATTCCTCTGGGCATGGGGAGTCCCATTGGGGGGTGGGGTAGTTACACTGTTACACTTCCCTGAAGCTCGAAAGTTATGGCTTAGAGTCCCTTTCACTATAGCCAATGGCAAAGTGCAAAATGTTGCAAATATCTCAAGCTCCGGCCTGGAAGGAGGCAGTAACATAAAAGTTCTTTGTCACTGTCACCTGTGCCCTGTTCTAAGGTTGTCTTTGCAGCTGGAGCAAGGGGCAAATTTCAATGAGGGCCTCTTTCTGAAGCGCAGACATCTCACACATTGGGAGGAATTAAATGCCCCACCCCTGCCACTCCTAACTCAGGATCTGTCTAGGGGCGGCAGGGGAGAGTGGGTCATTTAATGGGTTGGGGTGGAGAGCCTGTCTCCTTCCTTAACTTTTCCCAATTAATACTATGGTGAGGAAGGTTGAGTACGGCCTTCCTGCCCAGGGGACAACTGAGCTCCTTAAGTGATCACTTAGCTGGAGTGTTTTGCTGCAACTGGCACCACTGGCATCAAATCAGTCTGCATGCTGACTGACATTATGATCTGCCTGCTCTGTATACCTTCAATAGATGTACATTGGCCATGTGCTAACATCCTCACCAATATACCGTCCACCGCGATTTGCTCCAAAGTATTCGAGAGTTATAGAACCATAGAACACTACAGCACAGAAAAAGAGGCCATTCGGCCCTTCTAGCCTGTGCTGAAATATTATTCCACTAGTCCCATTGACCTGCACCCAGTCCATAACCCTCCAGACCTCTCCCATCCATGTATCTATCCAATTTATTCTTAAAACCTAAGAGTGAGCCCGCATTTACCATGTCAGATGGCAGCTCATTCCACACTCTCACCACTCTCTGAGTGAAGAAGTTCCCCCTAATGTTCCCCCTAAACCTTTCCCCTTTCACCCTAAAGCCATGTCCTCTCGTCTTTATCTCTCCTAATCTAAGTGGAAAGAGCCTACTCACATTTACTCTGTCTATACCCCTCATAATTTTGTAAACTTCTATCAAATCTCCCCTCATTTTTCTACGCTCCAAGGAATAAAGTCCCAACCTGTTTAATCTTTCCCTGTAACTCAACTCGTGAAGACCTGGCAACATCCTAGTAAATCTTCTCTGCACTCTTTCAATCTTACTGATATCCTTCCTGTAGTTAGGGGACCAGAACTGCACACAATACTCCAAAGTTGGCCTCACCAATGTCTTATACAACCTCACCATAACATCCCAACTCCTATACTCAATACTTTGATTTATGAAGGCTAGTATGCCAAAAGCTTTCTTTACAACCCTATCTACCTGTGACGCCACTTTCAGGGAATTATGTATCGGAACTCCCAGATCCCTTTGTTCCTCCGCACTCCTCAGTGCCCTACCATTTACTGTGTATGTCCTACCTTGGTTTGTCCTTCCAAAATGCAACACCTCACACTTTCCCGCATTAACTTCCATCTGCTATTTTCTGGCCCATTTTTCCAGTTGGTCCAGATCCCTCTGCAAGCTTTGAAAGCCTTCCTCGCTGTCCACAACGCCTCCAATCTTAGTGTCATCAGCACACTTGCTGATCCAATTTACCACATTATCATCCAGATCATTGATATAGATAACAAACACCAATGGTCCAAGCACAGATCCTTGAGGCACACCACTAGTCACAGGCCTCCAGTCTGAGAAGCAATCTTCCACTGCCACTCTCTGTCTTCTCCCACACAGCCAATTTCGAATCCAGTTTACAACCCCTCCATGGATACCAAGTGTCTGAACCTTCTGAACTAACCTCCCATGTGGGACCTTGTCAAAGGCCTTACTAAAGTCCATGTAGACAACATCCACAGCCTTTCCTTCATCTACTTTCTTGGTAACCTCCTCGAAAAACTCTACAAGGTTCGTTAAACACGACCTACCACGCACAGAGCCACGCTGACTATCCTTAATCAGCCCTTGGCTGTCCAAGTAATTGTATATCCGATCTCTCAGAACACCTTCCAATAATTTACCTACTACTGACCATCAGGCTCACTGGCCTGTAATTACCTGGTTTATTTTTGGAGCCTTTTTTAAACAACGGAACAACATGAGCTACCCTCCAATCCTCCGGCACCTCACCCGAGGCTAAGGATATTTTAACTATTTCTGCCAGGGCCCCTGCAATTTCTACACTAGTCTCCCTCAAGGTCCGAGAGAATATCATGTCAGGCCCGGGGGATTTATCTACCTTTATTCTCTGTAAGACAGCAAGCACCTCCTCCTCTTTAATCTCTATATGTTCCATGACACTACTGCTTGTTTCCCTTCCTTCCTTATACACTATGCCAGTTTCCTGAGTAAATACTGATGCAAAAAATCTGTTTAAGTTCTTCCCCATCTCGTGAGGCTCCACACATAGATGACCACTCTGATCTTCAAGGGGACCAATTGTGTCCCTTACTATCCTTTTACTCTTAATATACTTGTATATAAACCCTTCAGGTTTACCTTCACATTATCTGCCAAAGCAACCTCATGTCTTCTTTTTGCCTTCCTGATTTCCTTTTTCAGTATTTTCTTACATTTTCTATACTCTACAAGTACCTCATTTGCTCCTTGTTGCCTATACCTGCTATACACCTCTCTCTTCCTGTTAACCAGATCACCAATATCCTTTGAAAACCAAGGTTCCCTATGCCTGTTAACTTTGCCTTTAATCCTGACAAGAACATGCAAACTCTGCACTCTCAAAATTTCGCCTTTGAATGCCTTCCACTTACTGAACACATCCTTGCCAGAAAACAACTTATGCCAATCCACTCTTCCTAGATCCTTTCTTGTTTCCACAAAATTGGCCTTTCTCCAATTTAGAATCTCAACTCGAGGACCAGACCTATCCTTATCCATAATTAACTTAAAACTAATGACATTGTGGTCACTGGACCCAAAATGTTCGCCTACACATACTTCTGTCACTTGACCTGTCTGGTTCCCTAATAGGAGATCAAGTATTGCATCCTCTCTCGTTGGTACCTCTATATATTGATTTAGAAAACTTTCCTGAACACATTTGACAAACTCCAAGCCATCCAGCCCTTTTACAGTATGGGAGTCCCAGTCAATATGTGGAAAGTTAAAATCTCCTACTATCACAACTTTCTGTTTCTTACATCGGTCTGCTATCTCTCTACAGATTTGCTCCTCCAATTCTCTTTGACTATTAGGCGGTCTATAATACAACCCTATTAGTGTGGTCACACCTTTCCCGTTCCTCAGCTCCACCCATATGGCCTCTGTAGACGAGCCCTCCGGGCTGTCCTGTCTACGCACAGCTGTGATATTTTCCCTGACTAGTAATGCCACTCCTCCCCCTTTCATCCCTCCCCCTCTATCACGTCTGAAACAACGGAACCCCGGAACATTGAGCTGCCAGTCCTGCCCCTCCTGCAACCAAGTCTCACTAATAGCAATAATGTCGTAATCCCATGTGCCAATCCATGCCCTAAGCTCATCTGCCTTTCCGACAATAATCCTTGCATTGAAATAGATGCACCTGAGAACATTTCTATCACGTACAAACCTTTGATTTCTGTCTATACATGCATTCCTCGCTTCACCTTTGTCCTCCTCCACCTCACTATCTGCTCTAACACTCTGGTTCCCCTCCCCCTGCAAATGTAGTTTAAATGCCCCGGAGCAGCACTAACAAACCTACCCGCAAGGATGTTAGTCCCCCTCCAGTTCAGGTGCAAACTGTCCCGTCGGAACAGGTCCCACCTTCCCTGGAACAGAGCCCAATTGTCCGGAAACATGAAGCCCTCCCTCCTGCACCATCTCCTTAGCCACGTATTTAGCTACATTATCTTCCTTTTTCTAGCCTCACTAGCACATGGCATGGGTAGCACTCCTGAGATCGCAACCCTGGAGGTCCTGTCCTTCAACTTTGCACCTAACTCCCTAATCTCTCTTTGCAGGACCTCCTCCTCCTTCCTATCCACGTCATTGGTCCCTACATGGACCACGACATCTGGCTGCTTACCCTCCCTCCTGAGAATACTGAGAACTTGATCCGAGATATCGCGGACCCTGGCACTAGGGAGGCAACAGACCATCCGGGATTCTCGATCTCTCCCACAGAGCTTCCTATCTGTCCCTCTAACTATCGAATCCCCTATCACTACTGCTCTCCTCTTTTCCCTCCCTCCTTTCTGAGCTGAGGGTCCAGTCTCGGTGCCAGAGACGCGACCACTACAACTTGTCCTTGGTAGGTCGTCCCCACCAACAATATCCAAAATGGTATACCTATTATTGATGGGAACGGCCACAGGGGTGCTCTGCTCTTTCTGTCTATTCCCCTTCCCTCTCCTGACAGTCACCCAGCTGCCTGCCTCCTGACTTTTAGGGGTGACTGACTGTCTCCCTGAAACTCCTGTCTATTACTGCCTCTGCCTCCTGAATGATCCGAAGTTCATCCAGCTCCAGTTCCAGTTCCCTAACTCGGTTTCTCAGGAGCTGCAGCTGGATGCACCTTTTGCAGGTGTAGTCATCAGGGACAATTGTGCTGTCCCAGACTTCCCACATGCTGCATTCAGAGCACTTGACTGCCCTAACTGCTGCCTCCAATACCTACTCCTAATTTACTTAAAGGAACTTACCCGGCCCTACCCCACTGGGAGCAAGCTCGTCCTCAGCCTCTGCTTGCTGAAGCCTCTCGAGCCAAAGCGTCAAAGCTCCACTCCTTCACTGGGCCACTCACACACTGGCCACTCCTCTTCAGCTTCCCATCCTTTTATTTTCAATCTCCCAATCACCTCTCCTCTCGCGCTGTTTTCAATCTCCCGACTGACTCTCCTCTCGCGCTGTTTTCAATCTCCCAATCACCTCTCCTCTCGCCCTGTTTTCAATCTCCCAATCACCTCTCCTCTCGCGCTGTTTTCAATCTCCCAATCACCTCTCCTCTCGCGCTGTTTTCAATCTCCCAATCACCTCTCCTCTCGCGCTGTTTTCAATCTCCCGACTGACTCTCCTCTCGCCCTGTTTTCAATCTCCCAATCACCTCTCCTCTCGCCCTGTTTTCAATCTCCCAATCACCTCTCCTCTCGCGCTGTTTTCAATCTCCCAATCACCTCTCCTCTCGCGCTGTTTTCAATCTCCCAATCACCTCTCCTCTCGCGCTGTTTTCAATCTCCCGACTGACTCTCCTCTCGCGCTGTTTTCAATCTCCCAATCACCTCTCCTCTCGCCCTGTTTTCAATCTCCCATTGTGCCCATAAAAACAGGCGCTAGCGAGTCCAATTTCTTGTCCCAATTTTCACAAAGCTCATTTCAATTCTGACACCAGCTACACGAGAAAACATCAAAGAAACATACACAGAACTCAACTGACTGCAGGAAATTAAATAGGAAGAATGATAGCTAGCTTCTTGCTGATTTAATAACTCAGGTCGATAAAAAGAATAGTTTTTAATATCCCTGATGAGGTGATTTTCATCTGGGAGGATTCTGTTTCTAATCAGTTAACTTTAAACTTTTGGTCTCCTGCATAGTGAAGTGCAGTCTGCCTCACATTTCACTGGCAGGCGAATGGAATGTGCCTCATTATCCAGCGTAACCTGAAGTCATTCAGCAGCTCTGGAAAATTCCTGTGGGCTACACATACGGTAGTTCACATGCATTATCTGTTGACTCCTTTATATTACACTGGCTTGACTTTTAACTCATCTCCCCATCCTCCCAGCTGGCCTGGCATTAACCGAGGCAGGAGATGCACAACAGATAAAATGAGGGCTGTCACTTATTACTGATCCTGCCATGTCCTGATGTTAACCTGCTCTTTGGAGCAGGCAACTGGGTCACCAGCAGGGAGGCAGTGGGTCCTCTTTTTTTTAATATGCAGAGCAGGTTCCGACAACTTTAGCATCGGGGTAACTACGCTGTCAGGCCAGACCTACAGGAAAACAGATCGGAGACCAGAAGAGCCCCAGCAGGTCGGTAACTCCGTTTAATCTCAGTTTTCGTGGTGGGCCATGGCCGCCACGAGTGTTCCTCCTGGCCTCACAACGAAGTCCTGCGCCTCCATTGCTTCCGGTTTCTCCCTCCTCCTGATTACAGCCCTCTCCTCCCCACTCCTCCAGGTTCCTAGGCTGCGCAGCCCGCTGCTGCCGAATTCCCTAACCTGCCTGCCACTGTATCTGGCCGGCTCAGGTTGGTAAGTGAGAAAAGTAAGGGCAATGAGCTTCAGTCGTTTAGATAAGTCAAGCCTCCACATTCCCAGAATTGCTGCTCAATTTGAAGTACATTGTACCCACAATCACCCTTTAAAATGGTGGTGAAAAAGGCATATGGGACACTTGCCTTTATCAATCGAGGCATAGATTACAAAAGTAGGGAGATCATATTGGAGTTGTATAGAACCTTGGTGAGGCCACAGCTGGAGTACTGTGTGCAGTTCTGGTTGCCACATTATAGGAAGGATGTGATTGCATTGGAGGGGGTGCAGAGGAGATTCACCAGGATGTTGCCTGGGATGAAACATTTAAGTTATGAAGAGAGGTTGGGTAGACTTGGGTTGTTTTCCTTGGAGCAGAGAAGACTGAGGGGTGACCTGATCGAGGTGTACAAGATAATGAGGGGCATGGACAAGGTGAATAGGGAGCAGCTGTTCCCCTTAGTTGAAGGGTCAGTCACAAGGGGACATAAGTTCAAGGTGAGGGGCAGGAGGTTTAGGGGGGATGTGAGGAAAAACTTTTTTACCCAGAGGGTGGTGTCGGTCTGGAATGCGCTGCCTGGGAGGGCAGTGGAGGCAGGTTGCCTCACATCCTTTAAAAAGTACCTGGATGAGCACTTGGCACATCATAACATTCAAGGCTATGGGCCAAGTGCTGGTAAATGGGATTAGGTAGGTCAGGTGTTTCTCACGTGTCAGTGCAGACTCGATGGGCTGATGGGCCTCTTCTGCACTGTGATTCTGTGAAAATCAGGGCTAATGATTCATCTGCTAGCTTCTCCGACTTTGATGGGAATGTTACATTGAAAATGAAGATATGAAGAACTGACTCAAGAATTTGCAAATAAAAACAGAAAATGCTGGAAAAACTCAGCAGGTCTGACAGGATCTGCGGAGACAGAAACAGGGTTAACATTTCAAGTCTATATGACCCTGCTTCAGAGCTAAAGAGAAGTGGAAACAGGATGGGGGTTTAAGGGGGGTGGAGCAGGTGAAGCTGGATAGAAGGCCAGCGATAGGTGGGGCCTAAGGACAGATTGACAGAGATGACGTGGATGAAAAAACAAAGAGGGTGTCAAAGGTAGTGGTAAGGGCTAAAGAAGGTGCTGATAGTGGCACAAAGGTAAGAAAGCAGAATGTGTTAATAGCAGAACAAGGGTAAGCACTCTCTGAAAGAACAACATGGAAGAAGTGACAGGTGGCCCTTTTTGGGGGTGGGGTGGGGGAAGGGGGCAGTGGTTAGGGAAAAAAGGGATAAAAAGGGGGATGAAAGAGAGGGTTAAACAATGAATTAATGAATAAAAATTAAAATTAAAATTAATAAAAATAAAATTAAGTAGCTAAAAAATAAAAAATAAATTTTAAAAAAGGGATTAAAAGAGGGGGTGAGGATGGAGGAGAGAGTTCGTGGGCAGAATTGTTTGCTCATCGGGCGGGAGCGCGGCCAACCCGAGAGAGCATAAAATGATGTGCGATAGTGTCGGGTGAGCGTCCCGATGTCATCGCTAATTCGCGTGATATTTCGGTCGGTGGATGCATGCAGGAGTTGGCAGCGTTGACCCGCTGACAATTAAAAGGCCTGTTCAGGCCGTTAACAATCAATTTTATTTAAATTTTTTGCTGCCCTTACGGTTGGCGGGCAGGCGAATAGGCCAAGTGGCCTTTGCATTTTCCACAGGTGTGATGAGGTTTCGACCCATCATTTAAATAAATTTTTTAAATTTCACACTAATTTCTAACATGTCCCTGCTCATGTGACAGAGTCTCATGAGGGGACATGTTTTCTTAACTTCTAACAATGTTTTAATTTTTCAGTTTCAAAACTGGTCAGTGCCTCAGGGACCCGTGCACATGCTCTAAGTTGCGCGCTCGCCCTCCTCCCATCCCCCACACAGGCAGCACTGCAGCGCACATTTCACATGGGCCCGCCAGCATGAAATTGAGTTCCAGCCCCGATTACGGGCAGTAGTCGGCTTCCCAACCGCTCCCGCTGAGCCCACCCAATGAGGGCAAAATTCTGACCCATGATTTTAAGTTGTTGAACTCATTGTTAAGTCCGGAAGGCTGTAAAGTGCCTAGTCGGAAGATGAGGTGCTGTTCCTCCAGTTTGCATTGGGTTTCACTGGAACATTGCAGCAGGCCAAGGACGGATATGTGGGTTTGAGAGCAGGATGGTGTGCTGAAATGACAAGCGACAGGAATGTCTGGGCCATGCTTGCAGACAGACCGAAGGTGTTATGCAAAGCAGTCACCCAGTTAAGATTTTGCAAGGATTGGTTTTGCAAAGCCCCTCTGGGTGTAACTGAGCCGTTGCCAGCAGACAGGAATGGGAAGTGCCTTTGGCTATCAGTTGCACCAGTCTGCACGGACTGACTGTTGAGTCTTTCTATACAGACTAGCAATATAAAAGAATGTGGAACTGGAGCAGGTACTGGATGGATAAAGTAATTGGTGCATCTGGTAATGGGGATTCTGGTAGTGGGTTATTTGGGCAATGGGTGATTCTGGTAATGGATGCATCAGTTAATGGATGGATTTGATGGTGGGTGATTCAGACAGTGGGTGGATCAGGTAATGGGATGACCAGATATAGGTCATACCAAGTAATGGATGGTTCAGGTATTGGGTGGATTAGGTGGTGGGTGGATCAGGTATTGGGTGATCAGGTGATGGGTGGATCAGCTTTTGGGTGGTTCAGGTAATGGGTGTGCTGGGTAATAAGTGCATCCAGTAATCTGAATTGTATTTGGTTGATTTTCTTGAGGAGGGGATGATCAGGGGCATCATGAGGGCAGGGTGTCAGAATTGTGTTGCATTCCGGGAAGCACGCGAGTATCCAGATTTTCTGGTGGCCCTCATTTACCTACAAAGGGTAGACTTCATGTGCTTGAAGGGACACAAAGTTGGTGCTGATTGCCCATGTGACAGGCAGCTTGGGCTCACTCTACACTGTAAAAGCTTGAGCTGAGAAATGAAATGGAGAAATTAAAGTCAACTCCTGCAGGTGAAACATTTTTAACTGGCTCTGATGATCTTACAAGGAGATAAGGTATGTGACTGTTTACACAGAAACTGGCTGGGGAGGAGGAGGAGAAAAGGCTGAGGTTGCCTCTTTCTCTCTAACTGTTGAAGTCAACCAAAAACATTTCTTATAGGGGATGGAAGCTTTCACCACGGGTTGGTTTCATTGATGGGTCTGGTCAACAAATAGTAGCTGATATGGAGGAGTCCAGCAGTTGAATGAGTGGGTGTTGAGGATTAACTTTCAGATCCAGGTAGAGTGGCTATTCCAGATCTAACTGCACCACACCTTCCCACCAGAGACGTCGCTACGGCAGGTCATGTAGATTTCATTCAGGCCTTGGACTGCACTGTTGCCCTGCCATTGAGCTAATGGTTAGTGATGAGCTTGCCGAAATGAGACATTAGATGGGAATGGGCTTCCCCAATGTCAGGTCTGTGCACTGGTCACTGTGACACAAATGCAGCAAGTGGGGTCAGGATAAATATGATGATGGAAGATGATGTTTTGTCCCTCAGGATAGGAGGGCCTCCACACTTCTCCTCTGCCTACCACACGTGACTGTCAAAGAGCCAAATGACAGGCTGGGCCATGCTGTTCCTGCAGGTGCAGAGTCTGGAGTGGGATCAACCTGAGATCTGTGTTTGGCAAATTTGAAGGTCACCCTGTTCGCAGAACCGGGCACTGGAGACCCAGCTCAGTGCCCATCCCAGTTGCCGATCAGAGGAATTCATTTAAGAAAATCACTAGGATAGGTAGTTATACACTCAGATCATTAACATGAAACAAGCTGTCGTGCGGAAAGCACAATATGAATAAGCAGTAATTAGTAGCACAAGCAGCACACTATCATAAATCACTGCTTGAATTTAATCACTGTATATTTATGTCTTTATAATACTGTAGGAAAATTTAGTGTGGGCTTGATTTGGAGGATTCTCTCATATTGATTTGAAGATGAAAATATTGGACAGAAAGGTGGGAGGTTAATTTCTACCCTTCTGTGAAGCGGTCAATGGTGCTTCCAAGAGGGCCAGGTGAATGTCTTCAGCAGCTGTCGGGGGAGCTTTTCATCATTTCTCATCTTCTGCCCCCAATTAGCAAAAGGTGAAGAAGGAAACCACTGCCCCAAACATGGCATCCACCAGGAAGTGAAGAAGAATTATATCATTCAGCAATGATTCCTGAAGCTGGAAACAAAATCAAAAGACCAAAAATTCTTTCTTGACAGGAGCAGCCTGCCCCTTTAAGATAGTTGAGGTAAGAAGCAAGTGAAGAAAGTGCAGATGTGCCAGACATAACTTTCCAAAGTGTGCTGGATTTAGGATTTATGCCCTTGGTTTGGAAAATTGCAATTGTCACTCCATCACTTAAGAAGTGGGAGTGGGAGAAAGCAAGTAACTATAGATCTGTCAGTTTAAATCAATTGTAGGGAAGTTACTGGAATCCATCATTTGAGACAGAATGAATGAGCATTAAGACAAGTATGAGCCGATCAGAGAGAGTTGCTGTGGATTTGTGAAGGCTAGGTCATGTCTAAATAATCCAGTTGAATTTTATGAGGAGATCACAAGCATAGTGGATAAGAGAGTGTCTATGCATGTTCGTGGAGACTGCCAGACAGTATTTGCTAAATTCCAAACAAGAGATTATTAGCAGAATTGACAGCACACAGAAGTTGAGATAACTTTGTAATGTGGAGTGGCAATTAATTCGGAGGTAGGAGGTAGACAGTAGGGATAGAAATTTCATTCTCTGGTTGGGAGGATGTGACATGGTGTTCCCTGGGGATCTTTTCACCATATATATAATGACTTGAATAAAGAAATAGAGAGTTGTATATAAAAAGTTTGATGATCACTCAGCATTAGTTGCGTGGATGGTAACAGGAAGCTACAAAGGGCATATTGGAAGATCTAAGTAAGTGGGCAAAACAATGGCAGAATTAGGTGATTGTGGGGAGTTCTGAGATGATCCACTTTGGCTCTAAGAAAGTCAAATCAGGATATTTTCTCAATTGTGAGAGACAAGAAGTAAAGTGATTTAGGTATCCATGTACACAAATCACTAAAAGCTAATACACATGTCTGGAAAGTAATCAGAAAGACTAATAGAAAGCTGGTCTTTATTTCAAGGGGTTTGGAATTCAAAAAATGAAGAAATTATGCTTGAGCTACATGGAGCTCAGATCCCATCTGGAGTACAACATTCAATTTTGGGCACTGAACCTCAGGAAAGATTCATCGGCTTTGGAAGGGGTGTGATGCAAATTAATCTGAATTATTCCATGGTTTAAAGGGTTAAATTATGAGGACAGCTTGCATAAATTGAGTTTGAATTCCACTGAGCTTAGAAGTTTGAAGGGTAATTGTAGTAATTCTGGTTTCATTTAGTGTGTAATGTACCTTTAAGAATAATACTTGTTAGGCAAGATCACATGATCTGTAGTAACCAATAGTGTGGGCTACCTCTGCAGTCAGTGTAGTGTTAGAGTTGGAGTTGAAAGCACATGGATAGATGCTGCTGAGTATATTGTAAAAAAACTTAATGTTTCCACACAAAGTGTCTGCAGATCAACTCTATAATTAATAGTACAACTTAGCCACCTTACAACAAACTGGCGACGAGCATAAAACAGGATTGATCAGAAGAAGAAATCAAGTTAAAAAGAAATTGACACTGTACCTAGCCCAGCGATTGTGAGTAGCAAGTTCCGTTAGAATTGAAGAAGTTATCCCCTCTCAAAATGCCACAGTTTGGGAGAATTGATCCTTTTGAACCAGCCACAGACGATTGGTCTCAATACATGGAATGCCTCACATTGTTTTTTTCAAACGAACAAGGATATGGGCGAAGAGAAGAGGTGAGCGATCCTCTTGAGTACTTGTGGGAGCAAAACCTACAGCTTGATTCGAAGTTTGATGGCATCCAGTGCCCAGATTTAAAGAATTTTGATGAATTGGTGGACCTCATGAAGGGTCACTTTCAACCCAAGCCCTCAGTCATGATGCAGAGGTTCAGGTTTAATTCGTGAAATAGAATCCTGAGTAAGACAATTTCATGCTACGTGGCAAATTTGAAGCAGCCAATGGAATATTGTGAGTTCGATACAACTCTGAACGA
Organism: Cetorhinus maximus; assembly: GCF_964194155.1. Lineage (NCBI taxonomy): Eukaryota > Metazoa > Chordata > Chondrichthyes > Lamniformes > Cetorhinidae > Cetorhinus > Cetorhinus maximus. The sequence goes on along the minus strand of NC_135883.1, from coordinate 126,041,870 downwards.
TATGCTCAGAGATCATTTAGTGCATGGTGTGAAAGAGGACTCTATTCAGAAAAGATTATTGTCCGAAATGAATGTGGATTTTAAGAAGGCGCTAGTGATAGCACTGGCCATGGAAAGTGCAGGAAGAGATTCAAAAGCAATACAGAATGTGCAAAGTGGCATCATCCTCCACATCGGATGGGAAACCTCAGCCGAAAGAGGCGTGAAAAAGCGAGACGCTGCCAAGAAGTGGGAAACAGCCCCTGCTAGCTGAAGAATAAAGAAAATTAACTTAGCAGTGAAATTGAAGAATAATTTTAACAGAGGTGGAAACAATCAGTCTTTAAGTGATTGGCAGTTTAAAAAAATAGAATGCTACTATTGTCACAGAAGTGGACATATGATGAGACAATGCAAGGAAAGATTCAAACAGGTTTGTAAACAAAAGAAGAAGCCCAATGAAACCTACAATGTAGAAGAGCCTAAAAGAACAAATTCAGACATTTACTTGTTGTTTAATCTGAAAGTTGGAAAAACAGAACCAATATTTGTCACAGTGAAAGTAAATGGCAAACCTGTTAGAATGGAAGTGGACATGGGAGCTTCCACTACAGTAATTGGGGAACATAGCTTCAGATATTTGAATAATGGTGAACATCAATTAAGTTTAGAAGAAACAGATGCCAAGTTCAAAACATATATGGGTGAAGACATTCAAGTAAAAGGCATAAGCAGAGTAACTGTCCATTATGGAAGCCTAGCAGCAAAGCTACCAGTGTTGGTATTGAGAGGCAGAAGACCAATCCTTCTGGGGCAAAATTGGCTAAGGGAAATCAACCTTGATTGGCCACCTAGATTCCAAAAGGAAGCTGGAAGCGTTCCTGTTTTGAAAAAGGAGTGTGTGAGGACTCAACAACCTGAAGAAATGCAGGCTGCCTTAAGCCAAAACCTGGTAGAACAGCAGAAGAAACTCAAAGAGGCCCTGCTTGATGACAGAGTTTGAGACAAGGTGAGCAACCATCGCAGGGAAAAAGAAAACCTGTTGAAAGACCTGCACACACTACAAGACTCCCTCAGGTCAAAGCTTGTATCTCTGGAAAAGTATGAAGTGAAACAGAAAGAAGTTAGCACCTCTCTGAACAAACTGAAGAATTAGTTGGCAGAGAAGACACAATAATGTTCAATTTTCCAAATACAAAAAAGAGACAGAAGAACTGAAGAATCAGCTAAATGAAGCTAAAGAGGCTTTGGAAGCAAAAGTTGCCGAACTTCCCAAGAAGAAGGCAGATAATGAAATTTTGGGAAACTTAGCCACTGAGGTCAGACAAGTTGAGCTTGCACCTGAGAGAGGTCTGGCCAACAGTGAAGTCAAAAAGAAGGCCGAGATTAAAGTCTGCACTAGAAAGAAAAGTGCACATTCCAAGCGAGGGAGGTAATCTATTTGGGTCACCAAGTAGATTCACAGAGCCTCCACCCAGTTGAGGGGAAAGTGAGAGCCATAAGCGAGGCACCTGGACCAAAGAACGCCTCAGAGCTCAAATCATTCCTAGGAATGATCAACTATTACGGGCGGTTCTTACCCAATTTATCTACAGTGCTGCCCCCCTGTATTCTCTACTCAAAAAGAACCTATGGCGCTCCAGAAAGAAGCTTTGATAAAGGTGAAACATTTGTTGCACTTGTCCAATCTATCAGTGCATTATGACCAGATGAAAGAATTGGTGCTGAAATGTGATGCGTCACTCTGCGGAGTGGGAGCAGTGCTCTCTCACCGGATGAACAACGGCATGGAACGGCCAATAGGTTACGTATCAAGATTGCTCACCACAGCGGAAAAAGAATACTTGCAGATAGGTGTCAAGAAATTTCACCAGTATGTACACAGCCACCATTTTACAATCATTTCAGACAACAGACCATTGCTAGGATTGCTTAGTGAGGAAAAGGCTATACCACCCATAGCCTCAGCAAGAATATAATGATGGGCCTTAATTCTGGCAGCATGCGAATCCACTTTTGTACATAGGCCAGGCAATCAATTCGCAAACACCAATGCCCCTAGTCATTTGCCTTTACAAAAAATGATGAGCATGTCCCAGTTCCACAGGAACTTGTTTTACTGTTAAATTTCTTAGATTCCTCACCGGTATGTGTTCGACACATCAGAGACTGGACAAGTCAGGACTCAGACTTATCTCAAGTACGAGAACAAGTGCTATATGGTTAGTCACAGGAGCCCGTATCTGACGAAATGAAACCGTACTTCAACAGAAGACATGAAATAGCCAGCCAGGATGGTGCCTTACTGTGGGGAGCACAAAAGGGAAGGGAATCATTTTTAATTGAACTACACAGTGCATATCCAGGAATTTCCCAAATGAAGACCATAGCACAGTTATCTATGGTGGCCTGAGATGGATGGCGAAATAGAAAGTTCAGTAAAGCACTGTGTGCAATGTCAGCAACTGCTAACATGCAACTGCCAGTGACAGCTCCGTTACACCCATGGGAGTGGCCAGGTAGACCCTGAGTGACTACGTTGGATGTTTCCTGGGAACAATGTTTCTGCTCATTGTTGATGCCCATTCAAAATGGTTGGACGTATATGAGGTGAAGTCATCATTGTTGGCCGCTACAATTCAGAACCTATGTCAGAGTTTTGCCATTCATGGACTACCAGAATTAGTCATTTCCGATAACGGCACGGAATTTACGAGCGCTGAGATTCAACAGTTTATCAACCTCAACAATATCACTCATGTGAAAACTGCACCATACCACCCTTCCTTAAATGGACTGGCCGAAAGGGCAGTTCAAACGTTCAAGGCAGGCATGAGAAAGCTAACTGGTGATTCCTTGGCAACCAAGCTAACATGCTTTCTTCTTCATTACAGGACCACCCCTCACACAACTGATGTCACACCTGCGGAGTGATTTTTGAAATGCCATTTCAGGACAAGATTGAGGTTAATAATGCCGAATTTATAGGGGAAGGCGGAAAGGAGTCAGGGAAGCCAGGAAACTAAACACAACTGATACAGTCGCGAGAGGAAATTTACCATGGAAGAGCCAGTATGCGTAAAAAAATTTTGGTGAAGGATCAAAGTGGTTACTGGGTGGAATGAGTGCGGTGAATGGGCCTCAATCTCACCATGTGGAGGTGGAAGGCCAGATCAGCCATAAACATTTAGGACCATTTAAGGAAGAGAGAGACAAATCACCAAGAATTGGTTCCACCAGTGATCATGACCGGGTCTGCGTTTCCTGTTGAGGACACTCAACCCAGGACTGACATGTCTGATGTTCCTGTAAGAGTTGAGGATACAGAATTGCAAGTGCCCACTGAAGCACTTGATGTTCAGGCAACTCAGGAAAAGGAGGTTCCTGACAAAGAATCTGAAGTTGTGGAGCTGCGACGTTCCACACGTACCAGGAAACTACCTGAAAGAGTGAACTTGTAAATTCTTTACTCAGTGTGAATATTATGTGTCTTGAAAAATAAGCATTTCTAAATAGAATATGTATAGCTGAGTTAAAGGAGGAGGAATGTAGTAATTATGGTTTTATTTAGTGTGTAATGTAACTTTAAGAATAACATTTGTTAGACAAGGTCACGTGATCTGTAGTAACCAATAGGAGAATAGCACGTGGTACCTCTGCAATCAGTATAGAGTGAGGGTAGGGGTTGAAAGCACACACATAGGTGCCACTGAGTATATTGTAAATAGACTTAATGTTTCCACCCAAGAAGTGTCTGCAGATCAACTGTATCATTAATAGTATAGCTCAGCTACCCGACAACAGTAATCTTAATCACTGGCCTTATTATGAGAAGGGGATTCAATAGGTATACAGAGAAATTATTTTCTGTGGTGGGGGAGCCAAAGAGGGGATAATCTTGAAATTAGAGTCAGGCCATTTACGAATGAAACCAGGAAGTCCCTTATCACACAAAGAATGGAACTCTGGAATCCGATCTCTTAAAAGGATATTTACGTTGGCTCAACTGGAACTTCGAAGAGTGTGATCAATAGATTTTTGTTAGGTAAGTGTAATGAGGGATATGCAGTGCAGGCACATAAATGAAATAGAAGTAGAGATCAGCCAGGATTTAACTGAGGGGCTGAATGGTCTGCTCTTGTTCCAGTGTTCCTAAAGGACTTGGCTGGTAGCTCTGGAAGCTAAAGTGCCAGTTTATTATTGGGAGTAGCTTTGTGGTTGAGAGGTATCTCGCAACAGAAATCTTGGGTATTCGGGTTCCTGACGCTCATTTCTTTGCAATTTTTGTGCTCTCTTCAGGCACAGTCAGATACAACCACCTGAAAAGTCATATAAGAATATAAGCTGCAGTGATATTCATGTGCAGGACCATCTCTTCAATTGAAATTACTCCCCCATCAAAATGTATTGCTTTTTAAATCCATGTGTCACCTGAGTTGCATCCATTGCTATGTCAACGTTATTCTCACATTTGAATATGTTGCTTTGCACAGAGAGAAATAAAACCCCTCAAAGACAAACTCCTCTATTCTGCCACCTTTCTTTTGCTGGACTAGAAATGCAGGGTAATGCTCTGGGGATCTGAGTTCGAATCCCGCCATGGCAGATGGTGGAATTTGAATTAAAAGTTTAACGATGACCATGAAACCATTGCTGATTGGTCCACTAAGGTAATCTGCTGTCCTCTCCTGGCCTAGCCAGCGACACCTAGGAGCTGGGAAGAGTGCTGTGGTCAGCATTGTGGTGAAGCAGTCTGGGAAGAGTTTCCTGCAGTCAGCATCGCGGTGAAGCAGTCTGGGAAGAGTGTCCTGCAGTCAGCATCACGGTGAAGCCGTCTGGGAAGAGTGTTCTGCAGTCAGTTCTTGTTGAAAATAACAAGAGTGACATGACAAGACAGCGCAAGAGAGCGACGGAGAGATCAGAACCAGCGCAAGTGCGGGGAAGCTTCGGTAAGTGACAGCAACACAAAGGTGAGAGCTGATTGGTGAGTAGTGGGTCTGTGTTTTTCTCCAGTTTAAAATAGACTAAGCTAAGGAATGGTAAGAATTCTAGTTTTTATTTAAAGTACATAAATAATTTAACTTTTTTTACTTTATTTAATTTGAAATAAGGGTTTTCTTTTCAACTAGAGGCATGATAGGGCAGCTCAGTCCCGTATTATGTACCGCCTGCAACATGTGGGAAGTCCTACAAGCTCCTTGCACTCTGACCAACCATGTGTGCAGGAAGTACCACCAGCTGCAGCTACTTGAGCTCCAGGTTTCGGAGCTTGAGCGGCAGCTGGAGGCACTGAGGTGCATCCGTAAGGCTGAGAGTGTCGTGGATTGCACATTTTTAGGTGTGGTCACCCTGCAGCTTAGGGAAATGCAGACAGAGAGGGATAGGGTGACCATCAGTCAGAAGAAAGGCATCAGGCAGGTAGTCAGGAAATCCGCATCTTGCTCAAGAACCGCTTTTCTGTGTTGGAAAATGGTGAGAATGATGCTTCCTCTGGGGCCAAGCTCATGGCACTGTGAGTGGCTCAGCTGCACATGGGGGGAGGAAAAAGAGGGGAAGAGCAATAGTGGTAGGATACTCAATAGTAAGGGGAATAGGCAGGCATTTCTGCGGCTGTAGACGTGACTCCAGGATGGTATGTTGCCTCCTTAGTGCCAGGGTCAAGGATGTCATTGAATGGCTACAGGGCATTCTAAAGGGGGAGGGCAAGCAGACAGAGATTGTGGTACATATTGATACCAACCACATAGGTAGAAAGAGGGATGAGGTCCTGCAAGCAGAATTTAGGGAGCTAGGAAGCAGATAAAAAACAGGACCTCAAAGGTAGTAATCGCTAGTGAGCATAGAAATAGGAGGTTAGTCCAGATGAATACGTGGCTGGAGAGATGGAGCAGGAGGGAGGGCATTAGATTTCTGGGACATTGGGACCGTTTCTGGGGGCATTGGAGCTGTACAAGGCGGATGGGTTGCACCTGAACTGGAATTGGACCAACATCCTTGTGGGGAGGTTTGCTAGTGCTGTTGGGGAGGGTTTAAATTAACTTGGCAGGGGTTGAGATCCTGAGAAGAGGTTCAGCAGGGGGAGATGCACAGCCAAAATTAGAAGAGAGAGCAAGTGAGTCTGGAAGGCATAGAAATTATAGGCCAGTTAAGGCAAAAGGAAATTTGGCAAGGTTGGGTGGTATTTATTTTAATGCAAGGAGTCTGACGAATAAGGCAGATGAGTTGAGGGCACAAATTAACACATGGAAGTATAATGTCAATGCTGTCACAGAGACGTGGTTGAGAGAGGGGCAGGATTGGCAGCTTAATATTCCAGGATATAGGTCATTCAGGCGAGACAGGGAAGGGGGTAAAAGAGGAGGGGTATTGCAATATTGATCAAGGAATCAATTTCTGCAGTAAGGAGGGATGACATCTTAGAAGGCTCTTCAAATGAAGCCATATGTTCAGAACTGAAAAACAAAAAAGGAGCAATCACATTGCTGGGAGTGTACTATAGGCCCCCAAACAGTTAGAGAGATATAGAAGAGCAGATGTGAAGGCAAATTTCAGAAAAGTGTAAAAATAATAGGATAGTAATAGTGGGGGATTTTAACTTCCCCAACATTAACTGGGTTAGTCATAGTATGATAGGTTTAGAGGGAATGGAATTCTTAAAATGCATCCAGGAGAGCTTTTTAAGCCAGTACATAGAAGGTCCTACAAGAGAGGGGTCCCTGACTTAATTTTAGGGAATGAAGCTGGGCAAGTGGTAGAGGTATCAGTGCATTTTGCAGATAGTGATCATAACTCCGTTAGGTTCAAGGTTGTTATGGAAAAGGACAAGGATGGGCCAGAAATCAGAGTTCTAAATTGGGGGAAGGCCAATTTTAGAAAGATCAGATATGATTTGGCAAGACTGGACTGGGAGCAGCTACAATTAGGTAAATCTACGTCAGAGCAGTGGGACTCATTCAAGAAGACAATAGGGAGAGTACAGGGCCAACATATTCCAGTAAAGATAAAGGGTGGGACCAACAAATTCAGGGAACCCTGGATGTCAAGGGATATACAGGATTGGATAAAGAGAAAAAGGGAGGCTTATGGCAGATACCGAGGGCTCAAAACAATGGAAGCCCCAGAGGAGTTTAGAATGTGTAGGGGGGATCTTGAAAAGGAAATAAGAAGAGCAAAAAGGGGTATGAAAAAACATTGGCAGGTAAAATAAAGGAAAATCCAAAGTTATTCTACAAGTACGTTAAGAGTAAGAGGATAACTAGGGAAAGAGTAGGGTCCATTAAGGGCCATAGTGGTAATTTGTGTGTGGAGCCGGAAGACGTAGGTAGGGTTCTAAATGAATATTTTGTGTCAGTGTTCACAAGTGAGAGGGACGACGTGGGTGTGGAAATCAGGCAGAAGGACTGTGTTATAATTAAAGAAATTAGCATAGAAAGGGAGGAGGTTCTAAGTGGTCTGGCAGGCTTAAAAGTAGACAAATCTCCAGGTCCGGATGAAATGTATCCGAGGCTGTTGAGTGAGGCAAGGGAGGAGAAAGCAGGGGCGCTGGCAATAATTTTCAATACCTCTCTGGCCACAGGAGAGGTGCCAGAGGACTGGAGGACAGCCAATGTGGTATCGTTATTCAAGAAGGGAGGAGGGGATAAACCAGGGAACTACAGGCCTCAGTGGTGGGGAAACTATTGGAAGCAATTCTGTGGGACAGAATTAATCTACACTTGGGGGGGCAGGTATTAATCAAGGACAGTCAGCATAGTTTTATTAAGAGGCGGTTATGTCTGACCAATTTGATTCAATTTTTCGAAGAGGTGACCAGGTGTGTAGATGAGGGCAATGCATTTGACGTAGTCTACTTGGACTTCAGCAAGGCTTTTGATAAGATCCGGCATGGGAGGCTGATAATAAAGGTAAGAGCCCATGGGATCCAAGGCAATTTGGCAAATTGGATCCGGAAGTAGCTGAGTGACAGGAAGCAGAGGGTGATGGTCGAGGGGTGTTTTTGTGACCGGATGCCTGTGTCCAGTAGGGTTCCACAGGGATCGGTGTTGGGTCCCTTGTGGTAATTATAAATGATTTAGACTTGAATGTAGGAGGGTTGATCAGTAAGTTTGCGGATGACACGAAAATTGGTGGGGTGGTAAATAGTGAGCAGGTTGGCCTTAGATTACAGAAAGATATAGATGGGCTGGTCAGATGGGCTGATCAGTGGAAAATGGAATTTAATCTGGATAAGTGTGAGGTGATGCACTTGGGCAAGACAAACAAGGCATGGGAATACACGATGAATGGTTGGACCCTGGGAAGTACCGAGGAACAGAGGACCTTGCTGTGCATGTCCACTGGTCCCTTAAGGTAGCGGGACAGGTAGATAAGGTGGTTAAGAAGGCATATGGGATACTTGCCTTTATTAGCCGAAGTATGGAATATAAGAGCAGGGAGGTTATGCTGGAACTGCATAAAATGCTGGTTAGGCCACAGCTAGAGTATTGCATGCAGTTCTGGAATCTGTATTATAGGAAGGATGTTATTGCAATAGAGAGAGCGCAGAGGAGATTTACCAGAATGTTGCCTGGGCTGGAAAGTTTTAGTTATGAGGAGAGATTGGATAGGCTGGGGTTATTTACCTTGGAGCAGAGGAGATTGAGGGGGTATATGATTGATGTGAATAAAATTATGAGGGGCATAGATAGGGTAGACAGGAAGGAACGTTTCCCGTTGGTGGAGGGATCAATAACCAGGGGGCATAGATTTAAGGTAAGGGGCAGAAGGTTTAGAGGGGATGTGAGGAAGAATTTTTTCACCCAGAGAGCGGTGGGAATCTAGAACTCAGTGCCTGAAAGGGTGGTAGAGGCAGAAACCCTCATAACATTGAAGAAGTATTTGGATGTGCATGCGATGCCATGGCATACAAGGCTATGGGCCTAGTGCTGGAAAATGGGATTAGAATAGTTAGGTACTTGTTTAACCGGCGCAGACTCGATGGGCCAAAGTACCTTTTTCTGTGCTTTAGACCTCTATGGCTATAACAAAATAGCCACAACACATTAAAACTCTGAAAGGCTGTTAACTTCCATGGGATTCTCACAATCTGCCACTGTAACCTTGTCAATGCTGACAAGGCTTTCACTGAAATCACATCTGCCAAGTGTAGGGTAAAGGGTTAATGTGAAATGTGTAAATAGATCTAAACAACCTGGCCTGTCTGCAACAATGGGACATGGCATTCGCCACTTTGTTTTTTTTTCTTTCCAATCCTCCTGCGAGCTGTAACTTTCTAGCCAGTGGAACCTTGGTGAGTCAGGATTCCTATGGTCTTATGATTCTGCTGCCTACTCTGTTCCCATTGTCCCTTATATGGTTTGCGCTGTTGTGTTCGCCTGCTTGAATTTGGTGGGTCTGGCAGTCTGGGAACATGCATTCTCAGTGCTGCTCTCCCAACTTCAGAAAATTCCTATATTCACCAAAGAAGGAACTGACACATCAGACAGGCAAATCCAGTAGAATATAATCGGATATCTGGTCAAGGCTTGTGCTCAAATTGTAAAATTACAGGTGGGGAGAAGTTCGTGCCTAGGATCTATAGCTGAATGTCCAAACTTTTGTTTCCATGGGCTAAAAAGTTGTGTATCCTGGAATCTCGGGATCTCCATATAAAGTTTATTTTCACGTTCTTGTTAATTTGAATTACAGCTGAATTCACTGAAATTAATAGTCTTTAGCATCCTGACTGTGAATTTATGCACCAATGAACCAATAATTCTAAGAGCATCCATTCTAAATAATTGATTGTCTCTTAACTGCTCTTTGAAGTGGTTTAGCAAGTCATTCAGTCGGACCTAGGGATGGGCAATAAATGTTGGCTTTGCCAATGATGTCCATAGCCTGAAATGATTCAGCTTTTTTGAACAAATCGCCAGACTATGAAATTCAAACAGAACAAGTTAATGGATAAGCAATATAGATAGAAATAAACCTGACTTGCCGAGGTTCCAAGGGCTGGATTGCCAGATCTAGTTTGATGATGACACATGGGGCAGGATATTTTGGGTGGCAGGTTTTTCTACTCTGCCACCTGGTGATTTGGCAGGAACGTAGCCCCTGCTTTTGCTGGCTAATTGGCTGGATGTGGGACTTCGCCTCTCACTCAGGAGGAAGTCTTGCCTCAGTGAGCTGCCGGCCATCTGATTAGCTGGTAGTTCCCTCATCCCAGCAGTGCTATTGGGAGTGGTGGCCTGGGACTACAAATAGCCCCACCAATCTAAGAGCTGGAACACACAGTACAATGTAGGTGAAGAGCCTCCTGTTGGGAATGGGAGGCGAGGCCTGGGAGATAAGGACTGGAGGGTCTGCCTGGGGGGTAAGGATGGGAGGGAAGGCTTGGAGGATGAGGACAGGAGGGGAAACCTGGGGGGTGAGGGGAGATGGGGTTGGGGGTTGTGGTGGCATGGCTAGTCAGGGAGGGAGCACTTGGAGGGAAGGGGAAATTCCTTGGGGGGGAGGGTGCCCCAATCTGGAAAGGCGCCAGTGATGGAGGTGTCCTCCCTGCATCTCCCACCCGAGGCCCGAGCAGGGTGATTTGTCAGTCTCCCCCAGTCCCTGAATTCCCTCCACCGGCTAAAAAATTGTGGTGGGCAGGTAGCAGCCCTTAAATGGCCAATAATGGGTCACAAGGTACCTTAATTATGGCAGGAGCGAGTGGGCTGACCTAGGCCTTGTATCCGCCTATAAAATTGAAGACAGGGATGCAAAGGCCACCTAGGGAATTTTATGGGTGCCCCTGTCTACAAACTCATTGGGGGGGTTGGCGAGGGAGAGGGGTGGGGTGCGTAAAATTCTTCCTATAGTTACAGTTCCAGGGGAGTTGCCCACAACCTGGTTATTCTGTTTTATGTGACCTGTAATGGCCCAGTCTTGCTGTTGCACTCACCCGTGTACTAACATGCAGACAGGCACGGTCTGTACAAGTTTACACCTCCCACACAAATGCAGAAACAGTGAAATTTAAACTGCTCAAGCCATACTGCATTGACCTGACCAGATGCGTTGAGCTGCTGAAGCCGTTGGCTTCGTTCAGCTCATTCTTTCCAGGAGACACTCCTTTCCGTAAAGGCTTGCAGTCGACCCCTGATTTCTTTTGCCAGTGCTAATGGAAGTACACCTGGAACCCATTAAAGGGCAATCTGATCACACACAAACCTGTCTCTCTCTCTCCCTTAGGTTATAATATCCCAGTGGATTGCTTGTTCTTCTCATTTTCCTGCTTGGACACTTTCAACTTGTTGATTTTCTTGGGGAAATAATAAGTTCCAATAGATATGAGGCTGTTGGCCATGGCTTATGACAAATACGTAAAATGTTGCCCTCCAGGGATAGAAAGTAAAGAGAAACTTGCATTTGCATAGCACCTATCATGGCCTCAGGGCACCCCAAAGTGTTTTTCAGCCAATAAATTACTGTTGAAATGTAATCAGTTATTGTGGTTTTAGCGGACAATAATAGCATCCAGTTTGCACACAGCAATGAGAGCAATGGCCAATTAATCTGTTTTTGATTGAGGGATAAGTATTGGCTAGGAGATCTCCCCTGTTCTTCTCAAATAGTACTATGGTTTTTTTTAACATCCTTTTCAGCAGAGTCTCCGTTTAATTTGTCATTTGCAAGACAGTACTCCAGCAATGCAGCTCTCCCTTATCACTGCACTGAACTAACAGCCTAGCTTATGTGCCCAAGTCCCCCAGTGGAGGTTAAAACTGCAGCTTTATGATTTAGAGGTGAGAGGGCTACCACTGAGGCAAGGCTAATACCATAAGACTGTAAGACTGAGGGTAGTTGCTGGAGCTGGGAGATGCAGAGGAAAGTCATGCCATTTCCTGCAGCTGTTGGCTTGCTGCTGTGGAAAAATGATAACAGCTGCAATATGTCTGGAGAACGGACACCTGGCTGTGAACAAGATTGGAACTGAATTAAGGGACCCACATGACATCACAAATAGAAGAAGCAAAGCTTTTGGAGTTTATGAGCCTAATTTGAATGACAAGATTAGATTGCGCTATGGAAATAACTCAGATGAAGTATGGATGGAGGGTCGAGTAGCAAGTGGATTAGTACTCTATTACTATACTTCTGGGACAAGAGTTCAAATCTAGTCCAGAGTGATTCAATGAAATGAAGGTGATGCTACCTTCAAAAACAGTTCCTCTGACATGTCCCCCTTCTTCCTTAACCGAGGTTTTCCACCCACGGTCGTTGACAGGGCCCTCAACTGTGTCCGGCCCATCTCCCGCGCATCCGCCCTCACGCCTTCTCCTCCCTCCCAGAAACATGATAGGGTCCCCCTTGTCCTCACTTATCACCCCACCAGCCTCCGCATTCAAAGGATCATCCTCCGCCATTTCCGCCAACTCCAGCATGATGTCACCACCAAACACATCTTCCCTTCACCCCCCCCCCCGGTGGCATTCCGTAGGGATCGTTCCCTCCGGGACACCCTTGTCCACTCCTCCATCACCCCCTACTCCTCAACCCCCACCTATGGCACCTCCCCATGCCCACGCAGAAGATGCAACACCTGCCCCTTCACTTCCTCTTTCCTCACCGTCCAAGGGCCCAAACACTCCTTTCAAGTGAAGCAGCATTTCACTTGCATTTCCCCTAACTTAGTCTACTGCATTCATTGCTCCCAATGCAGTCTCCTGTACATTGGAGAGACCAAACGTAAACTGGGCGACTGCTTTGCAGAACACCTGCGGTCTGTCCGCAAGAAAGACCCAAACCTCCCTGTCGCTTGCCATTTTAACACTCCACCCTGCTCTCTTGCCCACATGTCTGTCCTTGGCTTGCTGCATTGTTCCAGTGAAGCCCAACACAAACTCTAGGAACAGCACCTCATCTTCCGACTAGGCACTTTACATCCTTCCGGGCTGAATATTGAATTCAACAACTTTAGATCTTGAACTCCCTCCCCCATCCCCACCCCCTTTCTGTTTCTTCCCCCCTCCCTTTTGTTTTTTCCAATAATTTATATAGATTTTTCTTTTCCCACCTATTTCAATTACTTTTAAATCTGTAATGTCCTGTCAGTCTTTCCACCCCACCCCCACTAGAGCTATACCTTGAGTGTCCTGCCATCCATTCTTAATTAGCACATTCTCTTAGATAATATCACCACCTTTAACACGTCTTTGTTCCTTTGTCTGTGACATCTTTTGATTAACTGCTCCTATCACTGCTTGCTTGTCCCTACTACCACCCCCCCCACCAAACCTCTCTCCCCCCACCTTAAACCAGCTTATATTTCACCCCTCTCCTAACTTTACTCAGTTCTGCTGAAGGGTCATGAGGATTCGAAACGTCAACTCTTTTCTTCTCCGCCGATGCTGCCAGACCTGCTGAGTTTTTCCAGGTAATTCTGTTTTTGTTTTGGACTTCCAGCATCCGCATTAGTTTTTTTAGTTTTTTGTTTTGATTCAATGAAATGTCCATCACATCTGTAAAGAGAGAAGACAACTCACAGTTTTAGCTCTGTCAGAGCATCGATGCCAGCATTGTGAATCTACCTTTTCATTTACATATGCTGATGGACCACATGTGTGTTGTGAGGTGTGTTCTTCTCGCTTGGACTCCAGGGGTAGAATTTTACGGCAGTGGGATTTTACGTTCCCGCTGAAGTCAATGGGGTTTAGAATGTCTCGCAGCATTTTATGGCCCCGTCCCCGCCGAAACGGGGCCATAAAATTCTGCCTTAGGTGGCAGGATTGGTTCTAACGCAGACTGTAGACACACTCTGGTATCTACTTTACACTTGTTTACTAGTACTACATCTAAACAGGTTACTGAGTAGGCTCATTGCTCCTAGGCATGATTCCAACCTCTTTCTCTCAAGCCTACTACATGACTGATTGATATCAGTGGTACATCATCATCTATGTCATATATTAGCATATCTCACCTGTTAACCCTTTATACTATGCCTCGCCCCAGTTATACTGCCCTACATTTTAGCAACAAGATGAAAGCTGGGAAGAGTGTCCTGCAGTCAGTTTTTGTTGAAAATAACAAGAGTAACATCACAAGACAGCGCGAGAGAGCGGCGGAGAGATCAGAACCAGCACGAGTGCGGGGAAGCTTCAAAAAGTGATGTCATCACAAAGGTGAGAGCTGATTGGTGAGTATGGGTAAGTGTTTTTCTCCAGTTTTTTTCTCCAGTTTTTCTCCAGTTTAAAACAAATTAAGCTAAGGAAAGGTAGGGGTTCTAGTTTTTATTTAAAGTACATAAATAATTTAATGATTTTTTTACTATATTTAACTTTAAGGGTTTTTTTCAACTAGAGGCATGGCAGGGCAGCTCAGTCCCGTGTTATGTACTGCCTGCAACATGTGGGAAGTCCTAGGTGCTCCTTGCACTTTGACTGACCACGTGTGCAGGAAGTGCCACCTGTTGCAGCTACTTGAGCTCCGTGTTTTGGAGCTTGAGCAGCAGCTGGAGGCACTGAAGTGCATCCGCGAGGCTGAGAATTTTGTGGATAGTACGTTTTTAAATATGGTCACCCCACAGCTTACGGAAGTGCAGACAGAGAGGGAATGGGTGACTATCAGTCAGAAGAAAGGTGTCAGGCAGATAGTCAGGAAATCCCCAGTGTACATCTCGCTCGAGAATTGTTTTTCTGTGTTGGAAAACGGTGAGAGTGACGGTTGCTCTGGGGAGCGCAGCCATGCTCATGGCACTGTGAGTGGCTCAGCTGCACATGGGGGGAGGAAAAAGAGGGGAAGAGCAATAGTGGTGGGAGACTCAATAGTAAGGGGAACAGACAGGTGTTTCTGCGGCTGTAGACGTGACTCCAGGATGGTATGTTGCCTCCCTGGTGCCAGGGTCAAGGATGTCACTGAACGGCTGCAGGGCATTCTAAAGGGGAAGGGCAAACAGACAGAGATTGTGGTACATATTGGTACCAACCACATAGGTAGAAAGAGGGATGAGGTCCTGCAAGCAGAATTTAGGGAGCTAGGAAACAGATTAAAAAACAGGATCTCAAAGGTAGTAATCTCTGGATTACTTCTGGTGCCACGTGCTAGTGAGTGTAGAAATAGGAGGTTAGTCCAGATGAATGTGTGGCTGGAGAGATGGTGCAGGAGGGAAAGCTTTAGATTTCTGGGGCATTGGGGCCATTTCTGGGGGTGGTGGGACCTGTACAGGGTGGACGGGTTGCACCTGAGCCAGAATGGGATAAACATCCTTGCGGGGAGGTTTGCTAGTGCTATTGGGGAGGGTTTAAACTAACTTGGCAGGGGGTGGGATCCTGAGAGGAGGTTCAGCAGGGGGAGATGCACAGCCAAAATTAGAAGAGAGAGCAAGTGAGTCTGGAAGGCATAGAAATTATAGGCCAGTTAAGGCACAAGGAAGTTTGGCAAGGTTTGGTGGTATTTATTTTAATGCAAGGAGTCTGATGAATAAGGCAGATGAGTTGAGGGCACAAATTAATATGTGGAAGTATGATGTCATTGCTCTCACGGAGACATGGTTGAGAAAGGGGCAGGATTGGCAGCTCAATATTCCAGGATATGGGGTCTTCAGGCCAAACAAGGAAGGAGCTGAAAGGGAAGGGGGTATCACAATATTGATCAAGGAATCAATTACAGCAGTAAGGAGGGATGGCATCTTAAAAGGCTTCACAAATGAAGCCATATGGGTAGAACTGAAAAACAAAAAAGGAGCAATCAAATTGCTGGGAATGTACTATAGGCCCCCAAACTGTCAGAGTGAAATAGGAGAGCAAATATGTGGGCAAATTTCAGAGAAGTGTAAAAATAATAGGGTAGTAATAGTGGGGGATTTCAACTTCTCTAACATTAACTGTGTTAGTCATAGTGTTTACAGGGTGCGGAATTCTTAAAATGCATCCAGGAGAGCTTTTTAAGCCAGTACATAGAAGGTCCTCCAAGAGAGGGGCGGTCCTGGACTTAATTTTGGGGAATGAAGCCGGCAAGAGGTAAAACTGCTTCAGAGCAGTGGGTCTCATTCAAGAAGGAAATAGAGAGAGTACAGGGCCAACATATTCCAGTAAAGACAAAAGGTGGGACCAACAAATCCAGGGAACCCTGGGTGTTGAGGGATATACTGGACTGGATAAAGAGAAAAAGGTAGGCTTATGGCAGATACCAAGGGCTCAAAACAGCGCAAGCCCTAGAGGAGTATAGAATGTGTAGGAGGGAACTTAAAAAGGAAAGCAAAAGAGAGCAAAAAGGGGGCATTAGAAACATTGGCAGGTAAAATAAAGGCAAATCCAAAGTTATTTTACAAGTACATTAAGAGTAAGGGGATAACCAGGGAAAGAGTAGGGCCCATTAAGGGCCATAGTGCTAATTTGTGTGTGAAGCCGGAAGACATACATAGGGTTCTAAATGAATACTTTGTGTCCGTGTTCACCAGTGAGAGGGATGATGTGGGTATGGAAATCAGGCAGAAGGACTGTGATATAATTAATATGATATAATTAAAGAAATTAGCATAGAAAGGGACGAGATCCTAAGTGGTCTGGCAGGCTTAAAAGATGATAAATCTCTAGGCCCAGATGAAATGTATCCCAGGCTGTTGAGTGAGGCAAGGGAGGAAATAGCAGGGAGGAGATAGCAGGGGCGCTGGCAATAATTTTCAATACCTCTCTGGCCACAGGAGAGGTGCCAGAGGACTGGAGGACAGCCAATGTGGTATCGTTATTCAAGAAGGGAGGAGGGGATAAACCAGGGAATTACAGGCCAGTCAGTCTAACCTCAGTGGTGGGGAAACTATTGGAAGCAATTCTGAGGGACAGAATTAATCTACACTTGGAGAGGCAGGTATTAATCAAGGACAGTCAGCATGGTTTTGTTAAGGAGAGGTCATGTCTGACCAATTTGATTGAATTTTTCGAAGAGGTGACGAGGTGTGTAGATGAGGGCAATGCATTTGACGTAGTCTACTTGGGCTTCAGCAAGGCTTTTGATAAGGTCCTGCATGGGAGACTGATAATGGAGGTAAGAGCCCATGGGATCCAAGGCAATTTGGCAAATTGGATCCAGAATTGGCTGAGTGGCAGGAAGCAGAGGGTGATGATCAAAGGGTTTTTTTGTGACTGGATGCCTGTGTCCATTGGGGTTCCACAGGGATCAGTGTTGGGTCCATTGCTGTTTGTGGTATATATAAACGATTTAGACTTGAATGTAGGAGGGTTGATCAGTAAATTCGCAGATGACATGAAAATTGGTGGGGTGGTAAATAGTGAGGAAGACAGCCTTAGATTTCAGGAGGATATGGATGGACTGGTCAGGTGGGCTGATCTGTGGCAAATGGAATTTAATCCGGATAAGTGTGAAGTGATGCACTTGGGCAGGACAAACAAGGCACGGGAATGCACAATGAATGGTAGGACCCTGAGGGGTACCAAGGATCAGAGGGACCTTGGTGTGCATGTCCACCGGTCCCTTAAGGTAGTGGGACAGGTAGAGAAGGTGGTTAAGAAGGCATACGGGATACTTGCCTTTATTAGCTGGGGCATAGAATATAAGAGTAGGGAGGTTATGCAGGAACTGTATAAAACGCTGATTAGGCCACAGCTAGAGTATTGCGTGCAGTCCTGGAATCTGCATTATAGGAAGGATGTGATTGCACTGGAGAGAATGCAGAGGAGATTTACCAGGATGTTGCCTGGGCTGGAGTATTTTAGTTATGAGGAGAGATTGGATAGACTGGGGTTATTTTCCCTGGAGTAGAGGAGATTGAGGGGGGGCATGATTGAGGTGTATAAATTTATGAGGGGCATAGCTAGGGTAGACAGGAAGGAACATTTCCCCTTAGTGGAGGGATCAATAACCAGGGGGCATAGCTTTAAGGTAATGGGCAGGAGGTTTAGAGGGGATGTGAGGAAGAATTTTTTCACCCAGATGGTGGTGGGAATCTGGAACTCATTGCCTGAAAGGGTGGTAAAGGCAGAGGCCCTCATAACATTGAAGAAGTATTTAGATGTGCACTTGTGATGCCATGGCATACAAGGCTATGGGCCTAGTGCTGGAAAATGGGATTAGAATAGTTAGGTCTTTGTTTAACCAGCGCAGACTCGATTGCCTGAAAGGCCTTTTTCTGTGCTGTGGACCTCTATGACTCTATGAAAGTACGGCTAGGATTTTCAGTGCCTGATTGTGACGGGCATGTTCGGTGGCGAGATTGGAGAATTTTGCAAGAAGGCCCTTAGTCGTGTTTCCCGACGACATAAATGCTGGATGCAATTGTCCTCTCCCCCCGGCAATGGCGGGCTGCCTTTTCCATTGCCGCACTTTGGGAACTTAATTTTAATAAATTTGCATCTCATTATCGTGGCCACATGCCAGAATCATCCCCCCATGTCAAATTTAAATCTCACGACGGTGTGATTTACAACTGCCCTTAAAAGGCGACCTCAACTTTGAGGGAAACTTGGAGGTGAGTGCACACCCCTTTGCGCAGTGCTCTTGATGATCCCAGCAACTCCGCGGATTCGGGGGGACACAGGCAAGTTTCCGCAGCAGCTTCATCATGCTTGGCTTGTGGTGCCAGGGCAAGGGCAACAGTGCCAGGGAGAAGGGGGAGAACCTAATCTTGGGGCAAGGGACACAGTGCAAGGGGGGGAGGGTGGATGGGAACCTCGGGGCAGGGGCAACAGTGCAAGGGGGAAGGTGGAGAAGGGAACCTCTGGGTATGGTCAACAGTGCAAGGGCCGGAAGGGGGAGAGGGGAACCTTCGGGTAAAGGCAACAGTGCAAGGGGGGAAGGGGGAGAAGGGAACCTTGGGGTAAAGGCAGCAGTGCAAGGGGGGAAAGGGGAGAAGGGAACCTTGGGGTAAGGGAACAGTGGAAGGGGGAAGGGGGAAAAGGGAACCTTAGGGTAAAGGCAACAGTGCAGGGGTGGAGGGGAAAGGGGGAGGAGGGAACCTCAGGGCAAGGGCAACAGTACAAGGGGGGGGAAGGGGGAGAAGGGAACCTCAGCGTAAGGGCAACAGTGTGAGGGAGGAAGGTGGAGAAGGGAAATTTGGGGCAAGGGCAACAGTGTAAGGGGTAAGGGAGAGAAGGGAACCCCAGGACAAGGGCAACAGTGCTGGAGGGGATGGTCATGTCAGCACTGAGTGAAGTTTGAGCATAAACACATGGGGCAGGATTTTTTGGTCGATGTGTGGGTGTGATCGGCGGGCTTGGGAGCGGCTGGGGAATGGACTGCTGACTGCCATCGGCTCCCCGGCTGCAATTTCACGCTGGCTGGCCAATTAACGACTGAAACGCTCAGCGCTACTGGGGTGGAGGGCGGGCGCAGACGTAAGCGTAGGTGTGGGCGAGCGCTGAATGAAAGTTCCCTGAAGGCAGAGAGCTGCCTCAGGGAGCTGAAGACTTGAAAACAATTAAATAAAGTTTTTACAATCCAGAAGAAAATGTCCAAGCATCGCAAATGGTCACCTGAACATTTACATGATAAAAATGCTGTCCATATATTTTTATTTTTTTAATTTAATAATGGAAACGTCATCCTGCTCTTGGATGAGGTTTCATGAAAAGTGCAAAGTCCGCCTGGCCGACACGCCCCCCCTGTCAACCGTAAGGTTGGACGGATCACGAAAAATCGGAGGCAATTGCAACTTGAATTACACTGATTGGCCCTTTAGTTGTCGGTGGGTGCGCTTCCGACTTTTACTCACACCCGCCGACCGAAATATCGCACGAGTGCGGGATGATGCTGGGACGCTCGCCCGATGTCATGTCACGCGATTTCACGTCCAATCGGGTCGGGTGCGCACCCGCACGTTGACCTAAACATTCTGCCCATGCTGGGGGGGCAGGTGTTGGGCTGGGGGTGGGGGGAAGATAACGGCCGGACTAATGGCTAAACATGTCAAAGATGAGAACTCCACCACAAGTGAGAGTGTTTAGCTTGAACCCAATTGACATACTTGGAGTCAGGCTAGCCAAGCAAGTGTGCCCACTCAAGCAGCACTAATTCCTCACAGTGCCAACGATTGCTCCTCTACTGTTAACCCCTCGCGTGCACACTTTAAACTCAAATGAGAGCTATGGTGCTGCAAAACTATAGCGCGACTGGGCGAGCCTGAGGATCCTTTTGGGAAGGGTGGCCATTGCACAATGACGGAAGGGTGTGCTCCTAGACCCTTGCATTATGTTTTAGTTGACATTGAAAAGTCACGCTCATGGTCCAAGAAAACCACGAAGACATGGAGTCCAGTTACAAAGATGCTTGTGCCAGATGTGAGGGTTCAGAGTGCAGTCGAGTGGCCGAAGCTGTCGCCACATGGCCATGTGCTATGGGGTGGTGCTGGTTGTGGGCATCCATGTGGTGGCATGGACTCTCCGGCATGCGTTAAGGGGCCTTGAGAGGCAGCCGCAGGTAATGAATTGACTAAGAGCTGACCTTAGGAGACAATTGCTGACTCTTGCATCTCTCTTTGATACTGCAGTGAGGAGATCATCAGGAACATGGCGTCTGGTGATCTCGCTCTCTGCCTGGTTGCTTCTAGGCAGGAGAGGAGACGGAGAAGAATGTGACGGAGGCGCCTGGCTCACCAAAGGGAGGAGCAGAACCCTGAAGACCGAAGGCACAGCCTCCTTCACATGCAGAAGATGAACCCCACAGAGCCATCGTTCATAGGCACATTGCTAGACCCAGGGTCTACAGACCGCGCATGTGCTACCTGCAGATGAATAAGAACGAGTGTCGCTGATGCCTTTGCATGTTAAGGGAACTGTTCACGCACATATGCTGCCTTCTGCAGGATTTGGCACCACGGGGACTCAGAAAGATCCACTGCCAGTGGCAGTCAAAGTTACCGCCGTGCTCAATTTCTAAGGCAGAGGCTCCTTCCAGGAGTCCATTGGGATCTCGCAAGCCTCCACCCACAAGTGTATCCAGCGGGTCACGGACACCTTCTTTGCCAAGGCTCACAACTTTGTCAACATCGTCAAAGATTAGGCAAGTCAGGAAGCAGGAGCGCTGGGATTTGCTGAGATTTCCAGATTCCCACAGGTGCAGGGTGCCATCGACTGTGCTCATATGACTCTTAAGTCTTCCTGGCAACAAGCTGCCAGTATGTGAACCGCAAAGGCTCCCACTCTCTCAAAGTTCAGCTGGTCTGCGACCTTAATAAATGGATCATGCAGGTGTGTGTAAGATACCCCAGAAGCATCCATGACTCATATGTCCTCAGCAGGCCTCATACCCCTGACATCTTCCAGGGACCACACAGGATGCAGGATTGGCTCCTCGGGGACAAGGGCATGGCTGATGACGCCTAAGCGGAGGCCTCAGGCTCTTGGTGAGAAAAAGTACAACGAGGCTCATGCTGCTACCCGGAGTTTGGTTGAGCGCACAACTGACATCCTGAAAATGAGGTTCGGGTGCCTGGGCAGATCTGGTGGAGCCCTGCAGTACACTCCCAGAGGGTGTCACGCATCATAGTGGCGATACAAAGGGGAGAGGACCTGGATGATGAGGAGAGGCAAGAGCTGCATGTCTCTTCCAATGAGGAGGAACTCGAAGGGGATGATGGTGAAGGCTTTGGAAGGCGAGGGTGCAGGTCATGAGGCCAATGCACTGGCCAGACAAGGCAGGTATAGCCATGAGGCCCTCATTGCCACAAGATTCCAGGAGGATGATGACGAGATGCAGTGAGGACACTCCTGAGATCTTCACATTGCATCTGAGAATGTCTGACACCCGCCTGGCTGAGGGCAGCGCACACACACTGTGTGAAGAGGCTCTTACCATAGAGATGCTGCTGAGATACAGCGGCCACATGGACTCGAAGACAACTTGATCCTTTGGCAGGCTTCATCACCTGTTCCTTTCAGCACCACACCTTCACCTGTCAGGAATGGTGTTGGGATGTGGAGGGGTGCGGTGATGGACCACCCCCCACTCTAAGGTGCTGAGAGCTCACAGAGGACATCATGGAACCCAGTGACGCTTGGGTACGAGATTCTTGCAGCAAACACAAGTCACATGGATGTGCACACGCCAGTAATCTGGAGAGTGACTTTGAAGCCAGACAATCAAAAGCTTACACTCTGCACAGGGGGAGAGGCCCTGGACTGTGGCAGTATCCTTCATGTTGTGCAGGAAGCAAGGTTTCACATCTGACAGCATCTGTGGAGAGATAGACAGAGTTAATGTTTCGAGTCCGTATGACTCCTGAAGAAGAGTCAGACGGACTCAAAACGTTAACTCTGTCTTTCTCTCCACAGATGCCGTCAGACCTGCTGAGTTTTTCCAGCATTTTTTGTTTTTGTTTCAGATTTCCAGCATCCGCAGTATTATGCCTTTATCTTAAGGTTTCACATCTGATTGATATGAACATGCACAACAATACAAGGTGCCATAGACATGGAGACAATCTTGGGAGTGTATTTACAATGGCCAACATTAAATACAGGTAATTAACACCTGTGCCCGCGTTGTGCAACTAAACCTTCTTGACCTTTATAACCCTGCTGCTATACCTTGGGCTGGACACTCCTGGGGTCACCTGGTTGGATGGCCCCAGGATGTGTATCTGCTGATCCTCCTCCCTTTGGATGCCCGGGGGCCTCCTGTTGACTCGTTTAGAGGAAGGGGCAGCTGGAGTGAGCTCAAGATGCCCCACCCACCTCTCTCTCATTGGCACTGATGGATGCTCCCCTCCACTGAGACACGCTGCCCTCAACGTCGTCTCCAGCCCCCATGAAGTCTCATGGTATCAGGTCAGACATGGGCAAGGAAATCTCCTGCTGATTACCATGTACCACCATGCCGCCCATACCCCCACAACCAACTAGTCAGCCAGGTGGGTTTTTACGACAATCGACAATGGTTTCATGGTCATCATCAAACTTTTAATTCCAGATTTTTATTGAATACAAATTCCACCATCAGCCGTGGTGGGATTCAAACCTGGGTCCGCTGGGCATTGCTCATGATGCTTGTGAGGGCCCCTAGAACAGGAGCGGAGAGGAGCTATCACAACAGCCACGAGATTACCATGGCCATCGTGGAGCAGACAATTGGGCTGCCAAAGATGAGGTTCAGATGCCTGGATAGATCAGTTGTGTGTACTGACTGTGTCTCAACATCATTCCACCTGGGCTGTGATGTCTCTGAGAAAGTCCTGTTAACACACTCACCGTCTCGCGACCTTAGACATTGTTGCATCTTGACCAACGTTCACTGCTAAAAACGCGTGAATCAATTAGACATGAACTCAACCTCTGCATGAGGGGCAATACATAAAAGGTTTATTAACAAATGTCTAATTGCCCATCTAACGAAAAGATATTCAGAATGCAACCATGTGACCCACTTTGTGGCTAGTGTGGAGCTTTCTTAATTCTTTTCTGTGTTCTCCAGTGCAGTGTTCCCCCCTCGCTTGCTGATGCACTGGAGAGAGGCTGCTGACCTGCTTGTCCCCTTGCCCTGGATGACTTTGATGGGTGTCCTCGGTGTAGCTGAGGCCTTGAGGACCCCTCCACGTAGAAGACTCCTGCTGGGTGGCAGAATAACCTTCTGTCACCATGGCAATCGAGGTGGACTGTGTCAATGGTGGAAGAGTGGAGGAGAGGCCGCTCCCAACAGAAGTGCCCTGAGATGTGGTTCCAGATGGCTGCAGCTGCTGCTCAACTTCCACTTGGGCCTTCCTGCCTTCCCGTGAGGCTTAAAGTCCAGGCTCCTGGTGCCCCTGTGAGTACCTTAGAAGTCCGAGGCAGGATTATGCACAAATGGCACCATTCATGGCCCAATGCCTCTTCAGGTGTTGTTGTCTCTGGGGAGGTGTCATTATAGTTCTGAGGAGGCGGGGTGGGGCTGGGCGCATTGGCCTTAGACTTGAGGGAGGTACACAATGTACTGGCTGCCAATCATTGTGTAGACTATGCATTCCTCACAGAGCTGGGATGCGAAGATAACTGAGAATAGTCATCACAGCACTGTCACACCTCATTTCAGGAAAAGCTGGCCCACAATAACAGAGAGAAATAGGACCAGAGGTGGCGTGCCTTAGCTGACAATCCTCCCGCCTCAGAAGGAGAAGGTTCTGCTGCTGTCCTTCACGGAATGGAGCTGCTCGATTGGCAGAGCCAAAATTGGAGGACGGCCTCGGGCTGGTGAGATTGCAAGAGGCTTTCTCCAAATTTGGAACAGAGATGGGGAGAGGGCTATGGGAAATGGTGAATGGTACTCACAAGGCTTATCGAGCCATTCCTATACCTTCCATGTATACTCATAGAGAGAGTGCAGATTTACTCACCCTTGTCGATCTCAAAAGGTCATTTAGCTTCCACCGGCATTGCCTTCAGTTTTGAGGCACCACACCTATGCTGCTGCCCTCTGCGGCCACTTCTGTCCAGGTAGCTCGGCTCATTGAGGGAGGTCTTCTCTTCGCGACTGCTGGTATTGGAACCTCATGCCTAGTGGCCACAGGAGGGCTCGGAGGGAGTTATCATCAAAATGCAGGGCGGTTCGGGGCCTATTACCCTCCCTCTCTCTTTGTTCCCTTCTCTAGGCTATCTACATACACATGAACATACATACAAACATACGAATTAGGAGAAGAAGTAGGCCATTTGTCCCCTCGAGCCTGCTCCTCCATTCGATAAGAACATGACTGATCTGTTTTCGTTCTGAATTCTACATTCCCATCTACTCCCAATAACCTTTGATTCCCTTGCCTAACAAGAATCTGTACCTTGCTCGTCCTGCTTTCTACCCTTAATGTCACCTATTATCACATTCCTTAGATAATATTACCACCTTCAACACGTCTTTGTTCTTTTGTCTATGACATCTTTTGGTTATCTCCACCTATCACTGGCCCTCTATCCAGCTCTACCTGTCCCACCCCCCTTTAACCAGCTTATATATCACCTCTTTTCTATTTTTCCTTAGTTCTGTTGAAGAGTCATACGGACTCGAAACGTTAACTGTGCTCCTCTCCGCAGATGCTGTCAGACCTGCTGAGTTTTTCCAGGTATTTTTGTTTTTGTTTTGTGTTAAGAATCTATCTACCTGAGCCTTAAAAATATTCAATGAGCCTGCATCCACCGCGTTTTGAGGCAGAGAATTCCAAAGCTGCACAACCCTCTGAGAGAAAAAAATTCTCCTCATCTCTGACCTAAAAGGGCGACCCCTAATTTTAAAACAGTGCCCTCTAGCTCTGGACTCACCCACAAGGGGAAACATCCTTTTCATGTCCACCTTGTTAATACTTTTCAGGATCTTATATACTTCAGTCAAGTTACCCCCTCACTCTTCTAAACTCCAAAGGAAACAAGCCCAGTCTGCCCACTCTTTCTTCATAAGACAACCCGCTCATTCGAAGTATCAACTCAGTAAACCTCCTCTGAACCACCTCCAATGCATTTACACCCTTCACTAAATAAGGAGACCAAAACTGTACACAATATTGGAGATGTGGTCTCACCAATGTCACGTATAACTGAAGCATAACATCCTTACTTTTATGTTCAATTCCTCTCATAATAAAGGATAGCATTCCATTAGCCTTTTTCGTTACTTGCTGCACCTGCATACTAACGTTTTGTGACTCATGCACCAGAAGACCTAGATCTATCTACAGCTCGGAAATCTGCAGCCGTTCTCCATTTAAGTAATATTCTGCTTTTTTATTCTTCCTGCCAAAGTGAACAACTTCACATTTTCCCACATCATACCCCATCTGCCAGATCCTTGTCCACTCGCTCAACCTATCTATATCCATCTGCAACCTCCTTATGTCCTTTTCACAACATACTTTCCTACCTGTCTTTGTGTCATCTGCAAATTTAGCTACCATTCCTTCACTCCCTTATCTAAGTCATTGATATAAATTGTAAAAGGTTGAGGCCCCAGCACAGAACCTTGCAGGACTCCACTCATCACATCCTGCCAATCAGCAAAAGACCCATTTATGCATACTCTGTTTTCTGCCAGCCAGCCAACCTTCTATCCGTGCTAATACATTACCCCCAACACCATGAGCTTTCATTTTCTGCGATAATCTTTGATGTGACACCTTTTGAAATGCCTTCTGGAAATCAAGTACAGCACATCTACAGGCTCCCCTTTATCCACAGCACATGTTACTCCTTCAAAGAACTCCAATAAACTGGTTAAACATGATTTCCCTTTCACAAAACCATGCTGACTCTTCCTGATTACCTTGAGTTTCTCTGTGCCCAACTGTTCCCTCCTTAATGATCGATCCTAACGCCTTCCCCATGACAGACATCAAGCTAACTGGCTCATTGTTTCCTGTTCTCTGCCTCCTTCCCTTCTTGAATAGAGGGGTTATATTTGCTTTCCAGTCTGATGGAACTTTTCCAGAATCTAAGGAAGTTTGGAAAATTAACACCAACGTATCTACTACCTCATTTGCCACTTCTTTTTAGACCCTAGGATGAAGTCCATCAGAGCCCAGAGACTTGTCAGCCCACAGCTCCATCAGTTTGCTCAGAACCGCTTCCCTACCGATTGTAATTTCACCAAATTGCTCTCTCTCTTCCACCTCCTGATTTACAGCTATTACTGGAATGTTTTTGTATCCTCTGTAGTGAAGACAGAAGCAAATATTTGTTCATTTCATCCGCCATTTCCTTATTATCTACTATTAACTCCCCATTGTCTCTCTCTAGAGGACCAACATTTACTTTAATTACCCTTTTCCTTTTTAAATACCTGTGAAAACTCTTATTATCCATTTTTACATTTTTAACTAGCTTCCTCTCATACTAACATTTCTTCTCCTGATTAACCTTTCGATCATTTTCTGCCATTCTTTATATTCTGACCAATCAGCTGACCTGCCACTTATCTTTGCGCAGTTATATGCTTTTTCCTTAAGTTTGAGGTTTTCCTTCATTTCTTTAGTTAACCATGGATGGTGGGTTTTTCTTTATACTTTATACTGATTCTGAGTATTCCCCTGAGTATTCTGAAATATCCCCTTAAATTTTTGCCACTGTTTCTCTATTGATCTATCCTTTTGCCTAGTATCCCAGTTCACTTCAGCTAGCTCAGCTTTCATGCCCACATAGTTGTCCTTATTTAAGTTTAAATTACAGTCTTAGACCCATTCTTCTCCCTTTAAAACTGGATGTAAACTTCAATCATATTGTGGTCACTGCTACCTAGGGGTGCCTTCACTCTGAGGTCATTAATTCATCCTGTCACATTACATAATACCAAGTCTAATATAACCTGCTCTCTGCTTGGTTTCAGAACGTGCTGCTCTAATAAACTATCTCGAAAGCATTCTATGAACTCCTTGTCCAGGCTACTACTGCCAATCTGATTTTTCCTGTTTATATTTAGATCAAAATCACCCATGGTTATTGCCATCCCTTTATCACAAGCACCCAATATTTCTTCTTGTATACTTTGTCCTAAATTGTGGTTACTGTTAGGGGGCCTGTAGACTACTCCCACTACTGACTTCTTTCCCCTGCTATTCCTCATCTCCACCCAAACCAATTCTACATCCTGATCTCCTGAACCTAATTCACCTCTAACTATTGCACAAATGCCACCCTTGATCAACAGTGCTACCGCTCCACCTTTACCTAGCTTCCTATTCTTCTTTATGGCATTTACCTCTCAATATTCAGGACCCAATCCTGGTCATCCCGCAGCCATGTTTCCGTAATGGCTATCAGATCATATTTATTTGCTTCAAAGTGCGCTAGCAATTCATTTACTTTGTTATGAATGTTATGCGCATTCAGATATGGAACCTTTAGTTTTGTCTTTTTGTTATCTTTGTAACATCTGGTCTTGACTATTGGTGTATTCTTGGGTTTTATCTCTCTGTCCCTTCCTGCTATTCTATGACGCTCATTTCCCATATTACTATTATGGTCTCCTGGCTTGAATCTACCCCTTGATCTGCCACATCTACCCAAGTTTGATCCCTCATCCTGTTTGTTTAGTTTAAAGCCCTCTCTACTTCCCTAGTTAAACGATTTGCTAGAACACTCGTCCCAGTACGGTTCAGGTGTAAACCTAACCAACGGTACAGCCGCCACTTTCCCAAGTACTGGTGCCAGTGGAAGTGGAACCCACTTCTCCCACACCAGTCTTTGAGCCACGCATTCGTCTATCTAATCTATTTGCCCTTTGCCAATTTTCACATGGCCCAGGTAATAATCCAGAGATTATTACCTTTGAGGTTCTGCTTCTTAATTTAGTACCTAGCTTTTAATACTAATTATGCAGGACTTCCTTCCTTGTCTTACCTATGTCATTGGTACCTAAATGGTTCACAACAACTGGTCCTCCTCCTCCCACTGCGAGTACCTCTCCAGCCCTGAGCAGATGTTCTGAACCCTGGCACCGGGCAGGCAAAACAGCCTTCTGGACTCTCGCTCTTTGCTGCGGAGAACAGTGTCAAAACCCCTCTATACTGTCCCCTACTACATTCCTGTTTGCTTCCCCCACTTGAATGGCTTCCTGTACCATGGTGTCATGGCCAGCCTGCTTATCTACCTTGCAGACCTCACTTTCGTCCACACGGATTGTAGCACCTCAAACCTGTTTGATAACTGCGGGAATACGTGTTATAATGATTCAGCTGCTCAATATTCAGATCTTGACATTATGTTGATGATAGGAATGCATGCCATTTGGGTTCCTTGCCAAAAGCACTTCATTCTAAGACTGCAGAATTTCAAACATTACTCAGTTTAGTGAAATTTACTTCAGCCAATGCTTGTCAATCTTGCAGTATTCACAAACTTCCTTTTTTCTTTCATCTACAGTAAATCATAGGGGCACCTGACACTGTCCCTTGCTAGGTGCCTGTCAAAGAAACAAGAAATTGTAATATGTTTCTTCTGGTAATAGCCCTGGCATATTTTCTTATGTACTGGAAGTCAGGAAGTAATTGGATTAAAAGCTAGAGTGACAGCAAGGGCAAAGTCAACAGTAAGAAGTGGCTTTGATATGTTAATGAACCAAAAGGAACTTCAATCAGAGCTTTACATAAAGCAATAACAGGAATAGTTTGAATTGAGTTGTTTTAGTTCAAAGGGGGATATATGCAGGTTGTAAAAAGCTGTAAGGAAGTGAGGTAAAGAGAGGGTAAGTTCATTTTTACCAGTCTAAGACTAAGATAAAGCTTAATCATTTCTGGGAAGAAAGCATTTTCTAAGAGACTGGTGGAAACAATAGAGAGGTCAAAGGGAAGGAATGCATTTAAAGAAATAGTGAAGCCTATGTGAGGGGGTAGTTGGTAAGATCTCCTAGAGGACAGCAGGGTAGTTGGGAAGAACTTCAAGAAGACAGTGTGAACAACGCCAGACCTGAAGACCCAGTTGCTATCAGGCTCAGAGGACACCTCAAGGGAAAACAAAAGCACTGTGTGGTAAAAATTACTGGAATTCTATGGATTTTAAAATCTATATGGATAGTTGCTGAACAGAAAATGGGAAGGTTAGTAGTTAAGATTTGCGAAACTGTTTTAAAGTACTGTTTACTTTGTGAAGCCATTCTTGTATTTAAGTGTAATTGTGTTTTCTTTTCCTTTATTCTTTTAATAAATGTTTACTCTACTATAAAATCATTACAAGTAGTCAGGGACATCATTTCCTGCTTTCAAAACCTCTCCTCATATTTTTCAAGTTGCAAAGACTGTTTTGGCAGCTGTTTCAAGTTTCCCTCTGGGATTTATCATAAGTAGCCCCATAAGATGCCCCTTTAAATTATTGGCCATAGCCTCCTTCCAGGTCACAATCTGTAAATACGGACACCGGACATCCTGCCCTCCATCTTGGACTGGGCAGGGGAACGACAATCCAGTGACGTCATGGGCTGCAAACCCACCCTATGCCTATCAATTTTATGATTGCTGTATTATACGGCAAAGATGACAGAGGGGGCGGGAGTCGGCAAGCCACCTATTTCTGGGTGCAAGT
This sequence comes from Cetorhinus maximus, assembly GCF_964194155.1. Taxonomy (NCBI): domain Eukaryota; kingdom Metazoa; phylum Chordata; class Chondrichthyes; order Lamniformes; family Cetorhinidae; genus Cetorhinus; species Cetorhinus maximus. The sequence goes on along the minus strand of NC_135883.1, from coordinate 126,011,952 downwards.
GCCGTTGACTGAAACATGCCATAGTATTCAGCCCTACACCTTTTCCCCCCTTTTAACTAAAGACACTATTTTAAATTAAATCAACCTAAGCAATAAGCATATATACATCAATTCTTTTCCTTAAGTTCAAATTGTCTGTTTCCTCTAAATACACAAATAGTCTTTACATACAAAGATCTCAGGTCTGCGATTAGATCTACGAATTTGAACTTGTGACTCTGTGTGATCAACTTGATGAGGTGGATGATGTCATTCAACATCACTCGTAGGTAAAGGGAATGTATCCTCATAATCACTGTCCTCAAAATATCCTGGTCTGCTAGTTATCAAGCGTTTCACGTTCCACTTGCTGTTGTCATCCAATAGATAAGCAACTACTTGATCAGCTTTGGACCTGATACAGATGATACTAGTTTGTGGTTGGAACTTGGCTATTTGATTCAAACCATATCTCCAATTTCAAATTGTGCCTGCTCGTTTGCCAAAGCAGGCTTTTACTTTATCTTAAAAGCAAAATACTGCGGATGCTGAAAATCTGAAACAAAAATAAAAATAGCTGGAAAAACTCAGCAGGTCTGACAGCATCTGCAGAGAGGAATACAGTTAACATTTTGAGTCCATACGACTCTTCATCAGAACTGAGGAAATATAGAAATGAGGTGAAATATAAGCTGGTTGAGAGGGGTGGGACAGGTAGAGTTGGATAGAGGGCCAGTGATAGGTGGAGGCAAAGAAGAGATTGCCAAAAATATCATAGACAAAAGGAGAAAGGGGTGTTGACGGTGGTGATATTAGCTAAGGAATGTGCTAATTGTGACATTAAGGGTAGAAAGCAGGATGAGCAAGTGACAGATAGCCCTAGTGGGGGTGGGGTGGGGTGGGGTGGGGGGAAGTGATCGCAATAGGCTAAAAGGTGGAGATGAAACAATGGATGGAAATACATTTAAAAATAATGGAAATAGGTGGGGAAAGAAAAATATATTAAAAAATATAAATTATTGGAAAAAGGGGGATCAGAAAGGGGGTGGGGATGGAGGAGAGAGTTCATGATATGAAGTTGTTGAACTCAATGTTAAGTCCGGAAGGCTGTAAAGTGCCTAGTCGGAAGGTGAGGTGCTGTTCCTCCAGTTTGTGTTGAGCTTCACTGGAACATTGCAGCAGGCCAAGGACGGACATGTGGGCATGAGAGCAGGGTGGTGTGTTGAAATGGCAAGCGACAGGGAGGTCTGGGTCATGCTTGTGGACAGACTGAGGTGTTCCGCAAAGCAGTCACCCAGTCTGCATTTGGTCTCTCCAATGTAGAGGAAACTGCATTGGGAGCAGCGAATGCAGTAGACTAAATTGAGGGAAGTGCAAGTGAAGTGCTGCTTCACTTGAAATGAGTGTTTGGGCCCTTGGACGGTGAGGAGGAGTGAAGTAAAGGGGCAGGTGTTGCACCTTCTGCGGTTGCATGGGAAGGTGCTGTGGGAGGGGGTTGAGGTGTAGGAGGTGATGGTGGAGTGGACCAGGGTGTCCCAGAGGGAATGATCCCTGCAGAATGCCCCCGGGGGGGGGTGAAGGGCAGATGTGTTTGGTGGTGGCATCATGCTGGAATTGGTGGAAATGGCGGAGGATGATCCTTTGAATACAGAGGCTGGTGGGGTGATAAGTGAGGACAAGGGGGACCCTATCATGGTTCTGGGAGGGAGAGGAAGGTGTGAGGGTGGATGTGTGGGAGATGGGCTGAACACGGTTGAGGGCCCTGTGAACCACCATGGGTGGAAAACCTCGGTTAACGAAGAAGGAAGACATGTCAGAGGTCCTGTTTTTGAAAGTGGCATCATCAGAACAGATGTGATGCAGGCAAAGGAACTGAGAGAATGGGATGGAGTCCTTACAGGCAGTGGGGTGTGAGGAGCTGTAGTCGTGGTAGCTGTGGGAGTCGGTAGGCTTGTAATGAATATTGGTGGACAGTCTATCACCAGAAATTGAGACAGAGAGGTCAAGGAAGAGAATGGAAGGGTCAGTGATGGACCATGTGAAAATGATGGAGGGGTGGAATTTTGGAAGCAAAATTAATAAATTTTTCCAGGTCCAGACGAGAGCACGAAGCGGTACCGAAGCAGTCATCGATGTACCAGAGAAAGAGTTGTGGGAGGGGCCTGAGTAGGACTGGAACAAGGAATATTCCACATACCCCATAAAGAGACTGGGGCCCATGCGGGTACCCATAGCCACACCTTTTATTTGGAGAAAGTGTGACGAGTTTAAGGAGAAATTGTTCAGTGAGAGAATAAGTTCAGCCAGACAGAGGAGAGTAGTGGTGGGTGGGGATTGTTCGGACCTCTATTTGAGGAAGAAACGGAGAGCCCTCAGACCATCCCAGTGGGGGATGGAGGTGTAGAGGGATTGGATGTCAATGGTGAAGAGGAGGCAGTTGGGGCCAGGGAACTGGAAATTGTTGATATGATGTAGGGCGTCAGAGGAATCGCGGATGTCGGTGGGAAGAGACTGGACAAGGGGAGAGAAAATGGACTCAAGATAGCAAGAAATGAGTTCCGTGGGGCAGGAACAGGCTGCCATGATCAGTCCGCCGGGACAGTTTTGTTTGTGGCTTTTGGGGAGGAGGTAGAAGCGGGCCATCCGAGGTTGGGAGACTATGAGTTTGGAAGCTGTGGAGGGAAGATCTCCAGAGGAGATGAGGTCAGTGACAGTCCTCCCTTTTTGCTTTGTGATGTCATCTGCTTTCATTCTGACGTTCTCGTTAACTGGCGGCTATGGCTTAAGAATGGTTGAAGGCATGTGAAATTTGCAACCTGTCATAAGTTTGGCTGGTGCCTTTCCACTCAGAGAGAGTGGGGTGAATTGATATGTGCAGAGTAGGACATGAGTGGATTACTCAAATATTTTCCTGTCCAACATATTAGCTTTTAGCCTGTCCTTTATCACCCTGTTGAATTCATCAATGCTGCCATTCAATTGTGGGTTGTATCGCAATGTCAGGTGGTGATGAATCCTGTAACTCTACTCAGAAGTCCATGAACTGACTGGAAACAAACTGCGTTCCATTGCCTGAAGTGATAGTTTCCAGCAAACCCCATTTTATAAACATCTTGTCAAGAATGTCAGTGACTGAAGTGCTTGTAATGGAAGTTGTTGTTGCGATTTCCAGCCATTTGCTATGTAAATCATGAAAACCAAGCAAAAAACGTTGATTCCTAGGGGCTGCTCGTTAAATATCAACTTGAATATCAAGTTGTCATGGTTTTATTGGCCATGGAGTCAATTGTAAAGGTGCAGGAACACGGTTTAAAGATTTTTTCACTGAGTGTACAAGCTACATAGTTCCTAAAGAGTTCTTATATACAGCAATCTATCGCCAGCCACCTGGCTGCTTCACGGGATTTTGTCTGTGACATCTTTTGATTATCTGCTCCTATCACTGCTTGCTTATCTCCACAATCACCACACCCTCAACTTCTCTCTCCCCCCGCCCCCCCACCTTAAACCAGCTTATATTTCTCCTTTCTCCTAACTATGCTTCAGTTCTGCCGAAGGGCCGTGAAGGCTCAAAACGTTAACTGATTTCTTCTCCACCGATGCTGCCAGACCTGCTGAGTTTTTCCAGGTAATTCTGTTTTTGTTTTGGATTTCCAGCATCCGCAGTAGCTTTTAGCTTTTTGTTTTTATCTCTGTGCTTCACGGGATCGTTGTTTCATCATGAGCACGCTGCTGCAGTGCTTTTGGGATAACTGCTCAAGTTTGGTGTGCAATACAGTCATTACCAAAAAGCTCATTGTGTATTCTGTGTTACGGGACTAATTCTTCCTCTATTTCACGTGACCACTCGGTCTTCAGGTACTGGCTTACTTTCTGCAATACGCTGTCTGTCACCAATTCTGCCTCCAACTCCTCTCGTGTAACAAGATTTGCAATCATGTGCAAAATCACCACGATCACGTAGCCTTCATGGTCATGAGCTGCTTTGCCATCGCTAATGCTGTGTGCGATAGTGGTATGACTAAGCATGTTAACTACTCAATTGCGTGAACCTGCAAGATGCTCGACATTAGATATACTGATGAAGGCGATGTGACTATGTGTAGATGCGTAAAGGTTGATAACCTCATCCTGATGTGATTAACAATGTAGTCAGTGCTTGGTGATCAGTGCAGAGAGTGAAACAAAAACAAAAATACTTGGAAAAACTCAGCAGGTCTGGCAGCATTTTTATACCATAGAGATAAATGTGCCAATCACTTGCATAGATGCAGGCTAGTCCTTCTTGCTGTCCATTGGAGTGTTGCCATTCAGTTTCTGCCATTGGGCATGATGCATTAGTGATTGGCTGTTCAATATACTGTGAGGTTGCAGTTCCTGATACATCTGTTGTAAGATACATTTCCACATGTGGGTTGAAAAGCGCACGGACTGGCAAAGATGTTATCTTTGCCTTTAACATTTCAAACACTATTTGCTGTGCATTCCTACTGTGCATCTTTACACGACAGCTTCTGAAGAGGCTCCGCAATCTCTGCATATTTAGGTGTGAATTTGTGATAAAAGCTGATAGTACAGAGGAACAAAGCCAACTCTTTCATGTTAGATGGTGCCGGATGTGCATGAATGGCTTTGATATTGTCACGTGTAGGCTTTACTCCAGCTTTAGAAAGTCAATCTCGGATGCCGCAAATGTGCAATTGTCCCAGCTGAACGTCAATTTGTGTTGTGCGGGTTGCGTGATCGTATTCTGCTTTGCTGCTTCCATGGACAAAGACATCATCAAGTAGGTTGAGTGTCCCCATAACAGCTGACAAGACCGAAGAAATGGTCTTCTGAAATGCTCTAAGTGCTGAACTTAGTCCAGAGGGCATTCTGCGATACTGAAACATGCCTTCATGCGTAACAAAAGATGTAGGATATAGGCTTGGCTTTTCGAGAGGCATCTAAAGATGGCTCCATTGTATATCAAGCTTTGTGAAAACTGTGGAGCCATGAAATGATGCTGACAGTTCTTGGATTGTAGGACTTAGATATTTATTTGGAATTATGGCTTTGTTGATGGACTTAAGGTCAATGCAAAGTCTAAGTTCACCATTTTATCATTGTGCAATGACTAGACTTGCGATCCACAGCAATGAGCTGATTCACTCAATGATACGATCTGCTTCCAGTCACGCCCATGACACTTCAGCACGGATTGAAAACAGCAACCGCCTCAAATTTTGTGAAATTGGCGGAATTGATGTGTTGATGCGAGGACCATGACAGTGCGTGGAATTGTTCCAGATTTGCACTAAGTGCGGTGGCGGGCAGGTAAAACGATGCTTTACCCGTCGGCTGCAATGGTAGCTTCTCACGCCATATCGTCCCGGGAAACACACTGTTTCCATGGTGGGTGGGCTCTTATTCACCCGCCACGCCATCACATCGCTGCTTCATCACGCTGGACACCATATTTAAAGTGCAGCAGTGCACACACCTCTCAGTGCTTCCAGCCCAGGACTGTCGCACAGAAGACAGGATGGTCCCGAAAGGCAAAAACACTGCAGCCCCCCAGCTTCAGTGACGCGTCCCTCGAGTGCCTTTTGGATGCCATGGAGGCCGGGCCAGGCCAGCCGTAATGTCATCTACCCCTGCTCTGGCCACAGGATGAGCAGCTGCATCACCAGTCCAGCATGGGAAGCAGTGGTCATCACCAATGCTCTGCAAAAGAGGACAGCAACTCAGTGGCTGCTACTGGATGAATGGCCTCATCCGTTCCACCAGGGCAACTCACTCTTCCCATCACTCTCAACTCACAAACCTATCACACATCCACAGGGATCTCACACCTCAAGGGACAACAACACTAACTCTCACGCACACCCTCACATCTCCATCAGGCTCATACCCTCTGGAACTCGTGTCCTCATCCTGTCCCTGGCTCTGCTCACCACACAAACATTCCATGCATTGCCATGTGTCCTGCTCACACTCTCTCCATCTGTTTCCATGCAGGAGAAGCCTGCCCACATCAGCAGGGAGAGGTCCCAGACCAGGGGGTGGATTGGCCCACATTAGGCCCCTCGCTCATTTTGAGGAGTGTGCCATCATGCTGACTGGTGAGGACGTGGACCATGCCTACAGAGGTGATGAGGTCGGCGGTGAACACCCAGCCTAGCATCCCGCAACACATCATCCCTCTCTCAATACAAATGTGAGTGCTCTCTCTCTTGCTTTTGACTCTGCTGCCATGCACTAATTATCTCTACTTTGGTTCACAGGGAGCTCTGCCAAGCGACAGACACCCTCGGCCAGCCAGTCCCTCAGCTCCATCCAAGTCCTCACCTCTAGCCAAGAGGGCACCTCTTCCATTGAAGAGCTGGAAATAAGCAGCCTGGAAAACCTTTCACAGCGCTTACCCACACCCTCCACCAGCACGAAGACACACACCTCGGTGGGACCTAGATCTAGAGCAGGCTCGGGTTCACAATTTGGCAGTCACCGCATGGACACGTGTCCACAGCAGGCGGAGTCAGGTTCAGCTGAGCTCCCTGGCAGTCGATGGACTGCTGGGGAAGAGGCATCTGTGAGGCCCTAGTCAGATGATGAGCCTCTGGATTCGGCCTTCCAACTCATCGTGGAGAGTCAGCAGAAGGTGGGGGAACATCACGCTGTTGGAAACCCTCAACAGAGTGGCACACAAGTTGGAGGAGTGCGCCCGCCTGCTCTCTGATGAACTGGTGCCCACATGTGCTCTTATGGCGGTCTCCACCCAGAGGATGGCGGACGCCATGGGAACTCTGGTCCAGCAGAATGCGGAGATGCATGCAGACCTGCACTGAATTGCGGTAGCCATGGGTAAGTTCCTGCAGCGGCAATATGAGAGGGAAAACAGGGCACCTTGACGTCCCTCCAGGTGCTCCTTCCCCTCAAGGAGTCAGGCCAGGGTCCTCAGGCACCCGAAGGGAGGAGGAGCAGCGGCTGGACACCCCTGGGTCATCCACTCAGGAATCTCAGAGACTGTCCCCTCCCTCCAAGTCCCCTTTGCCTGTGAGCCCCTCGTCCTCTGTCACTGCAGAGAGAGCAGCTGGCCAATGAATGATTCTGGAGGGAGGGGTATATGTATGTAGCAGGACCTTTCGGAGCCTCATGCAAGCACTCTCCCACGCACACAGATCCTTCGCATATCACGCTCACCTCAATGTCCTGAGCATTTTCAAAGCTGCCTGCTGGGGTTCGCTTTCAGTTGTCTATCTGAGCTGACCTGCATCTCCGCCCACCCACTGATCACACCCCCATGCAGCACCTGATCTCGCCCACCACGACTGTCATTTCATTTTTGATTTGGACAGCATGGTCTGGATTCAGTTTTTCACACACTCCCCCATCTTTGCCCCTCCCCCAGTCACCCATCTCCTTTCCCCCATCACAGTTGACCCCCTGGCATCACCTTCCACCTCCCCTCCATGACCTACCAGTCACAACCCTTTTCCTTTGGGGGTGTCCAGGTGAACGTGCACGTTCCCTTCCTTCCTGAAAATCCCACCCGCATCCACATTCATGTCCCCAACCTCCTCCTTCCCGCTCCTAGGGTCCATGTCTGCCTCCGAATCCCCACCAACCACCTTCACCATCCCTTTTACCGCTACCATCCAACCCTCACCCTCCCATCCTATCACCTCACTCTGCTCTTGGTCATTCTCACCATTCACTCGTTCCATGCCCACCCTCAGTTCACTCCCCAGGAGGCAGTCATGGACTCATCAGAGCCGTCCCTTGCATGTTCACCTGGACATCCCCCCCATCTCCAGACCCCTACCCCTCATTGATCCCCTTCCCCTCTTGGAACACCTTGTCCCACCGGACTCCACCCCTGCTTAGTACCTCCCCCTTCCTGACCCCCTCAGAGGCCCTTACCTTGTCCGCCAAACTTGGTCCTTCCCCCAACCCGTCTCCTTCCCCCAGCCTTACTCCCTCCTCTCTCTGCACTCCTTCGTACCCCAAGACTCCCTCTATTCTCTGCTCTCCTTCCTTCTCACGGACCCCCACCCCTCTCCACACCCCTTCCCCACTTCCGAACTTCTTCCCTGACACCTTCCACCCCCCCTTACACCTACCTCCCCATTTGGTGTCTTCTCTCCAGTCCCCTGTACATCCTCCTCCCTCCCAACCTCCCCCAAGTACCTTCATTCCCCCCCTCCTAACCTCACCCCATCCTGACACTTTCATTCCCCCCTCCCAACCTCACCCCACTCCGACACCTCTTCCTCTCCTAGTTGATCCTAGACCTTCCTCTTCCAAGTCCGGTACATTTTCCCCTCCCAAACACAGCTGGACCTTCCTCTCCACCCCCACGACCATCATCCATTGTGAGAAGACCCTCAAACCTTTCCACCTTCCATGGGCTGCTTTGCAGCAAAGCCATGCCCATGAGAATCCCCGCAGCATGCCATGTGCACTCATCCAGTTGCCTTTGCTGTTGGGCTCCAGCATCTTCTGCTCCTTGGATGTCCGCAATTTGAACAGGCCCTGGCGGTAAGACCCGACTTCTGTACATCATGCTTGGCAAGACGTGTTCTGCACTGGTGTGCAATCACGCCGATGCAGATGGGCGATCCATCGGAGGGGTGGTGATTCCGGCGGGCTGGCTTTATAATGATATGTAGATGTATTACAATGAGGTTCCCGGCATCCGATGGTGGGGAATGAGGCTCGCCATCGACGGGTTGAGCGGACAATTGCAAACTGGTTTCACAATGTCGTGAAACCGATTTCTGGTCTCCTCGCCATGTTGTCTGCTCACACCACCGAGCACACCCAATGTCAGTGGGCACGGAAAATTCTGCCCAGTACCCCTTAATCTCCCCATATCCAGTAAATAAGTAAGGATGCCAGTGTCTATCGTCTGTGTCATTGAGCACATTAATGTATGCTCTGGTGGGGACTTCAAATTTGAATGCAAGCCTATCGAAAAGGCCTTGGCCTTTAGCTACATGGAAAGCGAACCTTGTCTAGGTTGATGCTTTTGTAGCATACTGGAGCTGTGATTGTTCCTGAAACTGGAATGATTGAATCACCATGAGCTTGGAGAGTATTTGTCACAGGAATGAGCGAGAATTGCCAAAAATACCTTCTGTGTCAATACTTTCACGCCAACATCAATAAGAAGTGACACTGAGATTCCCATGATCTCAACTGAGCAATCCTTCAAGTGACCTGGTGCTTTACCTTTTGGGATGGTATATGCATGTTGTACCTCGTTCTCAGGAAGAGACTCTTCCATGTGTCGAACCAATGAAATCTTCTTCATCGACAACCTACACCTTTTTGCAAAATGGTTCCACCTTGAGCATGAGCTTGACATGGTGTTTTGATTCGATGAGCATTTTCACAGTTTGGGCACAGTTTTGAAGGTTTCGATCTGTGATGGGGCATGTGTTGATGAGACTGCTAAGATCTCTTTGTCCATAACCCTTGCACATAAAGGGCTCTCAGCAGGTACTTATGTTTACCAAGAGTTTTCAGGGAGCAATACTGTTACCTCAATTTCAAAAAAGGCTAATGAACACATGAGAAGTCTTTGCTTCGCTAATGAGGTTGTGTCCGAAATCAGCCGACTGCTACAGCCACAACTACCGCATCCACGCAGGGCAAGGAGAGCATTGTCTCTCACTGTCAACTTAACTTTTGCTCTTAGTTTTTAATGTGTCTGGTTCCTTTCAGGCAATTGCTGGAGTTATAAACAACATATCGTGGCATGCAGTGTACCGTTGTATAAAGGCTCCCTGCACAAAGAGAAGCATAATCATCACATTCCCTCTTGCTACAGACAAGCAGCAGGAGCAAGCACAAGATTTAACATGGATTGCAGGTTTCCTCTTGCTGTGCAGGGTACTATTTAAAGCACATGCATTGCCTTGCATATTCCTCATCTGAACTCAGCCATTTTCATCAACTGAAATGGATTCTGCTACCTTAATGTGCAGGACAAGGCAGCAGTCCTCTTTCACCTGTATTTGAAATAGCACAGTATGTCAAAGGCTTGACTATCGGATATAGCTCAAGAATCCAGTGCAGAACCAACACACACATACACAGCACACCAACATTGAGAGCCATGTGACCACAAGGATCATTGTAGAAAATACCACTGGCATCGTTGAGTAACAATTCCACTGTCTAGATGGCTCTGGAGGTGCCCTGCAGCACTTAACTGAGCAGGATTAGGATTTGTGTTAATATGCTGCATGTGTGCACAACCTGGTCATTATGAGGGAATAATTGTTGTCACTAGCCAACAGATGCGATGTTGAGAAGCTTGAGGAGGAGATGGAGGAAGAGGAAATGTAAGAAGAAGTGGAGGAGAAGAACGAGAAACAGGCTACAATGTAGACAGCCCTATTCTGCCTGGACTGTATGGGATCAGATTATTTATGAGTGTTACTAGAAAAATGAAGTACGTTTCTCCATTTACCAAATGTCTCGCAGTCCTTATCTTTCCTCTATCGCTGACCAGCACATTGTCCTTTTTCTGACAACACAAAAATAAAAAAATCAGAAAATGCAAATGATTAATTCACACATTCAATAATGCATACTAAAATATATTAATTACCCTTGGACGTTCCCTTCATGCCAGCCTTTCATGTGAATTTGCCTCTTAGTGCTCCTATGAGGTGTTTCCCAATATCTGCAGCATGGGCAGTGGAAGGTTGCTGACCTTTAATGTAAGGAGGATGTGCTTACACCATTTGCAGCATGTGATCCAAATGAAGAGATTGTGGAATGAGGGAGAAGTGCATTGATAGAAGGAGGATTGGTATAGTGATTGTAGCTTCAAGACTTATTGTGTTGTGTGGTATCATGTGACCGTGTGAATTAATCCACTCTAAGCACGGGGAAGCTTAGAGTGGGAGCTCTTCTTCTTGCTGTGAAGCTTGATGGAAGCATGTAACTGCTGCTGCAGCCAGTAAATAAAGTTTGATGTTTCTAATGAGAAACCTGTCTGGAAAATCAAGTCCATAACAATTGGATATGCAGATCCTTCATCATTAATCCCTCTTGCCAGTGGTCACAGTTTCAGTGATGCCCTACATCACAATGACTCCACTGTCTCTTGCATGGGGCTTAAAACATGCAGGCGCAGATGTCCCCCTCTCATTCTTTCCTGCTGACTTCTTTATGCACCACTTTGTCTTGCAAGAAATAAAAAAGTGTGTCAGAGAGTATCCTAAAATATGTTTTGGTGATGTGGGTTTCATGGTTGAATAGCTGCCAGTGTGTTTGAACAGTGAGATGTTGGTACAAGGTGTGTATTAGTGCTATATGTGTGAGGGTGAGGTAAAACATTTGAATGGAAGTGTTGAATATTGATTGAAAGAGATTGTTGGTAGGTGGGAAATGGACGTCTATGAATACAGCAGTGAATGAGGCTACTGATGCAGTTGATAGGATATGCCATTATGCCATTTGAAGATTCAACTAACTCACTTTGTCAACTCAAATCAGACCATCAAATGCTTCCTGCACTGTATCTGTGTTCTTGGAGCTATACCCCTGGCATTGACCTCCACCAGTATTCGATCTCACTGCCTCCTCAGCCTATGGCCAGAAGGACTCCTGCCCTCCTGCAGATACAAGCTACCTCTCCTCTCTGCTTCTTGCACCAAGGTCTCCAGTGCATTATCAGAAAACTTTAATTCACACCTTCTCACATGTTCAACCATTATTCAGTCTTTTACAGCCCAGACTCAGTAAACAGCAGACTCACACTACTTATTCTAGTCACAATGCAATCCTCTTTAAGAGCTTCAGACTGCCTTTAAGTAGCAGTAGCTGACCGTGATATCAGGCCCCTGCAGATTCATGCAGCTAATGCTACTTGCACTGATCATTGGCTGTGTGCAGCAATCTTGTAAAAGAGCAGGCAGGCAATTTAACATGCTGCCAGCAACACAATGAATAGGCACAGGTTAATCGCATAGTGTGATCCCCATGTCTGTTTTCGGAGGTTATCCATTTGATGCCTCTAGAATCTTATTTGTTACGCTGGTAAGAGAAAGGAGTCCATAACCAAAGTGAGAGATAAACAACCAGTAGAGGTCCCTCCCGCAATATTCAGAATCACAGAATTGTTGCAGTGCAGAAGGAGGCCATTCGGCCCATCATGTCTGCATCGGCTCTCTGAATAAACATTAGGATTCAGTGCCATTCTCCTGCCTTTTCCCTGTAACCCTGCACATTGTTTCTATCTAAATAATAATCCAATGCCCCATTGAATGCCTCGATTGAACCTGCCTCCACCACACTTCCAGGCAGTGCATTCCAGACCCGAACCATGTGCTATATAAAAAAGCTTTTTTTCACATCACATTTGCTTGTTTTGCAAATCACTTTAAATCTGTGCCTTCTCATTCTTGATCCTTTTATGTGCGGGAACAGCTTCTCTCTAACTTCTCTGTCCAGCCCCCTCATGATTTTGAATACCTCTATCAAATCTCCTCTCAGCCTTCTCCTCTCCAAGGAGAACAGTCCCAACTTTTCCAATCTATTTTCATAACTGAAGTTTCTCATTCCTGGAACCATTCTTGTAAACCTCTGATGCATTCTCTCCAATGTGACCACATCCTTCCCATAGTGTGGCGCCCAGAACTGTACAGAATACTCCAGCTGGGTTCCAACTAGTGTTCTATACAAGATCAGTATTACTTCCTTGCCCTCGTACTCTATGCCCCTATTAATAAAGCCTAGGATACCAAATGCTTTATTAACTGCTCTCTCCACCTCTCCTGCCACCTTTAATGACTTATGTACATATACACCCAGGTCCCTCTGCTCCTGCACCTCCTTTAGAGTTCTACCCCGTATTTTGTATTGTCTCCCCATGTTCTTCCAACCTCACTTCTCTGCATTGAGCTTCATCTGCCACCTATCTGCCCATTCCACCAACTTGCCTATGTCCTTTTGAAGTTGACACTGTCCTTACAGTTTACAATATTTCTAAATTTTGTATCATCCGCAAAGATTGAAATTGTCCCCTGCACACCAAGATCTAGATCATTAATATATATCAGGAAAAGCAAGGGCCCCAATAACAACCCCTGGTGAACTCCACTGCAAACCTTCCTCCAGCCTGAAAAGTATCCATTAACCATTACTTGCTGTTTCCTATCACTCAGCAAATTTTGTATCCATGCTGTTACTTTCCCTTTTATTCCATGAGCTATAACTTTTCTCACAAGTCTGTTCTGCAGTATTGTATCAAATGCCTTTTGGAAATCCATGTACGCTACATCAACAGCATTTACCTCATCAACCCTCTCTGTTAGCTCTTTAAAAAACTTTAGTAAGTTACTTAAACATGCTTTCCCCTTAAGAAATCCATGTTAGCTCTTCCGAATCAATCCACATTTTCCCGTGTGACTATTAACGCTATCCCAAATAATTGTTTCTAGAAGCTTCCCCACCACCGAAGTTAAACTGACTGGTTTGTAGTTGCTGGGCATTTCTCTGCAACCTTTTTTGAACAGTTCACCAGTGTTCTGGCACCTCCCGAGTCTAAGGAAGACTGAAAGATTATGGCCAGTGCCTCTGCAATTTCCACTCTCACGTCCTTCAATATCCTTGGATGTACCTCATCTGGTCCCGCTGCCTTGTCAACTTTAAGTACCGACAGTTTATCCAACGCTTCCTCTTATCAAATTTGAACTCTTCTAGTGACAGAGTTTCCTTCTCTGTCACCATGGTCTGTGTAGCATCAGTTTCCTTGGTTTCTTTGATTCATTTACGTGATGTGGGCGACGCTGGCTATGCTAGCATTTATTGCCCATCTCTAATTGCCCTTGAGAAGGTGGAGGTGAGCTGCTTTCTTGAACCGCTGCAGTCCCTGTGGTGTAGGTACACCCATAGTGCTGTTAGGGAGGGAGTTCCAGGATTTTGATTCAGTGATAGTGAAGGGACGGCGATACATTTCCAAGTCAGGATGGTGAGTGGCTTGGAGGGGAACTTTCAGGTGGTGGTTTTCCCATCTATCTGTGGCTCTTGTTCTTCTAGATGGTAGTGGTCATGGGTTTGGAAGGTGCTATTGATGGAGCCTTGGTGAGTTTCTGCAGTGCATCTTGTAGATGGTACATGCTGCTGCTACTCTGTGTCGGTGGTGGAGGGAGTGGATGTTTGTGGAAGGGGTGCCAATCAAGCTGGGCTGCTTTGCCCTGGATGGTATTGAGCTTCTTGAGTGTTGTGGCAACTGCACTCATCCAGGCAAGTGGAGTATTCCATCACACTCCTGACTTGTGCCTTGTAGATGGTGGACAGGCTTTGGGGAGTCAGGAGGTGAGTTACTTGTCGCAGGATTCCTAGCCTCTGACCTGCTATTGTATCCACAGTATTTATATGGATAGTCCAGTTCAGTTTTTGGCCAATGATAACCTCCAGGATGTTGATAGTGGGGAATTCAGTGGTGGTAATAGCATTGAATGTCAACAGGCAATGGTTAGATTCTCTCCTGTTGGAGATGGTCATTGCCCAGCACTTGTGTTGCACGAATGAATTCAAGTGGAATGAATGCCACTTATCAGCCCAAGCCTAGATATTGTCCAGGTCTTGCTGCACTTGCACATGGATTGCTATAATATCTGAGAAGTTGCAAATGATGCTGAACATTGTGCAATCATCAGTGAACATGATGGAAGTAAGGTGATTGATGAAGCAGATGAAGGTGGTTGGGCCTAGGACATTACCCAGAGGAACTCCTACTGTGATGTCCTGGAGCTGAGATGACTGACGTCAAACAACCATAGCCATCTTCATTTGTGCTAGGTATGACTCCAACCAGCGGAGAGTTTTCACCCTGATTCCCATTGACTCCAGTTTTGCTAGGGCTCCTTGATGCCACACTCAGTCAAATGCTGCCTTAATGTCAAGGGCTGTCACTGTCACCTCACCTCGGGAGTTCAGCTCTTTTGTCCATGTTTGATCCAAGGTTGTAATGAGGTCAGAAGCTGAGTGACCCTGGAGGAACCCAAACTGAGTGTTAGTGAGCAGGTTATTGCTAAGCAAGTGCCACTTGATAGCACTGTTGATGACTCCTTCCATCACTTTACTGATGATGGAGAGTAGACTGATGGGTTGGGAAATGGCCAGGCTGGATTTGTCCTGCTTCTTGTGGACAGGACATACCTGAGCAATTTTCCACATAGCCGTAGTACTGGAAAAGCTTGGCTAGGGGCATGGCAACTTCTGGAGCACAAGTTTTCAGTACTGTTGCTCGAATATTGTCAGAGTCCATAGCCTTTGCAGTATCCAGCGCCTTCAGCTGTTTCTTGATATCATGTGGAGTGAATCGAATTGGCTGAAGACTGGCATATGTGATGTTGGGGGCCTCCTGAGGAGGCCAAGATGGATCATCCACTCGGCACTTCTGGCTGAAGATTGTTGCAAATGCTTCAGCCTTATCTTTTGCACTGATGTGCTGGACTCCTCCATCATTGAGGATGGGGATATTTGTGGAGCTTCCTCCTCCAATGAGTTCTTCAATTGTCCACCACCATTCACGACTGGATGTGGCAGGACTGCAGAACTTAGAACTGATCCATTGGTTGTGAAACCACTTAGCTCTGTCTATGACTTGCTGCTTTTGCTGTTTGGCACATAAGTAGTCCTGTGTGGTAGTTTCATAAGGGTAACATCTCAATTTTAGGTATGCCTGGTGTTGCTCCTGGTATGCCCCCCTGCACTCATCATTGAACCAGTGTTGATCCCCTGGGTTGGTGGTAATGCTAGACTGGCCATGAAGTTACAGATTGTGTTCGAGTACAATTCTGCTGCTGCTGATGGCCCACAGTTCCTCAAGGATGTCCAGTCTTGAGTTGCTAGATCTGTTCGAAACCTATCCCATTTAGCATGGTGGTAGTGCCACACAACATGATGGAGGGTAGCCTCAATGTGAAGATGGGACTTCATCTCCATAAGTGTTGTGCAGTGGTCACTCCTACCAATGCCATCATGGACAGATGCATCAGCGGCAGGAAGGTTGGTGAGGATGAGGCCAAGTATAATTTTCCCTCTTGTTGGCTTCCTCACTACCTGTTGCAGACCCAGTCTAGCAGATGTGCCCTTTAGGACTCAATCAGCTAAGTCTGTCGTGGCACTACCGAGCCACTCTTGGTGATGGACATTGAAGTCTCCCCCCCGCCAGAGTACCTTCTGTGCCCTGGTCACCCTCAGTGCTTCTTCCAAATGGTGTTCAACATGGAGGAGTACTGATTCATCAGCTGGTGGGGGGGGGGTGGGTGGGTGGGGGGTGCGGAGTCGGGGGGGCGGGTGACAGTATGTGGGAATCAGCAAGAGGTTTTCTTGTCCGTGTTTGACCTGACGCCATCAGGCTTCATCGGGGCTGGATTCGATGTTGAGGGTGACCAGGGCAAACTGACATTCCGATGCCAATTTGCCTTCAACAAAGGACACTGCTTGTAGCTGTCCCAGAATTGATTCCGTGAAATGGTTTTAAATTCGTTATTAGGACTTGGATGATACTGGTGGGGCTGATTTTATTACCCATCCTGAATTGCTCTGAGAAGGTTGGGATGGATTTTCTCCTTGCAGTGGTGCAGTTTATGTGGTGATGCTACCTACAAATGTGTTAAGTAGGAACACCAGGACATCATTCCAATTACAATAATGGAATGGCAACGTATGTGCAAGTCAGGTTAGCATGTAACTAGAGGATAAAAAGTATCTTGAAAGGTGATGGTGTCTTCCCAACAGTGGTGTTCTTGTCTTTAGGTGAGGTCATGGGGGAAAGAGTTGCTGTCAAAGGAACCTTCATGAGTTGCTGTGCCCAACATGTCGACTTTACTTATGAAAGCTACAGTGCACCACCGCTGGAAGGAATGGATGCTGAATGTGGTGGTGGGGGGAGGGGTGCTGCAACTGTACTACCAGCACCTACGTAATGAGTATTCCATCACATCCTGACACGAATCTTATTCACATAAATTATAAATTCCTAATTATCAATATCCATAATCACAATGTACATAAGAATATATTTCAAAAACCTTAAAACAAAGTCGGAAAACAAAAGCTTTACAGAGAAAAAACATAATCTAACAATTTGCCTGGAATGGTTCATTCCAAGTCTGACATGAATGGTTAAGTGAAGGGTCAGCAGGTTTATTTGGACTAAGGAATCTGATTAAGAGAACTCAAATCACACCTTGTGGATCAATTAGCTTTTTTGCATCCATTACCTGCATGAATCTGCTGAATTATTTCTTGCAACCTTTTTTTATTGTGGTAACATATTGACGAATGGTTGCTCACAATTGTTGAGCTACTGTTGCCTGTTGGGATTTACCATCGAGTATATACTATTCCACATTCTCTTTCCATAAAGCTGACTCTCAGAGGCAAAATTATAAAGAAGACCTGATGTGCTAAAACCCAACAAAATTACATGGAATTTATTTGCCTTCTAGTATCCCCATTAATGAAGCATTAAACTATATAAAGCACACTCAAGAAAAACAAGCCACATAGTCTCCTGTAATCTATTTACATCTGGAATTAAACCAGATGGATATTTGCTGCAACCATATTAAAAGCTTTATGCTGTTCACTGAGCAGCACTATTGATAGAATGCTCACTGAGCAGCACTATTGATAGAATGCTAGTTCAAGAGTCCTTGCTGTGTTCGGGGTTGGGAAAAGTGGAGCAGTAAAAGATAAGAGTGAGTAATTCTATAACCACAACTAAGGTTTTACAACAAACATAATCCAGATCACTGAAAATCATTTATTTGACTCTTGAAATTATGCTGTAGAAACTAGCAGAAGGTGGTTTAATGTGTTCATCTGGTTTTCCTTTTTCTGCTATTATAGCAAAGACAATAACCCATAAATTAAGATCTCCGCTAAAATTGCAGATAGATTTGAAAGAAATATAGAATCGAGTATCCAATAATATTCGTTCATAAATAAGCACTTCTTTATATATTTCTTTTTGATAAATCAATCCATATATAATTTTTAAATAAACGTAGTTGAAAGTTAGGACTGTTGTGTTCATCAAATTTCTTCTTCATTGACTAGATGTCCTTTTTATCTTTCAAAACTATTTACTTTCCACTTACTGATTGGTGAATAACTAATCATGTCTATAAGATCTTTCTCCCCAAACCTTTCTGGCCATTAACATTGCACCAACAGAAAAGAATCTTCAAGATGGGAGTCATCATGACATTTCCTCAGCCTACTTAGTCAATGCTCTTCAAAATACCTTTGATCGTGTGCCTTTCCCAGTTGGTCAGCAGAGCCCTTGGGAGACAACAGTAAGATCTTTATGTGAAGTAAAATGATGCCATTAGTTTGGTACAAATTACTTTTAGGACATATATTCCATTCCCAAACTTTGTGGCGCTGAAGGAGATTTACTTTTGGATAAGGAGCTATTTTTGGTTGCAGATTTTTCAGGGATGAGTTAATAAATCTGAATTCTTGTTTAATCCTAACAATACGCTATTCACAGATATAGTTGCAGAGTCGTCAACATCAGAGAATGAAATGTATGACCAGAGTGTCATGGATTGCAAACCCATTAAGAGCTGTGTCTAAGTCTTAAATTAATGTACATTAAAACAGGCTGCATTTTAAATGTAAATAAGTGATTGCCATTTATTGATGTATCAAGGGTTATTTGACTGATCTGTTGCTGTTTGTTAGCTTTCCATTGAACTGTACTGAATAGCTGCCAGTCTTCAGCTGTCTGTGAGAAGCCATATTGTTACTGTAATGCTGTATTGTGCATAATTTAGTATGATCCCTTTATTATATATCAACAATTTTAATAACCTCAATATGAAAAGCCCTATTCACAACCACAAAACCACAAGGTTTCATGTGATTTTCCCCTCCACACAACCACAGTAAAACTATACTTGATATGAGCTATAACATATTTCACCACAGGAACACTGCACTTGATGTAAGGTGCCCCATACAAAACCACAGTAATGCTAGAGTTAACATTAACTGTCAAATACAGCCTAGCATTGCAGTTCTAAGTAGGACAGCTCATTTCAAATCTAGTTATAATACATCTGTGCATTGGACAGTTTATATTAAACAATCAGTACTATGATTATGCACAAAGCAGATCATGTCAATGGCCAGTGGAGTTGCCTGTTGTGAATACATTATAAATATGACTAAATGTGAGTCACTCTGCACATTACCACAATGCAACTAAACTTCACATAAGTACATTACCACTGAACTTAAAATGATCCCTACAGTCAGATAGATTTAAAAAAATTCTTATTCCTTAGTCGGCTCATCTCAGTCATCATTATTATGTTTTTAATGAATATATGCATTTGTCATGCTATTCCTTATTTTTTTCTATTCAATTTCAATATAAATAAACCCCAACAGAAAGAAACAAGTTAGGGACTAATTATTAAGCCCTATCTGTTTGACAAAATAAGGAGCAAAACTTATCTCACTGGGCTGGAAACCCATGGGACTGGGGGGAATGCAAGGATTACATTCTGCTTAAAATTAATCCCCCTTAACTTCAATTGACTAAAATCCGGAATGGTGTCAAATTGTGTTGCGCCTAATCCAGATCAGTGCTCTGATGTTAGATTAAAATTACTCCGTTTTCAAAACCTTAAAGCTCATTTTCTCTTTTAATATTCTCCATTCTGTTTCTCCTTTTACCATCAATCACCTTGCTGATTATCCAATTCAAAATCCTCTCATCCCAGCACTGGAAATAGCCCAGATATCATTTTTTTAAGTCTCATATCTACTTAGTTAGGTTTCAACTTCTGGTCGACCATGTCATTGATTCTAAATGTATAAATATATTTTCTTTGACACATGCTGAACCCTTGCAGGAAGGTTACTCACTTTGGTTTTTCCAGCAGAGGAAGCAAAAGAAAAATGAGATGATGAAGCCAAAAGGAAAGCAAAGGAGACAAGATGTGCGTAGGAAAGACGAAAAAGAAAAACACATCCAAAAGAGGATGGAGTAAAATAAATCAGATTGCCCAAGATACAGATGGAGGGTGGGGAAGTGGGGGGAGGGGGAGGTTGAATTGCACGTAAGTAGTACAAAAAATATTGTAAATAAAATTGGTGAACTAGAGGCATAAATTCTTTATCATAGAGATGTGTCATAGGCTAGAGCAGGCTCCACAATCCTGTTTACAAAGTATTTAGGGAGAGGGAGGAGGAATGGCAGTGTTAGTCAAAGATTCCATTTTAGTACTAGAACATGATGATGGTGTAGGAGACGATGCAAAAGTTCTGTCTATTTAGTCAGAGCTATAGCATAAGAATGGATGAGTTATTCTATTGGAAGCATAGAACAGTGGGAAAGAAATAATGGAAGAGATCTGGACAAATTAGGAAAAGGGTGTAGGAACAACTGAGCCATGATAAGGGATGACTTTGATTATCCAAATGGTGAATGTATCAAGAGTAATGCAAATTGAAAGGGGGTGGGATTCTACAGTGTATCTAGATGAGTGTTTTGGACCAGCGCACCTTTAACCCAATAAGGAAAGAATCAGTACTGGACCTAGTTTTAAGAAATAAAGTGGAGGACAAGGTATTGTAAAGGAAGGGAACATTTAAAAAACAGTGACCATAATGTAATTAGGTTTGAGGGAAATATTGAAAGGGAGACAAGACCGAAAGAAAAACAATTTCAAGTAGTTGAAAAGGCAACCAGCCCAAATAAATTGAAAATGTACAGACATAAATTCTGCTAGATGTGGTACCAGCTGCCTTACCACAGGACTGTCAGTTGTAATGCCACAGTATAAAGCTCAGCCGGGATGCCATATTTACCAGCATCCTGGTGATAATTAGAGCTGCTGATAGCACATCTACTAGTACTGTGTATATTGATGTGGCACCAGCTGCCCTTTATATTACCATAGTGCTGCAAGACGTGGCATTGAAATATCTGTCCTTTGCACAACTACGGTGACATGAGATCAGATATCAATTTTTAAATAATAAACCACAACGTTACTACTCCACTTGGTACCAATTGTCCTGCGCACCAGCACAATGGCATAGTGCATGGTACCAGCTGTCATTATTGTGCTATCAGTCATATAGGACTAGTTCCACCCATAACCAGAATACCGTCAGAGTACAATCGAGCAATATATACATAATAATTAGAATACCGCTAAAATTTAGTGTAAGTTGCCCTTTTGTAACCAATGTATCATGAGAAATGCCACGTGCCCAGGGTTCGATCATATTTAACTTGTTTTGCAATGTAGTTCTGGAACTTTACTTATTTTGCAGCCTGTTATTCCTAACTGTGTTATTATCCAGAACTAGCTCACAAGACCCACTACTAGTAAGGCTGCAACCAGCAAATGACTGATTCTTAAGAGTAAATATCATCCAAAAGAGGTTAATTTTCCTCCAGGTGTAATATTTTAAACAAATTCTTTAACAAAGCTGTTATTGTGAAACGAAAATGAAAGTAATGAGAAGAAGAATCTTTAGCTATACACAAACTGGAAAATATACTCATGTTTGTACAGGTGTTCCTTAACAATTCAGCAATAGCAAACTGGGAAAGTGTCAAAGCTTCAAAATAAATCACTAACTAATGATTTCTTTTCATCCTGTCTCTGGGAAATATTTTTGTCTCAGTGCACTGCTGGAGAACTAAAAAGGATTTCTCACGTATGTGAAATAACAGTAGCCACACATTGAAAAAAAATGGAAGTTTTCAGAATTTTAGAGGTAGTGTTATAGGTAATGTGCGATTGCGTATGTAAAGGCAGGCAACATGTGACATTGTCCCAGTAATAAATCCAAGGGATTCTCTCTACTGTGGATGGTTCCTCGATTTTCCACTCATCCAATAAACTTGTGCAGTTTCATCAAATGCTTCGCATGAAATGTTATTGTGGATACTGAACATGCTTTTTATAAAAAAATAAATTTTAAATGCCAGGCCTCAGCATGGGCTGCATTGCAGCTGTGTTCAAAAGGCTTGATATCATTTATTTTCCAAACATATGCTGCTAATAAATACGTCTTGGCTTTGGAATACTCTTATGATTTGATCCTCTTAAAAAGGATCGTTTAGGAAAATAAACACTTTTAATTTTAGTGAGTTGCAATATGTCATGCACCTAAACTCAAATTGGATTCACCGTAGAATTGGAAATGTGGTAACAGATTGCAAGACCTAAGTTGGGTTCTATGATCTGCAGACTTTTGAAATCCAAATTTTCGCTCCCAGTCAAGGGTGCAGAGTGAGGGCATTTCCCCGCCCCGCAAGCCTGGCCCAGGGGACAGTGCCCCGGAAGTTGGGATTTTCATTCTGAGATGGCAGGGTTGTCCGGAAGTCGGGCCGGGCGACACAGGAATGAAATGCGGAGGCTGCCAGGTGTGGAGGCCAGTGGGGCGGAAGGCCTGCCTCGGTGCCCCAGCACTTTGTCAAAGATTTTTTTTAAAGCCCTATAACAAAAGCAGCCCTCACCCCTCACACCTCCTTACAACCCTCATGCCCTATCCTTGCCGACCCATGCCACTCATGCACTCTACCCATCCCCATGGCCTCTCATGCTCTCCATGCCAATTTATGCCCCTCTATTCACCCTCTATAATCCTCATATCCTTTATGCCAACCTATGCCCCTCAACCCATCCCCATTATCTCTCATACC
Organism: Cetorhinus maximus; assembly: GCF_964194155.1. Lineage (NCBI taxonomy): Eukaryota > Metazoa > Chordata > Chondrichthyes > Lamniformes > Cetorhinidae > Cetorhinus > Cetorhinus maximus. The sequence continues at coordinate 125,989,280 of NC_135883.1, read as the reverse complement.
CTCCATGCGAACTGATGGCCTTGTACCCATCTCCATGGCCCTTTATAGCCCCTATGCCATCTTAGTGCCAGCCTTTGCTTGCCAGCCACCATCTCTTGCCCTTACACCTACCACGCCACCTCACCCAGTACCCACCATGGGAAGAATTGAGTTAAAGTTATAAGGCCAGGATTTTCCGTGCCCAGTGGTGTCAGGCGTGAGCGGACAATATGGTGAGAATACCAAAAGTTGGTTTCACGACGTCATGAAACCAGTTTGTGATCATCCGCTCCGCCCGTCGATGGTGAGCCGCGTTCCCTGCCATTGGAAGTCGGGAACCTCACTGTAATACATCAGCATACCACACCGGCCAGCCCGCCGGACTCAACTACCGCCCCCCCACTCTACATCATCCACCCAGGTCGGCAGGAAAACACGCCAGTGCAGAACACCTCTCAACAACGGTGACGTGCAAAAGTCGGGACTTACCGCCAGGGCCTTGCTCACATCACGGACATCCATGGAGCAGGAGATGCTGGTGCCCAACAGCAATGGGATCCTGGAGAAATGTCCATGGCATGCTGGGTGGATTCTCATGGACATGGCTCTGCTGCGAAACAGCTCAAGGAAGTTGGAAAGTCACCGCTGATGCTCACAACGGCTGATGGTCGAGGGGGTGGGAGAGGAATGGGTGAGATTGGGAGGGGGAGAATGAAGGTGTCAGGGGTTGAGGTTGGGATGAGGGAATAAAGCTTTCAGGAGAGGGTGAAGTTGGGAGAGGGGGAATGAAGGTGTCGGGGGTGAGGTTGCAGGGGAGGGAGTACAAGGGTAGGAGTGGGGTAATAGGGGAGAAGATGGCAACTGGGGAGGTAGATGTAAGGGGGGGGTGGAAGGTGTAAGGGGTGTAAGGTGTAAGGGAAGGAATTCAGAAGTGGGGAGGAGTGCAGAGAGGGGAAGGTGTCCAGGGAGAGGAAGGAATGCAGAGACAGGAGGGTGTCTGGGGGGAGGAAGGAGTGCGGAGAAGGGAGGGAGTAAGAGTGGAGGATCAAGTAAGGGTGGAGGATGGAGTCAGGAAGAGGGAAGGAGTAAAGCTGGAGGAAGAAGTGAGGCTGGAGGAAAAGGTAAGGCTGAGGAAGGAGTCGGAGGGGGGAAGGACTAAGGGTGGCGGAAAAAGTAAGGGTATCTGAGGGAGTCAGGAAGGGGGAGGGACAAAACGGGGAGGTAAGTCTGGGGGACGGTGGGAGGACTAAGTGGGGGGAAGGGGGTTCCGGGGGAGAAGGGGTCCAGAGGGGAAGGGGGTTCCAGGGGGAAGGGGTCCAGAGGGAGTGATGTCCAGGTGAACGTGCATGGCCTGATGGGTCCATGGCTGCCTCCTGGGGAGGGAGCTGAGGGTGGGTGTGGGTTGAGGGAATGGTGAGAATGACCGAGGGCAGAGTGAGGCAGTAGGATGGGAGGGTGAAGGTGCAATGGTATCGGTAGAAGTGACAACGAAGGTGATTGGTGGTGACTCAGGGGCAGACACGGACCCTGGGGGTGGGAAGGAGGAGGTTGGGGACGTGAATGGGGAAGTGGGTGGGATATTCGGAAAGGAAGGAGGGAACGTACACGTTCATCTGGACATCCCCGAAGGAAAAAGGTTATGGCTGGTAGATCATGGAAGGGAGGTGGAAGGTGATGCCAGGGGGCGTCAACAGTGATGGGGGAAAGTAAATGGATGATTAGGAGAGGGGGGAAAAGATGGGGGAGCGCACAAAAAAGTGAATCCAGACCATGCTGTCCAAATCGAAAGTGAAATGAGAGTCATGGTGGGCAAGATCAGGTGCTGCATGGGAGTGTAATCATTGGGTGGGCGGAGATGCAGGTCAGTTCAGATGGACAACTGAAAGCGAACCCCAACAGGCCCTGAAAATGCTCAGGGCATTGAGGTGAGTGTGATATGTGAAGGATCCGCTTGCGTCAGAGAGAGAGTGTTTGCACGAGGCTCTGAAAGGCCCTGCCACATACACGCTTTTCCCTCCAAAATCACTTGTTGGCCAACTGCTCCCAACAACAGATGAGGTTGAGAGGCTCAGAGGCAAAGGGGACTCGGAGGGAGAGGACAGCCTCTGAGGTTCCTGAGCGGATGACCCAGGGGTGTCCAGCTGCCATCCCCTCCTTCCTTCAGGTGCCCGGAGGCCCCGGCCTGACTCCTTGAAGGGAAGGAGTACCTGGAGGGGCATCAAGGTGTCCCATTTCCCTCTTGCGTTGCCACTGCAGGAACTCACCTATGGCTCCCGTGATGGAGTGCAGGTCTGCGCGCATCTCCATGTTCTGCTAGATCAGCGTCTCTATGATGTCCGCCATCCTTCCCATGGAGACGTCTATACTTGTACATGCAGGGACCACTTCATCAGAGAGCAGGCAGACATACTCCTCCGACTCGTGTGCCATTCTGCTGAGGGTTTTAAACAGCTCTGCGTGATGTTCCCAGGCCTCCTGCTGACTCGCCACGATGAGTTGGAAGGCCGAATTTAGCGGCTCATCATCTGACTAGGACTTTACAGACGCCTGTTCCCCAGCCATCCTCCAAGTGCCGGGGAGCTCGGTCAAACCTGCTTCCTGCTGTTGTGGAAATGTGTCCGTGTGGTGACGACCAGATTGTGAACCCGAGCCTGCTCTAGACCTAGGTCCCACCGAGGTGTGTATCACTGTGCTGGTGGAGGGTGTGGGTAAGCGCTGTGACAGGTCTTCCAGGCTGCTTATTTCCAGCTCTTCAATGGAGGAGGTGTCCTCTTGGTTGGAGGTGGGCATGTGGAGGAGCTGAGGGACAGGCTGGCTGAGGGCTTGGTAGAGCTCCCTTTGAAGTTAAATACAGATAATTAGTGCATGGCAGCAGAGACAAAAGCAGGAGGGAGAGCGCTCATATGTGCGTTGAGAAAGTGATGATATGGCGCAGGATCTTTACAAGGGTGATCGCCGCCGACCTCACTGTCATCGCAGGCACAGTCCACATGCTCACCAGTCAGTGTGATGGCACACTACTCAAAGTGAGTGAGGAATCTAATTTAAAAAAGAGATGAGGAGGAATTTCTTCTCTCAGAGAGTAGTCAATCTGTGGAATTCTTTACCATAGAGGGCGGTAGAGGCTGGGTTGTGAAGTATATTTAAGGCTCACTCAAAGTGAGTGAGGAATCTAATGTGGGCCACTCCACCCCCCGTCTGGGACCTGTTCCTGCTGATCTGATCAGGCTTCTCCTGCATGAAAACAGATGGAGAAAATGTGAGCAGGCCACATGGCACTGCATGGTATGTTTAAGACCATAAGACCAAAAGATGTAGGAGCAGAAACATAGAAAATAGGAGTAGGAGTCGGCCATTCAGCTCTTCGATCCTGCTCCGCCATTCATTATGATCATGGCTGATCATCCAACTCAATAGCCTGCTCCCGCTTTCTCCCCATATCCCTTGATCCCTTTCGCCCCAAGAGCGATATCTAACTCATTCTTGAAAACATACAATATTTTGGCCTCAACTACTTTCTGTGGTAGTGAATTCCACAGGCTCACAACTCTCTGGCTGAAGAAATTTCTCCTCATCTCAGTCCTAAATGGTCTACCCCGTATCCTCAGACTGTGACCCCTGGTTCTGGACTCCCCCACCATCGAGAACATCCTTCCTGCATCTACCCTGTCTAGTCCTGTTAGAATTTTATAGGTTTCTATGAGATCCCCCCTCATACTTCTGAACTCCAGCGAATATAATCCTAACTGACTCAATCTTTCCTCATATGTCAGTCCCGCCATCCCAGGAATCAGTCTGGTAAACCTTTGCTGCGCTCCCTCTATAGCAAGTACATCCTTCCTCAGATAAGGAGACCAAAACTGCACACAATACTCCAGGCGTGGTCTCACCAAAGGCCTGTATAATTACAGCAAGACATCTTTGCTCCTGTACTCGAATCCTCTCGCTATGAAGGCCAACAAGCCATTTGCCTTCTTTATCGCCTGTTGCACTTGCATAATTACCTTCAGCGACTGGTGTACGAGGACACCCAAGTCTCGTTGCACATTCCCCTCTCTCAATTTATGGCCATTCAGATAATAATCTGCCTTCCTGTTTTTGCTACCAAAGTAGATAACCTCACATTTATCCACATTGTTCTGCATCTGCCATGCATATGCCCAAGCACTCAGCTTGTCCAAATCACACTGAAGCATCTCTGCATCCTCCTCACAGCTCACCCTCCTGCCCAGCTTTGTGTCATCTGCAAATTTGGAGATGTTACATTTAGTTCCTTCATCTAAATCATTAATATATATTGTGAATAGCTGGGGTCCCAGCACCGATCCCTGTGGTACCCCACTAGTCACTGCCTGCCATTCAGGAAAAGACCCATTTATTCCTACTCTTTGTTTCCTGTCTGCCAACCAGTTTTCTATCCATCTCAATACATTACCCCCAATCCCATGCGCTTTAATTTTACACGCCAGCCTCTTATGTGGGATTTTGTCGAAAGCCTTCTGAAAGCCCAAATAAACCACATCCACTGGCTCCCCTTTATCAACTCTACTAGTTACATTCTCGAAAAATTCTAGTAGATTTGTCAAGCATGATTTCCCTTTTGTAAATCCATGCTGACTTTGTCCGATTCTGCCACTGTTTTCCACGTGCTCAGCTATTAAATCTTTTATAATGGATTCTAGAACTTTTCCCACTACCGATGTCAGGCTGACTGGTCTATAATTACCTGTTTTCTCTCTACCTCCCTTTTTAGATAGTGGGGTTACATTAGCTACTCTCCAATCTGTAGGAACTGTTCCAGCATCTACAGACTCTCGGAAGATGACCACCAACTCATCCACTATTTCCAGGGCCACTTCCTTAAGTACTCTGGGATGTAGGTTGTCAGGCCCTGGGGATTTATCGGCCTTCAATGCCATAAATTTCTCCAGCACCATTCCCCTACTCATACTGATTTCTTTCAGTTCCTCCCTCTCACTAAACCCTGTGTTCCCCAACATTTCTGGTATGTTTTTTGTGTCCTCCTTTGTGAAGACAGAACCAAAGTATGTATTTAGTTGGTCAACCCTTTCTTTGTTCCCCATTATAAATTCCCCTGTTTCTGACTGTAAGGGACCTACATTTGTCTTCATCAATCTTTTTGTCTTCATCAATCTTTTTCTCTTCACTTACCTATAGAAACTTTTACAGTCAGTTTTTATGTTCCCCACAAGCTTACACTTCTACTCTATTTTCCCCTTCTTAATCAATCCCTTGGTCCTCCTTTGCTGAATTCTAAACTGCTCCCAATCCTCAGGTCTGTTGTTTTTTCTGGCTTATTTGTGTGCCTCTTCCTTGGATCTAATACTAACTCTAATTTCCCTTGTAAGCCATGGCTTGGCCACCTTTCCTATTTTACTTTTGCGCCAGACAGGAACAAACAATTGTTACAGTTCACCCATGCATTTTTTGAATGTTTGCCATTGCCTATCCACCGTCATCCCTTTAATTAACATTTCCCAATCCATCATAGCCAACTTGCGCCTCATACCATCATAGTTTCCTTTATTAAGATTAAGGGCCCACGTCTCAGAGTCAACTACGTCACTCTCCATCTTGATGAAGAATTCTATCATATTATGGTCGCTCATCCCTAAGAGGCCTCGCACAACTAGATTGCCATTTATTCCTTTCTCATTACACAATACCCAGTCTAGGATGGCCTGTTCTCCAGTTGATTCCTCAATGTATTGGTCCAGAAAACCATCCCATATACACTCCAGGAATTCCTCCACTATGGTATTGTTACTAATTTGATTTGCCCAATCTATATGCAGATTAAAGTCACCCATAATTACAGATGTTCCTTTATTGCATGTGTCTCTAATTTCCTGTTTAATGCCATCCCCAACATCACCACTACAGTTTGGGGGTCTATATACAACCCCCACTAACGTTTTTTGCCCCTTAATGTTTCTCAGCTCTACCCATACAGATTCCACATCGTTGGAGCTAATATCTTTCCTCACTATTGCATTAATTTCCTCTTTAACCAGCAATGCAACTCCACCGCCTTTTCCTTTTTGTCTGTCCTTCCTAAATACTGAATACCCCTGGATGTTCAGTTCCCATCCCTGGTCACCCTGCAGCCATGTCTCCATAATCCCGTCTATATCATAGCTGTTTACATCTATTTACGCGGTTAATTCATCCACTTTATTGCGAATGCTCCTTGCATTAAGGCACAAAGCCTTAAGGCTTATCTTTTTAAGATTACTTGTTCCGTTCCCACCATTTTTCACTGAGGCCCCGTTTGATTCTTGCCCTTGATTTCTCTGCCTATCTGGCTCCTTGCATAGGTTCCCATCCCCCTGCCATTTTAGTTAAAACCCTCCCCAACCACTCTAGCAAATAATCTCCCTAGGACATCAGTCCCAGTCCTATGGAAGTAGGACATTCGGCATATCGAGTCTGCTCTGCCATTCAATGAGATCATGGCTGATCTGATAATCCTCAACTTCACTTTCCTGCCTTTTCCCCATAACCCTTGATTCCCTTACAGATTAAAAAATCTGTCTATCTCAGCCTTGAATACACTTCACGACCCAGCCTCTACAGCCCTCTGTGGTAAAGAATTCCACAGATTCACTACCCTCTGAGAGAAGAAATTCCTCCTCATCTCTGTTTTAAATGGCCCCCCTTTACTCTGAGATTATGCCCTTTGGTCCTAGACTCTCCCACAAGGGGAAACAACCCCTTCTAAATTCTTCTAAATTACAATGAGTACAGGCCCAACCTACTCAACCTCTCCTCATAAGAAAATCCCTCCATACCCAGGATCAACCTAGTCAACCTTCTCTGGACTGCCTCCAATGCCAGAATATCTTTCCTTAGATAAGGGGACCAAAACTGTTCACAGTATTCTAGGTGTGGTCTAACTAGTGCCTTGTATAGTTTTAGCAAGACTTCCTTATTTTTATGTTCCATTCCCTTTGAAATAAAGGCCAACATTCCATCTGCCTTATCTATTACCTGCTGAATTTATATGCTGGCTTTTTGGGATTCATGCACGAGGACCCCCAAGTCCCTCTGTGCTGCGGCTTTCCTCAGTCTTTCTCCATTTAAGTAATATTCAGCTCCTCTATTCTTTCTGACAAAGTGCATAACCTCACATTTTCCCACATTATATGCCACGTTTTAGCCCACTCACTTAACCTGTCTATATCCCTCTGAGAACTCCTTGTGTCACCCTCACCACTTGCCTTCCCACCTACTTTTGTGTCATCCGCAAACTTGCCAATAGTACATTCATTTCCCTCATCCAAGTTATTAATATATATTGTAAATAATTGTGGCCCAGCACTGATCTCTGTGGCACTCCACTAGTTACAGGTTGCCATCCTGAAAATACCCCCGTATTGTGTGGTGAGTGGAACCATGGACAGGATGAGGGCGCGAGCTGGAGAGGATATGAGCCTGATGGAGATGAAAGGGTGTGTGTGAGAGTTAGTGGTGCTGTCCCTTGAGGTGTGCGATCCCTGTGGATGTGTGATGGGTTTGTGAGTGTGTGAGTTGAGAATGATGAGAAGAGTGAATTACCTTGGTGGAACAGCTTAGAAATAGGGAGCAGCGGTGCTGCTGGAGGGAGAGGTCGAGTGTGTTCATATGGCGGCGCATGGCACTGAGTGTGGATCTCAGAATGCGATGAGAACAGCAGTCCGAGGAGCGTTGTATGTCCCGGAGACACCTGTAATCCTGGGTGGGTTCGAAACATGAGGGATGGAACTTCAGTTGAAATCCACGTGGGGTAAGTTGGAGACGGAGACAGTCACTGAGGAAGGAAATATGGCTGTGAAAGCGGGTTTTAGTAAACACTTTGTCAAACACCAGGAGAGAAATGGAAAGCAATGAAGATGAACAAGGCAAAAGAGAGATACAGAAATCCTGTCGGAGAGAAGAGCAATACTTCTTCAAGGTAGGCATTCCTTGAAGAGAGTGGAAGTCAATTAAACACTAAGATAAAAGCAAAAAACTGCGGATGCTGGAAATCCAAAACAAAAATAAAAATACATGGAAAAACTCAGCAGGTCTGGCAGCATCTGCGGAGAGGAACACAGTTAACGTTTCGAGTCCGTATGACTCTTCAACAGAACTAAGTAAAAATAGAAAAGATGTGAAATATAAGCTGGTTTAAGGTGGGGGGTGGGTAGAGCTGGATAGAGGGCCAGTGATAGGTGATAGGTCGACTACAGCTCCTCACACCCCACTTCCTGTAAGGACTCCATCCCATTCTCTCAGTTCCTTCGCCTCCGTCGCATCTGTTCTGATGATGCCACTTTCCAAAACAGGTCCTCTGACATGTCTTCCTTCTTCCTTAACCCAGGGTTTCCACCCACGATGGTTGACAGGACCCTCAACCGTGTCTGGCCCATCTCCCGCGCATCCGCCCTCACACTTTCCTCTGCCTCCCAGAACCATGATAGGGTCCCCCTTGTCCTCACTTATCACCCCACCAGCCTCCGCATTCAAAGGATCATCCTCCACCATTTCCGCCAACTCCAGCATGATGCCACCACCAAACACATCTTCCCTTCACCCCCCCTGGTAGCATTCCACAGGGATCGTTCCCTCTGGGACACCCTGGTCCACTCCTCCAACACCCTCTACACCTCAACCCCCTCCCACGGCACCTTCCCATGCAACCGCAGAAGGTACAACACCTGCCCCTTTACTTCCCCTCTCCTCACCGTCCAAGGGCCCAAACACTCCTTTCAAGTGAAGCAGCATTTCACTTGCACTTACCTCAATTTAGTCTACTGTATTCATTGCTCCCAATGCCGTTTCCTCTACACTGGAGAGACCAAACGCAGACTGGGTGACTGCTTTGCAGAACATCTTCGGTCTGTCCACGAGCATGACCCAGACCTCCCTGTCGCTTGCCATTTCAACACTCCACCCTGCTCTCATGCCCCCATGACCGTCCTTGGCCTGCTGCATTGTTCCAGTGAAGCTCAACGCAAACTGGAGGAACAGCACCTCATCTTCCGACTAGGCACTTTACAGCCTTCCAGACTGAATATTGAATTCAACAATTTTAGATCATGAACTCTCTCCTCCATCCCCACCCCCTTTCCGATCCCCCCCCTTTTTTTCCAATAATTTATATAGATTTTTCTTTTCCCACCTATTTCCATTATTTTTAAATGTATTTCCATCCATTGTTTTATCTCTACCTTTTAGCCTATTTCGATCCCTTCCCCCCACCCCACCCCCACTAGGGCTATCTGTACCTTGCTTGCCCTACTTTCTACCCTTAATTAGCACATTCCTTAGATAATATCACCACCTTCAACACCTCTTTGTCCTTTTGTCTGTGACATCTTTTGGCAATCTCCACCTATCACTGGCCCTCTATCCAGCTCTACCTGTCCCACCCCCCTTTAAACCAGCTTATATTTCACCTCTTTTCTATTTTTACTTAGTTCTATTGAAGAGTCATGCGGACTCGAAACGTTAACTGTGTTCCTCTCCGCAGATGCTGCCAGACCTGCTGAGTTTTTCCAGGCATTTTTATTTTTGTTTTGGATTTCCAGCATCCAGTTTTTTGCTTTTATCATTGTACACACAGGCATGGAGTTTAAGTTTGTGACATATTCGGAGTGGGGGTTGTCCCACATGCACGCAGGGGACTTGGAACTATATGCAGTGCATTTGTTGGTGGCTTTTTAACACAGCCATTGCATTACCATATGATTT